>NC_082715.1:50314262-51015262 GCF_030144855.1 Hypanus sabinus
GGAGTGATTTTTTTTACAACAGATTCATTGATTTGTGAGAATAAAATCAGGCCTATGAGGCATTATGTAGTTAAACCATTTTTCTCAGTATGAATCAAATTGTTCCTTCTTATGGTTAACAGATGTTGTTATCTTCTCCATTTTGTAAATGTCCATTGTAATTTCCATCCATGTATTTAAAGCTGGGCTCTCCTGTGATAACCTAGTAAGAGTCTTTTTACCAGCCACCAGCAGTATATTCATTAAATATTTATCTCTTTTCAACCATTCTTGAGGTATATATCCAAAATATATGGTCTTACTCTCTAAGGGTATTTCACATTTAAAGATGTCTTGTAGAGCATTGTGTATCCCCCTCCAATAGTTTTTGATAAAAGGGCAGTCCCAAAAAATATGATAATGATTTGCAACATGAGTGAATCTACAGATGCTGGAAATAAATAAAAACACAAAATGCTGGCAGAACTTAGCAGGCCAGACAGCATCTATGGGAGGAGGTAGTGACAAAGTTTCGGGCCGAAACCCTTCATCAGGAATGAAGTAACATGGGATGGACCAGGGGGGATAAGAAGTGGGGGGAGGGATGAAGTAGAGATTTGCATTTTGATTTCCACAGTTTCTCCAGCAAACAGGGAGGTTACGATCACAATGGGATTTCTGAGAGGGTGTAGTAAAATATCTTATCAAGTTTTTCCATCCAAACTCCCTCCATTTCTGTGAACTGGTACACTTCCATTGATATCTCCATATTGGTGTCCATTCTTCCTCAGCCATAATTATCCCTCCCTCCTTCTCCCATTTTGTTTTAATCTATGAAGTCGAATGTGTTTTAAGATTTGACAACCCCTTATACATGCTTTAAATGATTTTACTACCATTATCTGAATTATATACTTTTCTAAAGAGCTCTATCAGGCATGTATTTGCCTTGGTTACATTTTTAAGTGTCTTATTAGCATATTGTCACATCTGTAAATACTGAAAAATCTTGTTTTTCTAATAAGTGTTTCTATTTAAGCATTTCAAAACTGAACCATGTTCCTTCTTTCATTATGTTGCAAAGAGCTGTTATTCCTTTAGTTGTCCGGTCCTTAAATCTAGCAACCAATTTATTTGGTGTAAAATCCGAGTCATATGCACACCATTTAAGAATTGTAATATCTCCCTCTAGATTATATTCTTTTATAGTAGTTTTCCATTTTTAACAGTCAATTTCACCCATGGGTTATCAATAGTATTTATGTACCTTTGCAGGTTGTTATCAGCCAAAATTGCTTGTATGGGGATGGGAAGTACCCGCTCCTCAATGTTTTTCCATTGAGTGTCATATGATGGGTTACACCAACATATCACAGCTCTCAACTGGTGGCCAACCATTTCAATTCTACTTCCCATTTCCATTCCAACATATTAGTCCTATGGCCTCCTCTACTGCCACAAAGAGGCCACACTTAGGCTGGAGGAGCAATATCTTATATTTTGTCTATGTAGCCTCCAACCTGTTGGCATGAACATCTGTTTCTCAAACTTATGGTAATTGCCCACCGCACCTTCACCCCTCCTTATTCCCGTTTCCCCCTCTCACCTTATCTCCTTACCTGCCCATCACCTCACTCTGCCGCTCCTCAGCCTCTCTTATCAGATTCTCCCTTTTAAAGCCCTTTACCTCTTCCACCAGCGTCCCAGCTTACTTCATCCCTCCCCCAGTTTCACCCATCTCCTACCACCTAAAGAGCAAACATGAGGAAATCTGCAGATGCTGGAAATTCAAACAACAACACACAAAATGCTGGTGGAACACAGCAGGCCAGGCAGCATCTATAGGGAGAAGGGCTGTCGACATTTCGGGCCGAGACCCTTCGTCAGACTAACCGAAAGGAAAGATAGTAAGAGATTTGAAAGTAGTGGGGAGAGGGGGAAATGCGAAATTATAGGAGAAGACCGGAGGGGGTGGGATAAAGCTAAGAGCTGGAGAAGGGAAAGGATCATGGGACGGGAGGCCTCCGGAGACAGAAAGGGGGGGGAGCACCAGAGGGATATGGAGAATAGGCAGAGTGATGGGCAGAGAAAGAAAAAAAACAAACAACTAAATATGTCAGGGATGGGGTAAGAAGGGGAGGAGGGGCATTAATGGAAGTTAGAGAAGTCAATGTTCATGCCATCAGGTTGGAGGCTACCCAGCCGGTATATAAGGTGTTGTTCCTCCAACCTGAGTGTGGTTTCATCTTGACAGTAGAGGAGGCCATGGATAGACATATCAGAATGGGAATGGGACGTGGAATTAAAATGTGTGGCCACTGGGAGACCCTGCTTTCTCTGGCGGACCGAGCGTAGGTGTTCCACGAAACGGTCTCCCAGTCTGCGTTGGGTCTCACCAATATATAAAAGGCCACACCGGGAGCACCGGACGCAGTATACCACACCAGCCAACTCACAGGTGAAGTGTGGCCTCACCTGGAAGGACTGTCTGGGGCCCTGAATGGTGGTGAGGGAGGAAGTGTAAGGGCAGGTGTAGCGCTTTTTCCGCTTACAAGGATAAGTGCCAGGAGGGACATCGGTGGGAAGGGATGGGGGAGATGAGTGGACAAGGGAGTTGCATAGGGAGCGATCCCTGTGGAAAGCAGAAAGGGGGGGGGGTGGAATTGTGTTTGGTAGTGGGATCCTGTTGGAGGTGGCGGAAGTTATGGACAATTATAAGTTGGACCTGGAGGCTGGTGGGGTGGTTGGTGAGGACAAGGGGAACCCTATCCCGAGTGGGGTGGTGGGCAGATGGGGTGAGGGCAGGTGTGTGGGAAATGGGAGAGATGTGTTTGAGAGCAGAGTTGATGGTGGACGAAGGGAAGCCCCTTCGTTTAAAAAAGGAAGACATCTCCTTCGTCCTGGAATGAAAAGCCTCATCCTGAGAGCAGATGCGGTGGAGACAGAGGAATTGTGAGAAGGGGATGGCAGCTTTGCAAGAGACAGGGTGGGAAGAGGAATAGTCCAGGTAGCTGTGAGTCTGTAGGCTTATAGTAGATATCAGTAGATAGGCCATCTCCAGAGATGGAGACAGAAAGATCAAGAAAGGGGAGGGAGGTGTCGGAAATGGACCAGGTAAATTTGAGGGCAGGGCAAAAGTTGGAGGCAAAGTTAATGAAGTGGATGAGCTCAGCATGCGTTCAAGAGGCAGCGCCAATGCAGTCGTCAATGTAGCGAAGGAAAAGAGGGGGATGGATACCGGTATAGCCTTGGAACATGGACTGTTCCACAAAGCCACAAAAAGGCAGGCATAACTGGGACCCATGGTTACACCCTTGGTTTGGAGGAAGTGGGAGGAGCCAAAGGAGAAATTATTGAGAGTAAGAACTAATTCCGCCAGACAGAGGAGAGTTGTGGTAGAGGGGAATTGGTTAGGTCTGGAATCCAAAAAAAAGCGAAGAGCTTCGAGACCATCTTGGTGGGGGATGGAGGTATATAGGGAATGGACGTCCATGGTCCCTCCTTTCTTTCTCCTGAGGCCTCCCATCCCATGATCCTTTCCCTGCTCCAGCTCTGTATCACTTTCTCCAATTACCTTTCCAGCTCTCAGCTTCATCCCACCCCCTCCGGTCTTCTCTTATCATTTTGCATTTCCCCCTCCCCCCACTACTTTCAAATCTCTTATTATCTTTCCTTTCGGTTAGTCCCGACGAAAGGTCTCGGCCCGAAACGTCGACAGCGCTTCTCCCTATAGATGCTGCCTGGCCTGCTGTGTTCCACCAGCATTTTGTGTGTGTTATACCTTGTACTTCTTCCCCTTTGCCCACCTTCTTCCTCTCATCCTTTTTTCCAGTCGTGATGAAAGGTCTTGGCCCGAACGTTGACTCTTTACTCTTTGACAAAATGCTGCCTGACCTGATTTCTTCCAGCATTTTGTGTGTGTTGCTCCAAATTATACATGTCCATTTGCTTAACCCCTAGTAGTGCATCAAATGGCATGTGCAATGACTGCCCCATTAGTACTTTGTTGGGGACAAGCCAGTAGTCTTATTGCCTATGGCCCTAATGGTCATGAGGACCAAAGGCAACATTCTTAATCCAGTTTATCAGATTATCTTAATCCAGTTTCTTCACACATTTTACGAAACTTGTTTTTAATCGTTCCATTCATTCTTTCTTCCTTCTCAGTCAGCCAATTGAGGATGGTAGCTAAAATGGAAATGTTGGTCAATCTGTAAAGCCTTACATACTACTTTTATTACCTTCCCAGTTAATGGGTACCATTGTCACTAGACTATTTCCAGGAGATCTTGAACCTTAAGATAATTTCTTTCAATAAACATTTAGGTAGCTACTGTAACTGTATCATTCTTTCTGCAAGGATATGCTTCAATCCATCATAAAAAAATATGGCCAATACGTATCGATATCCTTCACATGAAGGTAATTCTACAAAAATCCATCGGTAAATACACAAATGGTCCACCAGAGGATGGCGTACAAGATCCTTCCACCTTCACTAATTTCCCTGGACTTTGTAAAATAGATATCATACATTGTTCACAACCTTGATTTACAGCTTGTGATAAACCAGGGGTATATCATGTTTGATTTACATGATCTATCAATTCCCTTCTCAGCCTTTGGGGAAAGAGGGTATTGTGCCCTGAAGGGCAGTGGAGCATTCAGGTCACTTTACGTGGCTCAGTACACGTCAGTTTCTGATGCATAAAATACAGTAGTCATTTCCAGCTGTCATAAGCCATACAGTGAAGATAACAGTGCCACTTACTAAATTGTAGGACTAAACGGAACCTAGAGAAATCTCTGGAGGCTTTCAAGGCATTCTCATAAAAATGTTCCAAACTTACACAAAATAGGTTGATTACTACTGAGATAGTATGGTATAGCCCACACTGTCTCTGGTATACACACATTAAGCCCCTCAGAGGTGCAGGTAATAGCAGCTCACATTTTACACAATAAATCTCTTCTATGCAAGTTTACTGGAAAGTAGATTCAAATTCTGGTCTCCTATGCTAACTTCCACTGGGTCTGATTTTGGGACATTAATAGGCTGTCTCCATTCCATTTACACAAATAACATCCTCTTTCATCTTAGAATAGGTGGCTCCTGTATCCACCAGAAACTGTTTGCATTGTCTACTGACTTTCAGGACTATAGTGGGTTCACAAGAGCACTGGGTAATAAGCTTAGTTACCTGAATAGGTAACCATGCCTGACCAACCTGGGGATCTTAGAACCTGTCGAGATTATTATTATTTATCCCCATGGACTATTAATGGTAAAGTTGGCACTGGGGAAATTCTGAGATCCATCCGTGCAAGGTGGATTTGTCTGCCTATAGAGGGCTCTCTCACCCAGTGTCCCACTTCCTTACAAGCATTTCTTCTTCCATGGCCCCTGCCCAGAGCTCTACCTCTCATTCCTCTTCCCCAGCCAGGTCTGTGTCCCTGATTCGGCTGGAAGTGTCTGTGCACAAGGAAATGACTTTCTCCCTTGCAGTCCTTTTCTCTGTCCACTAGATCTTTTAATGCTGGGGTTCTACCTGGGGTTTGTTCTCCATCGTAAACAGGCCATATTACAAATCAGGCCAAAGACCACTTAAAATAATATTAATTGTAGGTCCTGTAGCCTGCTCTTTCAGCAATCCTGAATATTGTTCCATTTTCTGTACTAGCTTCTGTATGTATCCTGCTACACTCACTTCTACCCTGTGTCTCCATAATCTTAGACCAATTTGCTTTTTTGGGGAAGGCAACATGTAATGCATTATACAGATTTTTAAAATAAAAATCTACATTTGGTTTGGTGGGAGGCCCTAGCCTGGCTCTGTTTTGGTGTTCTTGAAAACCTTGAAATTTAACCTTAAAATTTAAATATGGGGCCTAACTATGCCCTCATTAAAATTTCCAAATCCATCAAACAAGGCTCGCAACACAAAACAATGGTTTTAAGATTCTGAATAGCTTTTTCCAAACCTGTCTCAGGGTTGGGCGGTTCTTCTACTAAGCACTGAATGACAGGTTTTTATCGGGTGAACTGGTTAGACCTCAACTTGGTGGAACCTCCAAGTTCTGTCAAGCATCTTTTCGCTACGTTACATAACAAACAAAGAACACAGAGTCGATCGATCATTTTGCATTTATTTTACTTGCAGCAAGGGAAGGCAATCATTGCACAAGCACCAGTGATAGCCCCCAGAGACAGCTTAGTCACTCTTTTTACCCACAAGTGCAACTATCCACGCCTCAGTTCAAGAAAAGGGTGCATTCTATCCTACTGCTTAATCATCGTGCTTAGCATTTTTCCAGTAACACAGCTACTGGTCGGCATTTTTCCAGTGACACAGCTGCTGGTCGGCAGTTTGTCAAGGACTCAAGTGCAACATTATGCTGATGGAACAAACGCTACTAGCAAAGCACTCTGGCATGATGCAGATTCCATGTTGTTACAGCTAAAAATGTCACTTCATTACTACAAGTACATTTCCACAACTTCTACTCTGCTTCGTTCTTTATTAATGGATAAATGGATAAAATAGTTAATCATCCCTCGGGTGATTAGTGAGCTATTTATTGCAGAAATTCTATTCCCCATCTCCATTTATTTTAGAGATACAGCGCGGAGCACGCCTTTCCAGCTTACTGAATGCTGCTGCCCAGCAGCCCACTGAGTTAACTCTAGTCTAATCACAGAACAACTTTACAATGACCAATTAACCTACTAACCAGTACGTCTTTGAACTGTGGGGAAAATGCAATAAACTCTATGGTGTTCTGAATTCGCAATAATTAATATTCTATTTTTTTAAATTCATTTATGAAATCTGTCTACATGCATTTTCCCACTATTATTTGTAGATCAAACTTATCAATGAGTGATCCTTTATTATTGTTAACCTTAATCCAAGTGGGTTTCATACTCCTTTTGAAAGAAAGAATTAAATGAATGGAAGGAGGGGCGGGGGGGGGGGTGGGGGTTTGAAATGTTTCTAATGCATGTGAAATACTTAAACTAGATTCTTGAAATTAGAACTTAGCTCTGTAAATGAAAATGCAAATCAGTCTGTGCATTAGTAACCGCAAATGGAGTGGAAAATAATATGGAAAACTAAGCATAATTTTATGATTTTTAAAATCTGTATGCTAGAAAACTTTTTAATTGACTAACAGATTGTAGTGCTGCTGAAAGTCAGATGAAACAATAGACAGTCATAGACTAGACATCTTCCACAATCAAACATGGTGTTATCTGACTGTTCTGAAATTTCTGCATATGAATAACAAATCAACTACTCTGGAGACAAAGATTCAGCCTTTCAGAAAGTGGAAGGGGACTGTCACTTATTACTATAATGGAATCCTCATCAACATTGAAATGCTTGTAATTTTCCAGACCTCTCAATGGTGATTCCAGCAGAATGGCACTGTTGCCTCTATGTATTTTAGTTTCTGAAGTATTTTTCTGGGATTTATCAACTTTAGTCTCATCTTTGCTGTCCTTGGGCATTAATTGTAATTCGGCATTTTTCCCTACAATATTAACAGCCTGATTGTTTATGCTACAAATTCTACCAGAGATAGGCCTGGATTTGTTATGTTGAGGTTGATCTAGTTTTGAAGAGCAGAATGGAGTCACTGTGTTCTTCTCAGCTCTTAATTTGATGCCCCGTCTTTGCTTTCTATTTATTGAATCCGCTGTATCACTATCTTCACTAGACAAATACATGTTGCAACACACACTTGTTGCAACTGTTGGTCTACTCCCATTTGCTAGTTTCATTTTGAGCTGTTTGCTTACTTTGTTCTTTTCCACTGTAGAAGAGGAGCTCTTTAGCTTTGAAATTTGGTTTGAAAACACAGTTGGATCACAAGTTCCAACAAACCTTTTCATTGAGTCTTTTACATTCTTCTTTTCAGGCACTGTCAATGACCTGGTATGATGACCAGCAGTTTTGTCAGATGAGTAACTTTCAGTTCCTGCCTCCCGAGTTTCTGAAAACTCAGTCCTGGTCAGTTTCTTTTTATTAAAATTATTTGCGAGTTCTTCCTCAACAAGAGACTCAGTATGTTCTTCAACAGATGGCAAATCACCTCTAATGGAAGTAGAACACAGCAAGAAGTTGTTTTCAATAGAATTAAAATTTGGTTGAGGCAACGGTATAAACTGGCGTGAATTCTTCAATAGAATTCGTTCTTTTAAGGGCAGCTGATCAAAATCCTGCAACATAAATGTATCCTCATAAAATAGCTCCATGTTTTGTCGAACACACTCCTGAGGAGGGTCTGCAATGTTTTCCTTCGATGCCTCATCTTCTGTTAATTTGATGGAGGAGCTAATGGGAACACAACAATTTGCACTAATAACTAATGAAACTTGTTCAGAAGTATCACTTTGTCTTATAGGAGTACACTCTGAATGTGGTGTACTAAATGATTGATTCCAGTCAATGTCACTCAAGTGCAGCTCCGCAACCATTGAAGATACTGATGGGGAAGTAGTAGAGGGACTCATCTTATTTTCTGATGCTCTGAGAAATAAAGACTGATTGTCAGATTTTTCACCTGCACTCTGATGATTTGCAGGTTGGGAAATTACTTTTTCAGATTCCTTCCAGGATTCTTTGGGCAACACAGAATATTCAGCAGAAACTTCAACGCAAGAACTCATGTGTGTGTAGTTGGAGGGATTCGTTTCTTGACCCGAACTTTTTGGACCAGGTTCCATTTTTGCAGCCAAACCTTTATGAAGAGGTTGTAAATTCATCTTTGACATTAATTGCGAGATTTCATCAGGCACTGGCACTGTTCTGTCTCTTTTCTTATTTTTACCTAAATTAAAACACAAAAAGAGGCAGATTGAAAACGTCGATGCAAATCCTGGTCAGGCTAAAGCAATGCTTCGAATACCATTTTGTTAAACTGCAGTTTACTTATTGCGGTTTAAGGTTGGCTTTTGCCCACAAGCACTAGACATTCTTTGACAAGTGTGATTTAAAAAGATACATTAAAACACAGATGTTCCAATTCTATTCCATGCCTCATTCAGAAAATAAAAATAGTGTCTCTGGACATACATGGCTGTGACTGTGAGTGCAAAGCAATGGTGGGGAAAAATGTTTAAAAGATGTTAAAAGAAAAAATAACAACATTATTTCTCCTAGACAGTTTATAAATTGTTTAAACAAAGTTTTCAAATTAACAGTGATTCCTTTGGAATTCTCAAATATCGATCAAAAGTTTATTTGTCTGACAGTTATATTGGGGCTTCTACAAAGGTAAATGGTAAATTTTGATTCTGAAGATAAGATGTTCCTTATTCAAAGCTCTTTTAAACCAGGTACCGGGGTGGGGGGGGGTATGGAGAATGGGGGAACTCTGTTACCATACAAAGACTCAACCATCTTCTGTTTTTTCTAACCAATACATGTATTATATTAAATACAAAAGCATCTGTTGAAAAAGCACAAATACAATCATTTATTTGTGTCTTCCAGATCTGGTGAAGTGGTCTAGAATAAGAGGAGCAGCCTCATTTGTGCTCCCTTCATTCCAAATAGATTTTCCCCACACTTTCAGACCTGAAATCTGAAATTCACTTGAACGTTAGAGACACAAGAAATAAACCCAACAATTTTCACTATGTTTCTCCTCCATTACAAAGCAGAAAATCATAGGTGGATAACTTCATCCTCAATTTATTAATGCCACTGTATCCCAAAAGTCAAAGAGTCACCTAATGTAATCCCACTGTGTAGCACTTATTCCATGGTCCTGCTGATTATTGCACTTCAAGTTCACATACAGATTTTTTTTTAAATGTGAATTTTTCTGCATCTACCACCCTTTCACACGGTGAGTTCACTACCCTTTGACTCGCATGGCTCCTCCCTGCAACAATCACTTAGCAGTGGCATTATTTGTTGACCATGCCATTTTAAATCAGCACAGCTTCAAACAAAATGATGCATTGGCATATGCAGAAAAAAGTAAATTAACACTTGGCATGTATGTCAGTGGCTAACACAAGCTGCTTCTGTTAAATATGGCGCAGTGTTCCCAATGCAACTAATGACAAAACCATTCCTAACAGTGGATGACTTACTTTTTTGATGCTTCTTCTCCTTTCCTTCAGCTTTCTCTCTATGAAATTGAGCAGTAATGTCTGGATATGCTGCTCCAAACAAAAGTTGCTCCTCGATGGTTGTCACAGTATTCTGAGAATCTTCAGACTGTTCATTTGAGAAAACATAATGTTCTAGGAAATGGAAAGAGTCATAAAAGTTCCTCCATGAGGCTGCTCAGATCAGTCTCAACACCAAGTGCTTGAAAAGAATTTGTTCAAAAAGGTCAATTCACCATGAGAATTAATTTGATGTCTTATTATGGGATAGGTGATCAGCATCACCATTTACATCATACAGGTTGAGTAGACTGTATCTGAAATTCCAAAATCCAAAAACTTCCAAAATCTTAATTTTGTTTTTGAGTGCTGACATGATGTCATGAATGGAAAATTCCCCAAGTTGCTCGAAAGGTTCCCAGATGATGTGCAAATCTCTGCGCATCAGACAGTTCAAATGCAATCAACATAAGTTAATGAAAAATAGAAAAGCACTGCATAAAGAGAAAAACAGAAATCTCAATTGTGCATTGAAAGAATAGATTCCTCAGCAGAGTAACGGTATGCAGATCATGAAACAAGCAAAGATCTATCACGACGAACTGAAAATTGAAGGCAATTGTGAATATTCAGCAGGTTAGTTGCAGAAATTTAAGAAAGGTATGGCATTAATATTTTAAAGATTTGTGGTGATAAATCCTCTGCTGATCACAAAGCAGCGGAGGAGAGAAACTCATTGCTGAGTTTGTTAAGTTCGTTGCTGCTGAAAATCTAACATGCTGAACAGCTGCATCAGTACAGGTGTGTGATGAACAAGTGCAAGACACAAATTCAGAGTTGAGAATGATGGAGATGTCAAAAAGCCACAATGTCCACCTGGGCAGCCAAAGTTGTGATAGATATTAGAACTATTATATAGAACTACCATCAGGATATATGCATTAACTGTATATGTAATGTAAAAGAATTTCGTGTTTAGACTTGGATTCCATCCCCAAGGTATTTCATTATAGATACAAATATTCCAAAATTTAGAAAACTCCATAATCCAAAACACTTCAGCCACAAACATTTCATATAAGGGGTGTTCAACCTGTAATATGTTGAAATGGCTGATCCAAGTTATCTGGCCTTAACCAAGGCTTGTCCCACCACTGCCTGAAAGGAGTTTGTATGCTCTCTCTGTGACCACAGCAGTTTCCTCTGGGTGCTCCAGTTTCCTCCCACAGTCCAAAGACATACTAGTTGATAGGTGAATTGGTCATTGAAAATTATCCCATGATCAGGCTAGGATTGATTAAATAGAGGGATCTAAGAGCAGGAAGGGCCTACTCTGTGCTGTATGTCAATAAATAAATAAATACACTTATCAGCAGGAATTTGCAAACACAATCAATTCAGAGAGCAGTACTGATTATTAAATATTTACAGCCATTATTAGATCTTTTTGGATTCTCTTACATGGGTTGTATTTTTACTGACCAATTTTGTACAGAAAGCCAAGTCTATGATTACTAACAATGCCTCTTTCCAATTCAAATGTGTGAAAAAATTGAAATAACCTACCTGGTTTTTCCCATTGAATTTCAAAGCATGGAATCCCATTCCGGATTCTTATTTTGACAATGCTTTGAAAAAGAAAGAAAAATATTAGAGACACAAAAATACACACAATTCTTACTGAACATAATGATTTAGAATTTTAGAAAGATTTGTGGTTTGTTCTCTTTCTCTCTCTCACACTCACTCACAATGTAAGAATGAAGTTCAGGTATTTATAGTGGATGATTATTTCCACAACACAGGTAAATTATGTAAATGCTTGTGTGCCCTTCCAATTCTTGCATTCAAGTATTGAAAAGTCATCTTCAAATTTATAATTATACATAATTTCAGCATTTTAATCAGAATTTATTAAAAGAAATGTACAAATAGCAATAAATAATTTGGTTCAAAGTCAGGCTGGAAATATGAAGTAAAACCAGAAAAAGCTAGAAATACCTAGCAAGTCAGGCAGCACTTGAGAGTGAGAAACAGAGTTAAGATTTCAGGTTTGTTGACCTTTCCTCAGAGTTGAGAGAAGTGAGAAATATAACAAAAAGTTAAAGCTGCAGAGAAAGGGATCAAGGCAGAGAGAGTAAATGAAAACGGTCTGTATTAGCTTAAAGACTAGGCGACAGCACGATAGAAATGCTGAAGGAGCGATCTGGAAGGAAGTAGTAAAAATTGGATATATACAAAAAAATGACAGGATACTCCGGCAGGAGTTGCAAATGAAATGAAATCTGAAAGTATCAGAAGTAAGGGAGAAAATAAAACATGGTCACTAGAAAAACTGGAGTTATTGATTTCATTGTTGGTTTTGGAAATCTGCAATATGCCTTCAAGTTTAATTTAATTGTCATTTAACCATTCATAAGTGCTGCCAAACAAGAGTGTTCCTTAAATAAACGGGTCCCAATTTATGGAAATTTACCTTTTAAATTAGTTAATGACTCTTTTACTTATTTAGGGATCAAAATCACAAAGAACCATAAAGATTTGTTTGGATTTAATTTTTTACCCTTAATTGATCAGATTAAAGGTTTGTTTACTAGGTGGTCACCTTTGTCTCTATCTCTAATAGGCAGGATTAATGCTATTAAGATGGTTATTTTACCTAAGTTTTTATATATTTTTCAAGCGATACCAATTTTTATCCCGAAATCTTTTTTTACTAATGTTGACTCTAAAATTTCTTCATATATATGGCAGTATAAAAATCCCAGGTTAGGTAAAACATATTTACAGAAGACTAAAAAGGAAGGCGGGTTAGCATTACCTAATTTCAGATTTTACTATTGGGCAGCTAATATTAGATATTTGTTATGTTGGTTGAAAGATGGGGGTGGATCTTTTGGCCCTTGTTGGGTGAGTTTAGAAACTAAATCGGTATCAGCTTATGCTTTGGGTTCTATTTTAGGGACTTCTCTCCCTTTTGCTCTTTCTAAATTGCCGAAACGAATTGACAACCCGATAGTTACACATTGCGTATATGGTTTCAATTTCGGAGATTTTTTGGGTTGACTCAATTCGTTTTAAATAGTCCTATTGTATCTAATTGTTTTTTTCACCCTTCCATTATAGATCAAGCTTATTCAGCTTGGAAAACTAAGGGATTACTAAGATTTTCTGATTTATTTTTAGATAATTGTTTCATGTCTTTTGAACAATTATCCAACAGATATAACTTGCCGAGATTTCATTTTTTTAGATATTTACAGATTAGACATTTTTTAAGTTCTGTACTCTCTACGTTTCCAAATTTTGTGCCTTCAGATACTTTGGAGAGTTTATTTGAATTAGACCCTTTTCAAAAAGGGCTTATTTCAAAACTTTATAATATAATTATGAAGATACGTTCAGAGCCCCTTTATAAGACTAAACAGGATTGGGAAAGAGAGCTTAGTTTTAGTATTTCTAGTGAGAATTGGGATAGAATTCTTCAATTAGTTAATACATCATCGTTATGTGCCAAACATTCACTAATACAATTTAAGGTTGTACATAGGGCCCATATGTCCAAGGATAAATTAGCTCATTTTTACTCTCATATAAGTCCTATTTGTGATAGATGTCATTCTGAAATTGCGTCTTTAACTCACATGTTTTGGTCATGTTCATTTTTGGAGAAATATTGGAAAGATATTTTTGATATTATATCTGCGGTTTTGAATATTGATTTACAACCTCATCCTATTACTGCAATTTTTGGTTTACCAATGTTAGATTCACAGCATTTATCTTCTTCAGCCCGTCGAATGATTGCATTTCTAACTTTGATGGCTAGAAGATCTATATTGTTGAATTGGAAAGAAATTGATCCTCCCACTGTATTTAATTGGTTCTCTCAAACTATGTTATGTTTAAATTTAGAAAAAATTAGAAGTGGTACTTTTGAGACTTCTATTAAATTTGAAAAGTTATGGAGACCATTTATTCAACATTTTCATATGATGTAATATGACCCTTTGCCAAGTACATTTGATTTCCCAGCTTTTAGCTCATGTATTTTGAGAGGACCGGAAGTGACGGCATTGATGAATACTTATTTTTGTGAGATATTATAAACAGCCCACTTTTTTTTTATCCTTCTCTTTTGTTTTTTTTTCTTTTATATTACTTATTAGTTATAGTTATTAGATTAGATTAGTTAGTTCTGCATTATATAAATTTTTTTTGTTTTTTTTTCTTTCTTTTTTCTGTTTTTTTTATATTATACATTATGAAATATTTAGATTTACTATGTCCATACATATATCTTATGGCTTATGTCTTGGTAAACTCATTTATATTGTAACTATTATGTATTTTTTTCATATGTAATGGAATGTGTATGTTGGTAATTTCTTTATCAATATATCATCTGTATTCTGTCCATATTATTAATATTAATAAAAAGATTTAGAAAGAAAGAAAGAAAAGAGTGTTCCTCTAGGGCAAAGGTGCAGAGCACAGTGTCTAGCCATACACAGCACAATGCATATATAATTCACTAGTAAAAGTCACACCAAAAAATATATAACATAGCGCAGGTCCTGAGTCCATGAATGTTGTTGGCAAGAGCAAACACTGGAGAGCAGCACCGCCTCTCTTTTGGATGGCTGCAAATATTTGAATCGGGAGCAAGTTACAGCTTGTGATTCAGCTGGAAGCTCAGAGAATTCGACCGTTGTAGGTAGGATTTAAGCCTACCTGGTCAATACCTGTGGAGGAGGGGGAACTGCGCAGGCGCGAGTGACGTCAGCGTTGAGCGTGCACTTAAAAGGCAGGACTTTTCAGCGGGCAGCGGAGTCCGTGGAAGCAGAGTCCTGGGCTTTGGCTAAGTGGGCTTCGGCGTAAGGGGACTTCAGTTAGCCTGTGTGATTGCTCGCTGAGGGGTAGAAGGTAAGGTCGCTCGGTGCTTTTTAAGACTTATTCTATTAATCCAGTTCAGGTATGGGGGAGACAGTCAGAGCAGTGGTGTGCTCCGTATGCAGTATGTGGGAAGTCAGGGTCAACACAGTTGTCCCTGATGACCACACCTGCAAAAGGTGCGTCCAGCTGCAGCTCCAATCAGCCCGAGTTAGGGAGTTGGAGCGGGAGCTGGATGAACTACGGATCATTCGGGAGGCAGAGGCAGAGATAGATAGGAGTTATCAGGAGGTAGTCACAACAAAAATCCAAGAAGTAGACAGATGGGTGACGGTCCAGAGA
The DNA here is from genome assembly GCF_030144855.1 of Hypanus sabinus. Classification (NCBI taxonomy): domain Eukaryota; kingdom Metazoa; phylum Chordata; class Chondrichthyes; order Myliobatiformes; family Dasyatidae; genus Hypanus; species Hypanus sabinus. Next base: position 50,329,603 of record NC_082715.1, read on the forward strand.
GGCAGGGGGAGAAGGCAGAGAGAGCAGAGCACCCCTGCAGCCATTCCCATTAACAATAAGTATACCGTACTGGATACTGTTGATGGGGATTGACCTACCAGGAATGACTTGTAGTGGTCCTGCCTCTGGCACAGAGGTTGAACCCTCAACTAGAAAGGGGAGGAGGGAAGAGAAGAGAGCGATAGTTTTAGGGGATTCTATAGACAGGGGGGCAGATAGGAGATTCTGTGGGGCAGATCGGGAGTCTCGGATGGTATGTTGCCTCCCTGGTGCCAGGGTCCAGGACATCTCAGAGCGGGTGCAGGCTATTCTTGAGCACGAGGGCATGAATCCAGATGTAGTGGTCCATGTAGGGACCAACGATGTAGGTAAGGTGAGTGAGGGGGTCCTGCTTAGAGAGTTCAGGGAGTTAGGAGGGAAGCTGAAAGGCAGGACCTCCAGGGTGACAATCTCGGGATTGCTACCTGTGCCACGTGCGAGTGAGGCGAAGAATAGGATGATTATGCACATTAATACGAGGCTGAGAGCATGGTGCAGGAAGGAAGGGTTCAGGTTTTTGGATAATTGGTCTTTGTTCCAGGGACATTGGGATCTGTTTCGAAGGGATGGTCTACATCTGAACTGGAGGGGTACTAACATTCTTGCAGGAATGTTTGCCAGTGCTGCTCGGGGAGGGGTTTAAACTAGATATGCAGGGGGCAGGGATCCAGATTACGAGAGAAGATGATATGATGAAGGATAAGGGACAGGTGGGGAATACACGTTTCCCAAATATTAATTGTGTAAAGGAGAAAGGTGAGACAGAACATGTGTTGGAAAAGTTACATGTACAGAGGGTTGGTCAGAAGGAGCATGAGGTTAAATGTGTAGAAGGTTTGGGTGATCTTGAGAAGGTCATCAAAATTCAAGGTGCAATTAGCCCGATGGAAGTTCAAGGAGCTGGGTTAGGTACAATAGACAGTGTTTTAAGCAAAGAGAGGAGGAATGGGCTAAGAATTCTATACTTGAATGCGCTTAGTGTCAGAAATAAGACAGATGAGCTTGAAGCTCAGATGAAAATGGGGAACAACGATATTGTTGGGATAACGGAGATATGGCTGCAAGGGGATCAGGCCTGGGAATTGAGTGTACCAGGGTATACGTGCTATCCTAGAGACAGAAATATGGGAAGAGAGGGTGGGGTGGCCCTGTTGGTGAGGACTGAGATTCAGTCCTTAGCAAGAGGTGACTTGGGAACAGGGGAAGTAGAGTCTGTGTGGATTGAGCTGAGGAACAGTAAGGGTAAAAAGACCCAAATGGGTGTTGTGTACAGGCCCCCAAACAGTAGCGTGGATATTGGGTACAAGTTGATTAGGGAGTTAACATTGGCATGTGCTAAAGGTAATGCAGTCGTTATGGGAGATTTCAACATGCAGGTGAACTGGGAGAATCAGGTAGGTGCTGGACCCCAGGATAGGGAGTTTTTGGAGTGTCTAAGGGATGTATTTTTGGAACAGCTTGTGCTTGAGCCAACCAGGAACGAGGCTATTTTGGACTTGGTGATGTGTAATGAACAGGAATTGATAAGTGATCTTGAAGTAAAGGAGCCATTAGGAAGTAGTGACCATAACATGATAAGTTTTTATCTACAATTTGAGAGGGATAAGGGCAGATCAGAGGTGTCAGTGTTGCAATTAAATAAAGGAGACTACGGAGCCATGAGGGAAGAGCTGGCCAAAGTTAAATGGGCGGATGCCCTGGCAGGAAAGACAGTGGATCAGCAGTGGCAGATATTCTTGGGGATAATACAAAAGATGCAAAAGCAGTTCATTCCAATGAGAATGAAGGATTCAAAGAGGGGAAGGAGCCACAGTGGTTGACAAAGGAAGTCAGAGATTGCATAGCATTAAAGAAAAAGAAGTATGACAGGGCTAAGATGAGTGGGAATACAGATGATTGGGAAAGTTTTAAGGAACAGCAGATCTTGACTAAAAAAGCAATACGGAAAGAAAAAAATCAGGTATGAGCTCAGTCTAGCCAGGAGTATAAAAGGGGATAGCAAAAGCTTTTTTAGCTATGTAAAGAGAAAGAAGATAGTTAAGAACAATGTTGGCCCCTTGAAGAATGAATTGGGAGAAATTGTTATGGGAAACAGGGAAATGACAACAGAAATTAATGCGTACTTTAGATCTGAATTCACCAGGGAGGACACAAGCAATCTCCCAGATGTATGAATGGGCCAGGGTCATAAGATATCAGAGGAATTGAGACAGATTGACATTAGGAAAGAAACTGTGATGAGTAGACTGGTAGGACTGAAGGCTAATAAATCCCCGGGTCCAGATGGTCTGCATCCGAGGGTTCTAAAAGAGGTGGCTCAGGAAATTGCGGATGCATTGGTAATCATTTTCCAATGTTCCTTAGATTCAGGATCAGTTCCTGAGGATTGGAGAGTGGCTAATGTTATCCCACTTTTCAAGAAGGGAGGGAAGGAGAAAACAGAGAACTATCGCCCTGTTAGCCTAACGTCAGTCGTGGGGAAGATGCTTGAGTCCATTATTAAGGACGAAATAGTGGCACATCTTGATGGCAGAAATAGGATTAGGCTGAGCCAGCATGGATTTACCAAGGGCAAATCATGCTTGACTAATCTGTTGGAGTTTTCTGAGGGTGTAACAAGGATGTTAGACGAGGGTAAGCCAGTGGATGTTGTGTACCTAGATTTTCAGAAGGCATTCGATTAGGTGCCACATAGGAGATTGGTGAGTAAAATCAGAGCTCATGGCATTGGGGGCAGGATTTCAACATGGATAGAAAACTGGTTGGCAGATAGAAAGCAAAGGGTAGCAGTGAATGGGTGTTTCTCGGACTGGCTGGAGGTGACTAGTGGGGTACCACAGGGCTCTGTATTGGGACCACAGCTCTTTACGATTTATGTCAATGATTTAGATGAGGACATTGAAAACTATATCAGCAAGTTTGCTGACGATACTAAACTGGGTGGCAGTGTGACATGCTAAGAGGACGTTAGGAGAATACAGGGAGACTTGGATAGGCTGGGTGAGTGGGCAGATACTTGGCAGATGTCATTCAATGTGAGTAAATGTGAAGTTATCCACTTTGGAAGCAGGAACAAGAGGGCAGAGTATTGTCTGAATGGTGTAGAGTTAGGTAAGGGAGAAATGCAAAGAGACCTAGGAGTCCTAGTTCACCAGTCAATGAAGGTGAATGAGCAAGTGCAACAGGCAGTGAAGAGGGCAAATGGAATGTTGGCCTTTGTTACAAGGGGAATTGAGTACAAGAGCAAGGATGTCCTTTTGCATTTGTACAGGGCCCTGGTGAGACCACACCTGGAATATTGTGTACAGTTTTGGTCTCCAGGTTTGAGGAAGGACATTCTGGCAATTGAGGAAGTGCAGCGTAGATTCACTAGGTTGATTCCTGGGATGGCAGGGCTGTCTTACGCAGAGAGATTGGAGAGATTGGGCATGTACACACTGGAATTGAGGAGATTGAGAGGGGATCTGATTGAAACGTTTAAGATAATTAAAGGATTTGATAGGATTGAGGCAGGAAATATGTTCCAGATGTTGGGAGAGTCCAGTACCAGAGGGCATGGATTGAGAATAAGAGGTCAGTTATTTAAAACAGAGTTGAGGAAGAACTTCTTCTCCCAGAGAGTTGTGGAGGTGTGGAATGCACTGTCTCAGAAGACGGTGGAGGCCAATTCTCTGGATGCTTTCAAGAAGGAGCTGGATAGATATCTGATGGATAGGGGAATCAAGGGATATGGGGACAAGGCAGGGACTGGGTATTGATAGTGAATGATCAGCCATGATCTCAGAATGGCGGTGCAGACTCGAGGGGCCGAATGGTCTACTTCTGCACCTATTGTCTATTGTCTATAAATAGGTGACACTGCAGCACGAGGCCTAGTCTGTGCTACAACCGAAGCCACACAGCTCCTCAACCAAGAAACAGCGAACTGGATTTGCAGCATCCCATATTACCAATATCCAACAGGGTATTGTGATCACAAGAAAGATGACTAAGACAACCACTTACTGTTAGGCCGCACACTGCCTTTGCGCACTGACACCTCTCTGTAGCAGGCAGCAATGTAATCCACACCAAGTCCAGTTCCACTGCCAACCGACAGATAGGGGTGGACATACAGTACCTGAAGTTCTTAAGGACCAGCAGTGCCCGAGCACGTCACCATCTTATTGGAATGTTTGTCATAAGGTGAAATACTATTTGATAGGAGAGAAAAGAACTAACTTTGGATAGGGCGGAATCACTCAAGGTTAAAGGGGGGAAACATTTGCCTGAATGTGAAGGAAATAGGTGATGTCCTTAATGAGTAATTTACATATTTACAAAGGAGATGGATGTGGAGGACAGGGAGATCAGTGCTGAGAGGATTACTATGCAGATCATTTCAAGTAAAGGAGAAGCCTAGTGTTGTGTCTCTTTAAAAGCATTAGGGTGGAAAGGTCCCCAGGGCCTTATGGGATATATCCTTGGCTGTATTCATGTGAACAGTTGAATAACAAACTTGAAATTGAACTTAGTGAACTTAGCAAGTCCTTTCTTACTAACTTGAGATTTTTGATGAAGGTGATTAATGAAAGTAGAACTGTGGACATAGCCTACCTGGATTTTAGTAAGGGGTTTGGCAAAGTTTCTCATGGGAGGTTCATCCAGAAGATTCAGATGCATGGGATCAGTTGTGAATTGGCTGTTTGGATTCAGAGCTGGCTTCCCCATAGAAGAAATAGGGCGGTGAGCGAAGGGACTTATTCTGGCTGGAAGTCTGTGATTAGTGGTGTTCTGTAGGGATCCATACAGGGACCTCTGCTGTTTGTGAGGTATATAAATAACCTGGATGAAAACGCAAATAGATGGGGTAATAGGTTTGCAGGTGATACAAAGGTTGGTGGTGTTGTGAACAGTGTAGATGACTGGCAAAGAATACAGCATGATATAGATCAGTTGCAGATATGGGTGGTGAAAATGCAGATGACGTTTAACTCGGACAAGTGTGAAGTGTTGCGCCCTGGTAAGTCAAACGTATTGCACAGTACATTTCGGGGTAGGGTGGATAAGACGACATTTGGCATGCTTGACTTTATTAGTCAAAGCATCAAGCTCAAAAGTCAGGAAATGATGTTGCAGCTTTACAAAACTCTAGTTCGGCTGCATCTGGAGTATTGCATACAGTTCTGTTCGTCCCATTATGTCCTTCTGGTAAGATGGCGGCACATTTGATTTCAGCAGCTGCTACAGGGCCAACCAAAGCTGCTATTGTATTTAAAAAACATATTTATTACAACTGCAGATCCTGCTGGACATGAAGAACAATTTTCTGCAGGTCTCCCCCATCAGTGAGCTGTTTGTTGGCAGAGAAACTGTAGGAGCTGGACTGTGTTTGGATTGTGCTGCTGCCTGCATCAGAGAGGCACTTGAGGAGTTATAGAGTGAAAGCAGTGTACAGGGTAACAGTGAGTGATCATCTTAGTCTCTTTTCTTGTGATTGCAAGACCCCGTTCGATGTTGTTAATGTGGAATGCTCAAGTCCAATTCTCTGGTTTATTGGTGGGTGTGGGGTGAAGCTGCAAGGCCTCGATTGTAGCAAGGAGTAGGCCTCAAGCCGTGGTGTTGCCAATTTACAGCCGCCCAGGCAACAGGTGTCCAAATCAGTGCACTTCACCCGAGGCAGCGTAAACTGGTGCTGCCTCAAGTGGCCACTCGGCAGAAGAACAAGCCATGCTGGGTTCAGTTGTAGACTGGTCTTAGACAAATTTTTTGTGTGACAGTATTACACGTATACTTTATGTGTGCTATATGTGCCTTGTGCTGTGTATGTGTGGTGAACTATGTGCCTGTCGGGACATGCCCCTGCTGACTGCTCCTGTGGCTCCTCCCACAGGCCCCTGTATAAAGGAGACCTGCGGCCTGACGCTCGGCCTCAGTCTCCAAGACCTTGTATGATAGACACTCACTCCTGGTTCCTTCTTCCAGTCAATAAAAGCCGATATCTCGCCTACGTCTCAGTGTGAGTTATTGATGGTGCATCAGTATAACTGTTGGTACTGTGTTTTTTTACCTTAGCCATGGAGTCACACTGCTTACTTGGCTGTGTTCATGTATGGTTGACTTGAACTACAAGAAAGATGTCGAGATTTGGAAGAAGGCTCAGAAGAAGTTTACCAGGATGCTGCCTGGACAAACTTGGATTGTTTTCTCTGGAGCAGCAGAGGCTGAGAGAGGTTGATAAGATTATGAACTGGTCTGGCCTTTCTCTTACCTCTCTCACTAACAAGGTGCTTTTGCCCTCACAACTGGATGTTTTGTTTTTGCACCCTTCTTTGTAAACTCAAGGCACTGTTGTCCACAAAACCCACAGATTAGATTAGTTGTTTCTGATACTCAGACCAGCCCATCTGGTACCAACAATTATTCCACAGTCAGTCACTTAGATCACATTTCTTCCCCGTACTTTGCTTTGGTCTGAACAGCAACTAAATCACTTGAACACGTCCGCATGCTTTTATGCATTGAGTTGCTGCCACATGATTGACTGATTATATATTTGCATTAATGAGCAGGTCTACAGGAGTACCCAACAAAGTACAACTGAGTAGATGTATCACTCACTAATAGTCTTCTTGCTATCAAAAAAAGCCAGTCTTTTGCTTTGTTTGCCCCTTCTCTACAATTGTATTTCTACTTTACCCAGTTAGATATGATCTGAAATGTTAACTCTGTATCTCATGCAGCTCCATTGATTTTTTTTTTTGTTTTTAATCAATATGTTGTTACCTTACAGGCTGTAAGTGGCCTGTGTCCCTTTTACCTAATCTTCTCTCCATCATGTCGTAATGTGAAAGTAACGGCAGCACTTTTTCACATGTGTAATGTCTAGGCCATTCCATTTTATCCAGAACAAAATTCTAAAACGGAAAGGAAAGATTCTATTAATCCGGCATGACTAATTATGTTTAATTATCCACCTAAACTAATGATATTAAAAATAAATTTTAAATTCTAAATATTGCTTTGTCACTTTACCATCCCAGCCATGAAAAATTAACTGCTTGGTGACCTCAGTGGATTAGTTAAGTAGAAAACCTTGCCTCAGTTACAGTTTCTTAAAGATTGAAAGTTCCTGTGCTGACAAAATCAGTTTGAGTTTCAAAGCAGATATCAAGCAATGCTTCACTGGATCCAGAACCACAGGCCTGAAAATTATTTACAAGATCATAATTAGCAGAATTAGGCCATTTGGCTCACCGAGTTTGCTCTGCCATTTCATCATGACTGATCCATTTTTCCTTTCAGCCCCAGTCTCCTCTCTTCTCCCAGTATCCCTTCATATCTTCACCAATCAAGAATCTATCAACCTCTGCTTTAAATATTTGTAAAGACTTTGCTACAGGCAGCTGCGGAGACAACAAATTCCATAAATTCACCCAATGGCGAAATAAAATCCTCCTCATCTAAGTTCTAAAAGGACACGCTTCTATTCTGTGAGGGTCCCACCATAGTAAACATCCTCTCCTCATCAACTCTATCAAAACCTTTTACCATTTGATACATTTCAATTAGGCTACTGTTCATTTTTCTCAATTCCAGTGAATACAGGCCCAGAGCTATCAAACACTCTTCATATGACAAGCTGTTCAATACTGGAATCATTTTCGTGAACCTCCTTTGAACGCTCTCCAGTGTCAGCACATCCTTTCTAAGACAAGGAGCCTGAAACCGCTCACAATACTCCAAGTGAGGCCTCACCAGTGCTTTATAAAGCCTCAACATTACATCCTTGCTTTTATATTTAAGCTCTTTTGAAATGAATGCTAACATTGCACTCTCTTTACTCACCACAGACTCAACCTGCAAATCAACCTTTAGGGAATCCTCCACAAGGAATGTTATCTCTTTGCATCTCAGTTTTTTGAAATTTCTCTCCAATTAGAAAATAGTCTACGCTTTTATTTCTTCCACCAAAGTGCATAACCATACACTTCCTGACACTGTATTCCATCTGCCACTTTGTCCATTCTCCTAATCTGTCCAAGTCCTTCTGTAGCCTCTCTACTTCCTTAAAACTACCTGCCCCTTCACCTGTCTTCATATTGTCCACAACTTTGCAACAAGGCTATTATTTTTGTCATCCAAGTCATTGACATAAAATGTAAAAGGCGTTCCCAAATCAGACCCCTGCGGAACACCACTAGTTATCAGCAGCCAACAGAAAAGGCTCCCTTTATTCCAACTCTTTGCCTCCTGCCGATCAGCCACTGCTTTATCCATTCTAGAATCTTCCCTGTAATACCATGTTAAAAGGCCTCTTGTGAAACCTTGTCAAAGGCCTTCTGAAAATCCAACTACACAACATCAACTGTCTCCTTTGTCTATCCTGCTTGTTATTTTCTCAAAGAATCCCAAAATAGTTAATCAGGAAAGATTTTCCCTTGAGCATATTCCCATGCAGATAACGGCCTATTTTATCATGTGCCTCCAAGTACTCTGTGACCTCATCCTCAATAATCGACTCCAACATTTCCTGACCACTGGCCTATAGCTTCCTTTCTTCTCCCTCTCCTTTTTGAAGAGTGGAGTGACATTTGCAATTTTCCAATCTTCTGGAACCATTCCAGAATCCAGCGACTCTTGAAAGATCATTACCAAAGTCTCCCCAGACTCATCAGCCACCTCTTCAGAACCCTGTGGAGTACACCATCTGGTCCAGGTGACTCATCTACCTTCAGATTTACAAGTTCCCAAGAACTTGCTCCCTAGTAATGGTAACTTCAAACACTTCTGACCCCTAACCTTACTGCTAGTATCTTCCACAGTGAAGACTGATGCAAAATACTTATTCAGTTCATTCAACATTTCCTTGTCTCCCATTATTGCTTCTCCAGCATCATTTTCTAGTGGTCCAATATCACTCTCGCCCCTCTTTTACACTTTACGTATCTGCAGAAACTTTTGACATCCTCTTTAATATTATTGGCTAGCTTACTTCTACTTCTTAATTACCTTTTTTTTTAGTTGCCTTCTGCTGATTTTTTAAAAAAGCTTCCCAATCCGGTAACTTCCATGACTATTGTAACATTGAACTTCTGGTATGCATTCCCTACCTACTTCTGTAATTTGTAACCCACAATTTACTATTGTTTGGGGGGGGGGGTTCTGTATATAACTCCCATCGGGACATTTTTACCCTTGTAGTTCCTTAACTCCACCCACAATAATTCAACACCTTCTGAACCTTTGTCACTCTTTTCTAATGTAACCGCATGTTACAACGCTTGTGTACAAAAGAGCATCTCTGAATGTACAACACATTGAATTTTGAAGTGGATAGTGGATGGATTACAGCAGCAGAAGACCACGAACGTACACTCAGTGGCCACTTAATTATGTACCCGGAGGAACCTAATAAAATGGCCACTGAGTATAGTGCCGGTACTCTACTAAAATCAGGAAATATATCAAAAACTAAAAACTTAGACTTTTGGTTATCACATTGATTAGTTCATTTAACATCTGACCTTGAAGATTTTCAAACTGTATTTTCTAATTAGTTGAATTATAGTGAGGTTTTTGGTGGCCTGCTTTACGAAATTATACTAGTTACCTGAAGCAGTAACAGCTTTGGACGCCTCCACTGAGCTTTTTGAATTGGCTGTTCTTTGCTGATAAGAAATTCTTTGATCACCTGAAACCCAGAAAAAAGTACTTTGTATTGTTAGCTATACTGTGTAGCTACCTCACAAGCAACTAATGTTTGAAAATAGTTTTGCTTTACCTCTTCGAACGGAAAATACTCACAAGCTGTGGCTTTTCTGAAAGAGAAAGAGGATTGATCTATTACGAAGAATAATCTCTTGCTTATATTTTGATATTCTGAGGGAACACTTTAGAATCAAAGATTCACTTCTGCTGTTATGTAAGAAAATGTGACAGTGTGGTCTAAGTAAGTGAATCATCAAGTAGGATAGTTCCAGTTATATTAGCTAAACATACAGAAAAATAGAACTAGACTGCTTGGCCTTTGAGCTTGCTTCACCATTCAATGCATACTAGGAGCAGCAGTTTACGAAAATTAATGGCGCCTTGCATTTTTGGAAACAACTCTATTTCCATCTTAAGTATCTGTATTTATCTCTTTCAGGGTTCTTTTGGAAACCCTGAGCTCGAGTTACATGCTGGCTATAGTTCTTTGCGAGAATGGGACCTGCTCTCGAGCTTTCGTGACTGGCCGTTATTTGGCACGCCAAGAATTTTGCCCTCCTTTGGAGAACCAAGATTTCGTGGCTCTAGAGATGGGCGGATCGGCGTGTTCTGGGAGATCTAAGGCTGCGTGCTCAGAGACCCAAGATCTTTGGGTGCAGAGCTCAGGAAAAGTGACAATGGACTTTTAATATCGTAAACCAGCAAGTTGTTTGTTATGTCTCCCCTCTTGCTATGAAACGGAGACATCTCTTTCTCTCTTATTAAGGGGAGAGGGAGAGCCTGTAGTTTGTCGAATATCAGGTGAACAAGTAGTCTTTGGAGTACTGGAAGTCTGTGTCTTTGCTGTTGCTTTGCTCATGTTTGAGAGCTCTGTGTCAGTGGGGGAGAGGGGTTTCATTGCTTGCTGCCGCTTACCGGCGGGAAGGAGGAGAGCTGTGGCGGGTGGGGGGGGGGGGAAACATTGGGGTTCTAACATTTAACTGTCATTCTTTAGGGGCACTCTTGTTTTCATGGATGGTTGCGAAGAAAAAGCATTTCAGGATGTATATTGTATACATTTCTCTGACATTAAATGTATCTTCTAGACATGGCTGATCATAGAACAGTACAGCATAGGAACAGGCACTCCAGCATACCATGATGCCAGGGTAAAGAACCCCGTCTGTCTGCACACACGTCTTAAATGTTGCTATTGTATCTGCATCTACCATTTCCTCTGATAGCATTTTCCAAGTACCAATCACTGTAAAAACCTTGCCCTGCAAGTTGCCTCTAAACTGTCCCCTTTTCACTGCAAGCCTATGCTCTTAGTATTTGACCATGTCTCCCATAATTTTAGATAATTCAACCCTCAGCCTTAGCACTCCAGAGAAAACAATCCAAATTGGTCTAACCTCTCTTTAGAGCGAATATGATCCCAACCAACTAACATTTTGGTGAATCTTATCTGTGCTTTTTCCAAAAGCTTCACATCCTTCCCTCAGTATGACAACCAGAACTGTACATAATACTCCAAATGTCGCCTGACCAGCATTTATACAGCTGCAATGATTTCCCAACCTTTATACTGTATGCTCTGGCCAGTAAAGGCCAGCATGCCATGACCCACCTTCTATCTTATTATCATATTGCTACCTTCACCATACATTGATAACTTCTGTATTTAGAAATTTGACTATTCCCTTACTACAGCCCTCCATAATAGGCAACTCACAGAATCACCAGAATGTGATTGAAGCAATTTCTTTTTTCTAGCAGAGATGGTGACTTGTTATTCCAGATAAGCCCTCCTCCCAACCCTACAGCCATCTTGAATCAGAATTTAGCAAGTTTCAATAGCATACGCACTCATTCTTCCAGATTCTAATAAATACAAACTAGCTGACCTAATCTCTATTAAGGAATCTACCGGACTTTCCTGGTGAATTATATTGCATTCTCTATGGCAAATAAATTTTTTCCTTGGGTAAGGATACCAAAACTGCACAACAGCCTCAAAGTTGGATGTCATCAAGGACCTGTAAATTGAAGTCAAATACTATTGCTCCTTACCATAATAAGGAGCGAGTATGATTTGTAGGTTTATCGTAAATGAAGGATGCAAAAGTCTCTTTGTACATCGACACTTGCTTAAATGAAATGGTATCTTGCTATTTATCTTACTGAGATAGCCATCTTCAATGGGATCCTACAATAAAACACACCATTACATTTTCTAATTTTCCACTTTCCACGGGGATCACTCCGTGATTCTCTTGTCCATTCAGGCTTCCCCATTAATCTCCCACCCAGCACACATCCGGCAAATCAGATAAATGCTACTTCTGCTCATTTATCTCCCCCTTTACCTCCATTCAGGGCCCTGAACAGTCCACCCAAGTGAAGCAGCACTTCACCTACAAATCTATTGTATCTGGTGCTCCTGAATCAGCCTCCTCCACATTGGTGATTCCCCTTGTAAACTGGAGGACCTCTTTGTCGAGCATCTCTGCTCCATCCGCCAAAAACAAAATTTCCTGGAGGACAACCATTTTAGTTTCTATCCCCATTCTGTTCTGACACACCAGTCCACAGCCCCTTCTTCTGTCATAATGAGGCCCACTCTCACAGTGGAAGAACAAAACCACATATTCCTGCCAGGTAGCCTCCAATCTGATGGCAAGAACATAAATGTCTCCTTCTGGTATTTTTTTTTTCCTTTTGTCCTCCACCTATTTCCCACCTTTGCCCCCTTCTCCTCACCTGCTTATCACCTTCCTCTGGTGCTCCTGCTTCCTATTCTTCCAGGGTCCACTCTCCTCCACTATCTTTCTTCTCCAGCCCTTTATCTTCCCCATCCACCTGGATTCACCTACCACTTTCCTGCTAGTTCTCCTTCCCCTCCCCCATCTTTTTATTTTGGCGTCTTCTCCCTTCCTTTCAAGTACTGAAGAAGGGTCTCAGTCTGAGACAGCAACTGTTTCAACTTTCATAAATTCTGCTTGAGTTCCTCCAGCATTTTGTGTGTTGCTCTAGTTTTATATTTATCCACATTAAACATCATCTATATTGGGTTACATAAGAATAGGAGCAGGAGTAGGCCATCTGGCCTGTCGAGCCTGCTCCCCAATTTAATAAGCTCATGGCTGATCTGGCCATGGACTCATCTCCACCTACCTGCCTTTTTCCCATAACCCTCAATTCCCCTTCTATGTGAACGTCTATCCAACCTTGTCTTAAATATATTTACTGACAAATATTGACTTAACTGTTTTGCTGACACATTCAATCTATCTGCAGTCCCTTGAAGAATTTTGCATTTCCCCTCACAATCATGACTCCATGCAGTATAATGTCCTAGGCAAATTTAAAATTTTACTGTTCCTTCATCTAAATCACTCATACATGTTATCACATGTCCAAGCATGATACTCACTACTTGCCAGCTACCTCTGAAATGACCCTATTTCCTCCGTTTCCTGCAGTTGATACATTGCCTAGCAGTAGGCATTTTAAAAGTTGCAGTACACCGCATCATTGTTTTCCTCCTTTCAGTTCATTGAAGGAAAAGTTGATGGCCAGAACAATTCCCTACCTCAATTCACACTGTGGCTTCTTCAAGACCTGCTTGAACAGTCCTATTATTCACCTAAGAGATGGCAATCACATCTTACTATGGTCATGAAGTGTCCATCTGGGCATGCAAGATGAGACCACTATTAAGTGTGGCAACAACCTGTATTATGCCTTCAAAACATCTGGAGGAGCAACACTGTATATTCCATCTGGGTAGCCTCCAACTTGGTGGCATAAACATTGATTTCTTCAACTTTTGGTAATTGCCCCCCCCCCCCCCACAACTTCATCAATCCCCATTCCTGTTTCCCTCTCTCATGTTATCTCCTTCCCTGCCCATCACCTCCCTCTGGTGCTCCTCCCCCTTTCCTTACTTCCACGGCCTACTGTACTCTCCTATTGGATTCCCCTTTCTCCAGCACTTTATGTCTTTCACCAACTCTACTACACCCCCTTCCCCTCTCCTGGTTTCACCCATCACCTACCACCTGGTTATTTCTTCCTCCCTTCCCTCATCTTACTCTGACTTTCCAGTCCTGATGAAGGATCTTAGCCCGAATCATTAACTGTTCACTCTTTTCCATAGATGCTGCCTGGCCTGCTGAGTTCCTCCAGCAGTTTTTTTTTGTGTGTTGCAGAATATTCTAGTCCATCTACTGGTTCTGAATAGATTTCCTTTGATTGCAGATGACATGAATTAACTAATGCCTGTGGTAATGTAAATTGCTTCTAACTAGGTACAAGGTCTGATCCTAATTATTGGATTTTTGGCCAATTCACAGCCAAAGTAATCAGGCTGCAGGTTTGGGATGTGCAGTTGGAGTAACAGGTTCTATTATGCAATTAGAATGCTCACAGTCGCTAATTGCTTTCTAGGATATATTTCTGCTGACAAGTCAAAAAATGGACATTGTATACTGGAACAAAGTTTCTAGTGGAAGGATGGTACTATAAGGGATGTTTCGAGGTAATGAACTATTTGAATGTGTACATGTTAACAGATAAACAAATAACAGCTGCAGAAAAATTTTGCAAATAGTTACAAATATGCAGTGTGAACTGGGAGACGTAGCGGTTAGGCATGTGTTCATCCGAGGGTTCAAAGGTCCACTTTTGTGGTCTGACATTTTCTGCTGTCCGGTGTCAGAGAGGTCCGAAAGATACCAGACTGGTATTTCAACCTGATACCGTAATTACATAATTGATATTTCTTAATTTTACACCTGCAGAAGTTGTTTATTCAGAAGCAGATGGGCCATGACATTTACCTGAAAGTGCCAGAATTAATTAGGAAATGAAATGTCCTACCAGAAAGGACATGTGTTTCAAAGATTTTTGAAAAATATTTTGAATTTAATTGATTCACACTATGAGAACAGGAGACTCATGGATCAGTAGATGGCCAAATACCCCAACAGTTTGGTCTGCAGGGTGGATATTCTACTGATCTACACAATTCAACAGAACACAATGTTAACCAGGAAGTTTTATATTTGAAAGCAATTTGCATTCATATTTGAATAATCCCATATGCAAAATTCCCATCTAAGACCGTACATCTTCATAGTGGGAAAGGGACTTACTTTTTGATGATGTTCTCCAGAGAGCTGTTTTTCCTCATCTCCTCTGCCTGATGACAATCACAAGGACATTTGTAGACATTGCTCTGCAGTAAACAAGACTGGTCACTCACAGACAACTGGTAACCTTTGGTTGCACACTTCCCAGCCAATCCTAAATGAAACACAGTAGTAAAGAGTGTAATTCATCCACCTGCACTGCAGTTGATTGAAAAATCTGCAAGGTATGGATTGTGCTGTGTATTTATGCATTTATTTAAGATGCTTTTACTTTAACAATTGGGATCACTAATTCCTGCCCATTTTTGCTTCTCAATTCTCCTTTAAGGCTCTCTTTAATACACATTACTTCAAGCAGCCTTTATGGTGACCTCAGTGTTTCTGCAGTTCAATGTCTGTTTCCCTTTGGGTTTGATAGCTATTCAAGCTTCTGTTACCTTAAAGTACAATACTAAAAATATCTGAAAAATGTAATAGATTAATCAAGTTTATTTATTATTATATACCTAGAAAGAGCCAGCAATTCCTATACAAAGCAACATGATACTGACAGTGTAGATATCCAAATATAATCGGTAATGAGCACATCTAGAATGATTTACCTAAATAATTGCTCAGAAGTCCAATGACACCATTGTAATGCCCAATAATCTCTACTCGTCAAAAACTCAGATGATAGATCATCACAATGTTGAATTCTATTCAAAACCCGCAGACAATGATCCAGCAGGACTTGGGCAATGTTCAGCCTTGTAATGATAAGCAGCAAGTAAAACCCTTGCTCCACATGAATGATAGGCAGTGACACCTTCAAAATGAGAAGGTTTAACCACTTCCCCATGACATAGAATGGCATCATCACGGTCAACTTTTCTTTAATGAAGGTGCTGAGTGTATAATTAAATGAACCAATTATGGGAAAATAGTAGCTACAAGTGCAGAACAGAGAAAGGTTATTGTCCACCAAGTGAACCCCCCATCACTCACACTTGACACCATCTATAATGGTCAGGAGGGTGCTCAAATGTTTTCCCACTTCCTTTAATGGCAACAGCAGCAACAACTCCAAGTAGTGCAGCATCCAGGACATGGTATCCTCTTTGATCTGAACTCCACCCACCATATTAAAGCATTGACTCTTCAACCTTTCACTGTGATTGCAATATTTTTCCCAGGAAGTACATATTGTCAAAAATTTAGGAACCTGTAGGCATAAGAGACTACAGATACTAAAATCTTCAGTAAAGAAAACCTGCTGGGGAGGCATCCCGTAGTTCAAGTAGCATCTGTGGAGGTCAAAGTCTTCAATTCCCCCTTACACACCAACCTGTATTCTCTTGGCCTTGTCCACTGCTTTGGTAAAGCCAAAGGGAAACTAGTGAACGGCACTTCAAGTTGCACTTAGGAGGCCTACAACCAAATTTTATGTCAACCTCACCCCCCCCCAACTCTTGCCCACTCTAACTAGTCTGCCTAGGCTCTCTCTCTGTTCACCTTTTTCATTCCCAACCAACCCCACCTCATTACTCAGATTTGTCCCCCACAATGCCCCTCATTCATCTATCTGTCCATCATTCCTCACTTATTTGATTTGACTTATCATCTTTTAGTCTCTCTCTCTACTTTTCCTTCCCTTCATCAGGCTCCAGGTACCCATATTTTTCCTCATCTGTATCCAGCCATCACCCAGATGTTATGCAGAATCTTGACAAATGCCAACTATCCTTTGCCTCCACAGATGCTACCTGACCCACTGGGTTCCTCCAGCAGTTTGATTTTTCCACTTCTGGATTCCTCAAGCCTTACCAGTTGAACATTCCTATAAAAGGCAATGCAGAGCAGGCATATGAACCACGATGACGTGGAAATTCCCTCTTAAATTCAGCAAAGTCCTGAATGTATACTTACAGTATTATTTCTCCTTTATCACTGCCAGCAAAAATCATAAATTGCATAATACAACCATGCTAGCAAAGTGCCCTCACCATACAGACTGTAGCAGTTCAAAAAGTGCCTTATTAACACCCTTCCTCAATCAGGAGGCTATTAACTGCTGCATTACTAGCAATATGTCCCATGAAAGAAGAGAAATTTCAAGATCTGCTTACCTGGGTGTTGGCACAATGAGCAGTGTGCTTTATTTTTAACGATGGAATCATGAGTACCAGTTTCATCAAACTCTCTTTTCCATAGCTTAAACCTGAAAAGTTAAGTACAGTCATCCTTTCACACTTTAATTTTATGTTGAAAAAATATAAATTAAAATCAATGCATACAAAATATTTCACCTTTAATTATATCCACATTGCCCATATTTTGGTTGCAATATTGATCGTACAAATCTCTGAAAACTAAAATCATCCATGCCACTTCAAAATGAATTGAAAGGATGAAAGGGGCATACAGGAGTGAGATATGCCAATTAGTGGAGAGGTGCCGCAGCAACAACCTGGTACACAATGTCAGTAAGATGAAAGAGCTGATTGTGGACTTCAGGAAGGGTAAGACAATGGAACACATACCAATCCTCATAGAGGGATCAGAAGTGGAGAGAGTGAGCAGTTTCAAGTTCCTGGGTGCGAAGATCTCTGAGGTTCTAACCTTGTCCTAACATATCGATGTAGTTATAAAGAAGGCAAGATAGCAGCTATACTTTATTAGGAGTTTGAAGAGATTAGACATGTCAACAAATGCACTCAAACTTCTATAGTTGTTACGGTGGAGAGCATTCTGACAGGCTGCATCAGTGTCTGGTATGGAGGGGCTATTGCACAGGACTGATAGAAGCTGCAGAAGGTTGTAAATCTAGTCAACTCTATCTTGGGTACTAGCCTACAAAGTACCCAGGACATCTTTAGGGAGCAGTGTCTCAGAAAGCAGTGTCCATTATTAAGGGCCTCCAGCACCCAGGACATGCTCTTTTCTCACTGTTACCATCAGGTAGGATGTACAGAAGCCTGAAGGCACACACTCAGCAATTCAGGAACAGCTTTTTCCCCTCTGCCATCCGATTCCTAAATGGACATTGAATCTTTGGACAATACCTCACTTTTTTAAAAAAATAGAAATATACAGTATTTCTGCTTTTGCATGTTTTTTAATCTATTCAATATATCTAATTGATTTACTTGTTTATTTATTATCAATTTTATTATTATTATTCTTCTTTTTACATCCCTCCTCGATTATGTATTGCATTGAACTGCTGCTACTAATTTAACAAATTTCATGTCAAAGGCTGGTGATAATAAACCTGATTCTGATTCTGAAGTGGAAAGTAAACACTTCAGCTTGTAAATCTTAAGAAACTGTGACATTGCAAGCAGATTTGAGGAAGTTAAAAGGAAGAGTAAGAATGTGCAAGGGAGAATGAGAATGTGATGTGTTGGTATGAATAAAGTTAAAACATTCATTTTCCTTAAAGCTATAATTTAGCCATTTTATAGCTTTGTATTATCAAAGCAGTTCTTAGTATTTGGGTAGTCTTTTACAGTCATGTCGCTGTTATTTCACTATGTTAGAATGTAATCTAGAAGAAAGGTCAACTCCAGGAGATAAAGCTTCCTTAGAAGCTGTCAATTATCCAAGGGTTAAATTTACCTTTGTAGCAGACTCTGTCCATTCATTGTCGCAACCAACCTCAAAGCCAGTTCCTTCCCAACCCCTGGAACTCCCTAGAGACAGAAAAGCAAAAACAAAAGACACAGATTTTTAACAGAAAATTTTATAGTATATAGAGATAAGATGGAACTAACAACAGTGGGATTAAAAGAACGAACCAGTGAACTCACAGGTTTTGCACCAGAATCATTGCCAGGCCAATTTTATCTTTGCTTTTTTTAAAATAAAAACTTTAAAAATACTTGTTTATTCAAAAGGGTTCACAAATTAGTGGTAAACAAATCTCAAATGACTTTGAACACATTAAGTTGCGGAAGCAGGCTCTTCTTCTGCACTTCATTCAAAATCTGAATCATCAAAAAGTTAAAAACGACAATGTTATCATGCCTCAGCGGTTACATTATTGAGCTAGTACCAAGAAACTACAATATATCCTTTTAGACATGTAAACCAATCCTATTTGTGCAACTGAGCAATTCAAAATTCAATTAGTAAAATCAAGTAAAGGGTTCCATTCTCTTAAGGAAAAATATATCTTTTAGATTTCTTTCAACTGAACAAAAAAACCATACGTAAGTAAATAGGCAAAAATAAACAGGCCATTTCTTGTCTTTAGCTTTTTTCAAATTCCTGTTTTTAATGACAAGATAAGCATTTATTGCTCAACTTAATTATCTTTGAGAAGGTGGCACGAGTCACTTTTGAAGGTATTCCCCACAATGCAGTAAGGTGCTGTCTATCAGGACCCAGTGATGAAGGATGGTAATACATCTCCGAATCATAATTGGTATTAGACTTGGGAAGGAAACCAGCATCCAGCCATGTTTCCATTAACTTCCTGCCTTTTTTCTATCTGGTAGTAGATGTTGTGGGTTTGGAAGAGATTGTACTTAAATAACTACAATACATATTGCAGAAGTATGGATTAGGAGGTGCCTATGAGCTATTTTGCACTGCATGGTATTGAGATTCTGGGTGTTTAAGGGGTTGAGATTGCACAAGGTATTGCTTTTGATGAGGGAGGGTGACATTTCAAAAAGCGATCAGGGATGATTGGAACTTTGCAGCAAGCTTGGGCGTGGTTTATTTGGCAATTGGCAAGGGACAATATTTTTTTTAAAATCCGGGATGGCCATTATTGGAGTGGGAGCTTGAGGTTTGATCTCGAGGCTTCAGGAAGAAGAGGTGAAGGCCAAGGTAAATTAATTGCTTTCTTTCTCTCTTTTTGCACATTTAGAACAGTGAGAATGACACTTGTGGGATGTGGGAAGACCTCCAATGATAACATCATTGCATCAAGTAATTGATGCATCAAGTTGAAGTTAATAACAGACTGCATCAGGGAGCTGGATGAACTTTAGCAGGAAGGGAGACAAGGTCCTACAGTTTAGAAAATTAGGTGTTAAATTAAAACTCAGGACCTCTGGGGACGTGATTTCAGGATTACTACTGATGCCATGTGCTAGTAAGGCTAGAAATAGGAAGGTAAGACAGTTTAATACTTGGCTAAGATTTTTGAATCATTGCATTCTCTTCCAAGGAAGGTGGAAACAAGACAGTTTGCATCTGAATTAGAGGGGACCAATATCCTTGTGGGAAGTTTTGCTAGTACTGCAGTGGAGTGTTTAAACTAGAACCTGCAGGAGAATGGGAACCGGAGAGCCAGCACAGCTTGCAGAATGGTTGTGGGGAAAGAAGACGTTAATCCTACATACAGAGACAGGAACCGAAAGGTTCAGAATGGTCGGACTAATGTTCTGAGTTGGATCTATTTCAATACAAGGATAGATCAGCACATGTTATTGTAACCATTAGTGAGACTAGATTGCAGGAGGATTTGTAGCTCAATGCTCCGGTATTCTGTTGTTTTATACATCTTAGAGAGGGAAGCTATTAAAAGTGAAGAGGTAGTATTACCATTCAGGGAAAACACCACATCAGTGCTCAGACAGGTGAGACTGGAGGGCTCATCGACTGAAACTATATGGGTGGAAATGAAAAATAAGGAACAGATGACCACATTAATGAGATTATATTATAAACTACACAACAGTCCACAGGATTTAAACGGATCAGATTTGGAGAGTTGCACAAAATATAAGGTTGTAGTAGACAGTGATTTTAACTTTCCAAATATTTACTGGGATTCTCGCACTGTAAAAGCACTAGATGGGACAGAGTTTGTCAAATGTTTTCAGGGAAGTTTCCTTAATGAATATATAGAGCTCTTAACTAGGGAGAATGTGATACTGGGCTTCTACAGGTATATATGTGGTTGACGGAGCTAAGATGGCACCAAGTGGCTGCTTCTCCAAGCTCACCAACAGAAACAGTTTAAATTCCTCTCTTAAATGTCTCTTTTTCCCATCCCTTTTCAAGGCACTGGAGTTCTATTGAGCTCCCTGACCTGCAACAGCACTCAAACTGCAGTTTTCCCCTACAGTGATGAGTTCCCATTCTTGGAGAAGGAACATCAGGATTTCACGGCAGCGGTCTCTATAGTCAACCTTTCCCTCTCTCAGAGTTTGCTACCGATTCTCGAGTTGGGAGAATTGTGGAATAAAATGCGACACAGCAGACTAACATTGTCACAGCGACTGTTTGTTGGTGTCCCCTTTGCTGTGAAATGGGTGACATCTCTCTATCCCTTGTCGAATTGTCAGGTAAACTCTGATTTTTATAAATTAACTGGATGAGGATGTGCAGGGATGGGGTAGTAAATTTGCTGATGACACAAAGGTCGACAGCTTTGTGGATAGTATGGAGGTCTGTCAGAGGTTACAGTGGGACATTGATAGGATGCAAAACTGGGCTGAGAAGATGGCAGATGGAGTTCAACCCAGATAAGTGTGAAATGGTTCATTTTGGTAGGTCAAGTATGATGGCAGAATATAGTCTTAATGGTAAAACTCTTGGCAGTGTGGAGGATCAGAGGGATCTTGGGGTCCAAGTCCATAGGACACTCAAAGCTGCTACACGGGTTGACTCTGTGGTTAAGAAGGCAAACAGTGCATTGGCCTTCATCAATCGTGGGATTGAGTTTAAGAGCCGAGAGGTAATGTTGCAGCTATATAGGACCCTGGTCAGACCCCACTTGGAGAACTGTGCTCAGTTCTGGTTGCCTCACTTCAGGAAGGATGCAGAAACCATAGAAATAATGCAGAGGAGATTTACAAGGATGTTGCCTGGATTGGGAAGCATGGTTTATGAGAATAGGTTGAGTGAGCTCGGCCTTTTCTCCTTAGAGCAACAGAGGATGAGGGGTGACCTGATAGAGGTGTACAAGATAATGAGAGGCATTGATCATGTGGCTAATCAGAGGCTTTTTCCCCAGGGCTGAAATGACTAGCACAAGAGGGCACAGTTTTAAGGTGCTTGAATGTAGGTACAGAGATGTCAGGGGTAAGTTGTTTTTTTTTTAAAAAATGCAGAGAGTGTGAGTGGGTGGAATGGACTGCCAGTGGTGGTGGTAGAGGCAGAAATGAAAGGGTCTTTTAAGAGACTCCTGGATGATACACGGAGCTTAGAAAAACAGAGGGCTATGGGTAAGCCTAGGCAGTTTTAAGGTAAGGACATATTCGGCACAGCTTTGTGGGCCAAAGGGCCTGTATTGTGCTGTAGGTTCTCTATGTTTCTAAACAATAGTATTTCTTGACTATCATGGCCTCTCATCGGGTACTTTGCTGTTCCTTTGTGGGTGCTGGCATCTTCTAATGAAATGGTGGGGGGGGGCAGGGAGAAGAGGAAGAAGGGAGGTTGATGTTTTGCTACTGCTTGCATCAGGGAGGGAGGGAGAGAGAAGGGGCTTTGCTGTTCTAATGTTTTTCTGTCATTCATTCTTTTGTTCTTCTGTTTTCATGGACGTCTGTGAAGAGCAAGAATTTCAGATTGTATACAGTTTATTTTCTCTGATTATACATGGAACCATTTGAGAGCTGAAGGATAGTAAGGAACAAAATTGGTCCACTTGGAAGATCAGCGCCTTCATCTGTGCATGGACTCGAAAGAGCTGGGGGAGATCTCCAATGGATATTTTTGCATCTGTATTTACTCAGAAGAAGGACAAAGTCTACAGAGCTGAGGCAAAACAGTGGTGAGGTCATCAATTGCAGATGGTTCACAGAAGAGGAGGGGTTTGCTGTCATGAGTTAAATTAAGGTGGATAAGTCTCCACAGCCTGACAATGTGTTCCCTTGGTGATGCACTATCAATTACTCTAAAAGACTGGAAGGAGAGTAAATACTGAAAGGCTTTTATTAACAGTAAAATGGATCCAAGTACATGCTGTATGTCTGTCTTGGTCAGTGGGAGGAGCAGTGGCACAATCACCTCTATTCAGGGGTCTGTGGGAGGAGCCACAGGAGCAGTCAGCAGAGGGATATGTCCAGACAGATAACCCAGTTACAACCTATATACATGGTTTACCACACTTGGACCTTGTGAGGGGCTCGTGCAGAAATTGTAGGAACCCCGGCAGAGGTATTTAAAGCATTTTTAACCACTGGTGAGGTGCTGAAGGGCTGGAGAACAGCTAATGTTATTCCATTATTCAAGAGTGGCTCCAAGCATAAGCCTGAAATTATAGAGCAATGAGCTTGATGCCAGTAGTGTGTGAATTATTGGAAGGTATTCTAAAGGGACAGGATACATTAAAATATTTGCAATAACAGAGCCTGATTATGAATTATCAACATGAACTTGTGCATGGAAGGTCATGTCTAACCAACCCTGTAGACTTTTGAGAGGAGATTACCAGGAAAGATAATGAAGGACGCTGTGGACATTGTCTACATGAACTTTAGCAAGGCCGTTGATAAGGTTCCGTATGGCAGGCTGATCAAGAAGGTTCAGTCACTTGGCATTCAGAATAAGATAGTAAATTGGATTCATGGTAGAAGCCAGAGCATGGTAGTAGATAGTGGCTTTTGTGACTGGAGGCCTGTGACTAGTGATGTGCTGCAGGCTTCAGTGTTGGGTTCATTGTTGTTCTGCTGTCGTTTGTCATCTATACCAGCAATCTGGTAAATTGGATCAGCACATTCGCAGATGGCACAAAATTGTGGCCATTTTCTACAATGAGGAAAGATATCAAAGCTTGCCACAGGATAGAAGCCAGCTGGAAAAATGGCTGAAGGAAATTCATGCAGACAAATATAATGTCTAAAAACTATAAAGATCTGGGAATATAGATCCATTCTACCAGTGACTCTGAAATGCTGTCACTGATAGAAAGGGCCGTAACTGCACATTGGCTTTCATTAATCAGAGTACTGAATACAGCAGTACGGTTGTCATGTTGAAGTTGTACTAGACTTTGCTGAGGTCAGCTTTGGAAGTGCGTGTACAGTTCTGGTCATCTACAGTAAAGGTACCAATAAAATTGAAAATGTAGAGAAAATTTACAAGGATGTTGCTGGGACTTGCAGACCTGAGTTATAAGGAAAGGTTAGGAGATTTTCCCCTGAAGCATAGGAGAATGAACCAATATTTGATAGAGGTATACAAAAGTGAGGGGTATAGATAGGGTAAATGCAAAATAATATGTGGATGAGTCTAGAATTAGAGGTCATAAATTAAGGATGAAAAGTGAAATATTTAAGAGGAACATGAAGGATGGGGTAAGCGTGGAACAAGCTACCAGTGGAAATGATGGGATGTGGGTTAAATTGCAATATTTAAGAGACGCTTGAATGAGTGTATAGATGCGAGGAGTATGGAGGGCCTTGATTCAGATGAGGTTAGGCAGAATAACAGCCTAGCAAGGAGAACGTGGGCCAGTTCCTATGCTGTCGTACCCTATGCTGCAATTAGTTATCCAGCAATGTGGAGTATATTCCATCACACTTCTCACATGGCCGAGGATGTCTTCACCTGTGTGGCAGCAGCCAAATTCATCCCATCCATCTCCCAAACTCTCACGTTCAGGCTAAACATGAGTCAAGAATTTATAAGCTGTGGATGGTCTGTAATTTAGTTATCAGCTAATGGATATTACAATTTATTTGTGTAATTAAGACTTTAAAATCAAACCATACTTTTGGCAGGTAGTCACATCCAAGCAGAATTGCCAAACCAATTAATGCATCCCGGTCAAGGCCTAACTGGGATCTTATTGCTGACATTTTGTAGCAGTCCACATGGGGATCCTATTAAAATGAAGAATAAAACAAAAATTTATAGTCTGCCCTAGTGACTCGGGCCAAAATGCTTGTACTTGGCAGCTGATAATAATGAAATAGTGACTACCCCACATACAGTATCCAAATGATTTAACAATTTTTCCACACATAATTGGGTCACTGTTGTAGATAAACATATAATGCACTCTGCAGAATACAGTAAGAACTCAATTTCCCAAGTCTAATATGCATCTTGGTATGAGGGAAAAGATCCTGTCATATCCTCTACTAGTATAATTTGCTATCTGCTGACAGTAGAATACATTTTATGTAGTTTAAGACATTCTGGGGCGCAGTGCCCTGAGCAGTAAATTTGGCATTACCCCTAGTGGGTAACTTGCACAAGCTCTCCTGACCAGTATTAAGTACAGTACTTACTATTGCAGCATTATAAGCCATTTGCAACTAAATTCCAGCTCAAGCCTCAGAAATTAAAATATAATAAGATCATAAGATGTAGAATTATAAGCTATTTGGCCCAAAGAATCTGCTCCTCCATTTGATCATGGTTGATTTATTTCCCTTCTCAACCCTATTGCCCTGCCTTTTTCCCTGTAATCTTTGATGTCCTTACTAATCAAGAACACATCAACCTCCACTTTAAATATACCTAATGACTTGGCCTCCATAGCTGCCTGTAGCAATGAATTTCACACATCAGTCAGCCTCTGGCTAAAGAAATTCCTCCTCATCTCTGTTCCAAATAGACACCCTTCTCTTCTGGCACTGTCCCCTCTGGTCCTATACTCCATCTCTATTTGAAAAATCCTCACCATGTCCTTCCAATATTTGATAGGTCTCAATGAAATCTCCCAAATCTCCAGTGAGTATGCCCAGTCACATCAAACACTCTTCATGTGTTAACACTTGCATTCCAAAGATCATTCTCGTTAACCTCCTCTGGACCATCTCCAATGCCAGTACATACTTTGTTAGATTTGGGGCCTAAAACTGTTCACAATACCCTAAAATGTGGCTTGACCAATACACTATAATGTCTCAGCATTGCAACCTTGCTTCTAATCCTCTAGAAACAAATGCTATCATTATGTATTTTTAATGAAGAAAATAGAAAGAGAAGTATTGAAAACTCTATAATGATTTCAATTACACCAGTCGAATAACTGTTGCATTCTTTGACAAGTAAGTGCACCTTATTAGCCATTTTTTTGTTGATTGTCCTCAATGCCCTAATAATTTCACATCAATGAACTGGAATTATTTTAAACTTTAACTCTAGCTATTCTCCAATAGCCTTAAATTTGTTTTCACTTCCTTTGAGCTAAATGACTCAAGACAAAAAGAGAAAATACACCACAGAAAATGCACACAGACAGAAATTGTGCAATAGTTTTTAAGAGCAGAATCTGATGATATGGCTAATATATCATAATATGTAAACTGAAGTACCTTCGTGTTTATCGTCAAATTTCTGTACACAGTCTGGGCACCATATAGAAAAGCATCGCCATCATTGGTGATGCAACCATCAACATATCCATTTTCATTCAGATAGGCACACATGGCTTCAGCCTCACCAGCTGCACAAACCCATGGATTACCCAAGTAATCCAGCAATTCACAACACTGCAAAAGAAAAATAAATCCCAGTTCACTCAACTTTTACAGGATCATTTTAGTAGATATTTGAATACAAAGAAACAATTTGGAGTAAAATGTGTTACATTTGCACAAAACTCAGTGGGAAATTATGGCCAGTCTACATCAGATGTTGAATTTCAATGCGAAAACATTATTTAAACAAAACACCAAATGGGTCCCCACATGTGGAACTAAACATTTGTATGCAATATCGCTCTGACAACTGGCTTTAAGCCAGACCAACTTAACCTTGGATATACTAATGGAGCACTTCACTGAAGCAAAAACCACTTCATTTATTAAACACAAGAGACAACCAGTCATAACAGCAACTTTCTCTACCAAAAAGAGAAAAAGTGTTAAAAAAATAATTCCACTTGTTAATATGATACAAGGTAAAAAGGAATCCATTACAAGGAATATCAAATCCATTTTAATGATGGATTACTAGCATTCTTTGTTTGGGATTTAAACTAAGGTTTTAGTCTTAATATAATTATTACATTGCATTAATACAATAATAAGATGGGTTAAAAAATTCCTAATCTCCAATGATAGTTAAGAGTTTGCAATATCAAACAATACTAGTTCAAAAAGAACTATTTGTCCATGATCATGTTTCAATGTTAAAAAAACATTTCAACCAATATTTAAAAATTCAAAATACAATTTATTATTTCACAAACTATAAACAGCAGGGTTCATTAATACTTCCATTATTATTCAGTGTAAAGCCCTGGTTAACATTTAAATGAGTGGGATCAAAAATGAATTTCAATGACGAATTCAAGAAGTGACCATAACTTTGATACCAAGAGGGATAATGTTCAGGGATCCCAGGTCAAGGTGCCAAGCTATACCTCTCTAAGAACAGATTTAAAATGGGATCTTCCAGTCCGAACAGTACAACTTCCTGGCTTCCTGGACCCACCACGTCTCATCTCATTCCGCTTATTCATTGTGTCAGCCTTCAGTTTTGGTGCAGTACCTTCTGCCACAAAGACAAGTCTCACATCCATCAAAGTGAGATATGAAACGCGGAAAAACAAATTCCTGAAATCAAAACAAAACATAAATCAGAGATACATGACTGAAGAAATGGGAAATTTTCAAAATTTTGAGTATCTAGTGTCAGAAATATGCCAATGAAAGATTCTCCTTGAAGTACAAAAGTCATTTTACTGGTA
Organism: Hypanus sabinus; assembly: GCF_030144855.1. NCBI lineage: Eukaryota > Metazoa > Chordata > Chondrichthyes > Myliobatiformes > Dasyatidae > Hypanus > Hypanus sabinus. The sequence continues at coordinate 50,357,056 of NC_082715.1, forward strand.
ACCAATCTAGATATTCTAATAGCTTCTCTTTTAACATCAATAGCTATTATGCTGACAAGCAAAATTGCCCACCATATAATTTTGACTTGAAAATTAGTTACAGATATACACAGGACAAGGAATGTGACAAAATGGATTTCTACTTGAGTTGATTCTTAGCTTTCTGATATTAATATTATCCTCTATCTGTATATACTATCAGCACCTTCATTTCATCAAATTGAGTCTTGCTTAAAAGTGTAGATGATTCCCTTTACTTCCATTGCGTTACTGTTCACCAATAGTACAAGTCCAATCAATTTTTATTCAATCTCTGTTCCAGAGGATAGCACTTTTTCTCTTCGTGATAATAATAAGAGAACAAGTTCAAAAAATGTTTTTAATGTGGATTAACATGTGTCCTGGGACAGCCACCAACGCATTAGTAGAATGTCATTTCTCATCCTCTCCTGTGAGCACTTTGTCTGTCCAATAGGAGTAGCAACATCAAAACGTTTTCCAGTGTAGAACCACAGAGTAATGTCATTACTTCATAGCAGAGATGGCTCAATATTGCAAAACATCATACAAGGATTTCGGACACATTTCACGTTACCTGAGATGCGGCTTGTTCACTGTTCCCATCATACCCTTCACCGATTGAGCCTCGCAGACCCATAAACTCATATCCACAGCTAACGTTTTCCCTTTAAGACTTTGCAATGGAACATATTCTTTAACAGGCTCCAAAATCTGCCACAGATCATTCACTCCCATGATTCAGTTGTTCAGAAACTTTTAAAAAAACATACATACATATTAGTTTCTAACAAAACTTGTTATAAAGTTAACCAGCTTTTTTTAACGGAGAAAGTCCCAAAAGATCCTCACCGGCTTATAAATATCTGACTTATAGTGAAGAAGAAACTGATAGTTACGCATTTACGTTTCCCCAGTTTCAGCAAAACTCTGTTTCCTTTCTCTTAAGTTTCCCATTCTCAGCAACAATCAGTCTGAACCGGCAGTTTTGCATGACGGATGAACGATTCGGAAACTAAGATGATGAGACAGAAACTGAAAACGTATCATAGAATATCCTTAAAGCCGGAAGCCAATTGTCCTGTTTAAATTCCCCGCCTGAACAACAGCGCATGCGCGCAGCCGCCGCCTCTCTGGACTTGCGCAGAGTACGTGCTGAAGCTCTCGGCTGTTGACAAAGCCGGGGAACTGGGCATGCGTACAACAGTGATGTCAAAGTCACGCCGAGCAGCCAACTGCGTTCTGCCGAGTGTTGGAGCAGGAAAACCGACCAGGCAGGTCGCTGGGATTAATACGCAGGCGCATAACTGACATTGTAATTGGATGGACGCGTCTGGGCGATTGTGCGCATGTGCAATGTCGTAGTTAAATTTTGAATAGATTTTCGGCGGATTTTGGTCAAGGTTCCTTGAGGGGTGAGTGTTGTAAACGGCAGTAGTGTTGGTAGGGGGGAGGAAGTTACCAGGGGCTGGGCTGGTGGGCAATACCCTGGTTATAGCTGGCGCGAAGTTCATTGGTTTCTCTATGAACTGTTGGCGAGAGTCACCTAAATGAGGGCCGGATTGAGTTGCAATTAATTAGTCACGGTGGCTGTTCGGCCTATCAAATCCTTTCGGAGTGTATATAAACTTCCATCCTTCACAGACTTACAGATCATTCCTAAACAGATAGTTGTTCACTTTTTAACGCTAACCGAGTCTGTAGCCTTGGCCCTGACTACACTCGAAATTTAAAAAAACCTGAAGTTGTAGCTGGTTCTTTTGTCCAGTGCCAGCATTTTATGTTCCAATTTCTAGCAATAGAAGCAGTTTCTCTGTGTCTTTACCCTTTATGGTTTTGATAATATCAAGTTTTCTGACGCTCTCCTTTTATGAAAACAACAATCCACATTCTACAACGAATTCAGATGACTAAAACCCTTCAGGCTGGGCAATCATTTTGATAAGACAACTGAACCCTCTCTAAACCATACTGTATGGAACTCGATGCAATGTTTAATTGCAGCCAAACAAGATTTTCCTTTATGAATTTTTGTGACTTCCTTGTTTCTGCAGTGCTTTTATTTATAAACCCCGTGTGCTTTTCTTTCGAAAATGAGCACTAAAATCATAGTTCAAAGTCAGTTTATTATCAAAGTGTATTTATGTCACCACATACTACCCCAAAATTCATTTTCTTGTGGGCGTTCACAGTAAATACAAGAAGCACAGCAGAATCAATGAAAGACTGCACCCAACAGGGTGGACAAATGGCCAAATGCAAAAGACAAACTGTAAATACAAAAAGAGACAAAATGAACACAATAAGTAAACAAGCAGTAAATATCAACAACATGAAATAATGACTCCTTGACAGTGAGTCCACAGATTGTGGGAACAGTTCAGTGATGAGGCAAGTGAAGTTATTCCTTCTGGTTCAGGAGCCTGATTATTGAGGATGGTAACTTTTCCTGAACCTGGTGGTGTGAGTACCTTCTTCCTGATGGCAGAGAGCATAGCTTGGGTGTTGAGGGTCCTTTAATGGATGCTGCTTTCCTGTGACAGAGTTCCATGTAGATGTGCTCGGTATTGGAGAGGCCTTTACCTGTGATGGACAGGGCTGTATCCACTACTTTACTAAGATGCTCCTCTTATCTGCTCTATATTCAATAAGATCCTTTCATTAGGGTCACTTTGCAGCAGTAACCCTGGAATTCTTTTATTCCCTTTTAGTCTGAATATCATTTGTCTCTGAGCCTTTCCAGTCCAGTTGGATTGAGGATCCTTGCATTGCAACCTGACTGAAGAACTGCCTCTTCATCTTAAGGCTCAATAGCCAATATCTTTCTTTGAAATTGTGACCTGTCTTTAATCACTTTCGCAGGTTCCCACACATCTTCAGCAAGCTATGGAATGCTGCACAAGTATTAGTTCAAAATCCACCTGTGAAATTTAAATTCAATTCATAATCTGACATTTTAAAAATGCATAAACATTTTAAAAAATAAAGTTATAAATTGATAAGTTCACTGTCCCTTTCGGGAGGAAGTCTGCCGGTGTTGCAAGCTAGATGTGACTGGAGTGTGGCAATCTGAAATTGTTTACCAAGTCAACAACAACTGAAAATGTGCAATAGATGCCCACACACCGATAAATAATGAAAAAAAATCTCACAATTATTTCTGATCTTTTCTATTTACTGAGTATTTTCTCTTTTTTGACTGTTCACCCTATCTTGAACAAACTGCTTTTAAGTTGATTTTAATATACAGTGTTGCTAGAAAGTTTGTGAATCCTGCAGAATTGTCTCTTTATCTGCATATGTGACCTAAAATGTGATCAGATCTTCACACAAGTCCTAAAACTAGATAAAGAGAGCCCAATTAAATAAATAACTCAAAAACATTATACTTGTTCATTTATTTATTGAGAAAAAATGTAAAAGGTTTACATGTATTTTCCAACAAATACATGAGTCTCAGGGCATTCTTCCAACAGCCTTCTGGCTTATCCATGTGGTCTTTAGCAGACTTTAGACAGGCAGCAGTGTTCTTGGAGTGTTGTGGCTTTTTTCTTGCAATCCTGCATGCACACCATTGTTGTTTACTGTTTGCTTGATGGTAGACTCTTGAACACTTACATTAGGTAATGCAGGAGGTCTGTAGCTCCTTAACAAATTTTCTAGCACTACTGTATGTAAGAATGACATTTGTTTTAAGCAAACGCTATGTCATATTGTCCACCCTAGAATCATCATAGAAGGTAATGCTGGTCAATGACAGGTTACTTTTTGTTTATAGAACTAAGCACATCTGCACCCTATTAATTGTGTCCTGAAAGGCAAGCCGAGTATGTCGCCAGAGCTGGGGTCTGGAAATGGAAGAAATTGTGCTGTATGGAAATATTATGCATGTGTTTGAAAAGAAGGGGAAATGTTGAAGCAGTAGTCAAGGTCTCCTGTGTCCATGTGGATGCAAGTGTGAGTGAACATGCACAGATTGCACCTTTGTGTGTTTCCATATATGGGTGACCATTAGTACCCTTGCAGAAGAGCAGTTGGCATGTGGCAGCCTTTCAACAATAAAATAAATCACATGGTATGATGGTGGTTTCATGATTTGACATTCAAGACCTTGTTGATATTATTGATAGAAAATTCCATCAGATTTTCTAGTCATTAGAAAACTTAGAGGGTGTCACAGCAGAATAGACTGTATAAGGGCTTTTAAGATATTAATCCATAGCACTTAGATGCTCTTAATATAAAGCACCAAATATGAAACCAGTTCTTTTTGTTGTTGCTTGTAAGTGGTCTGCGTGAGCATCCCTTTTGTTCACTTGCGCATCTACCACTGTTTTGTTTATTCTTTGGAACTGTTATCCATGTTGAATTCCAGTAACTTAATTTTCCCCACAGTTGAGGGAAATGTACATGTTGGAAATCTGAACCGAAACAGAATATAATAGAAATACTTCACAGGTTAGGCAGCATTTATTTGACGTGGGTCAAAGAATGTTGCTCTTTTTAGTCTATCTAGTATTTTTTGTTTCGATTACAGATCAGTTTATGAATTTGTTAATACCAGAAGAATGTATTTTGAAGAGTGGGCTGAAGTTTTAGAGATGAGTTCATCCCTGATGAGGTGCAGTCAGAATAGTTTAGCTATATTTCAGAGGGTATTGTACAAGTCAGAGTTTAAAGCAAAAATATACAGGCATGTTCAATTTAAGCTCAGTTCTGAAGAAGTTTAAGGTAATATTGTTAATGATTTGGCATCTTTCTGATTTGTGGTTCTAGTGATTTAACATGTCAAAACGAAAAGAACATGTTTCTGAAGGGGTAGTGTCCACAAAAAGAATCAAAACTGAAATCATTAAGGAAAGTGATCCAGATGAAGTTAACGGAGGTAATTGGAATGCTGCAGCAATCAATGGACAAAGTGGAGACTCTCTTCCAAATTCACTCATGGTAAGTTATTTATAATGTGTAGAAGCAGTATTGTCTAAGGATAATACTTCTCGAGTGAAGCAAAATAGTACAAAGATGTTTTTGTACACTTCCTTGAAGTCTTGATTATAGAACAGCAGTCCCACGTAACCTTGCAATTTTGATTACTTAATGTATTGCATTTGACACTGCGTATTACAGAATGGTCTTATTTACATTGGAGAAACCAAACTACTTGCAGTACTACTCTTTTCAGGCTGCAAGGGTGATGCTGAGAATTTGGTTATATGTCAAATGAATTCTGCATCCTACTTCTGCTTTGACCTCTTCAGCTTTTTGTGTTGCTCCAGGAACAGCATCTCATTCTATTTGGGCATTTAGTAGACCTTGGGACTCTAACATTAGAATTTATCAATTTGAGGTAATTACCCTTTTCATGTTATCCTCATGGATGATGCTTTCGACATTGTCAGTTTTTTTAAATGTTCATAACCTGTTAATTTTTGTTTTAGTTACCATTTTGTTTTTGGAAGAGGAAAGTTGTGAAAGAAGTAACTTAATTGTCTTGATTATGTTGGTTTTGAAATAATCTGCATTCTTGTGCTTCTGAGTGTGCACCTAGCCCTTGATCTTCATTTTAGGCCTCATTGTCCTTAATCACAGTGGACTTGATAATAAATGTCTTCCCTTCTGGTTTAGTTATCTCTGGTGTTTAATCCTGTATCCTTGATAATTGACATTCAACATTTTCTAAAGGTCTAGGGAGATAGACTTTATATTGATCATCATATCTTCAAAGATATTATTTCATTCTTTTTGTAAGAAGACTGAAGAAATAAATGATTGAGAATGCATAATGTTGAGTCCAAAGCATGTTTGTCTTCAAATGTAAAACAGACGTAATAAGTTTGTAACTGAATAATTGGCTTAAAGTGAGGTAAATTTCCATCATGTAAGAGATAATTGATACTATACTGGCTCACATACTGATTTTCGTTTTGTCGGAGAAATTGAGTATGGATTTATTTATTTTGCATCTTTTTTATACCTTGGATATGGTAAATGTTGGATCTTGGACATTTTGGCAGGTGACTGAAGTGTTGTAGATGGGAAAAGAGACTGCTTTTGACTCCTTATGACCCCTCAACACTTGTAATAACAGTATCCTTCAGGTTATCAAAAATTGAATGCTATGGAAGTGATACTGGAGAGACTCTTAAATGGCAGTTGAAGACTTTTGTTGCTTAATAATAAGCTGGATGGAGTTCTAAATGTTATATTCTATATTTCGGGTTTGCTTGTGTCAGAAAGAAAAAACAAGTTCTGCACTCTCAGTTTAAAAAAATATAATAGGAATATGTTATTAAAAGATTGATCAATGTGATAGGGTGCCACAGTAGCGTAGCTGTTAGTCCAAAGCTATTACAGCTTGGGATGTTGGAGTTCGGAATTCAATTTTGACGTCTTCTGAGAAAGTCTGGATGTTCTTCCCTTGTGTGCGTGGGTTTCCTCCGGGTTCTCTGGTTTCCTCCCATGGTCCAACTAACCAAGTAGGTTAATTGGTTATTGTAAATCATCCTTTGATCAGGCTAGGGTTAGATTGGTGGGTTGCTGGGTGGTGCAGCTCATTCAGTCAAAAGGGACTGTTAAGTTTTGTATCTCAAAAAATTAAAAAAATCATAATAGCAGAATAATTATATCATTTGCTTTTGTTCTTATAAGAACAGGAAAAGGAGATACAGCATTGGTTGTTGAAGTAAATAATAAGTTGACTGTACTCAGGTTGGAAAAAGGGGTACTTTAGATAAACTAATTCAAAGATTCCAAATATATTTATTATCAAAGTGAGTTTACAGAATACAACTCTGAGATTTGTCCTCCTGTAGGCAACCAAAAAGCAAAGTAACACCCTAGAACCAGTTCAAGAAAACAACAAACAACCAATACACAAGAAAAGAAAGGGCAAAAAGTGAGCAAACAACACATAGAATATCAAACATCAAACATGGAGTTCAGTATTATTCAGTTCGACGTTGCCCAACTGACTGCAGGCCGCAGAGCCCAGGAGCCCAGCCACATCAACCACTTGATCAAAGTGCTCAAAAAGTGCAAAAGAATGAGTAACTGGAATCCCGAAACACATGCAACATGAACCTCAAAATCCCCCAAAATGAGCTGATCAATCCCTGCAATGTGGATCCCAAAACTCCTGCACTTTCCTCCAACAGCAGCTAGCAAGAGGGAGTGGAAGACTGATGAAATGCAGGCAAATGGTGCCAGTCACCCACTTGCCCTCTGCTTTTTTCCTCGTTGACTTCAGCCTTGCTTGATGCCTCAGTTGAAGAGAAGAAATGGAATCAATCATGGGTTTGCTCCCGACTCCAGGCTGCACATTCCACTCCCAACCTCACCAAAATCCCTCGGATACAGCAAACCACCAGAATACTCAGTCGGCCCAAAAATATACCATCACAGCTTAGTAGTAGAATTATATTTGAAAGGAAGTAAGCAAAGTAGTTTCGTGGGCTGTCTGCAGGATGCCTCCGTTGGTTGTGTTTGCTGGCGCCATCTTGAAGACTCATTATATTCTAGGTAAATCCCCTCATCTAAATTCCATTTCAAAGAGGGCAAGATATATAGAGGTATTACTGCCTATTTTAACAATAAGTTGGAAGGCAATGCATTTCCAGGGGATTGGTAAATAGCTTTTTTTTATATTGAGGCAATCCTGATTGAGCAAGCTTACTGACTTTGAAGAAATAACTGGAAGACTGGGGTGTGGTGATATAAAGGGTTTAATTTATCTGGATTTATAAAAGGCCAACAATAATATATGAGGTTAGAAAATGTGGGATTAGGGCAGGAAGCAAAATGGATTGCTAGCCTGGGACTGAAAGTGAGAGGCTCTTTATAAACTTGCTGAATGAGAAATAATTGTGAGGAAGAAAATTTTGCTGGTAAGAGCTTGTTTATTTCTAGAAATGTGCTCATCCCGGTGTGGAGGATCAGAATGATTCAGGAATTGAAATATGACAACTGCTGGTAATTTTGTCACGTTTACTAGCCATTAAGAAAACAAGCTAGGCACTAGGGTTTTTTTCTAGAGGGATAGAATTTAAAACTGCAGGAAGTTGCATACTCAACCAGCTTCATCATGGGTGCTATCCTCTCCAGTACCGAGGATATTTTCAAAGGGTGATGCTTCAAAAAGGGGGCATCCATCTTTAAGGAACCCCATCACTCAGGACACGGCCCCTTCTCTTTGCTGCCATGAAGGAGGAGATACAAGAGTCTGATGACAGATGCTCAACATTTTAGATGTATATTGATTCTGATTCTGTTAGTGTTGGTGGTGTAAAGCTAAGTGAATCAGAATCAGGTTTATTATCACTGGCATGTGTCGTGAAATTTGTTAACTTAGCAGCAGCAGTTCAATGCAACACATAATATAGAATAAATCAGTCAATCAATTACAGGATATGTATATTGAATAGTTTAAAAATCATGCAAAAACAAATAATATATATTTTTAAAGTGAGATAGTGTTCACGGGTTCAATGTCCATTTAGAAATCAGATGGCAAAGTGGAAGAACCAGTTCCTGAATCGCTGACTGTGTACCTTCAGCTTTCTGTATCTCCCTCCTGATGGTAACAGTGAGAAAAGGGCATGCCCTGGGTGCTGAAGGTTCTTAGTAATGGATGCTGCCTTTCTGAGGCACCACTCCTTGAAGATGTCCTGGGTACTTTGTAGTACCCATCTTAGCTCCCAAGATAGTATCCTGGATGGAGCAGACTAAATTTACAGATTTACAGCTTTTTTCGGTCCTGTACAGTAGCCCCTTCCCCCACCCCCATACTAGAAAGTGATGCAGTCTGTCAGAATGCTCTCCATGGTACATCTATAGAAGTTTTTGAGTGTATTTGGTGACATACCAAATCTCTTCAAATTCCGAATGAAGTATAGTCACTGTCTTGCCTTCTTTATAACTACATCGGTATGTTGGGACCAGGTTAGATCCTTAGAGATCTTGACACCCAAGAACTTGAAACTGCTCACTCTCAGATCTCACTTCTGATCCCTGTATAATGATTGGTATGTGTTCCTTCGTCTTACCCTTCCTGAAGTCTGCTACCAGCTCTTTCATCTTACTGACGTTGTGCCAGGTTGTTGCTGCGACACCACTCCACTAGTTGGCACATCTGACCTCTGTATGCCCTCTTGTCACCATTTAAGATTCTAACAACAATGGTTGTATCATCAGCAGATTTATAGATGGTATTTAAGTTATGCTTAGCCACCCAGTAATCAGTATAGAGAGAGTAGAGCAGCGGGCAAAGCACACACCCCTGAGGTGCACCAGTGTTGATCATCAGTGAGGAGGATATGTTATCACCAATCCGCACAGATTGTGGTCTTCTGGTTAGGAAGTCGAGTATCCAATTGCAGAGGGAGGTACAGGGGCCCAGGTTCTGCAACTTCTCAGTCAGGATTGTGGGATTAATGGTGTTGATTGCTGAGCTATAGTTGATGATCAGCATTCTGACACGGGTGTTTGTGTTGTCCAGTGGTCTCAAGCTGTGTGAACAGCCATTGAGATTGTATCTGCTGTTGACCTATTGTGACGGAAGGCAAATTGCAGTGGGTCCAGGTCCTTGCTGAGGCAGGAGTACAGTCTAGTCATGACCAACCTCTCAAAGCATTTCATCACTGTCGATGTGAGTGCTACTGGTCATTAAGGTAGCTCACATTCTTCTTAGGCACTGGTATAATTGTTGCCATTTTGAGAAAAGTGGGAACTTTCACCTGTAGCAGTGAGAGGTTGAAAATGTCCTTGAATACTCCCACTAGGTGGTTGGCACAGGTTTTCAGAGCCTTATCAGGACTTTCCCCTTGTGAGGGTTCACCCTCTTTAAAGACAGTCTAACATCGGCCTCTGAGACAGAGATCACAGGGTCTCAGGTGCAGCACGGATCTTCACAACTGTAGTTATATTCTCCCTTTCAAAGCAGGCATGGAAGGCCCCCTTCATCCGGTAGTGAAGCATCATTGCCATTAATGGTATTGGGTTTCACTTTGTAAAAAGTAATGTCTTGCAAACCCTGCCAGAGTTGTCATGCATCCATTGTTGCCTCCAACCACGTTCTAAAGTGTTTCTTCACCCTTGAAATAGCCCTCCGCAGATCATACCTAGTTTTCTGGCACAGACCTGGGTCACCAGATTTGAATGCCACAGATCTAGCCTTCAGTAGACAACGTACCTCCTGGTTCATCCATGGCTTTTGGTTTGGGAATGTACAGTATGTCTGATCCAGGTTCGAAGATGAATCCCTCAATGCACTCCAGTCCACCGATTGAAACCAGACCTGTAGACACTCCTGTACTTCCCTTGTGCATACCTTCTTGGTCCTCACTACTGGTGCTGCAGTTTTCAGTCTCTGCTTATACTCAGGGAGTAGAAGTTCAGCCAGGTGATCAGACTTCCCAAAGTAGAATAGCATGGTAGACCGCAAAGCACTCCAGCATGTGGTGAAAACTGCCCAGTGGATTATCAGCACCCAATTGCCCACCATTGAGAACATCTACCATAAATGTTGCCTGGGCAGGGCGAAAAGCGTTATCAAGGATGCATCTCACCCTAACCATGGACTTTTTACTCTCCTCCCATCTGGTAGGTGCTACAGGAGCCTCCGTTCCCGCATCAGCAGGTACAGGAAGAGCTTCTTCCCTGAGGCTGTGACCCTGCTGAACCTCACATCACAGCGCTAAGCAGTATCGCACCCATATTGTACTGTCTCAGTACTTTTATATTTGTGTGCTGTAGCACTTTTTATTCACAGTTATTTTGTAAATAACTCTCTTCTTTGCATTTCTGGTTAGATACTAACTGCATTTTATTTGGCTTTGTATCTGTACTCGGCACAATGACAATAAAGTTGAATCTAATCTAAAAATTGAAATAATGCTTAACAGGAGTCTGTTGGTATTAGACAGTCATTGAGTAATTCAGTAGGAAGTTTGGATGGAATTTGATTTTCATATCTTGGTGAGAATGTGAAACTTACTACCATAGAGGATAACTGATAAGCTTGGATAAAGGCACACAGGAGGAGACTTGACTATCACACCGACATCCGCACGAACAGATAATGGCCTGAAGGCTTATACATGTATGGCCTGTGTAATCCATTTCTTTACAGGTATTCTGTCTGCTTCACAGCACAGACTAATGTTTTGACAAAAAGCTTAATGTACAATATTATTTTTATTTTTCATGCTAGTTATACAGTGTGTATAGATCTAATTTGGACTTTGTTTTCCCAGAATGAAGGTGAAGTAGGAATAATCGAAAGTATTTCATTGAAAAATTTTATGTGCCATGCTTGCCTTGGACCTTTTAAATTTGGACCCAATGTGAACTTTGTGGTTGGAAACAACGGAAGTAAGTGTTGTCAGCTGTTGGTGAATTTGTGTTTTCTTCTCAACTATCAACTTACTGCTTTAACCTTCAAGCAGACTTACAGATTGTTATAGATTGCCTTGAGGTTTTCCATTTATTTGTAATATTAATATTTGTTAGCAGAAATATTTAAAGGAAATATACTTGCACTTTATAATCTATAAAGCCTCAATCCTATTGTTGTATGTCTGAGAAATGTTTCTGTATTCTGATGTCCATTTTTATTACATAGAATATTACCTTCTTTTGCTGTCATTATCTCTTGGTGGCAGCTCTGATTGTCCAATTCCTGAGCATGCACTATAAAGAAGTTCCCATGCTGAATTTCTTTTTTAATTCATAGAGCCTGCAGAACTCTTTGAAGGAGCTTTTTTGAAAATATTAATTTGTAATGAACCATCTACTCTACGTCAAACAATTCAGATTAAGAAAATACAAAGGTAGAGGGTTCCTATGAAACCTTTCTTAAGCCAAAATGGCTTAAAGCAAAGAACCATTAAATTATATGGGAAAAATTTTCGTAAAAGCAAAAATCCTCTTAGTAATGCGAAAACAGGTTACTAATGTAGGTCTTTTGTAAAAGCAGAGCGACGTAAAGCATACATTCGTAAAGCGGGGGACACTTGTTAAAATAATAAGAAAAATGATTAAGTGGCACAGGTTGTGAATTAGGGTGTGAATTACATAATTTCCCCCAACCGCACCCCACTGCACGACTGTTACATTTCACAACAAACCTATCCTACTCAGTGACATGATTGTCATGTCTGTTATTTGCCGTGAATATATTTTAAATCTGAGCATAGGTGATATTATGGTTTATTATTATCTAATGACAATTTATCTATGACCCATATAGATTATTTTTTTACCTTGTTATAACCAGCCAATTGTCCTAATTACTAAATATTGTTCCTGGTAACCATCACCGTTTTATGTGATAAGAATTGCTATGTATTTTTGGTTTTCTGTGTCAGTGCGCTACCCTTTCTACTTCAAAAGTGAAGTTGTTAGTTAACTGTGCATCTTAATGTTTCTTACAGACTTCTTACTAGGCAGTAGAATCATAGTGTTGTGAAATTGCTTTGGGAGAAAAAGGGGCAAGGCTAATGCACAAGAATATTTAAACATGTTTGTTCTCATTCTGTCTGTAGGTGGGAAGAGTGCTGTACTGACAGCCCTTATTGTAGGGCTTGGTGGGAAAGCTACTGCTACAAATCGGGGATCCTCAATAAAAGGATTTGTAAAAAGTGGTCAAAAGTAAGGTTTAATCATTTTGCTTTGATTAATCTGTATAGCTTGTATGTGATCATTGGTTATTTTTCTCTTTAGCAGTTTACTTCAAAGAAAACCATTCTTTTTAAAATAAATATTTTAAAAACTGATCAGAAGTCTGTGACGATGTAAGCTCTTTTTCTATACATCATGGCAACTTACTCCGTTTAGAATTCTCTGGAATATGCACTATTAGCTCCATTATAGGGTAGAGAAGCAGTGACCATAGTTGTTTTAGAATGACATTGGGGGGGGGGGGGGGTTCACAGTTTTTATTTAACCATTAAAATACTCACTGGATCCTTGGTTCGGCATGGGTGGAGAGCCACTCCCATGATACCTGATATTTTTCCAATTTTATTTTTGTGGTCTGGGACCCATTTAAAACTCCATTTGAATAATTTATTCAGTGATCTGGTGATATTATTCTAAGACAAGAGCGTTGAACACTCAGTAAATATCAACTTTAATTTCTAACTTTTGTACTTTTCATTTGTAGTTCTGCAGATATTTAAATAACATTAAGTAACTTTTCATTTGTAGTTCGGCAGATATTTCAATAACATTAAGAAACAGAGGACCTGATGCATTTAAATCTAATAAATATGGAGAGACTGTCATTGTGGAGCAGCGTATTTCAGGGGATGGAATAAGACAATACAAATTGAAAAGTCAATCAGGTAAAGTTCTGTTTTTTATTATTTTAAAGTCATCTTTTGGGATATGGGTGTCATTGTTGCCCACATCCAATTATCCCTGAAGACTCTGGTAATCCATCTCTCAGAATCTCCATAGGTTTTGCAGTGAAGTAAGTCCCAGAGTATTGTTTTTAGCAGAATCCAGGATTTGGACTGGGTAGCAATGAGAGAAGGACAACATATTTCCATATCAGAATGTTGTGCAACTTGAGGAAGAACTTGTAGATGGTAGTATTCCAATGTGCCTGATACCCTTGATATTCTTAGTGCTCAGAGTTGTTTCTGGTGGGCTGGGGCTGCTGATTGAGTAGCAATCTGCATTTTTGTTGATGGTGTAAAGTGGTTACACTACACCAGTGATGCTGTATGCCAATTAAGATGGCTGTTTTAAGCTGAGAATTGAGAAGTGGTTACAGTGGATTTGGAGCAGTTTTAGGCCATGTATGCTAAAAGGACATCCCTCTATTTTGAGGCTGTGTCCTCTTCATATGACAGGCCACTCGATCCTGGAATGATTTTCATGAACCATCATTGAACCCTCTCCAGAGCACATCCTTTCAAAGATATGGGGCTCAAAACTGCTCACAATACATCAAGTGAGGCCTCAACAGTACTTTATAGAGTCCAACATTTCATCCTTTTATATTCTAGTCCTCTTGAAATGAATGCTAACATCACATTTGCCTTCCTCACCACAGACACAACCAGAAAATTAACTTTTAGGAAACTTGTACAAGGACTCCCAAGTCCCTTTTCGCCTCAGTTTTTTTTGTATTTTCTCTCTATTTAGAAAGCAGTCATCCTTTGATTTCCTCTACCAAAGTGCATGACCATACACTCACCATCACTATATTCCATCTGCCACTTCTTTGCCCATTTTCCTAATCTGTTGTATGTCTTTCTGTAGCCACTCTATTTCCTCAAAACTCCCTGCCCCTCTGATTACCTTCATATTGTCTGCAAACTTCGTAACGTCCATCAATTCCATCATCCAAGTCACTGATATATAATGGAAGAAGAATCGGTCCCAACATAGCCTTTGTGGAACGCCACTTGTCATCAGTGGCCAACCAGAAAAGGCTCCCTTTATTCCCGTTCTTTGCCTCCTGCCAATCAGCTACTGCATTATCCATGCGCTTGTAGCTTGTTAAGCAGGCTCACCTGTGGCACCTTGTCAAAGGCCTTCAGAATATCCAATTACACAATGTCAACTGATTTCCTTTGTCTATCTTGCTTGTTATTTCTTCAAAGAATTTCAACAAATTTGTCAGTCAGGATTTTTCCTTGAGGAAACCATGCTGACTACAGCTTACTTTATTATGTACCTCCAAGTACCCTGTGACCTCATCCTTAATAATCAACTGTGGCATCTTCCCAGCTACTGAGGTCAGACTAGTTGCTCTATAGAAACATAAAAAATAGGTGCCATTTGGCCCTTCGAGCCTGCACCGCCATTCAGTATGATCATGGCTGATCATCCAACTCAGAACCCTGTACCTGCTTTCTCTCCATACCCCCTGATCCCTTTAGCCACAAGGGCCATATCTAACTTCCTCTTAAATATAGCCAATGAACCGGCCTCAACTGTTTCCTGTGACAGAGAATTCCACAGATTCACCACTCTTTGTGTGAAGAAGTTTTTCTCATCTCGGTCCCAAAAGGCTTCCCCTTTATCCTTAAACTGTGACCCCTCGTTCTGGACTTCCCCAACATTGGAAACAATCTTCCTGCACCTAGCCTGTCCAATCCCTTTAGAATTTTACACGTTTCAATAAGATCCCCCCCTCAATCTTCTAAATTCCAGTGAGTATAAGCCTAGACGATCCAGTCTTTCTTCATATGAAAGTCCTGCCATCCCAGGAATCAATCTGTTGAACCTTCTCTGTACTCCCTCTATGGCAAGAATGTCTTTCCTCAAAGTAGGGGACCAAAACTGCACACAATACTCTAGCTGTGGTCTCACCAAGGCCTTGTACAACTGCAGTAGAACCTCCCTGCTCCTGTACTCAAATCCTCTTGCTATGAATGCCAACATACCATTTGCCTTTTTCACCGCCTGCTGTATCTGCATGCCCACTTTCAATGACTGGTGTACAATGACACCCAGGTCTCATTCTACCTCCCTTTTTCCTAATCGGCCACCATTCAGATAATAATCTGTTTTCCTGTTCTTGCAGCCAAAGTGGATAACCTCACATTTATCCACATTAAATTGCATCTGCCATGAATTTGCCCACTCGCCTAACCTATTCAAGTCACCCTGCATCCTCTTCGCATCCTCCTCACAGCTAACACCGCTGCCCAGCTTTGTGTCATCCGCAAACTTGGAGATGCTGCATTTAATTCCCTCGTCTAAATCATTAATATATATTGTAAACAACTGGGGTCCCAGCACTGAGCCTTACGGTACCCCACTAGTCACCACCTGCCAATCTGAAAAACTCCCATTTATTCCCACTTTCTGCTTCCTGTTTGCCAACCAATTCTCTATCCACATCAATACCATACCCCCAATACCATGTGCTTTAAGTTTGCACACTAATCTCCTGTGTGGGACCTTGTCAAAAGCCTTTTGAAAATCCAAATATACCACATCCACTGGCTCTCCCCTATCCACTCTACTAGTTACATCTTCAAAAAATTCTATAAGATTCGTCAAATCCATGCTGACTTTGTCCAATGATTTCACCTCTTTCCAAATGTGCTGTTATCTCATCTTTGATAACTGACTAGCATTTTCCCCACCACCGATGTCAGGCTAACTGGTCTATAATTCCCCGGTTTCTCTCTCCCTCCTTTTTTAAAAAGTGGAGTTACATTAGCCACCCTCCAATGCTCAGGAACTAATCCAGAATCCAAGGAGTTTTGAAAAATTATCACTAGTGCATCCACTATTTCTTGGGCTACTTCCTTAAGCACTCTGGGATGCAGACCATCTGGCCCTGGGGATTTATCTCCCTTTAATCCCTTCAATTTACCTAACACCACATCCCTACTAATATGTATTTCCCTACTAACATGTATTTCCCTCAGTTCCTCCATCTCACTAGACCCTCGGTCCCCTACTATTTCCGGAAGATTATTTATGTCCTCCTTAGTGAAGACAGAACCAAAGTAGTTATTCAGTTGGTCTGCCATGTCTTTGTTCCCTATGATCAATTCACCTGTTTCTGACTGTAAGGGACCTACATTTGTCTTAACCAATCTTTTTCTTTTCATATATCTATAAAAGCTTTTACAGTCAGTTTTTATGTTCCCTGCCAGCTTTCTCTCATAATCTTTTTTCCCTTTCCTAATTAAGCCCTTTGTCCTCCTCTGCTGGACTCTGAATTTCTCCCAGTCCTCTGGTGTGCCACTTTTTCTGGCTAATTTGTAGGTCTCTTCCTTGGAATTGATACTATCCCTAATTTCCCTTGTCAGCCACATTTCTATAGTTTCTTTAGAAAATATATAATCTAGTTTCTACTGTCAGCCTATAGTTTCCTTTCTTTTACCTCTCTCCCTTCTTGAAGAGTGAAGTGACATTTGCAATTTTCCAGTAGTCCAGAACCATTCCAGAATCCAGTGATTCTTGAAAGATCATTACTAATGCCTGCACAACCTCTTTAGCCACCTCTTTTGGAACTCTGGGATGTACATCATGTGGTCCACTTATGGTTAGCCACTTCATTTTTCTTCAGTTTCTTTTTCCAGTGGACTCTGGAAGTGAGGGCTGATATAACTGACATTTGGATCCATGCAATCAGTCAGCTTTGCCTTGTACCTTGAAAGCTGTATCAGTGGTTAGCAGCACTTGATTGGGTCCCTTCTGCTAGGAGAGAGAGAGTATTTTTTTCAGTGATTTAATATATACGTAATTACCTGGTTTAAATTAATGTGCATTTCCCTCTCCAGGTTTGGGTAGGGCTGTGGTCATTTTTCATTCATTTTAATAGCATCACCTAGGGCTTTTACTATTTCTAGGGTTTTCTCATCAGTCCATATCAGTGCTGTTTGGGCACTTGTCAAATGGGGTCCAGAACCAGTGGGCATGGGTCTTCATATGTCAAAAGGGGTCAATTTGGTGGTCCTATTAACATGATTTCTCAAGGTATACAGAGCAGTCAGCAATGCCTCAGGCCATGTCAATCCTACCTCTTGTCTTATTTTGGCCAAAGTGTCTTTCAGTACTCTATTCATCCTTCAACTAATCCCAATGATTTTGGTTGGTAGGGCAGATTCCACTCCCAGGAGAATCCCAAGGCTTGCCCCAATGCTTTAGTTAATTTCCCCATAAAATACATTACTGTATTTTTCCAAGCTGCTGTTCTGCTGCACTGGCTGCCTGCTGCGCTGCCAGTAAAGAATCTATGGTGTGGATCAAGATGTAAACTTTTGTAAGTTTCTCAAAATGGTTATGACCTTCACGGAAAGAGTAGAAGATTTAGTGACCACATCTGGAGTAGCATTACCGTCCGCCACAGGGTCAGATCTACCGTATGGGTTTCACATTTTATTTCAGCAATCTGCTGCGACAACAAAATAGCCTGTAGCAAATTCTTAATAAGTTGAGCATGCTATATTGATTTACCAGAGGAGGTAATAAATTCTGTATGCTGCCATAGGGTAACGAAATCATGTACTACCCCAAAAGCATATCGTGAATCGGCATAGATATTCACAGTTTTACCGTCAGCTAAGATGCAAGCTCTAGTGAGTGCAAGTAGTTCAGCAGCTTGCACTGATGTTCCTGAAGGGGAAGAACTCATTTCCTATACCTCATGAGGATTCACCACAGCATACCCAGCTAGTATCTCAAAATCATTAGGTTTAGATGATCAACCATCAGTAAAAAGAATCAGATCTGGGTTATCTGAAGGGATAGAACTGAGATCAGGAGAGGAGGTAGTGCCTTCTACAGTTAACGACAATCATGTCATTCGGCATCACTGTGAACGAGAACAAAGATGGCCGGATTAAGGGCGAGTGTTCTTTTAAAAAGAAAATTTGCCTTTGATAATAGCATGGCCTCATCCCCTGTTCACCTTGCTGCTGTGAAGCGTTGTGTAGCTGCTGAATTGATAGTAGCATTACTGCGTGAGGAGTCAATACTGTGCAGGAATTATTCAATATTATAGTCATTGCCTTTCAACAGATTTGACACTGTGGCCCCTGCCCGTCCCCCACATGATTCATCTGTTATCAGCCCCTAACCAACACATATTCCACTCTGCCCTCCTCACAGCCCCCCACCCTTCTCTCATGTACACCCCTCCCCCACCTGAAAACACCACAGTGGGCTTTACAGCTGAACAGGTGAGAAGACAGCTGAAATGTTTCCGCCCAAGCAAGGCTGCAGGCCCGGATGGTGTCAGCCCCAGGGTGCACAAAGCCTGTGCCCCCAGCTATGTGGAGTACTTCACCATGTCTTCAACCTGAGCCTGAGTCTTCAGAGGGTTCTTGTGCTGTGGAAGACGTCCTGCCTCGTCCCTGTACCAAGGACGACGTGCCCCAGTGGCTCCAATGACTACAGACCGGTGGCATTGACCTCCCACATCATGAAGACCCTGGAGAGACTTGTTCTGGAGCAGCTCCAGCCTATGGTTAGGCCGCACTTAGTCCCCCTCCAGATCGCCTACCAGCCCCGACTAAGAGTTGAGGATGCCATCGTCTATATGCTGAATGGTGTCTATACCCACCTGGACGAGTTGCCGAGCACTGTGACGGTCATGTTTTTTGACTTCTCCAGTGTGTTCAACACCATCCGCCCTGCTCTTCTGGGTGAGAAGCTGACAGTGATGCAGGTGGATGCTTCCCTGGTGTCATGGATTATTGATTACCAGACTGGCAGACCACAGTATGTGCGCTTGCAACACTGTGTGTCAGACAGAGTGGTCAGCAGCACTGGGGCTCCACAGGGAACTGTCCTGTCTCCCTTTCTCTTCACCATCTACACCTCGGACTTCAACTACTTCACAGAGTCCTGCCACCTTCAGAAGTTTTCTGATGACTCTGCCATAGTTGGATGCATCAGCAAGGGAGATGAGGCTGAGTACAGGGCTACGGTGGGAAACATCGTCACATGGTGTGAGCAGAATCATCTGCAGCTTAATGTGAAAAAGACTAAGGAGCTGGTGGTGGACCTGAGGAGGGCTAAGGCACCGGTGACCCCTGTTTCCATCCAAGGGGTCAATGTGGACGTAGTGGAGGATTACAGATACCTGGGGATACGAATTGACAATAAACTGGACTGGTCAAAGAACACTGAGGCTGTCTACAAGAAGGGTCAGAGCCGTCTCTACTTCCTGAGGAGACTGAGGTCCTTTAACATCTGCCGGACGATGCTGAGGATGTTCTACGAGGCTGTGGTGGCCAGTGCTATCATGTTTGCTGTTGTGTGCTGGGGCAGCAGGCTGAGTGTAGCAGACACCAACAGAATCAATAAACTCGTAAGGCTAGTGATGCTGTGGGGGTGGAACTGGACTCTCTGACGGTGGTGTCTGAAAAGATGGTGTCTGACTTCCATCCACTCCATAATGTACTGGTTAGGCACAGGAGTCCATTCAGCCAGAGACTCATCCCACCGAGATGCAACACTGAGCGTCATAGGAAGTCATTCCTGCCTGTGGCCATCAAACTTTACAACTCCTCCCTCGGAGTGTCAGCCAATAGGCTGGTCCTGGACTTAATTCCACTTGGAATAATTTACTTATTATTATTTATTTATTTATGGTTTTATATTGCTATATTTCTACACTATTCGTGGTTGGTGCAACTGTAACGAAACCCAGTTTCCCTCGCGATCAATAAAATATGTCTGTGCGTCTGTTAATCATCGCTGCTGTTACCTCCACAGCTCATAGGCAGCCAGGCAGACAGTGCACCATGGGTGGTAATTGAGTGGAGTAGTATGCCACTGGTATTTTCAATCCACTGTGTTCCTGAATCAGCATGGCCCACCTTTTCATTAGTATGTACCTGGAAGGATTTGGATTAGTCAGGAATGCCCAAGGCTGGTTCATGGAGCGGTTTCTTCTACAATGCTTCACGCCTTTTCCATTTCCGGGCTCCATTGAATTTGATATGGTTCGTCCTGTAGTATAGTTGTCCGTAACACAGCATCAGAGGTTCTGTATTCAGGAACCCAGTGTCAACAGTAATTTCTCAGTTCCAAGGAAATGCACGCATCTGCTTTATATTTTCTGGTTTAGGAGATTGTGTGATTGCCGACATGTGTTCAAGTGGAAGTCTTCTAGTGCCTTGCTGCAGAGCATAACCCAAATAAGTAATGGTTGCTTGGCAGAACTATCACTTAGACAATGAGGCTTAGTGTCTGTGGATTGCCAGGTGGTTTAGTAGTGTTAACAGAGTCTTTCTGGCAATCTGCCAGTGTCTTGGAGGCTAGCAGCAGATCGTCAGTATATTGTAAAGTGACACTAGTGCCTGACAACAGTAATAATATCAAGTCCTGTCACACGGCAGGTGCATGTACCACTGAGCTCTCAGTGTAGCCCTGAGGCAAACTCATCCATTATACATAAGGGTGAACAGGTATTGACTGTCCTCGTGCAGAAGGACTGAGAAGAAGGCAGAGCAGAGGTCAATTGTCGTGTTCCATCGAGATTCAGATGGTGTAGAGGCTAAAATGACAGTTGTGTCCCGTACAACTGGGAAAATGGACTGTACTATCTGGCTGACAGCCTGAAAATCTTGCACAAACCACCATTCATCAGGCCTGCCTGGTTATGGGTTTGGCGATATGGGGAATTGCAAGGGCTATGCTTCATGTGTAGCACTCATTGTAAGAGTCTCGATAACAGATTTAAAAACCGTTAATAACCTCAGGAGATAAACAGTATTGGCAAATGGATGGGCGTCTCACGTTTTCTTAAGTGAGACTCACTGGATGCCACAGAGGCAACTAGACCCACCTGCCTCTTGTGCAACATTCTCAAGGATGGGTCCATTTCTTTCAGTCGAAGTGAAGGGTACTGAAGAGAAGTGGGTGAGCTTTCTGCCTAAAAATGCAAAAGATCCTAAAAGGGAAAGTCTTAAGAGGATTTGTCACTATCATTTCAGTATCAGGACTAAACCTAGGTTATGCCGATTGGAAGGGTGCCCTGAGTTTCACCATCGGACCGAGATCTTTGTGCTTAGATGGGTACTTTATTCCCAGGTATATATGAGATACAGAGTGGTCTTATTCCAGGAAGTAATTTATCTGAGAAGGGTATTTTGGCGGCTACCTGTCCAGGCTGAAAACTGTTTGGCCCTTGAAGCACACGTAATGCTCTCCACCTTTCCTTCCATCCATCATCAATTTGAATGAGTGGGCTACTTTGAGTGACAAAATATTTAAAAAGGTTTACACCACTAAAGGTCCATTCTCTTCCAATTATATTCCTGCACTAGTTTCCCACGCATCTTTAAACAGGGATGTGAAATCTATTACCGGCTCATCCTTTTTCTGTTGGCATCTGGTGACCTCCTCAAAATTACTATGTTGTCTGTCCTTGCTAGGATTGTTATATGGCCTGATCTAACCATGTCTAGATACTAAGGTTGCTTTCACCTCCATCTGCATTCAGGACACAATTGCCATTTGTTCCCAGGGGTACAGCGAATTGTCCAGGCACAGCCCTAGGCAACCTACAGGAGTTGCTGCACGTATCCGGGTAAAAGGACAAAAATTTCACAAGTTTGCACTAATCAGTTGTGGGATGTAGGAGGTATCCTAACCGGGTTAGGGTGTCACTGATAATACTCCTCATCTCTGCAAGGGTCCAGGGCTTGAGGATTGGTATATCTCCTGCCTTTATTCCAGGTATCTGTGTATGGGTTGTACTATCCCTATAGCAATTGCTAGATCCTGTTACCTGCTACTTAGACTGTACTCTCCTGGTCTGCAACTGCGTTTGCACCTGTGCAATGTGCACGGGTGGTCACTGTTCCTGTTCCATGGGAGCAGAGGATCCCCTGTGCTTGAGGCACCAGATGGGGGAAGCCTGTTAATATAAGGGAAGCTGGCTTCTGAATTAGAGCTGAGGCAATTGTCTTTGTCATAGCAGTTGCCAGCGGCCATGCCAAACATTGCTATTTCCCTAATAGGACCTTCTGGCAGCCTGTCATCTGGAATTTTAGGGTAGAGGCCTGCAGGGGGAGAAAAAGTGGGAGGGTGAGGAGGATCCACTTTTTTTTGTGTTTTTCCTCCATCTTAGGTGTAAGTTTTGGTGGCTGGTGCCTTTTGGCCACTTCTTCCCATTTATCAGAACTCCCCATGTATTCTAACTCTTAATTCCCACCTTTCGTCTCACATTTACAATATCGAATTTTTTTTAAATCAAAAGAGCATCCACAGGGCCTGTTTCCCTGGCTCCAACTGTATAAATCACCAGAAAATGTAATCACCTACCTGCTATCTCCAGTTTCCAGCCATACCTTGTCTGCTGGTGAGCCCCAGTGGCACTAGGGTCTCACTCAGAAGTTGCTTAGATTTCTTAAACTATATCTTTTTCTCAGTACGTTTATTCATCTGAACCTTTGTGGGCGGATCAGCAGGCCTCGAGATTGTGGTCTCTTCTCTTTGACATAGCGCTGGTGGCCTTTGCACATTTACTTTAATTACAACCCATTTCTTACCTTTAGTTCTAGGTCAACTTGTAATCAAATTTAGTTAGTTTCAATAACAATACAATACCCTTCCCTTTTCTGGCCAGAATTGATCTCAGTCCTCAACTTCCTATTGTCCTTTAGTTTGACTATTCATTGGACTCCCCATGAGTCTCGGACCCTGTTTTTCATTCACCCTTTTGCCCCTCTCCAGAATTCAGGGATGTTCACTGGCCAGACAGGCCCTCATCTGCAATGGTTTCGCCCTACTGGTTTTGTCTGTCACACACTCCCAGAGACTCTCAATGGCTCACGGTCAAACATTCCGTATAATTTCCTTGTTCACTGATCTCGCTATCAAGCTCACAGTAGATCATAGTATAACTGTTCATTGGATCCCACATGTTGGGTGGCAAATTGTTAGGGAAATTAATTTGCTAAGCAAATTCAATTAAAGTTGGTCTCAAATAAATTGGGCATGGACTGCAAAGTCTTTTATTCATGAATAAGGTAAGACTAGCTCGCTCACAGTGCAGTCGCCTGGTCTTTCAAAAAGCAGTCTTAGCCTTTTTTATACATTTACAGAGAAAATCAATTACATCAGCCAAAGTTAAAAAAATTTCAATCCTGTGTAAGTTAACGCATTCCTCAAAATGTTAGAGACAGCCTGCCTTGTCTTCCCACAATACACAGAGGTCGGTTGTTATTCATGTTTGAAACTAAGATAGATTATTGCAAGCATTCTGAGAACCCAAGGCTGAATGGTAATTATTTATTTATGATATAGAAAGTTTATTATATCCTTAAAACTGGTATGTTCACTGAAGTACAAAGGCTTGATTTATTTCACATGTTAGTACCTGACATGTGAAGGAAAACCTGGGCACCTCTTAATGATCAGAGACTTGACAGCCCAGAGTCCTCTCCACAACTTGTGACCTTCACTATCTTCATCTTGTTTACTTAGCTGTGTTATGCACTAAGGCAAACAATAGGTATATGGTTTGTTAATTAAAGGAAGGTGCAAGGCGTTAGGAACTCAGATATTTTAACCATTTATTCAGAATTTTCTTCCACAAAATGAATGACTCTTGATCTCTACCAGGTCTAAACTAACTCACTAAAATAACATGTCAGCCTTACCCAGCATTTGTTAAGAAAAGGCTCCACTAACTGGTGTCTCAAAAACCAACCATTCCCTCAAATTTCTTGCTACAACAGCACTATTTGGCTTATGATGTTATCAAAGACTTTTGGTTAGGATGAATGGTAAGATTAGATTCCTTTGGTTTTTTTCTGAAGGTTTTTAATGCTCATTATGCAGTTTTAGTAGGCCATTATTTTCTTTTTTATTTGTCTATCTTCTTTCTGAAGGACACTTAGTTTCCACTAAGAAAGAAGAACTCAATGCAATTTTGGACCAGTTCAACATCCAGGTAGGTCTTGTTCTCTCAAAGTTCCTGATTTTGTGCACATGAACTAATTGCCTCATTGCCTTTTAATACTTGTTTGGAAGTATCCACTCACATTTGATAGCAAAAATTCAGATGTGACTAACGGTTGTTAAAAATAAATAAATAAATACATTTAGAAATACCAGGTGCAGTAGGCTTTGCCTGGAGGTGATATGGACATCAGCAGGACAAAGCTGTTTGGAGCCTCTGATGTGCGTGCCCCTGTACGTACACCAGTGGTTTGTGACTGACTTTGACTTTTCAGCTGTCTTAAATACACTCCATTGATACTTATTATTCTCATTAACCAAGAGTATGTTGCAATATTTTTCAAAGAACAACGTAATTTGAAGAGTATACTTTCAAGCACCATGTTTATTAAAATACTTAATTTACATTGATTCTTTTGACATGAAGATGACAATGTGTTAAATGAAAACTATACTTGCCAAATTGTACTTTTTTTGTAACTAAGATTGTGATTAATTTTTAGAATTCCTTGTGTTCCAATGTGATATCTGGTATTGATTGTTTTGTGAAATGTTTACTTTAAGTTTGCTGATGACACCATTGTCGTAGGTCAAATCAAAGGTGTGGATGAGTCAGCATATAGGAGGGAGATTGAAAATCTGGCTGAGTGGTGCCAAGGAGCTGATTATTAACTTCAGGAGAGGATAACCAGAGGTCTATTAGCCAGTCCTCACCTGAAAATCATAGGTGAAGAGGGTCAGCAACTTCAAATTCCTCTGTGTTTTTATTTTGGAGGACCTGCCCTGAGCCCAATATGTAAATGAAAATATGAAGAAAGCTTGGCAGTTCCTCTGCTTTCTTAGGAGTTTATGGAGATTCAGCATGACATCTAGAACTTTGACAAGCTTCTATAGATGTGTAATGGAGAATCTATTGACTGGCTGCATCACACTCTGGTATGGAAATACCAATGTTTTTGAATGGAAAACCTACAAGAAGCAGTGGATATGGCCTAGTCCATCACAGCTAAAGACTTCCCAATCACTGAGCACATCTGCATGAAACACTTGCAGGAAAGCAGCATCCATCATTAGTGACCCCTACTACCCATGAAGTACTGTCTTCTTGCTGTTGCTATCAGGAAGAAGGTACAGGAGCCTCAGGACTCACACCACCAGATTTAGCATCAGTTACTACCCTTCATCCATCAGGCCTTTGAACCAAAGGGGATAACCATTCAACTTCACTTGCCCCATCATTGAAATGTCTGCACAATCAATGGACTCATTTTCAAGGGCTCTTCATCTTAGATTCTTGATATTTATTGCCTATTTATTTATATTATTTCTTTTTGTATTTGCTCAGTTTGTTGTCTTCTGCACTCTGGGTGAATGCACAATTTGGATGGTTTTTCATTTATTCTATTATAGTTATTATTCTGTAGATTTATTGAGTATGCCACAAGAAAATTAATCTTAGGTTGCATATGGTGACATATTTGTACTGTAATTATCAATTTACTTTGAACTTGTAAATTACAGAGCAGGCATGAGAGGGGACGTTCTTTTAGGCTATGTCTTTAGTGACTTGGTGATGAGCTCAGTCAATAAAAGTGAAATAGACTACAAATGCTGAAAATCTGAAAGGAGAACCAAGTTCTGGAACTATTCTGGATGTCAGGCAGTATCTGTGAAAATAGTGTTTCAGATGAAAGACAACTGGAAATGGGGGAAGACAAATTGGTTTTCAATTGCAGAGGAGTTGGATAGACCAAACTGAACACTGCTGATAGGATGACAGATTTGCTATGAGCATAAACTATTGAGAGTAACTGATTTTTAGCTTAATAAGGGAATTGCTAGCTGTAGCATGTCGACCTACTGTAAATTTCGACCAGGTCAGGCTATGAGAAAAATGTGAGTCGTTATCAGTTGGATGACTTTTGAGCATTGGCTAATTTTGATATAAGCAGTGAAAATAAGTGGCTTGTAGCTTTAGGTTTGATATTGAATCCAGGTAGCTACATTGTGCCCAAATGGAAGATGAAATGCTGTTCTGCAAGCTTATGTTAGGGCCTTGTCAGAGCAGTTCAGGAAGCCACAGCGGAAGGTTAAAGTGGGAATGGGATAGGGAATTCTCTGTAAGAGGTGGTTGTGGGTCACCTATGTGCTATTTTGCTCTTTACAGTGTAACTTCTCCTCACTTAGCATAGTCTGACCTTCAGAAAGCATTGCTTTCTGTACCTTTCACGTTTGTTTTTTTTTCCCTGTTATTTCTCTCTTCTTTACCCACATGGTTTACCCAAGGAAAGCCTGCATTACCATAGCAGAACTATTCATTTTTAGACGATTCTCCACTTCCTTCTCTGCAACTTAGAACTAATGTTTTCTGGCAAAGTGTTTTTGATCCAAAACATTCTCTTTTCACAAGTGCTGCCTGAACCTGTCTGGCCAATATCTCTCTCTTTAAAAGTAGAAAGTTTTCCTGTTCAACTCAACTTTAGCCTCTGTGATTATATTTGGAACAAATCGTTAGCATCGCCAAGTTGTGTGGGATGTTCTTCATATTTTAAAATATTATTTTGAATCCATTTCGTTATTGGGCAAGAGGATTCTGTTTGTGAAATGGTGCATTGGATGTGAGGAGCTAATTCAATTTTCGTTCTTTTCACAAATTGTATGGGCAGAGCACCCCCAGTCATCTGGAAAATCTCAGGATCCTAGAAAAAGATGTAGTGCTACAGATAGAAAATTAATCTTTGAATGGCTAACTTCCAGCCTTGTTCCATATTCCACTAAAAATTCCTTTTGCATTTTGAAACATTTTGTAGGCTAAGAAATTATGCTGCTTGAAGCAGTTGTATTAAAGTGAAAAACTGGGAAGAATGATTTTGATGCCAAATACCAAGCAATTATGTACAGAAAAAATATTCAGTATTTTGCTAATTACTGAAAAACAGGTAACAATTGAGCTTGGTTAATTAAAATGTGGGAGGATATATCACAGATATGCCCTGTTTCCTGCTATGGTTAATTACTGTCCCAACTGAATTGAAGAATGGTTCCATTCAAACTTTTGCCACACCATGCCTATTGTCTTTGAAAATTTTATTCACATTGCACCAAATTAATATGCATTTTGCCAATTAGAAGCTATGAGACAGCTTGCAGTCTCAAATGTGCCTATTACTTTTGGATATAAACTATCACTGTACCAATACAGTAATTACAGCATTAATTAGAGCATTCAGCATTGAAGATGAACAGACAGACAGACATACTTTATTGATCCCGAGGGAAATTGGGTTTCATTATAGCCGCACCAAGAATAGTGAAGAAATATAGCAATATAAAACCATAAATAATTAAATAATAATGTTAATCATTTCAAAGCTATAGTAGTACATACTAGTAGATTGCGGCATGATTACATGGTGTAGGAAGACTGTTACTCATGAAGTTGGTCATTAGCAGGCATTTCAGCCCACCAGGTCTATGCCGATCACCAAGAACCTATCCATATGAGCTTGCCAAGGAAAGTAAATCAAGCCTATGTGTTCCCTCATCATAGCTGAAATGCAATATCCCAAGTGAATCTCCTCTGTTCCCTCTTCAGTCCAATCTCATTCTTTCCTGTGGTGTGGTGACCAAATTTGAGCACATTTGTTTTACCTAATAAATCCTGCGTCCATAAAACCTGATCTGTTTGCTCGAGGATCTGTAAACTGGTCTTACTTTCTAACAGTTTCTTTTAATCATGTGATATGGGTATGGACATAAGAAGTAGGGGTGGGGGGGGGGTAGTTGGTTCAAAAGCTGGGAGCCCATAGCAAATTGGTAATATGAGGCAGAGAATGTAAATAGACATTTGTTTTTGCTACTGGAAGCCTATGTCCAGTGGTGTACCACTGGATTGGTTCAAGGACCTTCAGTCTCACCTGATATGGCAAACCTGCTGTCTTGGAAGCAGTTTAGTCAATGCTTGCTGAACTTCCTACATCCACATTGAAGATAGTCCTCCAGTGCAGTTGCACCAAGGTTTATTAGAGTTTCATGAACCTAAATTTAATCTCAGACAAAATTAGAGTTGTTGAAACTGAATTGCAGTCTGAATGCACTGAGTTTATGCATTCATCAAGATAACTCATGGGTGTATGCATTTTCTGAGAAGATTTGGTTAGCCCAAGAGGAAATTCATTGCAGCTTCGTGCATACGATAATAAAATAGTCTGATCTAATCAAACAGAAAGTAAGAATTAAGTGGAGGCAAGCTGTTTTCAAAATACCTTTATGAAATTGGGAATGTTCGTTAGGCCCTGAAACTAAGAGAAAGGAATGGATTCTGGAACATGGCTTGTGGGTGTGGAGGGTGGGGGAGGAGGTGGGGGGAGAAAGGTGTGTACAGTCTAAGAAATTGCTAAAAAGATTGAAAGCTTGGAGTAAATCTCAACTGCCTGAAAACTTATGTCTCACAGCAAACTGTTTTGAACCTCTTAACTGTTCAGTTTATAGAATGTTAGTCTGTGATTCTACATTTAGTTATTTATTTGTAATTAGTTTTTGCAACTTTCCTACTTAAGTGCTAATGATCAATTTGCAGTTTGATCATTATTTCTGAACTTCCACTACTGTATCAAGAAGTGACATAAATCACACAAATTTTACTGTTTACCTTTTGGTGGGTGGTCAGGGATGGTGTCTAAGAGAATCTTAGTCACTTCCCACTTAAAGTAGTTTTACCCTTGATGTACCTTATTAAATTATTTATCATGTTGAGTACTTCCATCAAAAACCCCTTCCTTCACCAGTTGCTCTAAAGAGTGCAGTCTGTAGCTTTACATAATTTCTTTATCCATGGTGTAACTCTGGTAAACATCTTCTCCAGGATTTTGGTATCCTTCATAAAATATGCCCGAAGCTAAATAACCTATCACAGCTAAGGCATTTGCTCCTTCAGCTTTCTGTGTGTGTTGCTTTGGATTTCCAGCATCCGTAAACTTTCTGGTATTTGTATTTGGTTTAGAACAACTTCCATATGCTCTTCCTGCAAGTATGCCGTCTTTCACGTGTTTCTACCTTCAAGGGTTTAGATCTCTCTCTCGAGGTTATCTGTTTTTGCACTCCAATTATGTGTTGTTTGTATTCCCTTATCTGATACTTTATGTCAAAATGTGTTACTTCATCCTTTTTGATCTATTATGTGTAGGTCCATTTCATTTGTCTTTCATAATTTTCTTCCTGTTTTCTACATTGTCAAATTTTATATCATTCTAGTATTTGAAATTTTGAAATTTGTACTAAGTATGAATCATAGAACCATAGAACATTACAGCACAGAAACAGGCCGTTTGGCCCTTCTTGGCTGTGCCGAACCATTTTTCTGCCTAGTCCCACTGACATGCACCTGGCCCATATCCCTCCATACACCTCTCATCCATGTACCTGTCCAAGTTTGTCTTAAATGTTAGAAGTGAGCCCACATTTACCATTTCAACTGGCAGCTCATTCCACATTCCCACCACTCTCTGTGTGAAGAAGTCCCCCCCCAAATGTTTCCTTTAAACTTCTCCCCCTTCACCCTTAACCCATGTCCTCTGGTTTTTTTCTCCCCTAGCCTCAGTGGAAAAAGCCTGCTTGCATTCACTCTATCTATACCCATCATAATTTTATATACCTCTATCAAGTCTCCCCTCATTCTTCTACGCTTCAGGGAATAAAGTCCTAACTTATTCAACCTTTCTCTGTAACTCAGTTTCTCAAGTCCCGGCAACATCTTTGTAAACCTTCTCTGCACTCTTTCAACCTTATTAATATCCTTCCTGTAATTTGGTGACCAAAAATACACACAGTACTCAAAATTCGGCATCACCAGTGCCTTGTACAGCCTCACCATAACATTCCAACTCTTATACTCAATACTTTGATTTATAAAGGCCAGTGTACCAAAAGTTCTCTTTACTACCCTATCTACCTGTGACACCACTTTTAGGGAATTTTGTATCTATATTCCTAGATTCCTCTGTTCTACTGCACTCCTCAGTGCCCTACCATTTACCTTGTATGTTCTACCTTGGTTTTTCCTTCCAAAGTGCAATACCTCACACTTGCCTGTATTAAACTCCCATCTGCCATTTTTCAGCACAGTTTTCCAGCTGGTTCAGATCCCTCTGCAAGCTTTGAAAACCTTCCTCACTGTCTACTACACCTCCAATCTTTGTATCATCAGCAAATTGGCTGATCCAATTTACATTATCATCCAGATCATTGATATAGAAGACAAATAACAATGGACCCAGCACTGATCCCTGTGGCGCACCACTAGTCACAGTCCTCCACTCAGAGAAACAATCCTCCACTTCCACTCTCTGGCTTCTCCCATTGAACCAATGTCTAATCCAGTTTACTACCTCACCATGTATATCTAGCGACTGAAGTTACCTTCCTAACTAACCGCCTTGTCAAAGGCCTAACTGAAGTCCATGTAGACACCATCCACTGCCTTCCCTTCATCCACTTTCCTGCTAACCTCCTCGAAAAACTCTAATAGATTTGTTAAACATGACCTACCACACTCAAAGCCATGTTGACTCTCCCTAATAAGTCCCTGTCTATCTAAATACTTGTAGATCCTAACTCTTAGTACTCATTCCAACAATTTACCTACTACCGACGTCAAAGTTACTGGCCTATAATTTCCTGGATTACTTTTAGAGCCTTTTTTTTAAACAGTGGAACAACATGAGCTATCCTCCAATCCTCTGGCACCTCACCTGTAGATACCGACATTTTAAATATATCTGCCAGGGCCCCTGCAATTTCAACATTAGTCTCCTTCAAAGTCCGAGGGAATACCCTGTCAGGTCCTGGGGATTTATCTACTCTGATTTGCCTCAAGATAGCAAGCACCTCCTCCTCTTCAATCTGTATAGGTTCCATGACCTCACTACTTGTCTGCCTTATTTCCATTGACTCCATGCCAGTAAATACAGATGCAAAAAATCCATTTAATATCTCCCTCATTCCTTTTGGTTCCATAAATAGCCGACCACTCTGATCTTCAAGAGGACCAATTTTATCCCTTACTATCCTTTTGCTATTAATATACCTGTAGAAGCTCTTTGGATTATCCTTCACCTTGACTGCCAAAGCAACCTCATGTCTTCTTTTAGCCCTCCTGATTTTCTTAAATCATAAAGAGTAGTGGTCTGAATAACACATTTCCTTGGAAGTGCCACTGTATTCTACATTCTTAAAGCAGATGATTGCTAATATGCTGTTAATTGACCCATAGCCATTTGAGCATCCATATTGCTGTAGACTCTTTAATCTTGTTACTTTCTATACAAACAATGGTGCTGTTTTTGTTTGTAATACTTTTTTATGATCCAAAGACAATTTTACTCCAAGAACTTTGAGTTCTTCAGGGTTAATCCATAAGTGAGCTGCTTACTGATTGGAGTAGCTGGACTGGTATTGGTGGTGGGGCCGGTCGGAGGAGCTGGTTCGGGTACGCAGTTTGTGTACGGAAGAGCAGAGCATGTTGCTGCCCGCTACTCGGAAGCCTCAAAGTCAGTGCAGTATAATTGTCTTGGACGTTTGACTTGTGTTCACAAGACTCTGTTGGATAGTGATAATATAAGCGCTGCAGGCCTGTTACTCTTGTCTGGTGGAGGAACAGATGACATGGGAGCTGTGTAGCCTTGGTTTTAGTGAGGACTAGGCCTTAAGCCTTGGACTTGCCTGCTGCTGCAGACCAGGTGACTGCGTTCCTCGCAGTCGACGCATAATGTGAATAATTATTTAAATGGAGAAAATAGGGATGCATTCCAGAGGGCTTCCTGAGTATGTTTTATCTGTAATGTATTCACATTTTCATACCAATATGACAGAAAAGCAGTACCACAAGGCAACATTCATATTATATTTCATCAATTTAAAGTAATATTCAATGTAATATATCATAGAAAGTTAACATTCTAGGGTGTTTAGTACTCACCAACAGTGGCAGGTGTGTTCGCTCCAGGAGATGAGTGGTTGTTGTGGTGTTGGGCAGCTTTACGTGGATTAGGTGGGTGGTTGTGGTTGTCAGGGTCATATCAAGCACAGCAAGGGGTGAAGGAAGACTCACAGAACTCTTAGAACTGCCAGCAGCAGGAGATGACACTGGTTTGAAGAAAGTGGTGAGGGTTGTTTGCTTGGCAGCATTTTGTTTTTCAACATAAGTTTGCTTCTAGGGAAGAAGGGTTGGCTGCAGGGGACGATTGAAATGCTGACTCTGTTCTAAACTTGGGTCCATGTCCATCGCCATTTGTGCTAAATGTTCTGACTTCCAGCATTCCCTTACCGTTGGTAAAGTTCCGGGATTTTCAAAATCATCTGTTGCTTGCAGCATCTGAGAGATAGTGCGCTGTAAAAAAACATACACCTTGAATGTGGATCACACCTTGGTTGAGTGGTTGAATCAGTGATGTGTTAGACGGCAGGAAACGTACTGTTATGTTAGGATGAATGCTGTCCAAATGTTTAGGATGGGTTGGCGCATTGTCAAGCAACAAAAGAACTTTGAAGGCAAGATTGTGTTCCCGGTAGTAGCGTCCCAGAGCTGTGTTACCTTCACCTGATGCTGTGCTATTTATAATTTCCAACTTTTTTTCAAGTGTTGAAGTGCTTCTCTGCTGCTCGGCTGATGGCCCAGGACATGACATTAGGCACTTAGGAGGCATAGTTAAATATTTCAAGCACAAAATCACTGCACCGTAGGTAAAACCAACAAAAGTTTAAGAGTGCACAATCGCACATCCACACCTTGCCAAAACCAATGCGAGACTGGCGGGAGTGGGATTGTGAGGCGCGCACACCTGACTTGTATTGGCGGGAAAGCGGTGCCTGTCGTCCCAACAGTGAGACTGTGAGGCATGCACACGTGATTTGTATTGTTGGGCAAGCAGTGCTCCTTGCATAACTCTTGAGTTTTGGACACATATAAGGAGATGTTGGTAGAAATAGGTTCCTCGCATAACTGTGAATCCGCATTGTCCGAAGATGCATATAACGAGGATAGGGTGTATGTAGATAAGCCAACTAGAGGAGGGGCTGTACTTGATCTAGTATTGGGAAATGAACCCGGTCAGGTGTTAGATCTCTTGGTGAGAAAGCATTTTGGAGGTAGTGATCACAACTCTATCTCCTTTACTATAGCACTGGAGAGGCAATTTGGAAAATATTTAATTGGGGTAGGGAGAAATATGATCCTATTAGGCAGGAACTTGGGAACATAAATTGGGAGCAGATGTTCTCAGCGAAATGCACAACAGACATGTGGCAAATGTTCAGAGACCATTTGTATGGTGTTCTGCATTGAGGTTGGGTAAGGTGTGTTCTCTTGAGGTAGGGTAAAAAAAAACATGGTGTATAAAGGATGTAGAACATCAAGTTAAGAAGAAAAGAAAACCTTACGAAAGTTTCAAGAAACTAGGTACTGTTAGGGCTCTGGAAAATTGCAAGGGTGCCAGGAAGGAGCTCAAGAATGAAGTTAAGAGAGCTAGAAGGGGCTATGAGAAGGCCTTGATGAACAGGATTAAGGAAAACCCCACGGCATTCTACAAGTATGTGAAGAGCAAGAGGATCAGCTGTGTGAAAATAGGGCCATTCGGAAGCGAGAGTGGAATCGTGCATGGAGCTGGAAGAGGTAGTGGAGGTACTTAATGAATACTTTGCTTCAGTATTCATCAGTGAAAAGGACATAGGCAATTATGGGGATGACTTACAGGGGACTGAAACACTTGAGTGTATAGACATTAAGAAAGAAGCTTTCGAAAGGTATTGAGTTTGATAAGTCGCCGGGACCAGACAAGATATATCCCACGCAACTATGGAAAGCGGGGGAGGAGATTGCTGAGCCTCTGGCAGTGATCATTGCATCATCAATAAGAATGGGAGAAGTATCAGAGGATTGGAGGGTTGCAAACATCGTTCCCTTGTTCAAGAAATGGAGTAGTGATAAATCAGGAAATTATAGTCCAGTGAGTCTTACTTCAATGGTGGGCAAGTTGTTGGAGAAGATCCTGGGAGACAAGACTCATGAGCATTTGGAGAGACGTAATCTGATTAGGGATAGTCAGCATGGTCTTGTCAAGAGCAGGTCATGCCTTACGAAACTGATTGAATTCTTTGAGGATGTAACAAAACTCATTGATAAAGGTAGAGCAATGAATGTAGTGTATATGAATTTCAGTAAGGTATTTGATAAGTTTCCCCATCCGAGGCTCTTTCAGAAAGTAATGAGGCATGGGATCTATGGAGGCCTTGCCATGTGGATCCAGAATTGGCTTGCCCACAGAAGGCAAAGGGTGGCTGTAGATGTTTAATATTCTGCATGGAGATCGGTGACCAGTAGAGTCCTGTAGGATCTGTTTTGATACCTCCTGCTCTTTGTGATTTTTATAAATGACCTGGATGAGGAAGTAGAAGGGTGGGTTTGTAAGTTTGTTGATGACACAAAAGTTGGGAGTGTTGTGGATAGTGTGGGACATTGTCAGAAGTTACAGCGGGACATTGATAGGATGCAGAATTGGGCTGAGAAGTGGCAGATGGAGTTCAACCCAGATAAGTGTGAAGTGGTTCATTTCAGTAGGTCAAATTTGAAGAGAATATAATATTAATGGTAAGACTTTTGGCAGTTGTGGAAGATCAGTGAGATCTCGGGGTCCATGTCCATAGGACACTCAAAGTTGCTGCTCAGGTTGACAGTGTTGTTAAGAAGGTGTATGGTGTAATGACCATCAACCATGGGATTGAATTCAAGAGCCATGAAGTTATGATACAACTATATAAGGCCTTAGTTAGACCCCACTTGGAGTACTGTGTTAATTTCTGGTCACCTCATTTCAGGAAGGATGTGGATACTATAGAGTTTGCAGAGGAGATTTACAAGGATGTTGCCTGGATTGGAGAGCATGCCTTGTGAGAATAGGTTGAGTGAACTCGGCCTTTTCTCCTTGGAGTGGCGGAGGCTGAGAAGTGACTTGATACAGGTGTATAAGATGATGTGAGGCATTGATCGTGTGGATAGCCAGAGGCTTTTTCCTAGAGCTGAAATGGCTAACATGAGGGAACTCAGTTTGGAAGTAAGTATGAGGGGGATGACAGAGGTCAGATTTTCACACAGAGTGGTGGGTACATGAAATGCACTGCCAGTGAAGATGGTAGAGGCGGATAAAATAGGGTCTTTTAAGAGACTCTTAGACAGGTACATGGAGCTTAGAAAAATAGAGGGCTATATGGTAGGGAAGTCCTAGGCAGTTTCTAGTGCAGGTTACATGTTTGGCACAACATTGTGGGCCAAATTACCTGTAATGTGCTGTAGTTTTCTATGTTTCTATGAATGCAAGGTTTGTATTACAGTGGAAACCTAAGAAATATACAGAAAGAACAAAAAGAGTTCAAGCAGAGCTGAACGATAATGTACTGGGGAACCTGAAAGGCCTCTGTTCCACTGTGTCTGTGTCAAAAGCGCAAAATTGGGGTGGGGTGGAAAGAACAAGGGATAAGTCTGTGATAAACTTGTACAGGAGATGCAAACTTCTCCAAAATGATCTGTTTGGAAGAGTGCAAGTAGAGGAATGAGGATGTTAGAGCAAAACCCAGCATAAATTCAAGTGACAGCTCCTCATCTTGTGTCTAAGCACTGTGATTATTTTGCTTCAAGGGCTGCTAACTTGTATGTGCCTTTATAATTCTCAATAGTGCTATTTCTCCTCCTCTGCTGTTACACCGCCAGCATTTTTACTGAAGGTGATCTATGGTATCTCAGCCTTTCTCTCCACGCATAAGAGGATTCATTTCTTTGTTGTTAAGTGGTTTAGCCTTTGACTAATCTTACTTATGTAATGGCTTCTCTGTAATGTTCACTACTGAGGTAACCGTTTCACTGTAGCAGCAATGTTTGGGTTATGGCTGGACTGTTGGATGCATGTTAGCCAATTGGAGATTGTTGCTTTGTCTTGTGCATCTGGAAGGATGTTTTTTCGCGGTCTTTTGTCGAGGAGAGATGAAGAGGGAAGACGCGTGTGGAGAGAGTTGATAGACCTGCAAGTGTCGCGACCTTCGGACCCTCAGATCACAGTCCACTCCGTCTGGTGGTCTACCAACCCTTTCCACACATATCTTCCCTCTTCATCTCTCCTCGACAAAAAACCGTGAAGAAACATCGTTCTGTTACATTAGTCTTAACAGTGAAACATTACAAAGAAACCATTATTCTTATGTTTATAAAAGACTTCCAAGTTTCTTTTGTACATTATCGTTAAGTTGTTCTTTTGTTCTTTCTGTGTATCTCATGTTTCCACTGTATTATAAAAAGTTGCATTTGTTTCTTGAGACATCTAGGAAGCTGTGGTTGTGGACTACTTTCCTGTAGCTGTCATGTCTTTTTAAGCCATTCATTGTTCATGCGTGTTTTAAAAATCTAATCCTAGTGCATCTAGACCTCATGCAATTTTGACTTAAGTTTTTCCTTCTTATATTAAGTACTTTAATGCTTAATTGTAGTTTGTCTGTCTCCTTGGCCATTCTAAGCCTGATCTTGACCATAATTCTCCAAATATTCTGTGACTAACTAACTAACTAACTGGTCTACTGACTCTTTTTGAAGAAGCCCATCCAGCATCTTTTCTCTTTAGCTGAATATATTGGTTTTTCTTGTACATATTTTAAGAATTTCATGTTTTGCACTCTTCTATTGATGTTGCAATCGACATTTTCCAATTTCTCTATTTTATATTTCTTGTATTTTTCTGTAGTTTGCATACAGGTTTTCACAATCTTCTTACGGCATCCTATAGTATAAGTCTAGATCTAAAGTTTCTCTACTGTTCTCTAACTAGAACCAAACCCGTCCTCGGTCTGTCACAGCAAAGATTTCTGTAGTTATTTTAAAATAGTACCAATGAATGAATTTTAAGAAATTTTATGAATTTTAAGTTCATATTTTAAAGCATTTAGAGATAAAAACTAAGAAATATCCTTGTGAATGGATCAGGGTTCTGCTGCGTGATCACTTCAGCTACAACATTCAGCTTGCACCAGACAACTGACCTCTTTCTTAATGTCAGCAATCAAAGGAAATGGTTATCGACCTCAGGAAATCTTGCACCCTTCTTCAAATCAACAGTACAGCAGTGGAAGCTGCAAGCAGTTTCAAATTCCTGGGATTATTCATCTTGCACAACATGTCATGGTCCCAGAACCTCTACTTTATGAGGAGGCTCAAAGAGCTGGACTATGTACATCACTACTCATGACCTTCTACAGGTGCTTAGTTAAGTGCATACTAACATGCTGCATCACTTGGTATGGAAGCTGCACTGCAGCAGCGAGGAGGGGTCTGCAATTGGTAACT
The DNA here is from genome assembly GCF_030144855.1 of Hypanus sabinus. Taxonomy (NCBI): domain Eukaryota; kingdom Metazoa; phylum Chordata; class Chondrichthyes; order Myliobatiformes; family Dasyatidae; genus Hypanus; species Hypanus sabinus. The sequence goes on from NC_082715.1 coordinate 50,394,842, forward strand.
AAAACTGCTCAATGCTTGATTGGACCAAATGTGCCCACCACCATCAAAGATGTCTTTACAGAAAGATTCCAGAATAAGGCCAGCAATACCCTGCTTATGGACTGTTTGCCCCATTCCCATTAGGGAAGAGACTATGCAGCAATCATGCCAGGACTACTAGACTCAAAAGCAATTACAAACAAGAAAAACTCTGTAGATGCTGGAAATCAGAGCAACACACACAAAATGCGTGGTGAACTCATCAGGCCAGGCAGCATTTTGTGTGTGTTGGTCAAAAAAAATTACTTACACAAGTTATCAGGCTGATCAACACCTCCACACATTAACCCAGTCACGCACCACAAATTTCTCATTTCCTGTATGACAGTGTACGATATTGAATCTTGAACATGCATTTTGTAATAGGTTATAATTATGTTGTATTAGATTAAGACTAATGGTGTTGTCTGAGAAATTAAACAATGAAACACAGAACAGGTTATTATAATAGTTAATGATATATGTATATTATTTTTGTACAGGTAGATAATCCAGTGTCAATTTTAACACAAGAAATGAGTAAACATTTCTTGCAGTCCAAAAGTGAAGCAGATAAATATAAGGTGAGTTGAATGCATGAAGGTTTTAGATATATATATTTTAAATACAATATAAACCAGATTATTCAGTCCAATATCCTTAAATCCTATGTTACCTTTTTTGAATGTGTATTGCATTTGTTATATAATTTATAATAGCATTTTCAATCATCTCTTTAAGAGTTATTGGCTGAAAGGGGGGCCTTTTTAATATGGTCAGATATTAAATTCATACTCTGAATTGGAAATAAATTGTTTTGTATGTACATAATTTGTACCATGAGACATTTTGCTGCAATAGCCAGGGAAATGGTACTGAGCATATTGTTGGAGCTATAATCTGACAAGAGATCAGGTACTAAAGGAATTTGTAACATGTTCAACTAAGTGTTAATGACATAATTTATTAGTTTTTATTTTCCAAAATTCACTAAATCCTGGGAAATTTCTATTTAATTGGAATCTAATAAATATTTGCCTTTTTTTTTGGAAAGGATAATGGACAGAAGGCAGGTATGCCACAGAGATCAGTGCTTGGTCCTTTGTAGGTTTTAATCTCTGAATGAGAGTATCATAGGGTCATAGAGCAATACAGCATGAATATAGGTCCTTCCAGGCAAGCTAGTCCCAAGTTCCTTCATTCAGCCCATTTCTGTCTAAACCTGCCCCATAGCTATTCAGATGTAACTTAAATGATACTATTGTCTCAACTACTTCATCTCGCAGCTCATTCTATATACTTACCAACTTTAGGCCCTTCTTAAATCTTTCCTCTCTCACCCTAAACTATCTCTCCTCATGGTCAGGACTCCCCTACCATAGGAAAAAGACTTACCACCCTCTGTGACTATACCTCTCATAATATTAAACATTTCCTTCAGTTCCATGAATAATGGTGTAACTTGGCCAACCTCTCCATATAATTTAGGCCTCCTAGACCTGGCAACATCCTCAAAAATATTTTATGCACTTCCTACCATGGATTGACTTTCCAAAACACATCAGCTCACACTTAACTGTATTGAAATCTATTTGCCACTCTGGAGCCCTCTTCACTAACTGCAAATACTTCCTCCCTGGTAATACTAATGTCCTCCAAAACATATGCTCTTCTTTTATCTCTTTACAATGATGATTGGAAACACTGATCTCCTGTCATCTGAGGTAGGAGGTCCTGCTGATCTCTAAGGGGACCAACTATTTCTCTGACCACCTTTGTACTTTTAATATAGTTGTAGAACCTTTGGAGATTTTCATTAACCCTACCTACCAGATCCATCTCAAAGGGGGGGGGGGGGGGGGGACAAAAAATTGCCCCCCAATTTCCCTCTTTATAGTCATCAAAGGATTCACATCCCTGATTTCTTAAACCCAATCTATGTTTCTTTCTTTTTCTCGACCGGTGACTCAATATTGTCAGTTAAGGTTCCCTAAAGTTGTCAGGTTAACCCTTCACCCAATCAAGAATGTGCTGCTCCTGGATGCTTGAGATAATCATTTTAAATCCCACCCACTTCCTATTCATTTCTTTTTAACCCTTCAGACAGGCTTATCCATTTGACCTCGGCTAGATCCTACTTAATTCCCCTAAAATTAGCCCTGCTCCCTAACTTGTTCATTTGACAACCTTTTTTCAACACTATCTTAAAACTAATAGAATTATAGTTATTACAGCCAAACTGCTCCTTGACTAGTAAACACAAAGTACACTGTAGATGCTGTGGTCAAATTAACACGTTCAAACAAGCTGGATGAACTCAGCAGGTCGGGCAGCATCCGTTGAAAGGATCAGTCAATGTTTTGGGACGAGACTTTCAGCGGATGCTGCCTGACCTGCTGAGTTCATCCAGCTTGTTTGTACGTGTTGAACTGTTCCTGGACTGCCACTTTAGTTACCTTGCCGTAAGAGTCGGTCCTGAATTGCATCAGCTCCAGTAATCCATATAGATTATATTCACTACCCTAGCCTCATCTGCCTTTTTGGCTACCTCTTCAAAAATTCAAACAAAACTTTCTTAGACATCCTTCACCAATTCCACTTTGTTTCTAGGCCAGAGCACTGTGTAGCCTAGTCAATACTGTGGAAATCACAGCCTTATCTGTTAAAACTCATGCATTGAAATAAATGTGGTTTAACTGAGTATAGCTTTATTTGTATTCGCTGTGCCCCTAGATATTCTGATTACTGAACTTGCTCTTGCTGGCTGCTCCATCATCCCATGACTTGCTCCTGCTCAAGGGCCCCATTACCAACCCCAGCCAATGCAGTGATATTAGCAAATTTAGCCGTAAGAGCTCGTTACTATGGTGTATGTTTCTAATATACTGAGAAGCTCCAGTGTTAATCTAAGAATAGTAAAGGATGACAGTTACAAGCTGGGAAAGGTTTTATTTAAAGAAGTAAATGAGATTTGATAGAAATACAATACTGTGCAAAAGTTTCAGCCGCATATATAGCTAGGGTGCCTAAGACTTTTGCACAATACTGTAATAATTTTGTGTACTGTACTGCTACAAAAAAAAACAAATTTCATGATGCGAGTGATAAATCTGATACAAACAGATTTATGTACACTTGGGAAGGTCAGTTATTAATATATGGTATATTAAAAATATTGGTGATTCTTTAACTTTAAGACATTGCCTTTTTATACATATGTCTTTAAAAGCATATTATGCATAAAGGTGGTTCCTTCAGTGTTCATTCAAAGTAAATATTTTAATATAAATGAATTCAACTATATTTGTGTTTTAAGTTTTTCATGAAAGCCACTCAGTTGGAGCAGATGAGAGACGATTATTCCTACATCATGAAAAAAAAGGCAGTAACAAATGAGAAAATTGAAAAGCAGGATGAGGTAAGTAAAAGTGTCCAACTTTGTTTGGCTTTTGTGCTTTTAAGTGCAGTGCGTTTCACTGTGGATCTTAATAATTCTTGTGATTCTTGGATTAAATTAATAATCATAAACATGGAAGTAACACAACTGGCTGAGATATCAAGCATCCAGCTACTCAAATCTTATTTTTCTTTTATCTCCCTGAACTCGTTATTTTCACCCACTTCCCACTCCCCAATCCTGCTACTGTTTCCCATGCCCCTCACCAATGCCAGGGGCAATTTACAATTGCCAGTTAACTTGCCAGCACCTACAAAAAATTCACACTGTCGCAGGAAGAGCATGCAGATTCTGCATGGATAGACAGTACCAAAGGTTAGGACTGAACTAGAGTCTTTGGAGCAGCAGATCTAACTGCTGTGCCATTCTGCTGCTTGATGACTAAATGATGGTCTGAAATTTAAAGAAATATTGTTCTCATGTTCTTTCCCTTTCCAATTTTACTGATTCATATTTTGTTTCCTTTTTCTGTTTCCTTAACTTCTGATTGCTCATGAATTATAAAAAGTTTCCTGAAAATATAGAAATATCCCCGTGGGTTGCACTTTTTTGTTATTTCTTACGATAACTTTAGAAAGGCAGAAAAACATTGTCCTGTTAATAACTCTACACCTTAGGGCTAGTTGGTAGTGTTACAAATTCCCATAACTGGATCACTTACCAGCAAAGATAGAGAGGTCCGTTGAAGTCTGATGGTACTATTTTTAAAAGTCTTTATTTATAAAGGGGCACAAAGATAAGATTAATACAGACATTCAGATAATATACGTCGTCAATACTCAATCTAAAAACGCGGGTATAATAATAATTATCAATTAAGCAATAGCTCTATCGTTTGTCTAGGGGATATTGTATTGTCCGATGGAAAGATAAAGTCACTGTCCTTTCAAGCTGCAGCTCTTTGGGTTTAAGAGAGACGGTTTGAAACTTGCCCGGGTCTTTTATGAGGCCAATCCGTTGAGTCGGGGGAGTTGGTTCCCCGTTGTTAGTTCCAAGTCATTTTCCGTGGTACCAGCTACCAGCCCCCAGGCAAGGGAACCGAACGCATGTGGCTTCCTTCAAATGGCTTCCCGCTATTACGGGATCGCTGGTGTTTCTTCTGGTGCGTCTGAAGAGGTTGTTCCCCAGACCCTCTTTTATACTTCCTCATGGGGTCTCAGACGTCAATCTGGTTGGGATGATGCAATCCCTCAACGAGCCCACTCTGGTCATCCCCTGAGGAGCTTCAATGAATAGTACAGTACTCAATACACAACTTGGTCTTCCAGAGACAATGGCCATGTCCTGTAGCTTTACATCACTATGGGGGGGGGGGGGGGGGGGGAGAGAAACGTGACATCCTGCACGTCTCTCTCTCATTCCCTGGGTCTCCTGACCCAAATCAATAGTGATCTTGCGATTCTCACAAAGGAGGGGGCTACCCCGCACCCTTAGGCCCCTCAGAGCTGTGGTACATTCATAACAGTAGATACGTGCAAGCTAAAAAGTGAATTACTTTCTGGGTCGATCATTTCCGAATCCATGTTAAATTATTTCAAATATTTTTCCTAGAAATAAAAATAAACATTGTAATCTAACATCGCTTCTCTTTAGCTCAATCTGTTTTGGTTTCCATATTTCATTTCCAGCAAAATAATTTAAAATATATTAGAGCATGCTGCACCAGTCAAGACTTGAGTTGGAAATGAAGTTAGATTCACCATACATTTTTGTATATGCTATTCAAGATCACACCTTGGTACACCTCACTATTTCATTGCCTTGGATACTACTTCACTCTATTGTTATTCGTACGTGCAAAAATATCATATAAAAGCTGTAATTTATATTTCACTTGAATTATGTAATTATGGTGTAGAATATGGTGGACTAGAAATGTACCATCAATGTTTGTGCTTCAGTAAGTAGCTTCTGCAACTTGTATTTTGTATGATTTTAATCTTCGTTATAAAGAACCTATCAGAGTTAAAGGATCAAGTTAAAGAAAAGGAGGACCGTTACAAAAGCCTTTCCTCATTGAATGAATTGTTGGAGAAACTGGAGCAACTTAAGAATCAGATGGCATGGGCTTTGGTGAGCATTTCAGTAGCATTTTGTTCTACAAAAGTTCCAAAGTGAATGAATAACAGTGATCAAATAACATGTAAACAGATGGCAGGAGATAATGTTCCTGAGCAAGAGAATACATTTTTCTCTCCCATCCCCCACCCGCCTCCAGCCTGCTTAACATCATGCTTCCCAGCAGTTATCAGCTGTTTTTGCTGAGGTCATGCAATAAATGTGTAATTGATATCAAACATGGGATTCTTACAAAAAGCTGTTGTTATTATCACATTTACTAAGGCACAGTGAAAAACAAGTCTTGCATACGATTCATAGAGATCAATTCATTACAATGCATTGAAGAAGTGCAAATTAAAACAATACCAGCGTTCAGAATAAAGTATTACAGTTACAGAGAGAGCGTAGTGCAGGCAGACAATAAGCTGCAAGTTCATAGGGAGGTACAAGGTTAATAGTCCATTTTATTGTACTAGGAAACGGCTCAATAATCTGAAAAGCAAGATAGAAGCTGTCTGTACACCTGGTGGTACATTCTTTCAGACCTTCGTATCTTCTGCCCAATGAGAAAGGGAAAACAAGAGGCTTTTTAGGTTGGATGGTGTCTTTGCTTTTCTTGGCTGCTTTACCAAGGGAGCGAGGTTGACTCCTGACCCGTATATATGTTGAGCTGTGTCTACAAGTCCACAGTTTCTTGCAGTCACAGGCAGGACAGTTGCCATGCCCACCCAGTGATGCAGATAGGATGCTTCTTATTGTGCATCAAAAAAGATTGGTGAGACTCAAAGTGGACATACCAAGTTTCTGGTAGGTGACATTATCCAAACGCTAATTATTCCATTCCTTATCAGTATTTTGTGGCTCTATCATAGCATCCATTATGCAGAGATTAAAAGCAACTAGTGCCTGAACACCAAATGTGTTTTGAAGAGCTTCCATCTAAAACATCAGATGTGTGGTAATATTTAGGAGGGAAGTTTAGAACAGTGATTGAAATGTCATATTGTTGGCACTAAAGAGTAAATAGATCGCTATAGTTATACAATGGCTTAGGTACAGTGCATTTACATAAACCTATTGGAAAAAAGGTGTTTCCTGCAATGATTTTTTTTTAATTCAATAAACAATGCTGGAGGGTTGCAGTGGGTTGAGCAGCATCAGGAGGAATGGAATTAACATTTCTGGTGTAAACTATACATCAGCTCTTGCATCAGATTCCAGCATCTGCAGTTCCTTGTGTCTGCATTATTATTAAATGTTTCTCGTGGGTAATATGTAAAAGATCTATGAATTATAAAATACTTTATTTAAAAAATGCTGAAAATTATGGTGTTAGGACTGTTCAATTATTTCAATGCAAAGTCTTGTATTAAGTGTGTGAAAGAAATTGTCCTTAATTGGGGTGAAGGCTTTGTGGTTATATCTTAGTGGCTATATAGTTTACAGTGAAAAATGTGATCTGTGGAATTTAATTAAAGAGTAGTACTGGGAAAATGTGTTATATTTTTTCAAAATTTTGCATTGCAAGGTCATTGAGGTTGAAAAGCAAATGCAGCCAGTAAAAGATCGTATTAAAACTGAAGGAAATCGTACTGTCAAATTTGATCAGAAAATAGAAGAATGGCAGGTTGGTATTTTGATTCTATCCTTGGCCTTTCTATAATGTTAATTAAATTTTCATAAATTTTAACAGAACTATCCGGAGGTTTTTTTCAATGTTGAGTGACAGAAGAGAGAAACTAATATTGTTGTAATTTATAATGTAGTGCTTAAATATGTGGCTGGATTGGTTTCAGTAAAAAATTTTTAAAAGACTAGTTTAATGCTTCAAGGCTTACTAGACTTTGACAAGTAATACATTTTTGCAAGGTGATTTCTGAAATAACGAAATTTTTGACTATATTATATATCTGAAATATAAATTTGAACCTCTGGTTTTATTCTTGTTCTATAGGTCAAAGTCAATGAGGCTGAGGAAAATTTTAAGGCAGTTCAGAATCAATTGCAGAGAATTACAGATGAAGCACAAGTATTACGACCACAATGTGCAACTTTAAAAGAAGACATACAAGGAAAAAATAAAACATGCAAAGAGTCTGAGGTTAATAAATATTATATGATCTGCAGTTACTGTAAAGTGTACAAATACTGGATACAAGAGTGCATTAGGAAATATGTGAGCAGTTCTCTGTTGAATACCTCAGCTCTCCCTTTGTCCTTTCATCTTGGTCTTCAATGTCTAGCAACAGGGATAGGTAGAGAAACTGAGCTCTGCAGGTAATATAAAATTCAGTCATCTAACTCATTAGATGAGCTCACCTACTTTGTTGTTTATTGGTGTACAGCATGCAATAGGCAGTTTGAGGAATGCCACCCAGCAATTCCCCAATTTAATTTGAGCCTAATCACAGGACAATTTGCAAGGACCAACAACCTACCAACTGGTACATCTTTGGACTGTGGGAGGAAACTGGAGCACCCGGCGGAAATCCATGCATTCACAGGGAGAACATGCAAACTCCTTACAGGCAGCGGCAGGAATTGAACCTGTTTCACCTGAACTATAGAGTGTGGTGCTAACCTCTACGTTGCTGCCCCATAGTGTAATCTTGAAGAGGCCCTAGCTACATGAGACGAGTGATTATTGAAATGTCTTGATGTAGTCAGGGCAAAAAATGTGCAAAACAATACAAAAGAAATTTCAGTTCAGTATTTCTGCCCTCACCAAAGAAAAATAAAAACTTAATTTGCATATTTGCAGTGGTACTTTACAAAACCAAATTTACTTGTATGTTTTCATTACAGGCAAAATTCCACCGCTGCAGAACACAGTTGAAGCAACTTGAAAAAGACCATGACCAGTTACAAAAGCGTATTAAAGAACTGAGAAATAGGTTAGACCATTACCTCTATGATCTTGCAAGGATCGTTAACTAGATTCACCGTATATGTATCATATAGCAGTTGTTTTATAATCAAAAGATTGTTCCTTTTACTTTTTGAGTTCCTTTTGATGCTAAACTGAACTTGTGCCCTAGTAGTTCCTCCATCTTCAAGATAAAGCATGTCATGCTAAATAAACAGAAATTAACAATGGAGAGTGCTGAAACCATTCAAGAAGTGGAGTCGTTTTATTTTCTCTGTACTTAGATGCAGCCTGAAGTGTCTTATCAACATTTCTATAAAACAAAGAGATTAAAGACAAGAGAATCTGCAGATGCTGGAAATCCAAGCAACACACCCAAAATGCTGGAGGAACTCAGCAGGCCAGGCAGCATCTATGGAAAAGCGTACAGTCGATGTTTCAGGCCGAGACCCTTCATTAAAAAGACTAAAGATTAGCTTCATTTGTCCCATGTACGTGCATCAAAGGATACAGTGAAATGTGCCATGTGCATCAGCAACTAATACATTCCAAGGATTTGCTGGGGGCAGCCTGCAAGTATCGCCATGTTTCTGGCTCCACACCTTACTAACTGAATGAGGTAGGAAACTGGAACACCCAGAGGAAACCCACGTGGTCACAGGGAGAATATGCAAACTCCTCGCAGACAATGGCAGGAGTTGATCCGCGATCGCTGACTTTGTGAAGCACTATGCTACCATGCTACGGAAAGTATATACTCTTATGATTTTGCTTATCTTCATTTGTCCGGTTTTTGAGTAGCTGAAATCTTTAATCATGCCTTTGATCACTAAACTTTAGTATTCTAGTACCTTTGCTGAAGTCCATCAGCAAATTACTGCAAATACTGAAAAGCTATTTTGAAAGCTGAGCATGTTTGAATTCTCCACATGTCCAAGATCATCTGGGATGGGTGGAGGAAGGGAATGAAGTTGGTATTGTGGATTGATGACCTTGAATCACAGCAGAGCTGTGACTTTTGCATGACCTCATCCAATTTACTTACGAAATGTTATAAAACTGTCTGTTGAAACACCTCTAATGTGTAGAAAAAGAAGGGTCTCAGCCAGGAACATTGACAGTTTATTCATTTCCATAGATGCCGCCTGTCCCTCTGAGATCCTCTAACATATTGTCTATGTTACTTTGGAATTCCAGCATCTGCAGATTTTCTCATATTTGTGTTCTCTAAAATAATTTGGGATAGTTTATTTTGTTGGGAATGATGAAACAAAAAATAACTTTAAATTGTGTGTAAAGGGTTAGTATTTTAACATAAAATAGTAGTTTAATGGTTATTCTTTCTCTCCTATTTTGAACATGAACTTTAAATTCAAAATAGTATGAACCAAAATTCTGAAGCTGATTTGAAAAAGCGTCAAGGAAGAATTAGCAGTCTGCAAGAACAATTAAAATCTCTGGAGGCTGGAGAGACTAGCACTTTACAGCAGTTGGAGCAGTTTCAGCACGCAATCAACAAGTCTAAAGATGAACATTATAAGCTTCGGTTGGTAACTTTATTGATGTCCCATATGTAGATAGCAACCTATTGAAAGCTTTTTTACTGTCATCACTCATGATAAAATGATTATTTGTTTGTTGCCTAGTAGCTTTTTGTATTAGAGAAAGTTATTTTCTGTGACCTTCAGTAATTTTGAAAAGGGAATTGGAATAATCTAAATATTATGCACACACAAATTACACTGGACAAATTTTTCAAAGTTGTTGCTTCCTTGGAATTTTTGTTTGTTTATGATAGACTGCTTGAAGCTGAACACAAATATAATTTCAGACTACTTTTATCACGTAGGAATTTGGAGAAACAAGAAAATAACTTATTGAATATAATTGTTAAATTGCATAACGGTGCTGACTCTTTGCAATAGTTCATCTAAGCTAAGAATGTTTCATTGATGATTTTCGTTTGTACTTCGTGTCTGTGGCTTCTTGCTTAAATGTGCAACACTAATTAGCCAGCATTGATGGATTCCAGTTGCCCTGATACTGTTTCTCCAATGATCTGAAGAATCTTTTCACCAGGCTTATCACTGACAGTGCCAAGGTTTGCAGTGAAGAAGTCTAAATGGGAATGCAGATAATGAATCCTAAGTGACAAGTTGCACTTAATGGTTTTGTATGCTTGAAGCATGTTGTCAACCAGCTGCATATAGTTTAATGCTCTAGTTGCCAAGAAAATTTTCAACAACATCCTTGAAGGTTTCCCATGCAATTTTCTTTGATCCCACTAGAAGTTTTTCAAATTGTCTTTCATTGATCTGTTTGATATGTGGACCAACAAAAATGCCTTCCTTAATCTTGGCATCAGTTATTCTGGGAAGCATCTGTTTCAAATATTGAAATCCTTCATGGAAACCTGTTCTGCCTTACAGCATCCGCCCCACCTAAGGATGCCCAGGCATGCCTGGACAAGATAGAAAACTTTTCAGCTTACGTTGTGGGCAACATTTTAATGGATTTAAATTATGGATTGAAATAACAAATTTAGGTATGTTTTTTTAATTGGTGCTTAATAGGAAAATTTCATGATGGTTTTCATGATCAGCAGCCAAAAATCCATAAGATATAGCCAAAAGTATTCAGGAAGCAATATCTTTGTTGTCCAGTATTCAGGGCTGAATTTGTCAAGTTCTGTTGAAATAAACATTCCTTAATATTTTCCGCTCTTATTACCTTGCATTGCTTTCAGCAAGCAGTGGTCCATCAGCCATTGTGAATATTTCATCAATAAGTTATAATAAACTCAGCAGGACTATATGCAAAATAATACAGCAAGTATTGTAATATATTAAAATAAATGGTGCAAATATTTGGCCCATCCTGTCACGTTATTATCTTTTCTCATAAACTTTCCAAAGTCATTATTGTTACCTGTGCTGCTGGCTACCCCTTTATTACACTGATACATTTCTGTGAGGCTGGGAAATGTAGACTTTGGTCATGTACAAACTTGTTCTTGCTACAAGTGTGGTGGCCCTACTGACAGGATTATGAAAAGTAGCTCTATTTATTTAACTCAATTTAGTTATTTTTCAATTTCTGATGTTTCAAGGTGTGAATTTTTAAATGTTAAATACATTTGCAGACAATTATTTTAAACCGTCTGCAGCAGGACCTCAGCATTTGTCAAAGTCACTCTGGGAGCACAAACAGCCACTGCACCCGAAGACCCCATGCTATCTGGACTGTGCAGATGAGCTGGAAGTCAGCCTTCTAGTGAAAATCACACTAGTAGCTGAAGGTTGGTCAAACTGTTGTCCATCTGAGGTCTAGCAGAAAATATCTCACTTATATAATATCTAAAATTGATTTGCCATCATCCTGTACTATTTTACATAGCAATTTCAACTTGTGCACATTGTGAACATAGTTGTATATCCCTAGACGAGAAGAACAGGATGCAAAAAATTCTGTGGAATCGAGAAAGAAGCAACTGAACAATCTGAAAGCCAGCAGAACAAACCAGTTAAAAAGGTTTGGAGAGAACATGCCAAACTTGCTTGAAGCAATCGAGGAAGCATATAAACAGGGTCGTTTCAGGAAGAAACCAGTTGGCCCTTTAGGTAAGTGTCAAATCTTCTGTTTTGCTCGAATTAATGACAGAATATGGGTGTGTGTGTGTGTGTGTGTGTGCGCATGTGAGTGTCTGTGTGTGTGTGTGTTGCTCTGGATTTCCAGCATCTGCTTAATCTCTTGTGTTTATTCCTCTCCATAGACACTGCCTGACCTGCTGAGTTCCTCCAGCATTGTGTGTGTGTGTGTGATGCTTCGTGTGTAATATGTATTGTCTGACACATTAAACTTTGTTATAATATCTATTACATAGATCAGTACAGCACATAGCCCAGAATGCTGTGCCATCTTCCATCCATGTGCATATTCAAATATCTCTTTAAAGCTAATAAATTTGCCTGTACCACCATACGAAGCAGGGCGTTCCAGGCATCTGTGACTCTGAGTAAAAAGACTTATCGCTCACACCCCGCTTTGAGCCTACCCCTCTTACCTTCAGTGCATGCCCTCTGGCATTATACATGTCAATCCTGGGAAACAGATACTCTATGGCCACTCTAATGATGTCTCTCATAATCTTGTAAACCTTTATCAGATCTCTTATTTTTCCATCCCTGTCCTTCCTTCTGACAGGAACGTACCTTTCTTGTACTCTGTACAGTCACTTTAGGATAAAGGAGCCAAAAACTAGATCTATAAGTTGCCACATTATTACTTTAATATTTCCAAATTGTTTTTTTAACCCCTTCAAAAGCCTGATGAGTTTTGTTAGAAGAATGTAAGAGGCTAATGATATACTGGGTCAGATGGAATGGATTCAAATAAGTGACTAGAAAGATTTGGTTCTTCCTACAGACTGAGAGACAGTTGTTCATTGAATAATTACCTTAACTGATGCAACTTTGAGGCTGCATCCTGAGGACCAAATACAGAAATAGGACACATACTAACAAGATCACTTTCCGCTGGAAGTTGTGTGCAGGAGCGATGAAAGAACTTATTTTTTCATGTCTTGCATTTAGGTGCTGGTAGTGTGATTGAGGATCAGGATTGGGTTACAAATATGCCATCAGGATACTGGAGGAAAAGGAGAATAGGAGTATTAGGTAGCAGCATTATGCTAGGGTTGGCAAATATAGTGAAGAAGTATCAGTTGAATTGAATTAAAGAACTATACCATTCTTGGTGTGGCACTTTCAGAGCCCAAGTCATATATATATATATATATATATATATATATATATATATATATATATATATAGGAAGCTTAGAACACTTGCAAAATGTATTGCAGAGCATCAGAGAAAACATCATTAATGGTGCCTTTGTAATACTCACCAAATTTGGTGTATTGGAGCAAGATTCCGAGTTGGACTAGTGCAAAGAATGTTCCTTTAAGCACACAAAATATGCATAGATGTGGATGTAGTGTTATGAGAATAGATTTCTTGGAAAAATCAAATAGAATCCAAAGAAAGGGTGATCAAAATGAAAATGTCTTCAGCAGGAATAAGAATTTGGTGTGGGATGGCACTAGTTGAATTTCCATTTAAGTAAGAAGCAGGGGTACTTCAACTCTTCTAGAGGACAATGAGAGGGATAGCAACAACAGAAAGCTTAGGCATTAGTGGTGTAAAGGAAACTGGCATTCAAAGACACTAATATAGATAGGCAAAACTGGACAAATAAAGCAAGTTCTGTGAGCTGAGAATAACCTGTTCCAAACCAAATTACAAATGTCTTTAATGTTTTTAATCTTAGCATTAACAGTTAAACCTTTGTTTGATTCTCTGGTAATAATTACATCACTTAACTACAGCATAACAATATACAAGGGCATGTTTGACTGGGTGGTACATATTAAGCTGTACAGACAGTAAAAGTTGGCTTGTTCTATACAAAAATACACACCAGTCATTTAGACTGCATTTGGAAACAAAATTTGGAATATAATTTTACAATACAAACTTTGAAATTAGAAGCTGTATCTTAATCTGTTGAGCAAACACGAGGAAATCTGCAGATGCTGGAAATTCAAACAACAACACACACAAAATGCTGGTGGAGCACAGCAGGCCAGGCAGCATCTATAAGGAGAAGAACTGCTGACGTTTCGGGACGAGACTGTTCGTCCTGACGAAGGGTCTCGGCCCGAAACGTTGACAATGCTTCTCCTTATAGATGCTGCCTGGCCTGCTGTATTCCACCAGCATTTTGTGTGTGTTGTTACCTTAATCTGTTTATAACTTTCTGGTCAGTTAATACAGTAAGTGCATATGGTGCAGATCTCTACTACAGTTTTGATATTAAATTCATTTCTTCTTGAAAGCATTGATTCATTGACTTGTTTATTGCTGCAAGTACTGACATCTCTGATACATTATATAACCATATAACAATTACAGCACGGAAACAGGCCATCTCGGCCCTTCTAATCCGTGCCAAACGCTTACTCTCACCTAGTCCCACTGACCCGCACTCAGCCCATAACCCTCTGTTCCTTTCCTGTCCATATACCTATCCAATTTTACTTTAAATGACAATACTGAACCTGCCTCTACCACTTCTACTGGAAGCTCATTCCACACAGCTACCACTCTGAGTAAAGAAATTCCCCCTCGTGTTACCCTTAAACTTTCCCCCCTAACTCTCAACTTATGTCCTCTTGTTTGAATCTCTCTTACTCTCAATGGAAAAAGCCTATCCACGTCAACTCCATCTATCCCCCTCATAATTTTAAATACCTCTATCAAGTCCCCCCTCAACCTTCTACGTTCCAAAGAATAAAGACCTAACTTGTTCAACCTTTCCCTGTAACTTAGGTGCTGAAACCCAGATAACATTCTAGTAAATCTTCTCTGTACTCTCTCTATTTTGTTGACATCTTTCCTATAATTCAGTGACCAGAACTGTACACAATACTCCAAATCCGGCCTCTCCAATGCCTTGTACAGTTTTAACATTACATCCCAACTCCTATACTCAATGCTCTCTGATTTATAAAGGCCAGCAGACCAAAAACTTATCCAAGTGTTTACTTAAGTTGATTAGCCACGTATTTTCATGTACTGATTGCAATCTGATCCTTGCATACACTTTTAAAGCAGCTTAGTTTTCACTAACCCAAAGATACTGAATTATGCGGATGGCTACTGTCTCTTTTGAAAGCAAATGCAAAGATTGAGTTGTATAGCTTGGAGGAAGGAGCTCTAACCGTACAACTTAACTCCCATAAGATTTTTCATGTATGTAATTGAAACTTGCAGTTTTTTTCCCCTATTTATTAGGCAGTGTAGTGTTGTTACTCTTTTTTTTTGCAGCAGGTATTGTAATTTGGATTGACTTTTTCAATGTTTTGGGATTAACGAATTAATTTAACGATGTTGATCATTGATCGCTTTATAAATGAATTTTGTTTGTTAGGTACTTGTCTCAGACTGAAATATCCTGAATTGGCTTTGGCAGTTGAAAGTTGTTTAAGAGGACTACTGCTTTCATTTTGCTGCGATAATTACAAAGATGAGCAGGTACTGCAGAGTTTGATGTCACGATACTTCAATGCAGGAAGACGTCCCCAAATCAATGTGTGCGAGTTTTCAAATCAAGTATACAATATAAAAGATAGGTATGTTTTCAGGTTCATCAATACTAGATCTCTTTTGGGAACTTGTCATGCATAATGTTGTTAGGGAATGCATTGGATAAGCCACATGTATATAGTAAGTGACCAGTGCACTCAAATGCACTTTGTGCATTTATATATATTGACAGAAAAGCAGCATTATTCTGGTCTCAGTGTTATTTTTGTACATTGCAGTGTTTGCCATGAGGCTTATATGAGCCTCTGGTTTAAAAAAAGTTCAGTCTGCTGGGAGACAAGATAAACATTTCTGAATTACTCAAATGTGCAACATCAATTAAGTTTCTGCTTCCATAGAAAGGCTGCAGGTGCCTGTTATGCTGTTATTAATAGTGCGGCTCATGATGTGGAAAAGTTGAAATGACTGCAAATAGACTGTAGTTGACTTTTGTGAATATACTTTATAAAAATTGTAATTGTATCGTTCTATTAGAGGAGGATTTTGCTCTGATAGTGCCAGGTGCCACTATCTTCTTTAATTTAGAATGCTCTATTAGGAAACTTTATTAAATTTTGAATATACAATATTTCTTCATTGAAGAGCTGCTCGTCATCCAGAGTTCCCCACGGTTCTTGATGCCTTGGAAATAGATAATCCAGTGGTGACCAACTGTTTGATTGACCTGAGGAATGTTGAAAAAGTCCTGTTGATCAGTGTAAGTCCATCTTTTGTAATTTCTCTTGCTGAATTACAGTTGTTGATGTGGTGTCTTAAAAGTTGAAAGCTTTTTGCGTACCAGACTACATAAATAAAAAGGCAATATTTGTATTTTGCATATTTTAAACCTTATGAACAAAAAACAAATTAACTATTATTTTAATTCTAATGCTGTAATTGTGGATTGAGTAGTGTGGAATATAAAGAATGTGCTCAATCAAAAATGACATTTTTCACAAAAATTTATTTGCAGACCTCTTCTGTGATAGATTGGTGGTGTGATAGATTGTTTAGTACCCTTCGTTTGTGGTTAGACCAATTATATACTCGATACTGGAAATTGGCGCAGTAATTAGACTATATTCAATAGTTATTTGACCATTTTTTAGTGCATTTAGGCTTTAAGAAAGTACCTTGTAATTAAATAGGTAATACACAGTTTCATCAGTAAAACCATTCCTGGTTTCATTTGTTTGTATTGCTGAGTTTGTAGGCAGACTGACTGCTTAATCTGGGATGTACAAAACAGTTCACCCCTAGGGTACTATTGCCTCCAGCCCAGACACAAGTGACAGGGAGTCTTTAAACAATATATGGTTTAAGATTACTAATTTCTAAAGATTTAAGATTCCTAAATGCCCCATTCCTGAAATGTCCTATTAGCCTTTAAGAGGAGATGAGGCCAAGGGTGGGAGGTTTTTGTTATGGTTTTTGAATATCTGATTCAAAAAATTAAAATTTCTGCAAAATAAACATAGTGAAACAAAAAAAAAATCTGCTTTAGAAGGACATTTTTTTTTTCTCCTAACCCTGGAGTCTGAATTTCCATACTCATGATGTGACTCTGATCTTATGCCAAGTCTTACTGGTGCAGATGCAGAGAAGAGTATTCTACACATAATGCTGAAGAATCCCTGCATGCCCAGATATGCAGTTTATCTTCCAATGATGGAGTAGTTGGCCAAGTTAACCTGCATGTACCACTTAGCAAATTTTAGACTTGGTGTAGGTCCGTGCATATTTACCCATGATCCAAATAAATGATTAATCTTGTGAGATCCCTGGTATCCATGATGCCAGTCTTCAGCCAATTCAATTCACTCCTAATTTTAAGAAATGATGGAGAGTATTAAATATTGCAAAGTCTCTAGTGTAGACAGCACTACAGCTGCAGTTGTCATAGATACAGATGAAAACATGCTCATCCGTGCTGTCCAATATATCTATCCAAACTCATACTATGTGCCTACATTTGGTTTTCTAAATCTTTCCTATTGATTTACCTGTCCAACTATCTTTTAAATGTTGTTTCTTTACCTGAATCAACTGTTTTCTTTGGAAACTTGTTCCATATATGCATCACCCTCTGAAGAAGTTTCTACTCAGGTCCTTTTTTAAATCTGTCCCTTCTCCCCTTCAACTTGTGCCCTCTAGTTCTGGATGGTTTTTCCCTTGGAAAAAGACTGCATTCATCATATTAATACCCCTCATGATTTTATAGATCTTGATATGGTCACCCTTCAGTATCTAATGTCACAATGAATAAAGTTGTAGCCTTGTTAACTTCTCTCAATAAGCACAGGCCCCATATCCAGGCAACATTCTCATAAATTTTGTACACATTTTTCCATAACACGCTGACCAAGACTGTCTAGCATTGCCAATATTTTGTACAAATACCAAAATAAGATTTATAACTCTTGTACTCAGTGCCCTTGCTGATACAGTCCAGCATGCTAAATCCTTCCCCAACACCTGTATTACAACCAGTGATTTTGATCAATTTACTTTAACTCAGAATTTTTATTTGTGAATCACATGCTCCTTTTTTTCCACAATAGAGGCCAAAAAATCAAGGACATTTGAAAAGCATGAAAACTATATATTCAAAAAAATGAAATGTCATCTGTTCAAAAATATTCACCCCCCCCCCCCCCTTTACTCCGTACTTAGTTGAACCACCTCTCTGTACTGGTGTGGAATGGTGGGCTGATTTCTTTTTCATTCTCACTTGCTGTGCAAGCAAATATGTGCAAGGTGTAACCAGTAAGATTAATTTTGCTTTTTCTTTGACCGGTTGTTCTCTGAGTTGCAGTCTTTGTCAAGGTCATGGCCCAGACTTGTTTTTTAGTTGTTCATTTCTCCGGATAAGCCTGGGAACAGAGGGGGGAAGTTGGGGGTCATGATAGGATTACAGGCATGGATGTGAGGAATTGGTCAGGCTGGTGTTTCAGCCTCTGCTCCTCACTCATAAGGTGATGCTCCAGGTCTGCAAAACGGTGAAGCCAATTGTTCGGGGTCCCGGTCATTGACAAGTCCAGAGTTTGGGGGCGTTATCCAGAGCCCTTATTCATACTCATTGGCAGTCCTGGGGTCGATACCAAAGATTGAAGCCCAAAGGTCAATCAGAAGTTGAGGCCTAATAATTTGAGTCCCAAGTCTTTGAGTCTTCTGGGGAAGTCAAAGGCTAAATGTCTGCAAATCTGCGAGTACGCTAGAGGCTGAGGACAGTTTTTCTTTCCAGTTTTGATGAAGGTCTTGGCCTGAAACTTCAGCTCTCTACTTCTTAGATGCTGCCTGGCCTGTTGAGTTCCTCCAGCATTTTGTGCGTATTGCTGCCCCAGTGTTAGAGGACTTTGTGCGTGCATGGATGGGAGGGAGGAATGGGACTTGTTTTGTTGTTAATCTTGTTGGTCGTTGTGTTCTGTTTCATTGTGTTTGGTGCTGTTCTACTGAGCACTGGGTGTGCTGTGTTGGCATTAGAATGTATTGTTTTATTTGCAGGCTGCCCTAAGCCCATTGTTAGGTTGTGTTGGTTATTAGCACAAACAACGCATTTCACAGTATGTTTCACTGTACATGTAATAAATGAATCTGAAATTAAGTGATGTTAAAAGTACTAAATAAAATGAGCTTTTAAAATTAAAGCTAGTATACTTCTGAATCTGTACTCTGATTACGTACCTTAATTTTATTATCTAATGAAGGCCAATTTCATCGCAAACTGAGATCTGGTTTGCTAGTTTGCTCCTGCAATTGCATTATGCACAGAAAATTTACCCAGAAAACTAATATTAAAGGTATTTACATCATACGGGTGATATACAATTTTATATATAATATATAATTTTATTGAAAACTGATTATTTCAGAATTGAGCACAACTTGTACATTGATTTTCATAGTAAGCCAATTCCTGTGAATCAAAGGGACTTAAGTGTCTGTAATATCATTTTATGTTCCCAGAGCAACAGCAGAGCTCGTGAAGTTATGCAGCAGCAAAGGGCACCCTTAAACTGCAAAGAAGCCTTCACTGCTGTAGGTGACCAGGTTTTTACCAATCGTTATTACTCTTCTGAAATGGACAGGGCAAGATACTTGGGTGATGATGTGGAAGCGGAGATCAGGTTTGTAAATATCTAATATTGTGGTATTCTAACTTATGGAAGAATAGTAAACTGTAGCAATAGGCCAAAAATGCCATTATGTTAACTGTTGCAGCTTTCCATTGATTTCCTAGCTCAGTGTATATTCATTTATAGTTCAGAATAAAAGCACCAACCTTTGAAAGCATCAGGCACAGTGTTATTTTAAAGAAATGATTAATGGATTATTCTTGGATGAGTGAAAAGCTTGCATGGCACCTTGCAGTGTATGATTTTGTTAGTGCTGTGGTTAGTAACCACTGAATGTCATTGTGTAAACACGCAGGAATTCTGTTAAGTGAGGTTTTCTTTTATGACTGTTGTAAAGCCTATTTTAAAATATAACATCCTTGAATATCACATTAGTCTTCTTTTCTGACTCCTATTAATATGAATTTGTATTTATTAACAGAACCACTTATATGAAGTCCACAGTGTGTTGTTCAAATAGGACTTTTGGTTATACCATTTCATTGTAATCTCTTTTTCATGCTTATCATTTCCTCTTTTCCCATCGCCCCCACCAATACCAACCACCTACGCTAAGGAAAATTACCATTAGCTTACCAGAATGTCTTTGTGATGTGGGAGAAAACTGGTTCACCTGGTGGAAATGTGCATGGTCACAGTAATATATGAGATCATTCTGACATAGTGGGTGGTCTTTGGGACTATGTAGAGGTAGGATTATCTACTACTTAATGTGTTGCCTAGTAACTGTAAGTACGTGGATTAGTATCGATCAGGTCAACCACGATCTTATTGAGTTGCAGAATGGCGCAGAGGGACTGAGTGGCTTCTGCTTCTTATTTGTAATTCCATGTAATTAATATACTGTAGATATGCATCTATTGAGATGATAAGGACTCTGATCCACTGTTTACTGGATGGATAACTACAAATGGTAATAGTTTAATGAAGTGGCATATGGGGATACATTTATTCAAGCAACACACACAAAATGCTGGAGGAACTCAGCAGGCCGGGCAGCATCTATGGAAAAGAGTACAGTCAATGTTTTGGGCCGAGACCCTTCAGCAGACTGACCTGAAACATCGACAGTACTCTTTTCCATTGATGTTTCCATTTGTGTGTGTTGCTTGGATTTACAGCATCTGCAGATTTTTTCCTTGTTTGTGCTGGGATATGTTTATTAATTGTTTTAAAAAGTGCATACTGGCAGTGACTTTCTTTGTGTTACAGTCAGTTGGAAGTGGAAGTGAGCAATAAAGTAGCTCAGATATCACATATTCAGCAACAATTGCGTTCAGTGGAGGAAGGAATCAAGACAAATGAGAATCACATGAAAACAAAACAAATGCAAATCAGAAAAATCCAGGTTTGTAATAAGTTGAAAGAGGTGTCTTTATTTTTACATAAAAAGAACTACTTTGATTTTTTTCCAATTTCTCTTTCAGGAGAATGAGACAAAAATAAAACTAGAAATTGCAGATTTAGAGAATGTGGATGAACCCCAGTCTGTGGATATTTCCACACTAGTAAGTGTATCAACTATATATATATGTAAATTATTCCAAAGCTGTGTATGACATTTTAAAAAATATTCTACCGAAAAAAATTGGGAATTTTCTTTTTATCTGTAAAGTTTTGAACTGACCCTTGAAGTTAGGTGTGAATTACTTCTTCATCTTGTCTCTTGATTTTCTTGTCAAACCAAAACATAGGAAGAAGAAGAGCGAGATATTTGGCAAAGAATAGAATCTGACAAAGAAAAGCTTGAACAAGCCAGAAAGAATATGGATGAGCACCGAAAGATACTGGATGAGGCTGAGCAGAAATTTAAAGAAATGAAGGAAAAGATAAATAATATAACTGAAGAGGCTGACCCAATAAAGGTGCAAGTTAATTGTATAAAGTTTTCCAACTTTCTTAATTTGTTGCAGTGTTGTGGGTATAATAATTTGCATTTTCTCTTATTAGGATGAATTAAGTAAGATAGATGCAGAAGTTGGGAAGTGTAAGCATCATAAAAGACATTATGAAGAGAAGAAAAAAGAACACTTAGATGGGATAACTAAGTTAAAAGAAAACCTGGAAAGCAAAGAAAGGATTTTAGAGGTAACATTTGACATGATACAATGCCAAAACACTGTGATGGGCCTTCTATGTCAGTACCTTAAACTGCTGTAGGCACAGTCAATACTATATAGGTTAATCCTTGTTGATTTTAGTTTGGTCCACAAGCATTTAGTTGAGAGGACTTATTTTTAAATTGTATCTTGAACATTTTAGAGCTTCAGTGAACTTTACACATTGTAAAAATAATTGTCGTTCCAAGTTTCAAAATAATATATAGATATTTGAAAAAAATAGTAATTAAATCACGTGATATGTTTGACCTTCTCCCACCAACATTTTTTTGATCTCCTCCCTTTCTTGACTAAGTGGAATGTGTTGTGGTAAGTGTTTGGGATTCCTGCTGTAGTTGGTAATTGAGTGCGGAAATTGTAAACCACATAGCACTGGAGCCTGACCTCTTCTTATTAATAAATCCAGATCTATGAAATGTTGATTTTCTAGGCCATAATCCAATAGCCAAAGAGTTGCTTCCTTCCTGCAGTTGTGGTTGGGATGGATTAATTCTGAGAGAGAGTAAGGTTCTAACTTCAGATCAAGGCTGAACCACTTAAATTTGTTGAATTATTGGAGTGACAATTAAAATAAGTCAATGTAACAATATTGATGTATTTGCAGATAAACATTACAGTGCAGAATATTTAGTCAATTGCATTTATACTACTGAATTAAGGATGCACCATATTAGAGCACTGTGTAATTGGTTCTTTATTCTTAATGAATGATATAAAAATTGCAGCTAGCTTTTTAGAGACATAGACTTAAATCAGCTGCTTGCACAGCCACATTAGGTACTTGGAAGAGGGCATGGGGTGGTGCAATGTGAATTATTCCCAATTAATAATATTACATTCTATTCTATGTTACAGAATAATTATCCAGGAGGTAGCTAATCTCAGGATATAGATGAAGTAATAATGTGAAATTGCAGTACTTAACCATTGAAGCCCTTCAGAGCTATTTATGTTTAAGACCAAAGTCCTCTTTGCTGCAGACTATTCCTTTGTTATTAGTCATTTGTATCACATTTGCTGTGCAAGATAGTGTTGCTTCAACTCCCAGCTCTACATCATGATTTGGTCCCAGATCCTATGCCAGACCTTTTAGGAATTTAATCCAGAATCAGAATTGAGGCATATCACAAAAAATACACTGAAAAAGACTAGCAATAGGAAGATGCACCTTCCTCGTGGTAGGCATCATTCCCAATCCTAATCCATACTTCTGTTTATTTTAAGATTAGAGGTGGAGTCCTGTATGATTGGTGCAGACAAAGTTTGCAATTTGAATTGGAAGAGGAAGCCAGATCACTGCTGATTAGAATCAGGTTTATTATCACCAGCATGTGTTGTGAAATTTGTTAACAGCCATTCAGTGCAATACATAACAGTAGAAGGAAGGAAGAAATAAATAAATTATAGTAGACGTCTTTTGAATAGTTTAAAAATTGTGGAAAAACACAAATAATATATATATATTAATAAAGTGAGGTAGTGGTCACTGGTTCAATGTCCATTTAGGAATCAGATGGCAGAGGGGAAGAAGCTGTTCCTGAATTGCTGAATGTGTACCTTTAGGTTTCTGTATCTCCTACCTGATGGTAACAGGCTGCATCACTGTCTGGTATGGTGGGGGGGGAGGCTACTGCACAGGACCAAAAGAAGCTTTAGAGAGTTGTAAATTCAGTTGGTTCCATCTTGCGTACCAGCCTACAGAGTACTCAGGACATCTTCAAGGAGCGGTGTCTCAGAAAGGCAGCATCCATTATTAAGTACCTCTAGCGCCCAGGGCATGCCCTTTTCTCATTCTTACCATCAGGAGGGAGGTACAGAAGTCTCAAGGTACACACTCAGGAACAGCTTCTTCCCCTGTCATCCAATTTCTAAATGGACATTGAACCTGTGAATATTATCTCACTTTTTTAATATATATTATTTCTGTTTTTGCAAGATTTTTGATCTATTCAATATACTTATACTGTAATTTATTTATTATTGTTATTTTTCTTCTATATTATGTATTGCATTGAACTGTTGCTGCTAAGTTAACAAATTTCACGACACATGCTAATGATAATAAACCTGATTCTGATTCTGAAAAGGCATGCCCTGGGTGCTGGAGGTCCTTTATAATGGACGCTGCCTTTTTGAGACACCAGTCCTTGAAGACGTCCTGAGTACTTTGTAGGCTAGTACACATGATGGAACCGACTAAATTTACAACCCTCTGTAGCTTCTTTTGGTCCTGTGCAGTAGCACCCCACCCCATAACAAACAGTGATGCTGCCTGTCAGAATGCTCTTCATGGTACATCTATAGAAGTTTTTGAGTGTTGACGTACCAAATCTCTTCAAACTCCAAATGAAGTATAATCGCTGTCTTGCCTTCTTTATAGCTGCATCAATATGTTGGGACCAGGTTAGGTCCTCAGAGATCTTGACACCCAGGAACTTGAAACTGCTCACTCACTCCACTTCTGATCTCTCTATGATTGACTTGCAACACAGAAGGCGGCCATTCAACTTGCCTGTCTGTGTAGTAACACATATGTTTTAAGATGATGTGCTTCATGGCTATGAATCTTCAAATATTCAGCTTCAACTATTTTTCAATTTTAATGTAATAGCAGTTTAAGGCAAATGATTCAACCATCCTTAAAGGACAGGTTAGTAGGTTAATTGACCACTTGGGTGTAATTGAGCACAGTATGGTCGTTGGACGAGAAGGGCCTGTTACTGAGCTGTATTGCTAAATAAATAATTTTTTTTGGAACTGAGTTCAGTTTTAAATCACTCCTGTAATTGGCTCCCAGGTGGATCAACCCCCATTTAATCTATCAAATTTACCTAATTTTTTATAAAAACCAGTTCAATCTCATTCTGCATCTTTAAAGGTGAACTTAAAGAGTAAAATTAGTTGAATGAAAAGTGCTGCTGCTTATGCAACATAGAATGAAGCATGTTTTAGATTTTGTATAGTGGAGTTTCCTTGTTTTATAGATTCTATACCAAAAGGCAACTATAAACTATTTTAACATTCCCCTTGTGGCGTATGAAATTGAGATTTGAGCTATGCACTCCAAAATCAGTTTGGGATTAACCTAAATCTTACTGTCAGAGCTAATAGATGTGTACTTTATAAATTTGGAATATGATGTACTGTCAAAGAAATTGGTGGTAATGGAGTTGCTGAGACTCTAAGAATTGTTGAGCCGAGGATTTGAATTTGTGTATAAGATAAACCCTCTGCATTTGGCTACAAATCAGTACATTTCTCATCCTTACTCTGTGTAATAGCAGAAATTACAAATGCTTCTGGCTGAAGTTACATTAATGGATGCAATGTGGTTGATGTGTCAGTTAATCTCGTTATATTCTTCAGCTGCTTGTATACTTGGTTATTCCAGGAAAGTTCTGCTAAAGCCAAGCAGATTTGTGCAGAACGAATAGAAGTCACCAGGACTCCCAAAAGCATTGATGTGGAGATCAATCGTCTGAGAGAGAGGATCAACAGAGAACAAGAACGTCATGGGAATAAGGAAGAAATTGCAAGGTATTTGCAAAAACACCATTGCAAACTTAATTTTGATTTAGTCTTAGAGAGAAGGGAAAAACATCTTGTTTTAACCTAATGATAACTGTGCACTTAGTAGCAGGAGGCCTTTTATCATTTGTTATATTTACTAGCCTGAAATATTTATACTTATTTCTTGTGTATTATCCAAATTCTACACCTATTTGTATTTGATCATTGAGTTCTTTTCTGAATGAAGCGGTTAATCAAATAGAAAATGATTATTAAATTATTGATTAATAGTAATAAATTACTATGTCAGCCAATAATTTGATTACAATGTTTCATTGAGAGAAAATCGAATAACTGGACATTTTTTATGTAACAGAAGATGGTTTCCAGAAGAGTTTTATTAAGTCTCTTGTTGCAAAAAGAATTATAATTAAGAGAACGTATGAGAAATATGTAAATTCGTTAATTGAAATGGGATCATGTTCTCAGTAGAGTTTGAATGTAGTAGTTAAAATGGACTATTGATTAAAGTATAGTGTTATATTGTCCAAATGAATGTGTTCTAAGATTTCTATGTTGCAAGCCTATTCTACTTTTGTTTCTTTTTTGTACAGACAGTACTATGATGTTCTGGAAACATATAAGAATGTCAAGAGCCAGATCAAGAATTTGAAGATGTTTATGCAGCTACTTGATAAAATAATGGAAGAAAGGCACAAAGCCTATAAAATATTTAGAAGGTGGTTGGTTGATCTATTTGATTTGGTGCAGTTATTTTGAGCATCAGTTTACTTTTGTAAATGCCTAATTAGCAGTAACAATTTGGCTTTACAAGTCTAAGAAGATGCAGTGTATGAGGATGCTGCTAATTACAGTCCACTAGTTTGACTGATGAAAGCTTACATTAGTTCAGCAGGATTTACTTAAGATCGTAAAAAAATGACTGGTCATACTCAAGCTTGTCGCATTATTCAGTATGCTCATGGCTAATATGCCCATAACCTCATCTCTGCGCTGCCTATTCCCCAAGGCCTTCAATTCCCTAATACTAAAAAAAATCTATTTCCTCTTTAAATATACCCAAAGATTAACCTCCACAATTCAGTGTAAAGAAATTCTTATCCACTCTTGTTTTAAATAATCATCCCCTTACCTCTTCATAATGACCTCTTGTCCAAAATTCTCCGATTAGTGGAAACATCCCAGCATTCACTGACTCATGCCCCTCATGATTGTGCTATGATCAGGATTTGTTCTGCAAAGTTTCCAAGAAATATCAATCTTAATTTCTTTAGCTGGTTGTAATAGGATAATCCTCTCATCCAAGGAATTAGCCACTTGATAGAAAACAGGAACTCAATCAAGCAGCATCTATGAAAAGGTAAATCAGTATATCTCTGGTTAGCACCCTTTCCTCAGTATTAGTATAGTAAATCTGTTTTAAACTGCTTCCAATACCAATGTATCCTTTCAATAAGGTTTAAAGAGGAGCCATTACTTTGCAGGAGTAAATACGGCAACAAGAGGCTTTATTTAAAAAAAAGCCCTTCTGATTGGCTAATAGAGCTTTCCAGAAAAAAAACATTTGTTATTGTATAATTGTGAAGCACAGCAGCCAATAAAAGGGAAGCAGGCTGTAACAGTGCAGCTGTAGTGCCAGTGGGCCGGAATTTGATTGTTAAGTTAAGAGGCTTTGACTCATGAGCAAGCAGTGGTGCAGATTAGGCTCTTAGAATTTTCTTTTCAGTCTTAAAACGTT
Source organism: Hypanus sabinus (assembly GCF_030144855.1). Lineage (NCBI taxonomy): Eukaryota > Metazoa > Chordata > Chondrichthyes > Myliobatiformes > Dasyatidae > Hypanus > Hypanus sabinus. Next base: position 50,421,917 of record NC_082715.1, read on the forward strand.
CAAGTGGCAGTGATATGCTTCTCCTGCAGGTGGTGGGAGATCAGAGACACTTCCAGTAACTCTGTGGACTTTACCTACAGGAAGTTTTCAGCTGCAGTTTCTGACAGACCACATGAAGGGGCTGAAGTTCTGAAGTTGCAGTTGAATGCACTGAGGATCATCTGAGATACTGAGAATTTCTTAGACATGAGATTTAGTGAGGTTGGCTGAGCTAAGGTACAGGTAGAAAGTGAGCCAGGAGTTTGGAATGCAGTTGGAATATGCAGCCAAGAGTGTTTCAGGAGTTTGAAGCCCAGGTGGAGTTTTAGCTGTAGGCTGGGTTTGCAACTGGAGCCATTGTTGAGTTCAGGAACACCAGAGGTAAAGAATTTGGGTGGGTTTGTGTCTGGAGCTGAGGTCTAGATTCCTTGAGTCTTTCCTGCTCAAGTGATCTCAGTAGCTTCCCTGGAAAATTTATGTGTAACTGAAAGGAAAAATAAAATCATGTTTTGGTATCAGTAAGATTAACATCCAGAAGGCCAGAAAATCTCCTTGTCTGGTTCTACCAACATCGCAAAGGAGCTGGATTATTAGAATTTTACACATTCTCATTAGAATACATCCTTCAACTATCTTTGACTTTTGGCAACCTTGGATATTGTGTACTTGTTCTCTCCTTATGGTTATTAAAGTAAATAGTAAATAAAAGTCAATCACCCAGGACAAGTCCTCATATTGCTGCCATCCAGAAAGAGATACAGGAGCCTGAAGACACATAATCAGCATTTTAGGAACAGCTTCTTCCTCTCCATCATCAGATTTCTGAATGAACAATGAGTCCATATATACTACCTCACTATTATTTTTTTCTATTTTTTTGCTTTCTCTTTACAGTTAATTGTTAATAATGCTTCCTATTACATATTGTTGCCTCCATGGATGTTGTGTGCCAATTGTGTAGATATGCAAGCAAGGGTAGTACAATATGGAGAGCAACCACCACCCCCCCCCCCCCCCATGCACCTGCTGAACCCAAAGGAACGGCAGAGACCAATGCAGTTTGGCACCAGCAGCATCTCAGGAGTTGCCAGTCAATGTTGAACTCAGTGTAGAACTGCCTTAGGGATTCCAGTTGTGGATTTTGCACTCTGGGTGTACTCCCAAAGTCCTACCTTTGAGTCGGTATAGCTGCAAGGCAATGGTGGTTTGAGTTCAGAGTTTTTCTTCTCCTAGATGAGCTGCCAACTATGCATCTACCCAAAGCAACTGGTTTTAAGATGCCAGTAACCTATCTTTGCCCCTTCTTCTGTAGTAGAAACGATTTTGTCAGTCAGTACCTAAGCCACAGGTGAAGGCCAGGAGGGTATGTTTCTTTGAACACTGCTAAACAGTATACTGGCTGTTCCTAGAAATTAGCTTAAAATCCTGAAAGTACATTGCAACATCATCAACATTTGTACAGAAAATTACAATATTTGGTGGTATAGGCTTTGACAACCTTGAGTTCACTGAAGATAAAAGTTTATTTCAATGAATGTCAATCTAATTTGAAATACACAATATTTAATGTTTTTACCAACTCGACTTGGTTGAGTTATACAGTACCTTGTAAAAGTATTCAGCCCTCCACCCTTTGTTCACATAAATGAATATTACAACCAAGGTCTTTGATCAATTTAACTGAGAATTTTTATTTGTGAATCTCGTGCTTCTATTTCTCAATAGAACTCAAAAAATAAGGGAAACTGTAAAGCATGAAAACTAAACAATGAAAAACTGAAATGTTGGAAGTTCAAAAGTATTCATCCCTTTTTGCTCAGTTGAACCACCTCTCGCAGCTATTACAGCCAGTGGTCTTTTTGAATAAGTCTGTATTAGCTTTGCACAACATGGTGGAGCAGCAAGATTTGCCCATTCTTCCATGCTGAAACTGTGCAAGGCTAGTTGGGGAGTGGCTGTGGACAGCAATCTCGAGGTCTTGTGAGAGATGTTTGATTACGTTAAGGTTTGAACTTTGACTGGGCCACTGAAGGACATCAGTTCTCTTCATTTGAAGCTGTTGCTTTGGTGGCATTCTTCGTGTCGTCATCCTGCTGAAAGATAAACTTCCTCCCCAGTTTAAACTTTCTGGCAAAGGCTAACAGGTTTTTATCCAGGATCTCTGTATTTAGCAGCATTCATCATCCCATCAATCCTAACCAGATTTCCAGGCCCTGTTGCGAAAAGCATCCCATAGTATGATGCTACCTCCAGCATATTTTACAGTCGGGATGGTTTTAGCCAGCTGATGCACATTTACGCCACATGTACCACTTAGTGTTGAGGCCGAGAAGTTTCCAGGTCTTTACAGTATCATCTAAGTGACACTTTACAACTTTACGGGCAAGTATATGCTGTTTTTAAGCAGTATGTTTGGTGTAAGTGTAATAGTGCATATCAGCTGTCTGGAAAGTATGGTGGAGTTTTTGACTTTTTCATTCTTTACAATTTTCCCTGTTTCTTGGGCTTTACATTTGGGGGAAAAGAAGAAGCATGTTATTCACAAATAAAAATTCTCAAATTGATCAAAATCCCTGGTTCTATTGCTCATTGATGTGAACAAAAGGTTGGGGGCTGAACACTTTTATAAGACACTGCAAGCAGATTCATTTTTTCAGTTTTGTGCTGTGTATTTCTCATAGATTTCTTAATGTGAAGAGGAATCATGCAGGAGTAACAATCAACTATCTGTTCACTTAGGTTATGGTTGATCTGTATCTACCCTCTATTTACAATATCTAATTCTGTTTCTCTGCTTCTTAAAAATCTTTTAATCTTTTGGAAATTTTCAAATTAGGTTAATCTAATGCACCCGTGTAATAATCAGTATTGCTCTTCTGAAACTAGTGTTACTGTCTTGAGTTCTCAGCAATTAAATGACCCTTATGTCATTCTACTGATTGCACATACAAACTTGGTTTACAAGACCTAGGCAAACAGATAACGTGCAGTTTCTAGGATGATTGAAATTTGGGGGTGTATAACAGACATTTTAGTACTAATTTTTTATATTTGAATTAAATAGATATATTTCTCTTCGCTGCAAGTATTATTTTGATACCATGCTCTCTCAACGTGGCTACCATGGGAAAATGATGTTTGATCATAAAAATGGCACTCTTTCAATTGCGGTGAGTTTGTTTTTCATTTTAAAATTTTATATGTGTGTATACATATAGTAGGTTCCATGAATATGGAACAAAAGCAGAATATTGAGATAAGAAATAATGAAGCTTGCATTTATTTATTTACTTAGAGATATAGTTGGAATAGCATACCCTGACAACCCTGATTTAACCATAGCCTAATCATGGGACAACTTACAATGACCAATTAACCTACCCCATACGTCTTTGGACTGTGGGAGAAAACCGGAGCACCCAGAAAAAACACATACAGGAAGAGGTACAGACTCCTTCCAGATGATGTAATTCCAAACTCTGACCCCACAGGCTACATTGGTGTCATGCTAATCGCTAAGCTACCATGATGCCTATTACTGCACTGAGACATCAATACCTTGTCACTTTTTCTGGTTTAAAATTATAAAGCACTTTAAGGGTTCTGTGTGTTCTAAAATTAGGATTTCTATTGGCACGTCTTTTTTTTTGGTGTTTTTAGTGCACTAACATCATCTTACCTCCTGCTTTCATCTCCCATGCCTCCTCCTCCTGGATGTGATTGTCTCCTGCCATCTAACTCTGCTTGATCTGAACCCTTTCAGTACAGAGGGTGCTGGGATTGAACTCCAAACTCCAATGCCCAAGCTACAACACTACAGAGACTTGGTTTTCCAGTTAGTTAAGTGTAATGACATGTTCAACATGTAATCAAGGAATTAGAGAAAGATTGGGCAAGACAGTGCTAAAATTTAGATAGCGAGTTTACAAATATTACAAAGAAGACTGAAGTAGTACTGGATCTCCATGATAAAATATTTGCATTTCTACAGAAAATGTTTTATTTCAACAATAACCTATATTTTTGTATGTGTTAAACCCCAGAATATTTCACAAGTGGAATTTGATGCAGAGCTTTAATATGTTATTCAGTGCTGAAGGGCATGCTAAAAGAAGGAACACAGTTGGAGAAGCAGATAGATTTGAGGGGAAATTTCCAGAACTCGCAGCTTTGGCAGCTAAAGGCATACATCCCAGAGTTAGAATAAATAAAATCTGCTCAAAAGTCCAAAACTTGAGCTCACATATCTGTGAGAAGGGATGGTGGATTGTGAGGGCGAGTGTTGTAAGGCTGTAGGATATTACTGTTGGAGAAGATGTAATGCTGTGAAGTGATTTGAAAATACAAAATAAAATTTTACAATCAATATGTGCTTAACTGGAAGCCAGTGTATGCATGGGGTAATTGATAATTGAAATTTGATGTGGACTGAAGTATAGGCACTAGATACCTGTGCGGTTAAAAGTGCAAGGCCAACCAAAATGCTGTCAGATATTGAAATGTTGATGACAAAGGCGTTGATGTGGCTTTCAGCAGTTGTCTGTGTAGGGTGAGAATCAGACTGTTTTCAGAGTGAAAATAGGCAGTTTTAATAGTCTAAATGTCTGTTCGGTTAGTGTAATGCTACATTTGTAAATCGTCTAGCTCATTTTCAGTATGTTGCCAGGGAAATGAGTAGAATCAGTTGTGGGAACTGAAGATCGTGGTCTTTCTTTTCCTAAAAGAGGAAATTCTTTCTTTTCTGGTAGTGGATCCTGGATAAGCAGTGGTGGTAAGAAATGGGGAGGTGAATGTGTGACAAGTGCTGACAGGGCAGAACTATGTAACTTAAGCATTCTTCAGAAACTGTTGTGTTTTAAACTGTTTATGAAAGTGTCTGTGGGGCCATGTATAAGTAAGGTGGGGGCAGACAAGGCTAAAGGCTTGAGGGTCATCAAAGGTAATTCTATAGGAGCAAGAAGAAAATCCACTGCTAGTGAATCTCTGAATATAACTGGAAAGCTGCGAACAGTGATGAGTGGCCTTTTTGCGAGGGGCTGCTGGTTAATGCTGCTGGTTAAGTGCAGGTTTTGCTGAAGAAGGGAAGCAACACTAGAATAAACTTTTTGTCCTGCTTCCTAAGCTGGTCAGACTTTTTCTTCAAAGCTTTTAGAGTCAGATGAACTTAGTCATTCTGCTCCTACGCAGTTTGGGAACTCAGGATGCTGCCAGAGTCTTTGGTGACTACTTGTACAGGAAGAATGTCCAACTGCGGCTCCTGATAGACCACTTGATGGCACTGGAACTGTTCATGGATTCACTTTGGAGTATCTACAATGCTGAGAATATTGTGAACAGCACATTTAGTGAACTGGTCACACTGCAGTTTAAGGGTCCAAGGAAAGATAAGGAATGGGTGACTTAACAGGATCAGGAAGGTAGTGCAGGAGTCCCCTGCAGTCAACTCCATCTAAAGTCAATATAGTGCTTTGGATCCAGCTGGGGGTGGGGAGTTACTTGGTAAGCCTAATCATAGGAAGGGAACAAAAGTATTTGAATTATACTTTTTGAATTGATGCATTTTAACCATGTGGAAGCTGTTTGCCTTGCTCTTAAAATTTCTCACAACTTAAGAAAATTTATAGTTTCTTTTACTAATCACCCTGACAGAATTAAGTAGTAGGTGTTACGTAGTTCTAAATGATCGTACTTTAGCTATTTTACTTTGCTTTCTGAATTTCAGTGAATTTGGAGATTTAATTCTTATTTTCCGAAATTATTCTGTGTTATATGTGTGCTATGTGCACTACTGTGCTTTACACCCTGATCTGGAGAAATGTTTGGCAGTATGCATTTATATATTTAAGTGACAGTAAACTTAACTTGACTGTAAGCAATGCCATTTGAAAAAAATATTGTCGCTAAATTTTTGCTCATACTCTTGAAACCATGTAAATAGTAAATATAAATATTGTAGCTCACCAAGATTAAAAGCCATGCTCACTCGGCTACTGAAGTGATTGAATAAATTAAAGTTGGTTACTAATCCATTGAAAAGGCTCATATTATTTGAAACTATTTCCGCCAAACCAGACAAACTCAGAAGCATGAAGTGAACTTGGAAAAAATAAAAATCCCAGGAACAAAAAATTGAAATGAAAAAGATGTTCATTAATGGGTTCCACTTGCATAATCCTGCAATAGTTAAATATAATGTGTTGACTTTAAAAAAAAACCTGGGAAACAATAGATTCTCAGAGCTCTTTATTCTTTAAGAATATTTGGTAAAATGGGATAGTGTAAGATTTTCATTGAACTGCAGATCCTAACATAAATATAAATTCATCTCATTTTGTACTTGATGTAAGAAGATAGACAAGATAAAACGAGAACACAAAATGTAAATCAAGCACATTCAAGAAAGTTACAGAGAATGAAATGCGTTATTCAGAAGCAAAGCATTTTCTTAATTAAAACAAACGCAAACTAGTTTTCGGTGTGAACCATTTGATTCTGAATATATAAGCAGTTGCATTGTTCAATAATATAATGTATGAAAAGTCACTCAACAAACCCTTACAATTACCTAAATAAAAACACAAAATGCTGGCAGAACTCAGCAGGCCAGACAGCATCTATGGGAGGAGGTAGTGACGACATTTCGGGCCAAACCCCTTCATCAGGGGTCATCAGGACGTTTCAGCCTGAAACCTCGTCACTACCTCCTCCCATAGATGCTGACTGGCCTGCTGAGTTCTGCCAGTATTTTGTGTTTTTATTTATTTCCAGCATTTGCAAATTCACTCGTGTTGCCTTACAATTACCTGTAGTTTTTTTGCTGAGGGTTAATGTGCAGTTTTTCTATATCAGTATCATGGATCCATTGAAAATAATTGAAAATAGATGTTTTTTTAAGTTAGACTATGAAGAAATATATTGATAGTGTTTTCCCCTATTGTGATTTGTGTAGCTTGTATGTCTTGCATCTTATCAGAGGACAGGAGAATTTTTAATTGGGGAAGGACAAATTATGAGGCTATAAGACTAGAACTTGTGGGTGCGAATTGGGGTGATGTTTTTGAGGATTATAGGGCAGCAAGAAAGGAGCTTAAGAAGGGGCTGAGTAGAGCAAGAGGGGGGCATGAGAAGGCCTTGCGAGTAGGGTAAAGGAAAACCCCAAGGCATTCTTCAATTATGTGAAGAACAAAAGGATGATGGGAGTGAAGGTAGAACCAATTAAAGATAAAGGTGGGAAGATGTGCCTGGAGGCTGTGGGAGTGAGCGAGGTCCTCAATGAATTCTTCTCTTCGATATTCACCAATGAGAGGGAACTTGATGACTGGTGAGGACAATATGAGTGAGGTTGATGTTCTGGAGCATGTTGCTATTAAGGGAGAGGAGGTGTTGGACTTGTTAAAATACATTAGGATGGATAAGTCCCTGGGGCCTGACGGAATATTCCCCAGGCTGCTCCACAAGGCGAGGGAAGAGATTGCTAAGCTTCTAGTTAGGATCTTTATGTCCTCGTTGCCCATGGGAATGGTACTGGAGGATTGGAGGGAGGCGAATGTTGTCCCCTTGTTCAAAAAAGTTAGTAGGGATAGTCCGGGTAATTATAGACCTGTGAGCCTTGCATCTGTGGTGGGAAAACTGTTGGAAAAGCTTCTTAGAGATAGGATCTATGGGCATTTAGAGAATCATGGTCTGATCAGGGACAGTCAGCATGGCTTTGTGAAGGGCAGATCATGTCTAACAAGCCTAATAGAGTTATTTGAGGAGGTGACCAGGCATACAGATGAGGATGTGCAGTGGATGTGATCTACTTGGATCTTAGTAAGGCATTTGATAAGGTTCCTCACGGTAGGTTTATTCAGAAAGTCAGAAGGCATGGGATCCAGGGAAGTTTGGCCAGATAGATTCAGAATTGGCTTCCCTGCAGAAAGCAGAGGATCATGGTGGAGTAAGTACATTTGGATTGGAGGTTTGTGACTAGTGGTTCCCACAAGGGTCGGGTTCTGGGACCTTTACTTTTCGTGATTTTTATTACCCTGGATGTGGGGGTAGAAGGGTGGGTTGGCAGTTTGCAGACGACACAAAGGTTGGTGGTGGTGTGGATAGTGTAGAGGTCAAAGATTGCAGAGAGACATTGATAGGATGCAGAAATAGGCTGAGAAGTGGCAGATGTTCAACCCGGAGAAGTGTGAGGTGGTTCACTTTGGAAGGACAAACTCCAAGGCAGAGTACAAGGTAAATGGCAGGATACTTGGGAGTGTGGAGGAGCAGAGGGATCTGGGGGTACATGTTCACAGATCCCTGAAAGTTGTCTCACAGGAAGATAGGGTAATTAAGTAAGCTTATGGGGTATTAGCTTTCATAAATCGACGGATGGAGTTTAAGAGTCGTGAGGTAATGATGCAGCTCTATAAAACTCTGGAGTACTGTGTCCAGTTCTGGTCGCCTCAGTATAGGAAGGATGTGGAAGCATTGGAAAGGGTACAGAGGAGATTTACCAGAATGTTGTCTGGTTTAGAGAGTATGCATCATGATCAGAGATTAAGGGAGCTAGGGCTTTACTCTTTGAAGAGGAGGAGGATGAGAGGTGACATGATAGAGGTATACAAGATATTAAGAGGAATAGACAGAGTGGACAGCCAGCGTCTCTTCCCCAGGGCACCACTACTCAATACAAGAGGACATGGCTTTAAGGTAAGGGGAGGGAAGTTCAAGGGGGATATTAGAGGAAGGCTTTTTTATTCAGAGAGTGGTTGGTGCATGGAGTTAGTGGTGGAGGCAGATACACTAGTGAAATTTAAGAGCCTACTAGACAGATATATGGAGGAATTTAAGGTTGGGGGGGTTATATGCGAGGCAATGGTTAAGGGTCGGCACAACATTGTGGGCTGAAGGGCCTGTACTGTGCTGTACTATTCTATGTTCTGTGTTCATTGTGCTCATTTCTTTTCTCTTGTTTCTGGTTATATTTACTTGTGTATTAATGAAACAGAGAAAGATGGAAATACTCAACAGGTTAGGCAGTAACTGATGAAGGTATCAATTTGAAATTCCTGATCTTCACTCCTTGTGTGATAAACTGACATCTTGATCATTCCCAGCAGTGGTTTTTTTTTTATTTCATATTTCCATCATCTGCAGTGTTTGTTTTCTTTTTTGATTACTCTTCATATTAATGGCAATCACCTTTATCCAAGGTTCAACCTGGTGAGGGAGACAAGGCAGCATTGAGTGACATGAGATCCCTTTCAGGAGGTGAACGATCATTTTCAACTGTGTGCTTCATCCTTTCTCTCTGGGACACCATGGAATCTCCTTTCCGATGTCTGGATGAATTTGATGTTTATATGGTATGGTTATGTCTAATTTCAATTAACTGTACAGTTTATAAATGTAAATTTATTTCCTGCCTTGGAGTAAGAGAGCATAAAATACTGGCGCTTTCCCATTCATTTCTTGCAAGCATTTGGGAAGGAGTCCTTGGAACAACAGATTAAACTACTTATTTGCAAATTTATCAGTTGATGTTTTGTTTCTAAATGTTTTAGACTTTCTTGTTAGTAAACCCTTGTACAGTTTTCTGTAATGCTGATACACTGGAGTCAGTTCAGCTCTTCAATATTCATTGCCTTGCACTGTAAAGTTTTGGCATTACTTAATTAGGTATTTACAGTATTCTGTTTATTTCTAAAATGTTAATTCTATAATTGTATCTAACAATATTCTGTATAAAAATCATAGGATGAAACACTCCATCTTGTGCAGTCACTGTCATGACTGAAACAGTATAAAAATAAAAAGTTATAAGCTGATAATTGCTCATTTTTAATGACATTTTTGATAAACATCGCTATAGAAGCCTTATGTCATTCACTGTCAACAGATATAAAAGTGCATGAATGTGAAATTCAGAGTGCATTATGATGATTGTTTATGTTTACAAGAAGAGCAGTATACACTAGCAAAAAATCAAATTGTTTGAATTTCACGGGCATAGTTTGCACTATGATAGCCCAGCTAATACACAAGCAAATCTTTTTTTCAAACTGTACCCTTCTTCCCACAAAAACAGTTTAAGCAACTGGAGTTGAGGGAAGCAAAGGTAGTTTTGTAGAGTATAAATGGGGATTATAATTTATAAATCATGATTCTTAGTCTATGATCTTCTGATCAAATTGTTTGTTAAAGTGAACAAAAAACAGATTGCTGCATGACTGCAATTTTACCCTCCTGGCCTGATGATATGTGAAGGGTTTCTTGGACACAAAATACAATTAGGCCATGATTTTAGGTTTTCATATGAATCTATCTGCATATTTTTAGGGAAATTTCTTACTGGGTAGGAAGTGATGGCAAAGGGCAGTCTTGGATCAGATCATAAGCCTACCTCCTTCATATTTTAATTGTATTTGGGACCAGTTACTTATCTGTTTAATTGCAGACTACCTTTATGAGTTTAATTGAACATTGTAACAAAGAAAGATACTAAGCGAAGCCAATTGTGCTATTGGTTTTTGAAGTTAACCAAACTACAGGATGTGTTCTCTATTAACATCCTGCTACAGCTACCTTGTGAGTAGCATGATCAACATTAAATTTTTGAAATTGACCTGCTAAAAGTCAATAATTATATAAACATGATTTGATACATGAGCTCTAAAGATAATGACTAGAAGCTTTTTTAAGAAACCTAAAACCCTCAATTTTTAAAGCTATGTACTTCATGATAACTACTTCTCTGCAGACTGATTAAAAATGTAACAGTGATACGTTTGAAGAAGAAAGCAAAATAAAAGGAGCCATCAGTATTTACATATCCAGCCAATTTGATTTGAAAATGGGCTGTTTACTTGCCAAAAAGTGGTGAAAACTGTTAGTCATTCAATGTATAAGTTATTTCTGTATATGAAGGAAGTCCTCTAACCCACAGTTAACTTTGTCTTAAATTGGTAATTGCAAAGTTTTTCTCCTCAATCATAGGATATGGTTAATCGTAGGATTTCAATGGACATGATGTTGAAGGTAGCAAATTCACAACGTTATCGGCAGTTCATCTTTCTTACACCACAGAGCATGAGGTATGTATTCTAATCTTCTCTGCAGAAATTTATACATTTCTACAAGTGTATGCATATGATTAAGATATGATTATGTATTTTACAGTAGATTTAGGATATTTTCTTTCTACTCTGAACAATTTCCTATGACAATGAGAAATGTTCTTTTGCACACAATTGCTTTATAAAAATTACACTAAGGTCATTGATGGGCCTTTAAAATTCAAAGAAAGTGGAATGTTAGAAACTCTGCTCTTTTCTGTTTCAGTCATATTTCTTTTAATCACAATATCTGAATACAGGTTTCCCCCGTTATCCGCAAGTAGACCGTTCCCATGAAACCTTTCGTAAGGTGAAATGGTGTAAAGCAAAGAAGCAATTACTATTAATTTAAATGGGGAAAATTTTTTGAGCATTCCCAGACCCAAAAAATAACCTACCAAAACGTACCAAATAGCATATTAAACCTAAAATAACACTAACATATAGTAAAGCAGATCTCCCACATGGTGAACTGCCTCTCTCACTTTCCACCTCCGATGTTTGCACCACCCTGAGCAAGGTGAATATACAGAAGGCAGCTGGTCCGGATGAAATACCTGGCCGTGTGCTCAGAGTTTGTGCAGGGCAGTTGGCCGGGATCTTCATGGACATTTTCAATCTGTCCCTGGCCCAGGGAGTTGTCCCCTCGAGCTTCAAGATCGCCACCATCGTGCCAGTGCCGAAGCATTCCACTGCCATGGGCCTGAATTACTTCTGCCCAGTTGCTCTCACCCCCATCACTGTAAAGTGCTTTGAGAGACTGGTTCTATCACGTCTGAAATCCTGTCTGCCCACTACCCTGGACCCCCATCAATTTGCCTATCGTAACAACAGGTCTACAGAGGACGCTAACTCCACGTCACTTCATTCTGCCCAGACCCACCTGGACAGCCCCAACTCTTGAATCAGAATGCTGTTCATTGACTTTAGTTCGGCATTCAATACTGTGATCCCCTGTAAGCTGATCACCAAACTTCGCCAGCTTGGTATCAGCTCATCCCTCTGCAAATGGACCTTGGACTTTCTGACTAACAGACCCCAGTCTATTAAGTTAGACAACCTCTCCTCCTCCATTCTCACCCTGAGTACCTGCATGCCCTGTGTGCTGAGCCCTCTTCTGTACTCAGTATGTACAATATGACTGTTTTCCTGTACATGGTTCTAATTCCATAATCAAGTTCACAGATGACACCATGGTGGTCGGCCTGATCAGAGGGGATGATGAGGCAGCCTACAGGGATGAGGTCCAGCCCCTGGCGGCATGGTGTGCCGACAACAACCTGGCCCTTAACACCCAGAAGACCAAGGAGATCATTGTGGACTTCAGGCATGCTAGGAGCCACACTCACTTCCCCATCTACATCAACGGAGCTGTAGTGGAGCATGTATCAAGCTTCAAAATCCTTGGTGTCCACATTTCCGATGATCTCACCTGGTCCCTGAACTCCTCCATCCTGATCAAAAAAGGGCAACAGCGCCTTTATTTCCTGAGGAGCATCAAGAAAGCTCACCTATCTCCCAGGGTACTGATGGACTTTTACCGCTGTACCATTGAGAGCATACTCACCAACTGCATCTCAGTGTGGTATGGCAATTGTCCCATATCGGACCGCAAAGCACTCCAGCATGTGGTGAAAAATGCCCAGCAGATTATCAGCACCCAATTGCCCACTATTGAGAACACCTACCATAAACGCTGCCTGGGCAGGGCAAAAAGCGTTATCAAGGATGCATCTCACCCCAACCATGGACTTTTTACTCTCCTTCCATCTGGTAGGCGCTACAGGAGCCTCCACTCCCGCACCAGCAGGCTCAGAAAGAGCTTCTTCCCTGAGGCTGGGACCCTGCTGAACATCACATCTCAGGACTAAACAGTATTGCACCCACATTGTACTGTGTTAGTACTTTTATATTTGTATGCTGTAGCACTTACTTTTTATTTGCAGTTATTTTGTAAATAACACTACTCTTTTGTACTTCTGGTTAGAGGCTAATTGCATTTCATTGGCTTTGTATCTGTACTCAGCAGAATGACATTAAAGTTGAATCTAATCTAAAAGCAGGAATGATATTGATAAATACACAGCCTAGATAAAGTAGAAATAATGTATGTACAGTGTAGTTTCACTGACCAGCATCGGGAAGATTAGGCCAAAAACTGATTTGTAGAAAAAAAATCGGCATGTACATGCATGCGCACACACCTGCCCGCGCAAGGCTTCACAGTCATGGTAGTCTTTCTCGGGGTAAACACAAGTCTAATGTGTGCGCTTTTTTTCATAAAAGCGAAAATCCTCCGGATTTCTTTCAGTTAGCGAAAACAGGTACTAATGTAGGTCTTTCGTAAAAGCGAAGTGGCGTAAAACGAGTGACACCTGTATCCCGGAAATTAGGCTTTCCATCCCAGAAATGTTTTTCCAAAGAACAAAAAGTGAATGAATTTGTAGGAGTTCTGTAGTTTTTAACTATTTATTGTGCTATCACTGCGCATTTGTAATTTCTAATATTACTTCAGAGAATGTTTCTGACTGGAATTCTTGTGATATTCCTTCTGGAAAACAAAGCACAAAACTCCTTCACAAAGATCCCATGCAAAGTAATCCAAAAATGGCTGTTTACACACTACCTGCCTGAGATTCTAACATAATCAGTAACCTTTGAAAGTAATACTTCATGCACTCTTGTGATTGGGACATTATGCTTGCCTCTAAAAAACAAATTTAACCAAAGAAAAGAATTTTAGAATTGAGTCAGCTGAGCCAATATTAAGAATGGTTTATAAGTGGGTGGTATTTAGTGTTATATAGGTCAAGGACAGAAATGTGAGGATAAGATTATGCCATTAGTTATAACATCGAACCCATGTTTTTGGAGGGTAGAGGATGCAGAGTTATTCAGAAGAAAATAATAATGGAGTCTTGAAATTATAATGCCATATTAGTTGAAATTCCAATTTAATGTTTACTGGAGTGATGTTTTATCTTCTGTTTTCAGTTCTTTACCTTCCAGTGGGTTAATTAGAATTCTTCGAATGCATGACCCTGAAAGAGGACAGACCACTTTACCTTTCCGTGCACGGGATCAAGCTGAAGACTCAGATGAAGAAACAATTGTTAAAAAAACTTCCCGAAAGCACTAAGTTTCTTTTATTTGAACAGTGCTTAATTAAAGTAGGTGGGGTGTATGTGCGCTTGTGTGTTTTAAATGGACTGGTATAGTTTGAGGGTGGCAAAACGGTACTAGAATGATTTTCTTATTAAATTATGCCACTGCCGTTTTCTCACATGATAACCCAATTTTTCTTAATCTGTGCCAGTTCTGTTTATAGCACCTTTGACATTAAAATATATCCATTTCCCTGTATATTATTTCATAAAAACCTTATCACTTTTAAGAGTACTTTTTGAAGATTTTCACCAGCTTTTTTATATGGCCTACAAGAAGAGAACAGTTTGATAAACTTTGGTACCTTTTGACTGAGCAGAAAAAAATTATATCTTTTAAGTCAAGTGTATGAAAAATACAATATTTGTAAGTTTCAATCCTTTAATATCAAATGTTTAATAAAAGGTAATTACCATTTTTAAATATCTGACTTTTGAGAATGAAATAATTTTGATGACAAAATATAAAGCTGTTTTAAATTAGACTAGTGAAATGGAAATCATGGCAGTTGAAATGATATGCAGTTTGAAATGTGATGTGAACTAAATTCATGCATTCAGAGAATGTACAGAGTGTTGGGATGGTACATACAAAAATGTCTGAAGTCGACAAGATCAGTTGAGAAAGCAATTAAGAAGACATATTGATTGATTGACAATTGCATACTGGGTTATACCTTGTGCTATTGACAAGGTGCCACACGTGAGGCTGCTTATCAAGCTATGAGCCCGTGGTAATACAGGAAAGATTCTAGCATGGATAAAGCAGTGACTGATTGGCAGGTGGCAAAGAGTGGGAATAAAGGAAGCATTTTCTGGTTGGCTGCTGTTGACTCGTGATGTCAAACAGGGTCTTTGTTGGGACACTCCTTTTAATGTTATTTGTCAGTGATTTGGATGACGGAATTGATGGCTTTGCTGCAAAGTTTGCGGACATAAGATAGGTGGAGGGGCAGGTAGCTTTGAGGAAGTAGAGGATTAAGAGAATGGGCAAAATAATGGCAGTTGGAAGAGTTTTGGGAAGTGTATTGTCGTGCACTTTGGTAGAAGAAATGAAAGGGTTGGCTATTTTCTAAATGGAGAGAAAAAACTGAGGTGCAAAGGGATTTGGGAGTCCTTGTGCAGAATTCCCTAAAGGTTAATTTGCGGGTGGTAAGGAGGCAAATGCAATGTTAACAATCGTTTCAACAAGAGTATAGAATATAAAAGTAAGGATGTGATGTTGAAACTTTATAAAGCACAGGTGAGAACTCGGACTATTGAAAGCATGGTTGGGCCCCTTTGATAGGATGTGCTGAAGCTGGAGAGGGTTCAAAGGAGGTTCATGAAAATGATTCCAGGATTGATCAGCTTGGCATCTGAAGAGAATTTGGCTTGGGCCTATATTCATTGGAAATCAGAAGAATGAGGGGTGACCTTTTTGAAACCTATCGAATGTTGAAAGGCTTCATTAGAGTAGTGGAGAGTAAATTTCCTATGGTAGAAGAATCTAAGACCAAAGGACATAACTTCAGAATAAACGGAAATCCTATTAAAATTTAGATGAGTATTTTTTTAGCTAGAGTGTGGTGAATATGTAGAATTCATTGCCACAGGCAGCTGTGGAGGCCAAGGTTTTAAGAATATTGAAAGCAGAGGTTAATAGATTCTTGTTTGGTCAGGGCAAGAAGGGATAGAGGGAGAAGGCAGAAGGCTAGGGATCAGCCATGATAAAATGGTGGAGCAGACTGTATGGACCAGATAGCCTATTCTGCTCCTATATCTTATGGTATTATTAGCTACCACATTTTAAGGAAGATGTCATGAATTTTTGATGTTTTCATGAAATATCTGCATTGACATCTTCAAATATATGGGGACAAGCTACTACATTGGAAGAGCTTTCCACAATCCACTACATTGGAAGAGCTTTCCACAATCCGGTGGCTAATCAAACAACAGTGGGTGTATCCTTTGAAGACCTCAACTGTAACTGCAGATCCTGTGGCATCTGGTCAAATATGGGTAAGAAAATCACCTGATAACTACCTTACTACAAACCTTTCACTGATGAATAGGTGTGCCTTCATTTTGAACAATTCTTGGAAGCGAGGCCACAGTATACTCTAGACAAAGGACTCCCATGTTCATCACAAGAGTGGCTTGGTGATAACTAAGTTTGCCACAACTTGAAGGGCATCTGAGATAGCATCTGTAGCAAATGTTAAACAAGTCTAAAGTTAAAAAAGTTAAACTAGACTTCATTGTCATTATGCTCATCAGATTGTTGGTTGCAAAAGCTTCCTTCCCTGCTGAAGGTTTCTGGCATTTTCCATGTTTTTATTTGCAACAACCTGTAAAGCACTCAAAATAACCTTTATCAGACTCAACAAGCAGATCATACAATTACAATTTGAGGAACATCATGAGATGCTGGAGGGACTTACAGATACTGCTCAAACTGCTGAGTCCCTACAGCAGCATGATTTTATTTGGCTCCAAATTCCAGAATCTGTCATCTTCTGTTCACGATTCTAGAAACATTTAGTTACAAGCTGAAGGGTTAGATGCCAGCCGGTGATGTGTTGGCATCAGCACTGGTCTTCGAGGCCAGTGGTCCCCGGGTCAAATCCAGCAGCTCCTTGCACGCTTCCCATCTGTGCTGGTTTGGGCGTTGAGCTAGCAACTTGGCCTCATTAAAAAAACTCAGAAAAAATGCTGAATTAATGGCAAGGTGCTGCCCAATGCGTCACAAGGCATGGAAAGGAATAACAAGATTCAAGGTTTAAAGAATCTCCTATGGCACATAAGGCCTTATCGCAGCTGGTATAATGTGTCTTGTAGCGGGACTACCCCAGTTCTATTGAACAGCTCAACTTGATTTGTGTAATTGACGTAAAAAGTTTGAAATTTTTGTGTTCTTATATTTAGATTAGCACAGCTAACTCCATTCATTTTTATGGAAGTCAAGGTGACTCTAGAATGATCCATAGTTATTTCTGGTGAAACCAGGGGCCTAAATATGAAAACAAACCTAAAATAGAGTATAAAATGTAGAGGAAAAATCTGTCAGTTATAAGGAGAAGCTTGTTTTTTATTTCTTGAGCATTTTGTGTCTATATGTCGTTGTGCATGAATTATAATTCTTTACTGCAAACATGCAATTTCATTTTGGCAGAAAAAATTGTAGGCTTTCTGTAAGTATGAAAGTTAAGTGCTAATTCATTCCAAATAAAAGAAGATACAACTATTTTTAGAAAGTAACCATCCAAGCTAATCAGCTCTGTAATGCTCTATGAACTTTACCTCTGGCCACAAATTAAGCCTTAGAAGAATTTTGAATCTGGTAAAGTATTTCACTTAATGTTCATGTTTGAATAAGGTACTGAGTCCATGGTCTATAATAATATTTCAACTGTCTAAATTATGCACTTATTTTCCTTTGGAAAAAAATCTAGAATTAAAAAACTATATCATTATGCCAGAGAATGCATGATCTGGGCTGTTTACCTGTCAAATAATAGCAAATTATGCAATATCCTCAGAATCTTCGACAGTCATTGAAGGGAAATTGAATGGCTTTCACTGAGCAGGTATTTTGACATGGATTTTCAGTTCAGCTCTTTCATGGTGAAATGGACTGCAGGAAGACACGAAATTGGGGAACACTTTAATTGTCCTTTTGATATTCTAATTACAATGTGGTATTAGCAAAGCATATTCATTTTGAGGTAAAAAAAGTGTTGTTTGACGGTAGTGTTTACAAACATTCACTACTTTGGGTATTATATATAACTTACTGTTGGCTCATTATTGACTTTATCCATTATAAATATTGATCTATTAATTTTATACATTATATATTATAGTTTAATAGTTTTATAATTATCCGGTAGTTGCAATGATGCTGCAGTAGAGCTGCTACTCCACAGCATGAGAATTCAATTCCAGCGGCCTCTGAAAGAAAGTTCTTCCTCTGTGCGCAGGGTTTCCTCCAGGTACTTCAGTTTCCTTCCACAGTCTAAAGATGTACCAATCAAAAGGTATTTGGTCATTACAAATTGTCCTGTGATTAGGCTCAGGATTAAATCGGTTGGATAGCTGAGCGGCAAGGCTCAGTGGGCCAGAAGGACCTGTTCCACACTGTATCTCTGAATAAAATAAGGTTCTACTATATAATTATAGGCCTGTCAGTTTGACGTCAGTGGTGGGTAAATTAATGGAAAGTATTCTTAGAGATGGTATATATAATTATCTGGATAGACAGGGTCTGATTAGGAATAGTCAGCATGGATTTGTGCATGGAAAGTCATGTTTGACAAATCTTACTGAATTTTTTGAAGAGGTTATGAGGAAAGTTGACGAGGGTAAAGCAGTGAATGTTGTCTATATGGACTTCAGTAAGGCCTTTGACAAGGTTCCGCACGGAAGGTTAGTTAGGAAGGTTCAATCATTAGGTATTAATATTGAAGTAGTAAAATGGATTCAACAGTGGCTAGATGGGAGATGCCAGAGAGTAGTGGTGGATAACTGTCAGTTTGGAGGCCGGTGACTGGTGGTGTGCCTTAGGGATCTGTATTGGGTCCAATGTTGTTTGTCATATACATTAATGATCTGGATGATGGGGTGGTAAATTGGATTAGTAAGTATGCAGATGATACTAAGGTAGGAGGCATTGTGGATAATGAAGTAGGTTTTCAAAGCTTGTAGAGAGATTTAGGCCAGTTAGAAGAGTGGGCTGAACGATGGCAGATGGAGTTTAATGCTGATAAGTGTGAGGTGCTACATTTTGGTAGGAATAATCCAAATAGGACATACATGGTAAATGGTAGGGCATTGAGGAATGCAGTAGAACAGAGTGATCTAGGAATAATGGTGCATAGTTCCCTGAAGGTGGAATCTGATGTGGATAGGGTGGTGAAGAAAGCTTTTGGTATGTTGGCCTTTATAAATCAGAGCATTGAGTATAGGAGTTGGGATGTAATGTTAAGATTGTACAAGACATTGGTAAGGCCGAATTTGGAGTATTGTGTACAGTTCTGTTCACCGAATTTATAGGAAAGATATCAATAAAATAGAGAGAGTACAGAGAAGATTTACGAATGTTACCTGGGTTTCAGAACCTAAGTTACAGGGAAAGGTTGAACAAGTTAGGTCTTTACTCTTTGGAGCATAGAAGGTTGAGGGGGGACTTGATAAGAGGTATTTAAAATAATGAGGGGGATAGATGGAGTTGACGTGGATAGGCTTTTTCCTTTGAGAGTAGGGGAGATTCAAACAAGAGGGCATGATTTGAAAGGTGGGCAAAAGTTTAGTGGTAGCTGTGTGGAATGAGCTTCCAGTAGAAGTGGTGGCAGGTTCGGTACTGTCATTTAAAGCAAAATTGGATAGGTATATGGATAGGAATGGAATGCGGAGTTAAGGGCTGAGTGCGAACCAGTGGGGTGAGTGTAAGTGTTGGCACGGACTAGAAGGGCTGAGATGGCCTGTTTCCGTGCTGTAATTGTTATATGGTTATATAATTTCAGATGTCCTTAAAGATCTTCAGGTTAATTACATACTTTCCAAAGAGAAATTTCATGGATATCTTGCCAGTAAATGACTAATATGTTGAATTGAGAATGATGACACATAATATTATAATTTTTGACAACTTTGCAAGTAACTTTTTTTTTAAAGGTCAAGTGCTTCGCATCCTCATGCTGAAATGATATGGCATACCAGTAACTGAAATTTTTCTGAAGTCTGAACTGTCTTGAGATTTATTGATTTAGTGATACAATGCGGAATAGGCTCTTTGAGCCACGCTGTCTGAGCACCCCCTGACAAACTCAGTTAACACTAACCTAATCATGGGACAACTTACAATGACTAATTAACTTTCCTGGTATATCTTTGGGTTGTGGGAGGAAACAGGAGAAAATCCACGCATTCCATGGGGAGGATGTACAGAGACTCCTTACGGAATGGCTCTGGAGTTGATCTCCGGACTCCAGAACAGCCTGAGCCATCACACAAACTGCAACACCTCCATGGCGTAGATGGTACAAGAAGTTATGGAATGTACAGTTAAAGTCAATCTGGTTGATATATCTAACGACATGGTCACACAATAAGCCAAACGTTATTATAGAAGCTCAGATCGTGATTGTAAGCTTGACGTTTATTTTGCCTGCCTTTTCATGATCATACAGCTTTTCAATCTTTATAGTTTGTCAGGCTTTATATATCAAGCTATTATCACTTGCTCTTTGTGGAGTCTTCTAAACAAGTTTGCTGCCACTATTCCCATTGCAGTAGGAATAACGTGTCAAGCATGTGGTTGTAAAGCATTTCAAAACATCTTGGTGTCATGAAATTTTGCTTTATTAATATCCTTTTTTAAGGCCTTCATAAGAGTTTATTTAAAAGCTCTGGCACCTTGCAAAATCAGCACTACAGTATTTTTGTGGCTTGAGCCATTGTAGTTAGAACTTTTGGATTACAGAACCCATTGTCATGCAAGCCTCCAAAGAAATATTGGCATTGAGTCATTTTATGCCATGCCATGAATTTTCAAGAATTTGCACTGACCTGCTCAGTGGGTGTCTTGGTTAATTTTGTGGTATTACTGATGAGCATCGGTAGGTAAATCCACAATTCCCTTGTACTGTAGTTCCTAAAGTTGACCTTACTTGTTAGGAATGGGTAAAATAAATCAAAATTCACAAGCAGTACAATGCAGTGCTCTGTAAATAGCTTACTGTACTACAGGTATCATTTAATTACTGATATATTAACGCCTTGAATATACCATTCTCTTTAATTCTAAACACTACTCACATGGACAGTTTTTAAATTTAGATTTCAAATACTGCTTACCCTGGTCACTGTACTTCCATAGGTGGTATAGGTGATTGTTGCTAAGTTCACCAGTAGAAGTATACTACCTTCTTTATGTCTGTAATGATTGCATCACAGTTTTAATTGTATCATCATAATCCTGTCTGTTTTATTTGATCTTAAATTGGTGTAGTGAATTAATCCAATGTCATCTCAAAGGAGTTTCTTTCTGTTTCAAATTGGCCATGATCACATCAGTGTTTCGAAAAGTCAGTAATGGATATTATTTTAGTAATGAGTAAGTTGTAGGTACTGAGACAAGAGACTGCAGATATTGGAATCTGGAGCAACACACAAAACACTGGGGGAAATTAGCAGATTAGGATGATCAATTGAAGGATTGTTATTGAAAAATTTATTCCTAATAAATAATAAGCCCCCTGCTCTTTCACTCCTAAAACAAATGTCTTGAATTTTTAGGCTATGCTTACCAATTCAAAGTCTCCGCTTTCAGCATAATGAGGGTCCAATTGGATGTTGTATCTTTAAAAACAGTAATCAAAGTGCTTTTTAGTTTTTGCAGTCTCATTTTATAATTTAGCTCCTCCAGGCAGGTATCATTGTGGTAACCAAATTAGAATCAGGTTTAATATCACAGGCATAGGTTGTTGAATTTGGTAACTTAGTGTCAGCAGTACAGTGCAATACATGATAATAGAAGGAAAAAAGTATATCAATTACAGTAAATGTATATGTATATTAAATAGTTAAATTAAAAATGGTGCATAAACAGAAAATAATCTTTTAAAAAAGTGAAGTAGAGTTCATGGGTTCAATGTCCATTTAAGAATCAGATGTCAGAGGGGAAGAAGCTGTTCTTGAATCATTGAGTGTGTACCTTCAGGGTTCTGTACCTCCTTTCTGATGGTAACAATGAGAAGAAGGCATGCCCTGGGTGATGGGAGACTTTAATAATGGACGCTGTCTTTCTGAGGCACTGCTCCTTGACGATGTCTTGGATTCTACAGAAGCTAGTACCCAAGATGGAGCTGACTAATTTTACTACTTTCTTTAGCTTCTTTCGATCGTGCTCTCTCACCAAAGACACAATATACTTAAAGGTGAGGTCCAGAACTCCTTGCAGTTTACATATGACTTTATGCTACTGTAGTCTAATTTATATCCTTTTGCATTCCAATGTTGTATTCGCTTGTCTGATAACTTTTCATGCCCTTATGTACATGGATTCATGGGTTTTGGATCTTCGTTGTTAGTTTTTTTACTATTGATAAAGCAGGCGTTGCTGTTTTTTCAGATCTAAATGAATTTGTCCCCTTTAAATCCATTTGACATAGTTTTGTCTATGATTTTATTAATAATCTCAATTTAATGTTTACATCCACACTATTAATGATGCTTTCCATCTTTGTCATTGGCAGACGAAAGGATAAATTAGTCTCTCTCCTTTCACTTAGGAATGCAATGAACATTGTGAGCCCAAAATGCATTGATGTGGGATAATATAAATTGCCTCTTCACTCTTACAGTAACTCTGCTCCAATCCTTTTTATAATTTAGGATATTAAGCCCTGGAACATCCCAGTCTGTGAACAAAAATGGAGCAAACAGTGTGGTTGAAGGCAGAATATCACTTGATTTTGCACTTGTACTTCTTCTGGGATTTAGAATCATTCTGATTTTCCCAATCTACTTGCATATTGAAATTCCCATGACTTTAGTAACATTGCCCTTATTACATGCTTTTTCTATTTCCTGTTGAAATTTATATCCCACATACTGACTACAGTTTAGGCCATGTACATAACTGATCAGGATTTTTATACCCTTGCTCTTCTCATCTCTTAGTTATTTTTTGTCTTCCAATCCCATGTCACCTCTCCCTAAGGATTTGATTTCATTTTTATTTTACCAACAAAGCCACCCTCTGCCTACCTGCCTGTCCCTTCAATAAAATGTGTGTCCTTGGATGTTCAGCTCCCAACTGTGAACTTCTTTCAGCCGTGATTCAGTGATGCTCACAACGTCATACTTGTCAATCTCTTAAATGTAATGCAAGATCATCTAATTTATTTGTGCAAAATAGAAATAAAGTAGTGATTTATGTTCATGGGTATGATGTTCATTTAGAAATTCGATAGCAGATGGGAAGAAGCTATTCCTGGATCGTTGTGTGTTTGCCTTCAGGCTTCTGTACCTCCTTCCTGATGGTAGCAATGAGAACAAGGCATTACCTGGGTGGTGGGGGTCCTTAATGATGGATGCCACCTTTATCAGGCATCAGTCCTTGAAAATGCCCTGGATACTATGGAGGCTAGTGCTCCTGATGGAGATGACTAAATTTACATCTCTCTGCAGCTTACTGTGATCCTGTGCAGTAGCCCCCCCCCCCCCCCCCATCCAAAACAGTGATGCAACACCAGTCAACTAGCTAATATATCTTGCTCCAGGTAATTCCTCTCATTGACATTTGAATTTCTGCTAACCATGGTTGTATCAGCAGCAAATTTATAGATAGCATTTTAACTATGCCTAGCCACACAGTCATGGGTGTAGAGAGAGTAGAGCAGTGGGCTATGCACATATACCTGAGGTACACCAGTGTTGATTATCAGCGAGGTGGAGATATTGTTTCCAATCCCCACAGATTATAGTCTTCCATTTAGGAAGTAGAAGCTCAGTTGAGAAGCTTTTTTGATTAGAACTGTAGAATGATTGTGTTAAATGCTGAATACTGAATTTGTAACAAGGGATACATCGCACAGCATCCACCCAAACAAGATTTCTTAAGTTTCGCTGGGCCGAGGGCTATCTTCCTCTAGATTAAGCAGCTAGCCGAACTGAGAGCTATATGCAAGTTATCTCACTTTCCATGAAAGTAACACATTTTAATTTATCAACAATCAACAAATCCTCTGTAATAAAAATCATGCATTTTACACACTGACTTTAATCAGTCTGTCTACTGGATATTAACAGGTCCCATCTTCTGTACTTTCTGAAGAGACTCTGCATATGTAGTGCACATTTCCACCTGAATATGCTGCATTTCCACAACTTTCTTATATAAAAGAGACATTGCATAAGCAGAGCTATGATCCTCTCCACAATTGCCACATTTTGGCTTAATGCCTTCTACATAATTATCATAATCATGTTCTCCAGCGCATCTACACCACCATTTTTTACCTCTCCACACAAGCACTACATGACCAAATTCTGTCACTGAAAACATCTCAGAGGGGGTAGCACACATATTCAAACCATAGAACTCATATAACCTAAATTAACCCTATCCAGCAACGTTTACCATCAAATTTACTGAACACCAATAAGCTATGTTCTTACTCCACCGTGAAATCCTAAATGTTTATTATCCAACTAAATTACTTTTAACTTGATCCATGGATATATCTTTTTTTTATTAAGTGCAATCGTGAACAATAGCCAGATCATAAATGCTGATCAAGTCAACTAGTTCCCAAAGAGAACTCTGATAGGCCAGTCAGATTCTCTGCTGCTCAACCTTATCTAGAGGCACTCCTGTGATTATTCCCATAACACAGCAAGCAGGTAGCGGAGTAAGTCGCCGTTTTTCAGGAGAAAATTAGGATTTCTTTTAACTGCTTGGGACAAAAGAGGCATGACTGCGCAGGTGCGTGACCTCAGAGCGTGAAAGGCTTGAAATGAACACTGCCATATCCAGCGGGCAGCGGAGTGGGAGGGTGCAGAGGGATGGGGCTTTGGCTCAATGGGCTTAGGCTTCCTGCAACCGTTGAGTCTTATAGTAAAGGGGTAAGTTACAGGTTTGTTTATTTAGTAAAAACAGTAGCATTAGAGGTATTAGAGGATTAGTGTTGTGCTTGGAGTGCCAGATGTGGGGACCCTAGGAGACTCCCAACTTCACCAAGGATTACACCTGCACCAGGTGTTTTGAGATGAGGCACCGTAAGGACCGTGTTCAGTATCTGGAACTGCAAATTGATGACCTTCAGTTAATTAGGGAAAGTGAGGAAATGATTGATAATGCCTATAGAGAGATAATGGACAGCACCTCTGTAACAGTCCCCCTCTATATATCATTTCAGATACTGTTGAAGAGGTTGACCTGACAGAGTAAGAGCACAGCGAACGGGACTCTGACACTCTGCCCAGTGCCGTGATCAAGAGAGAAAGGAGAAATGCGGTAGTTATAGGGGATTCCATAGTGAGGGGAACAGACAAGAGATTCTGCGAGCTGGACAAGGATACCCAGATGGTGTGTTGTCTCCCTGGTGCCAGGGTATGGGATGTCTCAGATTGGGTCCAGAGTATTCTGAAGAGAGAGAGCGAGCAGCCAGAAGTCTTGGTACATGTTGGTACCAATGACATAGACAGAAAAAGAGAGGAGGTCCTGAAGGAAGATTACTGGGAGCTAGGAAGAAAATTGAAAAGCCGGACCTCCGGAGTAATAATCTCAGGATTACTGCCTGAGCCATGCGCTAATGAAGGTAAGACTAGCAGAATTAAGCAGATGATGTATGGCTAAGTAACTGGTGCAGGGGACAGGGCTTAAAATTCTTGGGTCATTGGGATCTATTTTGGGGGAGGTATGACTTATACAGAAACAATGGGTCACACCTGAACACAAAGGGTACTAATATCCTGGTGGGATTGTTTAAGCTAAATTGGCAGGGGGAAGGAAACCATGGTGTTACGGTTGAGAAAGAGGAAATAGAAATAAGTTAAAGATACTGTGAAGCAAAGATAGCGAGAAGGACAGGCAGGTGGATAGACAGGATAGTTTGCTGTGTGATAGAAATATAGCAAAATTGGTAACAGATACTGATCTAAATATACTGTACTTAAATGCACACAACATTAGAAATAAAGTGGATGACCTCATTGTACAGCTACAGGTTAATAGATATGACATTGTGGCCATCACCGAGTCATGGCTAAATGATGGATGTGATTGGGAGCTGAATGTCCCAAGTATACACAGTATATAGGAAAGTTAGGAAGGTAGGTAAATGGCCCTGATGGTAAGCAATAATATCAAATCACCAGAAAGAAGGGACATAGGATCAGAAGAGGTAGAATCCTTATGGGTCGAGTTAAGAAATGGCAAGGTTAAAAAGACACTAATAGCAGTTATATACTGGCGTCGAAACAGCAGCTGGGATGTGGACTACAAGTTACAGCTGGAAATAGAAAAAGCGTGTCAGAAGGAAAATGTCAAGATAATTATGAGGGATGTTAATATGAAAGTGGATTGGAAAAGCCAGGAAGGTACTGGATCTCAGGAGAGGGAGTTTGTAGAATGCCTACGGGATGGTTTTTTGGAGCAGCTTGTCCGTAAGCCCAGCAGGGGATCAGCTGTTTTGGATTGGGCGCGGTGTAATGAATCTGAGGCGATTAGGGAGCTAGAGATAATGGAACCCCTTGGAAGTAGTGATCATAATATGATTGAGTTCAGTTTCAAATTTGAAAAGAAGTTGGTATTAGGTGTATTGATATTTCAGTGGAACAAAGGAAATTACAGTGGTATGTGAGAGGAACTGGCCCAAGTTGATTGGACAAGTAAGCTAGATGGAGGGACAGTTGAGCAGAATTGGATGAAATTCCTACAAGAGATACGGAAAGTGCAGGAAAAATATGTTGCAAGAAAAAAGAAAATCATGAATGGAAAAATGGCACAAGTGTTGCTAACGAGAGAGGTTAAGGCTAAAGTAAAAGCAAAGGAGACTACGTACCAGAAAGCAAAACTTAGTGGGAAAACTAAGGACTGGACGACTTTTAAAAACTTACAGAAGGAAACAGAAAGTAATTAGGGAAGAAAAGATGAATTATGAAAGGAAATTGGCAACATAAAAAAGGATACTAAGTTTTTTTAAATATATGAAGAATAAAAGAGTGACACGGGTAGATATAGGACCGATTGAAAATGATGCTGAAGAAATTATAATGGGTAACAGAGAGATGGCAGAGGAACTAAATGAGTATTTTGCATCAGTCTTCACGGTGGAAGACATTAGCAGTATACCTGATAGCCAGAGGTCACAGGGAATAGAATTAGGTACAGTCAAGATTACTAGAGAGAAAGTGCTTGAGAAGCTAAATGGACTAAGGATAGATAAGTCTCCTGGACCGGATGAGGTGCACCCACGGGTTCTGCAGGGGTGGCTTTGGAGATTGTGGAGGCTTTGGGAATGATCTTCCAGGAATCAATAGACTCTGGCATGGTTCCGGAGGACTGGGAGGTCGCAAATGTAGTTCCGCTCTTTAAGAAAGGAGGGAGGCAGCAAAAAGAAAATTACAGACCTATTAGTCTGATGTCAGTAGTTGGAAAGTTATTGGAGTTGATCCTCAATGATGAGGTTTTGAAATACCTCGAGGTGCATGACAAGATAGGCCCAAGCCAGCGTGGTTTCATGAAGGGAAGTTCCTGCCTCACCAACCTATTGGAATTTTTTGAGGTAATCTCAAATAAGATTGACAAGGGGGAGGCTGTGAATCTTGTGAATTTGGATTTTCAAAAGGCCTTTGATAAGGTGCTGCATAAGAGGCTGCTTAATAAGATGAGAGCCCATGGAATTACAGTAAAGATATTGGAATGGGTGGAGCATTGTCTGATAGGCAGAAAACAAAGGGTGGGAATAAAAGGATCCTATTCTGATTGGTTGCCAGTTACTAGTGGTGTTCCGCAGGGGTCAGTGTTGGGGCTGCTTCTTTTTACACTGTATATCAATGATTTAGATTGTGGATTAAATGGTTTGTGACTAAGTTTGTGGATGACACTAAGATAGGTGGAGGAGCAGGAAGTGTTGAAGAAATGGGAAGATTGCAGAGAGACTTGGTCAGTTTAGGAGAGTGGGCAAAGAAATGGCAGATGACATATAATGTTGAGAAATGTATGGTGTTATGGACGTACCACAGCTCTGAGGGGCCGAAGGGTGCAGGGTAGCCCCCTCCTTTGTGAGAATCGCAAGATCACTACTGAGTCCGTTCAGGAGACCCAGGAAATGGGAGAGAGAGACGTGTCGAATACCTCGTTCCATCGCGATGCAAAATAATGCGACATTGACCATTGTCTCCTGGAGACCACGTTTGTGGATTGGGGACTATGCTACGTGCAAGCCCTCGGGCAAAGTGGGCTGGTTGAGAGAGAGATTGCATCATCCCAGCCTGATTGACATCTGAGACCCCGTGAGGAAGTATAAAAGAGGGTCTGGGGGAACAACCCCTTCAGACGCACCACAAGAAACGCTAACGATCCCATAGTAGCGGGAAGCCATTTGAAGGAAGCCATGTGCGTTGGATTCTGTGGCTGGAATCACAGAAAACCGCTTTTAGCTAACAACGGGGAAGCCCGCTCCCCTGATTCAATGGATTTGCTTCATAAAAGACCCGGGCAAGTTTCTTTTCCCACCAATCTCTCTCTCTCTCCAACAAGTGAAAACCCAGTGGTCCCCCATAAGGTTAAAGCCTGCAGGAACTGAGTGACTTTCATATTTCCATCAGACAATATATAATCCCCTAGACAAACGATCAAGCTGTTTCTTATTGATGGTTATTATTAGAACCGTGCTTTTAGATTGAGTAGTGACGACGTATGTTATCTGAATGTTTGTATTAATCTTATTTTTGTGCCCCTTCATGAACAAAGACTTTTAAAAATAGTACCATCAGACTTCAATGGACCTCTCTATCTTTGCTGGTAAGTGATCCAGTTACGGGATTTCGTAACAATGGTTGTACATTTTGAAAGAAGAAATAATCGGGCAGATTATTATTTAGATGGGGGAGAAAATTCAAAAATCGAAAGTGCAAAGGGACTTGGGGATTCTCGTGCAAGATACCCTGAAGGTTAACCACCAGCTGGATCGGCAGCAAGGAAAGCAAATGCTATGTTGTCATTCATTTCAAGAGGAATTGCATATAAAAGTAAGGAGGTATTGATGAGGCTCTATGGGGCACTGGTGAGACCTCATTTGGAATACTGTGTGCAGTTTTGGGCCCCCTGTCTTAGAAGGGATGTGCTGATGTTGGAGAGCGAGCAGAGAAGATTTACGAATGATTTCTGGACTGCAGGGGCTAACATATGAGGAGCGATCTCATAGAGACATTTTGAATGTTGGAAGGGTTGGACAGAGTAGATGTGGAAAGGCTGTTTCCCTTGGTGGGTGAGTCCAGGACAAGAGGCCACAGTCTTAGAATTAGAGGGTACCCATTTAAAACAGAGATGAGGGGAAATTTTTTTAGCCAGAGGGTCGTGGATTTATGGAATTCGTTGCCACATACAGCTGTGGAGGCCCGATCATTGAGGGTGTTTAAGGAGGAGATCCTCCTCCTAATTATCTAATTAGATACCTATAAGATAATAGATAAGAGCAAGAAGGGGGCATGAGAAGGCCTTGGCAAGTAGGGTAAAGGAAACCCCAAGGCATTCTTCAATTATGTGAAGAACAAAAGGATGACAGGAGTGAAGGTAGGACAGATTAGAGATAAAGGTGGGAAGATGTGCCTGGAGGCTGTGGGAGTGAGCGAGGACCTCAATGAATACTTCTCTTTGGTATTCACCAATGAGAGGGAACTTGATGACGGTGAGGACAATATGAGTGAGGTTGATGTTCTGGAGCATGTTGATATTAAGGGAGAGGAGGTGTTGGAGTTGTTAAAATACATTAGGACGGATAAGTCCCCGGGGCCTGACAGAATATTCCCCAGGCTGCTCCATGAGGCAAGGGAAGAGATTGCTGAGCCTCTGGCTAGGATCCTTATGTTCTCGTTGTCCACAGGAATGGAGGACTGGAGGGAGGCGAATGTTGCCCCCTTGTTCAAAAAAGGTAGTAGGGATAGTCCGGGTAATTATAGACCAGTGAGCCTTACGCCTGTGGTGGGAAAGCTGTTGGAAAGGCTTCTTAGAGATAGGATCTATGGGCATTTAGAGAATCATGGTCTGATCAGGGACAGTCAGCATGGCTTTATGAAGGACAGATCGTGTCTAACAAGCCTGTTAGAGTTCTTTGAGGAGGTGACCAGGAGGGTAGTGCAATGGATGTGATCTACATGGATTTTAGTAAGGCATTTGACAAGGTTCCACACGGTAGGCTTATTCAGAAAGTCAGAAGGCATGGGATCCAGGGAAGTTCGGCCAGGTGGATTCAGAATTGGCTTGCCTGCAGAAGGCAGAAGGTCGTGGTGGAGGGACATTCGGATGGGGGGATTGTGACTAGTGGTGTCCCACAAGAATCTGTTCTGGGACCTTTACTTTTCGTGATTTTTATTAATGACCTGGATGTGGGTTAGAAGGGTGGGTTGGCAAGCTTGCAGATGACACAAAGGTTGATGGTGGTGTAGATAGTATAGAGGATTGTTGGAGATTGCAGAGAGACATTGATAGGATGCAGAAGTGGGCTGAGAAGTGGCAGATGGAGTTCAACCCGGAGAAGTGTGAGGTGGTACACTTTGGAAGGACAAACTCCAAGGCAGAGTACAAAGTAAATGGCAGAATACTCGGTAGTGTGGAGGAGCAGAGGGATCTGGGGGTACATGTCCACAGATCCCTGAAAGTTGCCTCACAAGTAGATAGGGTAGTTAAGAGAGTTTATGGGGTGTTACCTTTCATAAGTTGATGGATGGAGTTTAAAAGTCGCGATGTAATGATGCAACTCTATAAAACTCTGGTTAGGCCACACTTGGAGTACTGTGCAAACACAAGGAAATCTGCAGATGCTGGAAATTCAAACAACAACACACACAAAATGCTGGTGGAACACAGCAGGCCAGGCAACAACTATAGGGAGAAGCACTGTCGACATTTCGGGCCGAGACCCTTTGTCCTGACGAAGGGTCTCGGCCCGAAACGTCGACTGCGCTTCTCCCTATAGATGCTACTTGGAGTACTGTGTCCAGTTCTGGTTGCCTCACTATAGGAAGGATGTGGAAGCATTGGAAAGGGTACAGAGGAGATTTACCAGGATGCTGCCTGGTTTAGAGAGTATGGATTATGATCAGAGATTAAGGGAGCTAGGGCTTTACTCTTTGGAGAAGAGGAGGATGAGAGGATACATGATAGAGGTGTACAGGATATTAAGAGGAATAGATAGAGTGGATAGCCAGCATCTCTTCCCCAGGGCACCACTGCTCAGTACAAGAGGTCATGGCTTTAAGGTAAGGGGAGGGAAATTCAAGGGGGATATTAGAGGAAGGTTTTTCACTCAGAGAGTGGTTGGTGTGTGGAATGTACTGCCTGAGTCAGTGGTGGAGGCAGATACACTAGTGAAGTTTAAGAGACTGTTAGGTGTATGAAGGAATTTAAGGTGGAGGGTTATATGGGAGGCAGGGTTTGAGGGTCGGCACAACAATGTGGGCCGAATGGCCTATAATGTGCTGTACTGTTCTATGTTCTATGTAGTTAGTCAGGGTATCAAGGGAGATGGGGAAAAAGCTAGAAATTGGAACTAGATGGGAGAATAGTTTAGCTCATGGTGGAGTGTCGGAGCACTCTCGATGGGCCAAATGGCCTACTTCTGCTCCTTTGTCTTGTGATCTTGTGAACCTTTTTGAACAGAAGTAAGGAAGAAGTTCTTTAGCCGGAGTAGTGAATCCGTGGAATGCTCTGCCACAGGCTGTGGTGGAGGCCAAATTTGTGGGTATATTTAAGGTGAAAGTTGATAGTTTTCTGATTGGTCAGAGTATCAAAGGATATGGTGTGTGGGGTTGAGTGGGATCCAGGATCAGCCATGATGGAATGACAGTACAGACTCGATGGGCTGAATGGCTGAATTCTGTTCTTATGTCTGATGGTCTTGAGGTCTAACTTGTTAGCCAATCAACCATTAACAATTTACAAATATACCTCTTGCTCAAGTCCTGGCTCCATTAAGAGAAACTCACCAGTAAATCCCAGGACATACAGAACTTCTTTCAAACCTTTGAAAGTCCCACCTCCCATTAAGAGAAACTAATATGAAAAGCATTCTCAACTCCATTTACTCCATCTGCACTTCCTGCTGCCTTGAAAGAGCAGCTAACAAAATCAAAGACTCCTCCAAAATTTTGGGCACTTTCTCATCTCCCTATTCCATTGGCCAGAAATTATAAAGGAAAAACATGTGCCATCTCACTCAAAAACAACATTTATCTTCTTGTAACTTTTGAATCAATCCTTTACATGATGAAAATAAACACCTGATCTCACAATGTACCCAATCATGACCCTTGCATTTTATTTGTCTACCCGCACAGTACTTTCTCTTTAACGGCCACACCACCTATTTTGTACTACTTTGATGGACTGGTGTTTGGAAGAATCTGGGTAGCATGCAAACAAAAGATTTTCACTGTATCTTGATACTTGTGACAATAAGCCAGTGAGTAATTATTGAGGTAAAACAATCATTACAAATCAAATAATTTACAATATAAGTATTTCAGGAATTTATATAAATTTATCTTGTGCAAAATCTTTACAGTCTATCCACGTCCTATATTCAAAGCCCTACTAAATGTTAAACATTTTGAATTTTAATTTGCTATATCCACATTCCTGCTAATATTTTCTGTGCTGATGTTTTTTGCTGGGAGGATCTATAGTCTGTGTTTGTTTCAGCAGCTTTTTCAGCCCAAAGGTAAGTGACCAAAACTTTAAAGACTTATACCAACGGAAAATCTGCCTTCTTACAAAATATGTTTTTAGAACAATTCTTATATTGGTTTTCTTGAGTAAAACTGTTGAAGATCTCTTGGCATTGTAAATTCTACATAATGTATACCCTTGCTGAATTTATTAATCATAATTTGGTGTTAAATGCATGTACACCTTGTGGTAGTTTACAAAGGCTTTCAGAGTTGTATATTTTGA
Source organism: Hypanus sabinus (assembly GCF_030144855.1). Taxonomy (NCBI): domain Eukaryota; kingdom Metazoa; phylum Chordata; class Chondrichthyes; order Myliobatiformes; family Dasyatidae; genus Hypanus; species Hypanus sabinus. The sequence continues at coordinate 50,454,817 of NC_082715.1, forward strand.
TCATAAATGAACCTTTGAACATACTGTGATGCATTGTCTCACCAATGAGAATATTCTAGTAGTGTTTGTAAAGTCACCTTCACTTTATTTTTTAGTTGTAATGATGAATTTTTTAAAAAAAACTGACGTAATTATGCTAAGTTTGGAGTTACAATTGACATATCTGCTCAATTTAATGATCCTGGTTAGAGATATAAAATCACAGAGTAATGTAGCATGGAAGCAGGTCCAATCCCTTCAAGCCAAGCAAACTGCCCATCTAAATTAATCTCACTTGTCTGTGTATTCCTATATTCCTTGTTACACTTCCTGTGGAAATACCTTTCCAAATGTCTTTTGATTGTTACTATTGAATCTGCCTCAAACACTTCCTTGTCAGCTCATTCCTTGTACACACCACCCTCTGTGAAGAAGACGCCCCAGATCCCTTTTGTGAGGGGTAGTTGATAAGTTCATGGCCTAAGGTAGAAGGAGTCAATTTTAGAAAACCTAGCACATTTATTTTTCAACATAGTGCCCGCCAGAAAGTGTCCACAGCACGGGTGATTCTTTGAGTGATTATATCCTTCTACCATAGGCCATGAACTTATCAATCACCCTGATGAGTTATTAACTTCAAACTTTCTGCATAATCACTCAAAGACCATAAGGCCTTAAGACAAAGGAGCAGAAGTCGGCCATTCGGCCCATCGAGTCTGCTCCGCCATTTCATCATGAGCTGATCTGATCTCTCCTTTAGTCCCATTCCCCTGCCTTCTCACCATAACCTTTGATGCCCTGACTACTCAGATACCTATCAATCTCTGCCTTAAATACACCCAATTACTTGGCCTCCAGTACCTCCCGTGGCCACAAATTTCATAGATTCACCACCCTCTGGCTAAAAAAATTTTTTGCATCCCTGTTCTGAATGGGCGCCCTGCAATCCTCAAGTCATGTCCTCTCGTACTAGACTCCCCCACCATGGGAAACAATTTTGCCACATGCACTCTGTCCATGCCTTTTAATATTCAAAATGTTTCTATGAGGTCCCCCCTCATAGTTCTAAACTCCAAGGAGTACAGTCCAAGAGCGGTCAAACGTTCCTCATATGTTAACCCTCTCATTCCCGGAATCATTCTAGTGAATCTTCTCTGAACACACTCCAATGTCAGCACATCCTTTCTTAAACAAGGAGACCAAAACTGCACACAGTATTCCAAGTGAGGTCTTACCAGTGCCTTATAGAGCCTCAACATCACATCCCTGCTCCTATACTCTATTCCTCTAGAAATGAATGCCAACATTGCATTCGCCTTCTTCACCACCAACTCAACCCGGAGGTTAACTGTAAGGGTACCCTACACAAGGACTCCCAAGTCCCGTTGCATTTCAGAACTTCGAATTCGCACCCCATTTAAATAATAGTCTGCCCGTTTATTTCTTCTACCAAAGTGGATGACCGTACACTTCCCGACATTGTAATTCGTTTGCCACTTCTTTTCCCATTCCCCCAATCTATCCAAGACTCTCTGCAGACTCTCTGTTTACTCAGCACTACCGGCCCCTCCACCTATGTTTGTATCATCAGCATACTTAGCCACAAAGCCATCTATTCCATAATCCAAATCTACCCTTAGACTATTCAGCTTCCTCAGTTCTTTCTCTGTCGTAATTGTGACTGCGCATATTTCTCTTCCCTGACACCCTTGAATGTCCGGTATATTGCTGATGTCTTCCTCAGTGAAGACTGATGCAAAATACTTGTTCAGTTCCTCCACCATCTCCTTATCTCCCATTACAATTTCTCCAGCATCATTTTCTATTGGTCCTATATCTACTCTCACCTGTCTTTTACTCTTTATATACTTGAAAAAGCTTTTAGTATCCTCTTTGATATTATTTGCTAGCTTCCTTTCATAGCTCATCTTTTCCCTCTTAATGACCTTCTTAGTTTCCTTCTGTAAGCTTTTTAAAGCTTCCCAATCCTCTGTCTTCCCACTAATTTTTGCTTCTTTGTATGCCCTCTGCTTTGCTTCTACTTTGGCTTTGACTTCTCTTGTCAGCCATGGTTGCATCCTTTTTTCATTTGAAAATTTTTTCTTCTTTGGAATATATCTGTCTTGCACCTTCCTCACTTCCCGCATAAACTCCAGCCACTGCTGTTCTACCGTCCTTCCCGCTAGTGTCCCTTTCCAGTCAACCTTGGCCAGTTCCTCTCTCATGCCACTGTCATTTCCTTTACTCCACTGAAATACCGACACATCGGATTTCCGCTTCTCTTTCTCAAATTTCACAGTGAACTCAATCATGTTGTGATCACTGTCTCCTAAGGGTTCCTTCACTTCCGTCTCTCTAATCACCTCTGGTTCATTACACAATACCCAATCCAGTACAGCCGATCCCCTAGTGGGCTCAACAACAAGCTGTTCTAAAAAGTTATCTCGTAGATGTTCCACAAATTTTCTTTCTTGAGATCCAGTGCCGACCTGATTTTCCCAATCCACTCACATGTTAAAATCACCTACAATTATCATAACACTGCCCTTCTGGCAAGCTTTTTCTATTTCCTGTTGTAATTTGTAGTCCACATCACTGCAGCTGTTTGGAGGCCTGTAGATAACTGCCAAAAGGGTCCTTCTACTCCTGCAATTTCTTAGCTCAACCCATAAAGATTCTGTACCTTCCGATCCTATGTCAACTCTTTCTAATGATTTAATGTCATTTCTTACCATTAAAGCCACGCCACCCCCTCTACCTAGCTGCCTATCCTTCCGATACACTGTGTATCCTTGGACGTTCAGCTCCCAGAGACATGCACCCTTTAGCCACGTCTCAGTGATGGCCACAATATCATACCTGCCAATCTGTAACTGTACAAAATCATCCACCTTATTCCTTATGTTGCGTGCATTTAAGTATAAAACCTTAAGTCCTGTATTTGGTACTTTTTTCATTGATTGCACTGCAACTCATCCCAATGGCTGCAAATTTGCTCCATCACCTGCCTGTCCTTCCTGACATCCTTACTGCTCACTACCTTAGATCTATTTCTGTTTTCCCTCTCCTCCACTCTATTATTCCAGTTCCCATCCCCCTGCCAAATTAGTTTAAACCCTCCCTAACAGCTCCATTAAACCTACCCGCCAGGATATTGGTCCCCCTAGGATTCAAATGTAACCCGTCCTTTTTGTACAGGTCACACCTGCCCCAAAAGAGGTTGCAATGATCCAGAAACTTGAATCCCTGCTCCCTGTTCCAATCCCTCAGCCACGCGTTTATCCTCCACCTCATTCCATTCCTACTCTCACTGTCGCGTGGCACAGGCAGTAATCCCGAGATTACTACCTTTGCGGTCCTTCTTCTCAACTGCCTTCCTAACTCCCTATATTCTCCTTTCAGGACCTCTTCCCTTTTCCTACCTATGTCACTGGTACCTCTATGTAAAGAGTTCAACTAAAAAGTTGAACTGCATGTGCATGTAACCAGAAGTTGACTCCTTCTACCTTAAGCCACGAACAAACAGACAGACATACTTTATTGATCCTGGGAGAATTGGGTTTTGTTACAGTTGCACCAACCAAGAATAGTGAAGAAATATAGCAATTTAAAACCATAACTAATTAAATAATATTAAGTTAATCATGCCAAGTGGAAATAAGTCCAGGACCAGCCTAATGGCTCAGGGTGTCTGACACACTGAGGGAGGCTTGTAAAGTTTGATGGCCACAGGCAGGAATGACTTCCTATGACGCTCAGTGTTACATCTCGGTGGAGTGAGTCTCTGGCTGAATGTACTCCTGTGCCTAACCAGTACATTATGGAGTGGATGGCATGCAACTTGGACAGCATCCTCTTTTCAGACACCACCGTCAGAAAGTCCAGTTCCACCCCCACAACATCACTGGCCTTACGAGTTTATTGATTCTGCTGGTGTCTGCTACCCTCAGCCTGCTGCCCCAGCACACAACAGCAAACATGATAGCACTGGCCACCACAGCTCGTAGAACATCCTCAGCGTCGTCCGGCAGATGATAAAGGACCTCAGTCTCCTCAGGAAACAGAGACGGCTCTGACCCTTCTTGTAGACAGCCTCAGTGTTCTTTGATCAGTCCAATTTATTGTCCATTCGTATCCCCAGGTATTTGTAATCCTCCACTATGTCCACACTGACCCCTTGGATGGAAACAGGGGTCACCGGTGCCTTAGCCCTCCTCGGGTCCACCACCAGCTCCTTAGTCTTTTTCACATTAAGCTGCAGATGATTCTGCTCGCACCATGTGACAAAGTTTCCCATCCTAGACCTGTACTCAGCCTCGTCTCCATTGCTGATGCATCCAACTATGGCAGAGTCATCAGAAAACTTCTGAAGATGGCAAGACTCTGTGTTGTAGCTGAAGTCCGAGGTGTAGATGGTGAAGAGAAAGGGAGACAGGACAGTCCCCTGTGGAGCCCCAGTGCTGCTGACCACTCTGTCTGACACACAGTGTTACACACAGAACTTATTAATCACCCCTTGTGAACACGAGGAAATCTGCAGATGCTAGAAATTCAAACAACAACAACATACACAAAATGCTGGTGGAAAACAACAGGCCAGGCAGCATCTATAGGGAGAAGCGCTGTCGACGTTTCAGGCCGAGACCCTTTGTCAGGACCCTTTGTCACCCCTTGTGAATCTTCTTTGTCTGACCTTAAATCTGTGACCTCTATCTTTTTGTCTCCCTTTCCCTGGTATAAAAAAAGTCATTGTTTAACTATGAAGTGAGCATGTGCAGGTTTATCAGTAATATTTTGCCAGTTACATGATGAAATGGTCCCCATTGTGTCCCTAATAAAATCAATTAGGATGCTTTTCAACTTTAATTAAAAAATATTCAGAGGATAAATTTCAAAAGCTCACTTCATAAACCTAGTAATTGCATTCTTTTGCTAAACAAAGTACTTTGTGTAAGAGTGAAAGATAAAAAAGATGAAGTAATTCTATAACCAGAGAACATTGATTGCAGCTTTGAATGCTATTCAAAGGTATATGATTAAATTAGTGCTGCTCCATTACCTAGCAGCATTCCTTTTGCTGATGCACATATAGGTTGAGGCCGTCTTTGATCATAATTTTTATTTGTGTGTGGTTGTAATTAATTACATATTGCAGGCAAATACCTGTCAGCGTGCAAATCCCAACTTAAGATCTTGAAGTAAAAACACAAAATGCTGGCAAAACTCAGCAGGCCAGACAGCATCTATGGGAGGAGGTAGTGACGACGTTTCGGCCCAAACCATCGTCACTACCTCCTCCCATAGATGCTGTCTGGCCTGCTGAGTTCTGCCAGCATTTTGTGTTTTTATTTATTTCCAGCATCTGCAGATTCACTCGTGTGCCTCGAAGGTTGAATTCAACAGCAATTACAAGCCCAGGCCACTAGATGGGGTATGCTGCTGCTTTATTTCTGGAAATGTCGCTTAGTAAGATGAGTAGCGGTTATGGTATACAAGTTCAAAGTTTTCAGCAATATGATTAAATTTAGCTCTAGTCTATTATAAAACCTTTTGTGGAGATGCCTCATTTAAAGCATAGTATTTCCAACCATTTAATCCTCCCACAATGCAATAATAAACTAGCAACCAAGGTTTAAGAAGATAGAACAGCACAGGTTCTTCAGTTCATGATGCTGTGCTGACATTTTAATCTTCTCCAAGATCCACCTAATGCTTCCCTCCAACATAGCCCTCCATTTTTCATTCATCCATGTGTCCATCTATGACTCTCTTAAATGTCCTCTATGTATCTGTCTCTACCACCACCTCTGGCAGCTTCATACACACACCTACCACTCTCTGTGTAAAAACAGCCCACCCTTCCACTTCCTCATTTAAATAAATCACAAAGAGCAGAGATCCCAGAACAGATTAACGTTCTGTATTTGGATATAAAGGTCATATTCAGATATCCAAGGTTATTTTTCTCCTATGCAGAGTTATTATGAATATTTGGTCCAATATTAATTTTGTGAGCTAGTTAATACATTATTATTAACATATGTAATTACATATTAATATGTAATCTGCCCCCTTTGATAGCATCATAACCAAATATACATTTGTTCGAATGAATATTATTTCAAAACAACAACTTGGTGATACTCTTGTCAGTTACTATAACTGTTTGGTTAATTTCAGTGTGATGTTTAGTTCTTTCACCATACGTGTCCATTTCTGCTGATTTCAATTTTATCTTTATTTATTGTTTAAACCTTTAACAGTTTTTTTTCACCACAAAAAAAAATCTTTGAATAGCAGAGATTTCTGTATAGGAATTCCTTTTGTTACTGATTTTTACCATGGTCTTTAATGATTAACTATTAATTTTGTAGGAGCGGTGACTAGAATCAGATGCTTATATAAGAATAGGTTTTGATAACGACCAAAATAATGACAATAGTATAGCAAAAGACTTAGAGTTTTAATGAGTCTGCAAAAGTGAATCAGAAAGAGGGAGTGGGCACGCATTAAGGCTGCAATTGAATGTCAAGTGAAATGGTACCAAATGAATTAGAGAATAATTGAAAAGGGAATGGAACTGTTTGGGATGAAGAGCGTCAACTTTTGCTTAGACACGCTTAGAATTGTTTAATGAATCTTTGCTTAGCTATTTCTAGGAAAACTGAAACTGTCAACAAAAGTGGTTTATAATCTAGCCTTTCGGGATGGAGGGTATGTGGAGATGGTGGGTGGGGGGTGCTGCTGAAACTGAGGTGGGGGATCTATGAAGTTTTATTGCTATTGAGGTGATTTTTGAGGGTTTGAAGGAAGCAAAGTAAATTAAAAATATACTTGGCCTTGAGTGCATGGCTGCTTGCAAACCCATAAATCCCCAAGTGAAACTCTTCTCTTTAAGGGGTACAGCACATATGTTAGGTTGGACATCCATTAAGTTGAATAAATGGAGTTTCTGTTTAAAATTATTGGGAATTTCTCCTCTACAGAGAAGGTGAGGTTGTTGCTAGAGATTTAACTTGGGGCTCATCTGTAAAGAAAGTTGTAATTTTAGAGGTGTTAGTTTGTGGAAAATAATGTTCTATCTTGGTTTGGAGTCAAACTTGATGGTTATACTGTCCACCAGCTGGTCTTTTCATAGCTCAAACTTTGTTTCCTCTGAATGAAGACAATTGAAAGGATAGTTTCAAGATTCAGAAACTTCATTGTCATTCTAACCGTACATCAGCTCTGCAGGGCAGATTGAGACAGCGTTTCCCAGGAGCAGTGCAGTCATAGCATAACAAATGCAACACTAAATAATAAACATAACAATAAATAGTAAAACACAACAGCCACATGTCAGTTATAATTGTCCAGTGCAAGTTAAAAGTGTCCAAAGCAGAGTCAGGTAGAGCAGCTATTTAGCAGTCTGGAATGAAGCTGTTTAGTAGCCTTGTGGTTTCAGTTTTGATGCTCCTGTAACGTTGATGGCAGAAGAACAAACAGTTCATGGAGAGGGGGTGAGGGATCTTTAATGATGTACTGTGTCTTCTGGAGGCATTGACTCTGAAAGAGGTCTTGGACAGAAGGTAGGGAGACCCCAATAACCTTCTCTGCTCCCCTAACCACCCTCTGCAGCTGGAGTACCAGGTTGTGATGCACACTCTCAACCACGCCTCTGTAGAGTGTAGTTAGTGGTGGGTGATGCTTGTTTAAGCTTCCTCAGAAAGTGCAATCTCTGCTGGGCCCGTTTCACAATCCCATTGGTGTTCCTGGACCAGGTGAGATTGTCCGAGATCTACACCCCAAGGAACTTGATGTTTTCCACTCTCTTCACTGTGGAGCCGCTGATGCTGAGGGGTGTGTGCTCAGGCTGAGACCGTCTGAAATCGACAATCATTTCCTTGGTTTTGGTGACATTAAACATCAAGTTGTTGTCACTTCACCAGCTCTCTAGGTGTTTAACCTCCTCCCTGTACATTGTTTAAATATTTTTGCTGATGAGCCCCAGCACTGTGGTATCATCAGCAAATTTAATGATCAGGTTCCCCTTGAACCTGGCTGCACAGTCATGTGTTAGCAGTGTAAACAGCCATGGGCTAAGCACACAGCCTTGTGGAGATCCAGTGCTCAATGTGATGGAGTCAGAGATGTTCCTGCCAGCACAGACTGACTGTGGTCTCTCTGTCAAAAAATCCAAAACCTAGTGACACATGGCAGTGTTAAGGCCAAGCAGTGACAGTCTCTCCACTAGTCTCTGTGGGATGCTGGTATTGAATGCTGAACTGAAATCAATGCACAGGATTCTGGCATAAGTGTCTTTGTTGTCCAAGTGAGAGACAACTGTGTGCAGTGTGGTGGATATTGCGTCCTCCGTAGAGCAATTTGGATGATAAGCAAACTAGAGGATTCAGCGATGAGGGGAGGCTGCTGTGATATGAGGCTTGACAAGCCATTCAAAACATTTCATCACTATGGGGGTCAGGGCGACGGGACGGTAATCATTCAGACAGGCTACAACTGATTTCTTTGCTACAGGGATGATTGTGGAGGTTTTGAAGCATCTGGGGACAATGGCTTGACGAAGGGAGATGTTGAAAATGTCTGTCAGGACATCTGCTAATATATCAGCACATTCCTTGAGCACACATCCAGGGATGTTATCGGGACCTCCTGCTTTTTGTGGGTTGACCCTGGCAAGGGTCCTCCGTGTTTGCTCTGAATCAATGATTGAAGCCGGCTGGTCAGATGGTAAGAAGGGACTGGCTCTCCCCCTTGCTGTAGTGTTTGATGCTTTGAAGCGTGCAAAGAATTTGTTAAGCCTGTTAGTAAGGGAGGCGTCGCTGTCATCAGTTTTCTGCCTGATCTTGTAGTCTGTCAGAGCTTTAATTCTCTGCCACATCCGTCTGGTGTCACCTGTGTCACAGAAGTGTCCATGTATTTTGCCCGCGTAGGCCCTTTTCGCTTTCCTGATCCCTAGTGAAAGCGCAGACCTGGCTGAGCGAAGTGCTCTCCTGTCCCCTGATCTGTAAGCTGTGTCACGGGCCTTCAGTAGTGAACGCATCTCTGTTGTCATCCATGACATTTTATAACCATGTGTGGTGAAGGTTTTCATCACAGTGACATCCTCCGTGCATTTGGCTATGTAGCTGATTACTGCCTCCGCACACTCCTCAATGTCTATATGGTCATCATAGGAGGCTGCTGTTTTGAATATGTCCCAGTCTGTGTGCAATAAACAGTCTTGTAGTGCTGAGGCTGCTCCTTTTGGCCAGACCCTTATCTGTCTTATCTCTGCTCTCACACGTTTAAGCTGTGGTTGACCAATCCATGAATTCTCACTAAATTCAAATGTCTGATTCAGTTCTATGATGGACTGGGAAGTTTTAACTTCAGGTGGACTTCTATGGACTGATTTTTAGACTTGTGAATGCTTACATACAGCTCTCATAACTGAGACTCAAAGAACCACTGGCTGCAACTTGCCAACCATCTGTTTAAATGTGTATTTTCATGGAGTTGTTAATATTGGATGAAGCTAGTGAACACTTGGAGAGGTGTTGCTAAATATGAATGGGATTCTAAGAGGCTGTTCATGCATAATCAACATTAATGTTTTTTTCAGGACAAACAGTTAAATAAAACAATGTTGAATTGTACCAATTGTAATACACTTTATGTTTGCTGCTGATGGGAATATGTCATAAATAGTAAGATAATGGGAAGTGAAAAGGGAATCTTATGGTGGATGTCCACTGATCCCTGAAAATTGAGGGTGATAAGTTACCTAAGAAAACTGAAAATTAGGGATTATACAAATGACGTAAACTTCAGTAATCTGGTATCTCATCATTGGAAAATCCCAATTGTTTGTCATTTGGCTCAATTGTTGTTCTGGAGTATGAGCTGGAGGATAGGTGGGATCTGCAAACAGAGTAGGGTCAGGAACACTTAGGGTCTGCGCAAGGTGAAACTCATCAGATCTGTTTTCTACTCCCTTTAAACTTATCAGGTTCACTGGAAAGTATTATACATGAACATGTAAAAAACAACACACAAAAAATGTGTTTGGGTATTTATAGCAGTAAGATGTAATAAACTGGAATAGCTGCTAGCATGGCATTAACGAGGTCCCAAGGGCACCAAAGTTTTGCTGTAAAACGAAACCATGCTACTTTTGAAAAATAAAAACATTATTTCTTTTTTGTTTGGTTTTGGTTCAGTTTCTTGGAGGATAAAACTCCCATCTGTATATTAATCCAAAACAAAATATAATGGATGCTGGCAATCTGATCAGATGGATACGAAAACACAGAATCACGGGAGAATTTTGCAGACAGGACAGCATCTCTGGAGAGAGAAACAAATATTAATTCAGGTAAATGACAATGGAGTGCTTCACTCATCTATTTTTGTGTGTTTAACTAATTTGGGTACAGGCCCATGAGAACTGTGAGTAATAAGTAATTGTGCAGTTTTACAGTTGTTTATAGTTCACATTTTTTTTGCTAAAAAAGAACCTCAATGAAAGGTCAAAGAAATTAAAATTTCATATTTGTTTGCTTAGTAATAAGCTTTAAGTTAACATGTAGGTAATAATTAAAATAGATGTAAAGATATGAAGTATTATTAATTATAAAGGAAACACAGTTTTTTTCATTTGCTTCAGACTGAAATATCCCGACTTGACTTTGGCAGTTGAAAGTTGTATCAAAGAACCACAGCTTTTATGTTGCTGTGATAATTACAGAGATGAACAGGTGCAGCAGATTGTTGAAGCTCACTTACTTTGTTTGGGAAAATGACCCAAAATTAATATGTGTGGATTGCAAACCAAATTTATGATATAAAAAACAGGTATATTTTGGGATTTTAAAATCTTGACCTTTCACTGAGACTTTTTTTTACACAAAAAAATTGTAAACTGTAAATAATATTAATCAGATACACTGTTAAGGAAGCTGTATAATTATTTGTATGCTCTTATCCACTGTGTCAGCTGGAGTTTAGAGTTGGTGATGTATTTATGTTGTGGTGTTGCTGTATTGTACTGAAGTGTGGATATTGATACTGGCATCTGAGTGTGATGTGACAGCTCAGATTTAATAGAAGGGAAGAATATAATGTCTATCTCTTGGATTAATGGCTTTTCCCTCAGATTGGGGAACACAATTGGGGAGCACAAAAGCACAAAAACACAATTTGACCTGGCCTCCACCACGTCACAGGCATTCTCTTCAGTCCCTCTCTCTCCGCTTTCATTGTAACTTTAAGCTTATTTTATTTTCAGCTTTTCCTGGTACAGATCAAAAGTCTTCAGTCTGACCCATTAACAGCTTCTATCTCAAGATGTTGCCTGCCTGTTAGGTGTTTGCAGCAAGCTTTGTTTTTTTCAGGAAGCCGATACTATAATTTTATCTGTTACAAACAGAATAATCTATGCAAGAATAGTTTCATAATCATATTCATGGTACTCCTGTAACACAAGTATCTAGAACTATTTAAAAGTCAAAATGCGCAGTTATAAGTTTTTGGGGCCTTAATGTGTAGTTGAATCTGCTTCCAAATTCTTATAGTGCTGCCAACCACAAAGTTGTTACTAAAATGTGATTTATTAACTGCAGTGGGGCTATTAAGGAGAGCTGGTAAGGAAGTCTTCTTACAAAGCACTCGCTCTATGAGTAACCATGCTGGGCACGAGTCTGAGGTAGAGGGTGGGCCTTTTTTCCACTATGCAAGAATGAGCAGCCCAGTAATACATTTTAATGTCCGGTAGGGCAAAACCTCCGCTTCCTTTGGCTTTGACAAGTGTTTTTTAGTCATTCTAATGGATTTATAATTCCAAATGAAGGGTGACACTCCGATTTGTGGCAATCATTCCTTTTTGCCTGGCCTGAATGATGCTTTTTTTCCATCCTGGAGACAGAGTGGCATCTGTAGTATAGGTGACCAATATATTAATGGAAACTTTGCCTCATTTGCTCAGTTACAAGCAGTTTATAATATCTTTGCATCTTGTTTTTTTTAGATATTTACAAATTCAAGATTATGTTAGAAATATATACCTAATTTTGAAGTTTTAAACAAACGTGAGTCCCTGGAGGCAATAAATAAATTTGATCTGGTTACTTGTAGTGCCGTATCCCATTTTTATCCGATCCTACATAATGGAGCTTGGGTGAATACTGCAGGTCTTAAACAGGCATGGGTGGATGAATTGGGTATAGAACTGACAGAGGAGGTCTGGGATGAGGGTTTAAAGAGTATACATGATTGTTTGGTCAACATCAGACACAGACTCATACAGTTTAAAACATTACATAGACTCCATTATTCCAAAGAAAAGTTGCACAGCTTCTACCCTGGTGTTTCACCAGTTTGTAATCGATGTAAATCTGTGAACAGTAACTTGTCACATTCATTCTGGTCATGATGTAAGCTTTATGCATACTGGAAAAGTATTTTTCACTGTTTCTCTGAGGCTTATGGGAAGCGGTGGGAACTGGACCCGCTCATGGTCATCCTTGGAGCAACAAGCTCTCTATCTTCAGCCAATATGTATGAGAAAATGGCTGTATTGGTTGGAATGGTGATTGCTAAGAAGTTAATCCTGCAAACGTGGAAAATGGACTCTGTGCCTATGTACGATCTGTGGCTGAGAGAACTGGCAAATACTTTACATTTGGAGAGACTGAGACTCTGTAATGAGGGGACATCGTTGAAAGGATATGGTGCCCTGTATTGGACTTGCTTACAGGGTGAGGACTGAGGGTTTTTTGGTGCGGTGCACCTCTGCTGTGTATGTTCACTTTTGCCTTTATATTATTCCCCCTTTTGCTGCTCAATATTTAATTTGATTTTGTTATGGTCGTGGTTTTTGTGGATGTGCTGTATTTTTTTGTTTGTAGAAAATCTAGAAAAAAAGTCAAAAAAAATGTGCAGTTATAGGAAACTTAGCAACAGAGACATAATAAAATTCATGGCTAATACTTTAGTTTGTACTTTTGATATGATGATTTCTCACTCTGTAAGATATATTGTATGTAAAAATACAACTGAATATTTAATTTTCTTTTTTTAAAAAACTGTTCCATCCAGATTTTCTAACTATTTCTGATTGCTTAGAAATAAACAGACTAAACTGATAAATGACTTGGAAAAAAATCATGTCAATCAAAGTAAGTCTTCTGACTGTTTTCTTTCTTCCTGAAGATTTTTATTAGTGGCTATGGAAGGTTGTGGTGAGGTAGATGATTAACTAAACCAAGTTGAACTGTGGCCTAGCATGGCATAATAGGATATTATTTAGTTTGAACTGTGTTAGCTTCTAAACTAATAAGTTTGCTCCATTCTATAGTTGGAGAACTAATTGATCAAAGGAGACTGATAACTTGTGTTTTTTATGGTGCTGGGTAACAGATAAAGCATGAGTTTTAATATCTAGATTGTTGAATTAGTTTCTAATAGTCATGGGCCAGACCTTGCTGAGTTTAGAGCTTTGCCTGTGTAAAAACTGCCATTGATGTTAAATTTTAATTATTTGTCTACCTTTATTGCACTTTCTCTCGGCTGTGCGGTGATAAATGCACAACAGCACCTCTTTCACTCTGACGGTTGAGGAAATTTGGTATGGGGACCCCAAATTCTAAGAACTTTCTATAAGGGCAAAATTGAGAGCATCCTGACTAGTTGCATCTCTGCCTGATATGGGAACTGTACTTCCCTCAATCGCAGGACTCTGCAGAGAGTGGTGTGAACAGCCCAGTGCATCTCTAGATGTGAACTTCCCACTGTTCAGGAGATTTACAAAGATAGGTGTATAACAAGGGCCTGAAAGATCATTGGGGACCCGAGTCATCCCCTAACACAAACTGTTCCAGCTGCCTCCATCCAGAAAAAGGTACCATAGCATAAAAGCCAAGACTCCGGGATATCTTCTTCCACTAGGCCGTCGGACTGATTAATTCATGCTGACACAACTGTATTTCCATGTTATATTGACTGCCCTGTTATACATAATATTTATTATAAATTACTATAAATTGCACATTACACATTTAGACAGAGACTTAACAAAGATTTTTACTCATATATGTGAAGAATGTAAGAAATAAAGTAAATTCAATTCTTTTGGCAGATGGACATTGCATCATTGTAAAGTTGACAATAATAGGCTAATTACCAATTACATCATCATTTAAAAACCATCAAAATCAAAGTTCATAACGAAAAAAGATCTTACAGGGATATAACTAAAAATCAGACAGCAACACTTAGACATTATTGATCACATTTTTTCATTTAAATTATTAATTATTTTGCTTTAGTTTAAGTTACTGCCCCATTCTGAAATTATTGCTCATGATATTTGTGGTCAAAAAACATCAACATTTCACTTTACACTCTTATTTTCCTTCCAGAAATGCATCCCACTCACTTAACAATAAGATACCCTTTATCCCAACTCCAAGCAATTGGAGCTTCAGGAAGGAAACTCATCAAAGTTTTGATAACATTTACTGGAACATGACCAGCTTTCATCCTCTGACATAGACATTGGTAATGTTAACTATGAAGTTATGCGCAGAATATTAAACAAGTGGCTTGTTAGTGCAAGCCCTTTCATCTCCTTCACCAAGATAAGTGGCAGCAGTATGATTGAATATTGCAATCTTATTCTGAAAAATGGAGTAATACCTTGCAACTAATTGGTTATCTGTGAGCCATGTCATCTTCCTCATTGCTTTTGTCACAAGGCCATGATCTTATTCTCTGAATACCTGATTCAGATCAGATTTTATAAGTGAATGCTTGTTTTCCTCCATGTTGTCATGATGCTTTTTGTTGTGGGTCCAATTTGTGTTATTGGGGAATGGCAATTCTGAGTGGCTTCTGTGTGTTTGGGGGTGGGGAAGGGGGTAGGTTCATTATTGTCTTCCATATCTTTGTCTAATACAACTTCTACTGATCAGCACAGATGCTGAAAGTAAGTATGCTAGAGGTTCAGCGTGCACTCGGGTTTTGAAAGCCTGCATCAGGTGCTAGGACCACACTGGAATTACCATGCATTACCCTGGCATTGCAATTGGCTTCATAACATTGGCAAACTAGGGTGCCTAGCTTCCTGCAGAAGGAATGAACATAAAGTCAAAGCGAGGTCAATTACAACTTCTTCTTGTAGTTGTCCAACCTAAAGACCTCTAATTCCACCTCAGACTACATTCCCCTTAGTTAGCAAAAGCCATGGATGAACTAGGAGGGTCGTAATCTGCTGAGGGCTACATCTGTAACATTAAAGTCTGGCGACCCAGATCTGTACTTTGAAAGGTGGGTACGACTTGCACAGGGCTATTTTAAGAGCTAAAGAACAATTCTGAGCAAGGTTGGAAGCGACATCGGATGCACATCAACTCTGCAGGTCATTACTTCCTATAAGGAGAAACACAACATGAATGGTAGTGCTGCTTCGCTCTCAGACGAGCTCAATAAAACTATAGCTATGAGGATCCCTGCAGCACCCAGTGACCCTGTGATCTCTATCCTAGAGGCCAACTTAAGTCTGTCTTTCAGGAGGCTGAAGCCTTCCAAGCCAGCAGACCTAGATGGAGTACCTGGTATGGCTCTGAAAACCTGTGCCAACCAACTGGAACAGGTGATCAAAGACATTTCCCATCTCTTATTGCTATAGTAGGAAGTTCCCACCTGCTTTAGAAGGGCACCAATTATACCAGTGCCCAAGAAGAGCAGTGTGATGTTGCCTTAATGACTGTTGCCCAGTAGCACTCACATCTACGGTGATGAAGTGCTTTGAGAGGTTAGCCATAGCTAGAATGAACTCCTGCCTCAGCAACGATCTGGACCCACTGCAATCACCACAATAGGTCTACCACTGCAGGCAGAATCTCAGATAGTGACGAGAGGACGTGCAGGAGTGAGATATGACAGCTAGTTGAGTGGTATCGCACCAATAGCATTGTACTTAATATCAGTAAAACCACAGAGCTGATTGTGGGCTTCAGAAATAGTAAGACGAGGGAACACACACAGAGTGATCAGAGTGGAGAGAATGAGCAATTTCAAGTTCCTGGGTGTTAATATCACTAAGAACCAAACATGGTCCCAACATATCGATGCAGCTATAAAAAAGACAAGACAGCAGCTATATTTCACTGGGAGTTTGAGGAGATTTGGTTTGTCACCTAAAACACTTCTACAGATGTACCGTGGAGAACATTCTGACAGGCTGCAATCTGGTATGGGGGGAGGGGAGCTTCTCCATTGGAATGAAGAGTTGTAAAAGTAGTCATTTCCATCATGGGTACTAGCCTTCATCATATCCAAGACAGCTTCAAGGAGCGGTGTCTCAGAAAGGCGGCGGCCATTATTAAGGGCCACCATCACCCAGTGATTCAGGAACAGCTTCTTCTCCTCTGCCACCTGATTTCTGAATGGACATTGAACCCATCAACACCACCTCTCTACTTTCAATTTCTATAGTTTGTACTAATTATTTAACTATTTTACATACATACATGCACACACACACGTGCACACGCGCACGCACACACACACACACACACACACACACACACACACACACACACACACACACACACAGTAATTCAGTTTTTTTCTATATTATCACGTATTACATTGTACTGCTGCTGCAAGGAACTAATTTTCATGGCATTTATAATGTGGATATGTATGCCCATACAATAAACATAAAATATAGAACAGTACAGAATACTACAGGCCCTTTGGCCCACAAGGTTATGCCAACTTTTTAACCCACTTTTCCAAGTGGATGCAAAGGATCATCTAATCCTTTCCATCCACATTGTCCTCCATTTTTCTTTCAGCCATATCCCTATCTAAGTATCTCTTAAGTGTTCCTAATGTATCTGTGTCTACTCCCACCCCGACAGTCTGCTCCATGTACTTGCCACTGTTTGTACATACCTCTGACAACCCCACTATACTTTCCTCCAATCATCTTATAATTATGTCTTTCCATGTTAGATATTGCCTCCCTGGACATTCAGTCAAGTCACCTCTCAAGCGAGAGAAAAGCCCTAGCTTACTCAACCTCTCCTCACAACACATGTTCTTTAATCCAGCCAGCATTCTGGTAAATCTCCTCTGCACCCTCTATAAAGCTTCCACATCCTGCCTATAATGAGGCTACCAGAATTGAACACAATCATCCAAGTCCAGATGGCAGCTGCGCAAAACATTCCTTAGGTCAATGTATTATGGATAGATCATGAAACTACGTGTTTCACTTCATTTATGTCTTTTACATTTGTGTTTCATCTTGAATGTGATTCTGGAACCGCTGGAGCTTGTGATTTGCGGTTTGGAGATTGTTTTGGGTGTTCCAGCGCTCTGCAGTCTCAGAGAGGATTCTAGGAAGCAGAGACAATGTGCACAAGACTCATAGTGAGCAGGCTGTGGGACGAAGAGCGAACCAACATTTGATTACATTTTGCTGATTAAAGCTTCCATTGTTTGCTGATCAAAACAACGAGGGAGATTGACACATCGATGTGAACGTGGAGGTTTGGAGATTGTTTGGGTGCTTCAGCACTCTGCAGCCTCCCAGGTGATTTCAGGAGACAGAGGCAGCTTGTGTGAACCTCGTGGTGGGCAGGTTGCAGGATCAGGAGGGAGCCAACATTTGACTCCATTTCGACGATTAAAGCTTCCATTGTTCACCAATTAAAGGAGATTGGAACATTGAGGCAAATGCTTCAGGTGAACATCAGCTGCCTGCCTTTTGATCGCTGAGGATCATTCAAAGTATATAAACTGCTTAGAAATAATTAAACCACTGAGCTCACAAAACATTTTTTAAAATTAGCTTCCTTCCCGCTTTGCCTCCTGTTCTTTGGAGTGGACCAGTATATTCACGGTTGAATTCTAGTGGTTTCAGCAATGCGATACATTGACTGCTATTTTACAAAGATTTGATGCTATATTCAATCAAATGCTGAGAAGTAATTGCACTCATCTTAAGTTTACAGCTCAGCTGGTTAGTCCGTTTTCAGAATGAGATTGCGTTGTGAGAACCTGTGCAAGGTGGTCCTGGTGCTGAGTGCTGCTGAACATGATCTGCTTGACAGCAATGTTGACAACACCTTCCTTCACATTTCTCATCATCTGAGAGAAAACTGCAGCATGTATGCTAATTCACCACATCGGATTTGTCCAAGTTTAAATAGATGTGACATAACTGGTCAACATTCCTTATCATCAGGTAAGTGTTGTTGTTGCAACTGTACAGCTCAGCTGGAATCACAGATAGATCTGGGAACCAAAATCCAGCTGTGTGGTAGTAATGTTGCTTATTATTCTTTTTGGATCTAGTGGACTCAGATTTTTGTTTTTGACGTTGTGAAGTTCATTGATGCCTTATATCTGTATTTGTGAGGACATCGAAAGTAAGTGGAGATGATTCATATTCTTGGTACTTCTCTATGAAGAACATTGCAAACTCTTCGACCTTGTCTTTTGCACTCATGCTGGGGTTCCAGATTAGGACACATTTAGTGTGTCCTTGCAATTGTCTAATTATTCACTGGTGACAGAAGAGTGAAGCTAGAGGAACCACGTTCCAGCTCTCTGACATCAACATTTTGTTTGCAAGTTCACTAATGATTCTGTTGTTCCTTGTACATCTTTTCTGGGCTGATACTCTATTTCTTTGCTTGTCCCAACACTAGTTGTTTTGTCTTGTAGCATATTGCCCTTCTTTGTTCTTTCGAATCTTCTCATATCACAAATTGATTTTTTTTTTGTAAGGTGCTCCTCACGATCAAAGGTGACTTGCTTCCACTCCTGTTCTGTAGTTGTGAGGCGGTAGACAAAACTAATGTGGAATATGTAAGCTCTACTAGATCAGTGGGAATGGGAGGATAGTGTAGGTGCTTGATTGGATGGGCAGATGGGACAGTATTGGAGGTGGTGCATCATTCTGCTATTAGGGCCAATTCAATGTAATTAGAAGCTCTTTGTCAGGGTGTGAAGGGACATAGGTTTGCCTATTCAGCCAATGGGTTTGGTTGATTTTACAGAGATTACGTTCACATTTTTTAGTGTACTTCGAACTGGTATCTGTTTGTAGTCCATGTTTCTGTTGCATACTGGAATACAGGATCACGGCTGCCTGTCACGATCTTGAAGATGGCCAAAGATTGTGCCAGGACCCTGAATTAATCGCTGATATCCGTCTTCACCAAGGGGTGGCTCTCAAGATGTAGAATGTGACCCATGTTTTTCAAGCATTCTTTGCTGAGTTTCATTGAGAATAGCAGGAACTTACTTTTGCCAAGGTGTGGTGTAGCGCAGCACAAGAGATGCAGGAGATGTTTCTATGGTTGATCATTAGTGTAAGTCCCATCCACTTATTTTCTTCAGCAAACAAATCCACACTGAGAAGAGAACCACAAACAAGGGGAAATCTGCAGATGCTGGAAATCCGGGCAACACACACAAAATGCTGGAGGCCAGGCAGCATCTGTGCAAGAAAGTACAGTCGACGTTTCTGGCTGAAACCCTTCAAGATGCACACTGAGACTCACCTCTGAAATACACATATGCAAGAACTTTGGTGTACTGCTGATCAATAATTAAAACTGGAATCCAAGTGGCAAATGTTGAATAAAATCTTTTATTCTCCCTTCTTACTCTGCAAACTAAAACTTGGTATTTACTCTAACAGCTCCAATTTTCATGCAAGGTCACTTATCTAAAATGTTAACTCTGTTTTCCCTCTATACGCACCACTGGTCTATACAATAGTTTCTTTTTGTAGATTTTCAGCTTTTGTAGTGTTTTCCTTTTCAACTTGAACACCATTTACAAAGTAAGTTTATTCATCTTCAACAAGGCATTTATATGTAATTTTTCAACCGAAGATGCTTTGTTTGTATGTTCAAAGTGGATGCCTCCCCTCACTTCCAAACTCAGAAAATTAAGAGCTGTTCAGATACCTACCTATTTTGCCAATAATTTATTTGCTTTGGGCATGATTGCAGCATGCAGAATATTGCAGGAATTTACTTTTGATATTCTTACATTGTTTAAAGATTTGTAGTTCCTCAGCATTTAGATGCACCCAACAGTTTTCAATCCAGCCAAAGAAACAGCACAGTATGCAGAAACATGATTATCTCTCCTTACCAGCCCATTCTCTGTTTGCTTCATTCACTCCCAAAGTGATTTTTTTCTTGTATAAACCTGAGGGAATGATATTTCTAATCTTGGTTCAAATAGTTTGTGTACATCGTAAAGAGCTTAAGTCCAGCACTGGTCCCTGAGATGCACCGGTAAATAATTTCTTCCATAGTAAACATGGAAAATGCTGGAAATACTCAGCAAGTCAGGCAGTGTCTATGGAGTGAGAAACAAAAATAACAGACTAGAGAAAGTTAAAAAGCAAGCATGTTTTAAATTGCAGAAGATGAATTGTGGAAACATTAACTGAAGAATTAAATACAGTGCTGGAACAGTAAAATAAAAACCATCCGTTATAAACAAGACCAGCTGCCGTTAACAAATGTTTACCATTTTCTTTTAGTCAGCACTGTCAATGTTAACATTATTCATTCTCCTTTGGATGAAGGGTCTCGCCCAAAACGCTGACTGTTTAATCCTTTCTATAGATGCTATCAGAACTGCTGAGTTCCTCCAGTATTTTATATGTGATACTCAGAATCACAATAAGAGTCAAGTTTAACATCACTGGTATATGTTTTGTTGTGGAGGCAGTACTTTGCCATACATCTTAACAACATTTACAAATTACAATAAGGTGCATATTAATTCAAAAAGGAAAACAAATACAGTGGTAATGTACATGAGCTAATTGTCCATTCAGAAATCTGATGGTGGAGGGGAAGAAGCTGTTCCTAAAATGTTGAGTGTGTATCTTTAGGCTCCTGTACCAACTTGTTGATGCAAGAAATGAGAAGAGGGCATGTCCTGGGTGATAGGAGTCCTTAATGACGGATAACACCTTTTTAAGGCTTTGCCCTTTAAAGATGTCCTCTGATGGTGCGGGCTGAATTTGTAACTTGCTGCAGATTTTCCGATCCTGTGCAGTGGCCCCTCTATACTAGACAGTGATGCAGCCAGTTAGAATGCTCTCCATGGTACGTCTGTAGAAAATTTGCAAGTGTCTTTGGTAACTTACCAAATACTCCTAATGAAGTAAAACCACTATCGTGCCTTTTTTGTAAGTACATCAATATGTTGGGCCTTGAAAATATCTTCAGATATGTTGACACCCCTAAACTTGAAATTGCTCACCCTTCCCAATGCTGATCATTTGATGAGGATTGGTGCATGTTCCCTCGACTTACTCTTCCTGAAGTCCACAATCAATTCTTTGGTCGTACTGATGATGAGTGCATGGTGGTTGTTTCAACACCACTCAACCAGCTGATTCATCTCACTCCTGCAGGGATACCGATCCTGGGCCCGCAACATTAATGATCTGGAAGAGGGGGCTGAGTGTCGTGTGTTTAAGTTTGCTGATGATACTAAATCGAGTGGAAAAGCAAATTGTGCAGAAGATACAGAGAGATATAGATAGTTTAAGTGAGTGGGCAAGAGTCTGGAAGATAGAGTATAACGTCTGGAGTTCAATTCTGCAGGAAGTCAAGGATCCATTTGCAAAAGGAGTTACAAAGGCCCAGGTTTTGGAGCTAGTTGATTAGTCTGAGGGTATGGTGGTGTTGAACACCGAGCTGTAATCAATAAACAGCAGCTTCACGTAGGTATTGCTGTTGTACAGTGATCCCTGGCTGAGCTGAGAGCCAATGAGATTGCATCCACTGTTTACCAATGGTGGCAATAGGCAATTTGAGGTTGATCCAGGTCCTTGCTTGGGCAGATGATTCTGGCCATAACTAACCTCTCAAAAAGCACATTATCCCAGTAGGTATGAGTGCAACTGGGTGATAATCACCGTGACAGCTCTCCCAGTTTTTCTTGGGTGCTGGTATGATCGTCGCGATTTAGAAGCTAGTAGGAACTTTTCCCTTACTCTCTCCATTCCCTCCCCTTTCTCTGCAACTTTAAGCATGTTAGATAAATTTTCTGATGAAAAGACATTGACCTGACATTTTAATCTGTTTCCCCTTGACTATTTCCAACATTTTCTGTTATTACTCAGCTTTTGAACATCTGCATCTTTTATTTCTGCTGCTTGATTAAATTGTGACCACTATTCTTAAGGGGTGGCTGGGAGGACAGAGATACATCTCAACCAAAGGAGGTGTAAGGGGCTCCTTCCCTGCATCAGCATGCAGAACACCCTGGGGCACCTGCATAGCGCCCAAATCAGGGTCTCGTGAGGCCATAGGAGCAGCTGGTGGATTGGTCACATAAGCAGCAGGTACATATCACAGGTCCTGGCTATGTGGCCACTGACATCAGGCAGATAGTCTCTGAAGAGTAATGATAATGGCTGGGGTCACCCATCTCGCACAGGCATTTCCCAGAAGAAGGCAATGGCAAACCACTTCTGCAGGAAAAATTTGCCAAGAACAATCCTGGTCATGGAAAGTCTAACATCGCCTATGTCGTATGACACAACACATAACGAATGATTCTTAAGGTGAAGTTTGCTAGTGCTGCTGGGATGGATTTAAATTATTGTGATGGCAGTGGGAACCTGAAGATAGAAATAGAAGGGAGAAAAATGAAGCTGAAGATAGAAGTCAGTGGGTCAGGGGAGGGGTGTACGGAAAAGAAAAAGTGTAGGGTAGTAACACAATTAATGATAATCATAATGTTTCAGGAAGTCGTAGACCAAATAAGCAAGAGAGTGCATGAAGAAATAGAGTCAGAGTAATGAAAAAATGATTAGATAAAATTTAAAGCAAAGAAACAAAAGGAAATTAAGAAGATAATTTGTATCTATTTATGTAAGTATAGGAATATTACTGTGCTCAGGAAAATGAAGTAGCAATTATGTTCTGTATGTATGTCAATTCACATAGTGTGGTTAATAAGGGTGGTGAATGATGGGCACAGATAGCCATGTGAATGTGTAGATGGATTTTACATAAAATTGACTCAAAAAAGGGCAGGGCTAGGCACTAAGTACTCTTGGATACAAAATGCTTGAAATGGATAGTGGGAGAAAGAACGAGGAAAATGAAACGCATTATGTGCACCAGAATCCCGAAGAGACACCAGATTGCTTGGAGGAGGAGAGAGTTTAAAAGAAGCGAAAGAGGGCCGTTGGCACAATATTGCGTGCTACCGTCCCGAGAAGGTATTGTATTGGGCATAATTAGGCACGTGGCAAGGTTCAATAAAAAGAAGTTAGGTTTAAGCGGACAGCCATTGTGTGACTGAGCCGCTGTTGGAGTGGGCATTTGAGGCTTCGGCTCAGAGAGGCTTTAGTGAGGAGAGTTTAGGCCGTAGGTAGATTTTTAAAATGATTTATTCTTTATTTATTTCTTATTGCATATTTAGAGTGGGGGGATGCCAGACAGGATAGTGGCATTCTCCTCTTGCGGAATGTGGGAAGGCAGGGAGATCTCTAGTGTCCATGACAATTACTGCAAGTAGTTGCAGCTGTGTTAAGGAGTTGAAACCGAATCTGGATGAACTCCAGATCATTCATGAGGCTGAGGGGTAGATAGACAGGATACACAGGGAGTTAGTTACACCTGAGGTGCAGGACACAGGTAAAATGGGTGACTGTCAGAGCAGAGTGCTCCTGTGGCTGTTGACCTCAACAACAACTATACCGCAGAGGGAAGCCACAGTGTCAGCACTCTGGTACTGAGTCTGGCTTTTGCCTTAGATGGGAAGGGGGAAGAAGGAGTGAGCTGTAGTGGCTACGGATTTCATTGGTTAGGGGAACAGAAAGGAGGTTCTGTGGATGAGAATGAAACTCCCAGATGGTATATTGCCTCCCGGAGGCCAGAGTTGGGACACCTCGTATAGAGTCCCCGGCATTCTTAAGTGGGAGGGTGAGCCAGAGGTTGTGGTCCTCCTCAGTACCAGTGACATAGGTAGGAGGGGTAATGAGGTTCTGTAAGATAGGTTCAGGGAATTAAGTGCTAAGTTAAAGGACAGGAGCTCCAGAATTGTGATCGCACAATTGTTACCCATACCATGTGCTAGTGAGGCCAGAAATAGGAAGATCATAGAGCTTAACATGTGGCTAAGGAGTTGCAGGAGGAAGGACTTCAAATTTTAGGATCATTGGATTTTCAAAGCTTACAGGGAGATTTATGCCGGTTAGAAGAATGGGCTGAACGTTGGCAGATGGAGTTTAATGCTGAGAAGTGTGAGGTTCTACATTTTGGCAGGAATAATCCAAATAGAACATACAGAGTAAATGGTAGGGCATTGAGGAATGCAGAGGAACAGAGAGATCTAGGAATAACTGTGCATAGTTCCCTGAAAGTGGAGTCTCATGTAGATAGGGTGGTGAAGAGGGCTTTTGGAACGCTGGCCTTTATAAATCAAAGCATTGAGTACAGAAGTTGGGATGTAATGCTAAAGTTGTACAAGGCATTGGTAAGGCCAAATTTGGAATATTGTGTGCCGTTCTGGTCACCGAATTATAGGAAAGATATCAATAAATTAGAGAGAGTGCAGAGACGATTTACTAGGATGTTACCTGGGTTTCAGCAATTAAGTTACAGAGAAAGGTTGAACAAGTTAGGTCTCTATTCATTGGAGCGTAGAAGGTTGAGGGGGGATTTGATCGAGGTATTTAAAATTTTGAGAGGGATAGATAGAGTTGACATGAACAGGCTGTTTCCATTGAGAGTAGGGGAGATTCAAACTAGAGGACATGATTTGAGAGTTAGGGGGCAGAAGTTTAAGGGAAACATGAGGGGGTATTTCTTTACTCAAAGAGTGATAGCTGTGTGGAATGAGCTTCCTGTAGAAGTAGTAGAGGCCAGTTCAGTTGTGTCATTTAAGGTAAAATTGGATAGGTATATGGACAGGAAAGGAGTGGAGGGTTATGGGCTGAGTGCGGGTAGGTGGGACTAGGTGAGATTAAGAGTTCGGCACGGACTAGGAGGGCCAAGATGGCCTGTTTCCGTGCTGTGATTGTTATATGGTTATATGGTTATTGTGCTGCCTTCCAGGGAAGGTGCAACTTGTATGGAAGGGATAGTTTGCATCCGAACTGGAAGGGGACTAATATCTTAGCAAGAAGGTTTGCTGGTGCTGCATGCAGGTTGGTTAAACTAGAGATGCAGGAGGATGGGAACCAGAGTGGTGGAACAGATAGAGGAGAGGTTGTGGAGGAAGAGGCTGTTAATTCTATATACAAAGTCAGGAATTGAAAGATCGAGCATGGTGGGACTAATGTTCTGAGCTGCATATATTTCAATGCAAGGAATATTTTAAAAAAGGTGGAAGAGCTCAGGATATGGATCAACACATGAAATTATGACATTGTAACCATTGGTTGCAGGAGGGGCAGGACTGGTAGCTCAATGTTCCAGGGTTCTATAGTTTTAGATGTGTTACAGCAGATGAGATTAAAAGGGGAGGCATTACTAGTGTGGGAAAATGTCATGGCAATACTCAGTCAGGACAGACTGGAGACCTCATCTAGTAAGGCTTCATGGGTACAACTGGGGAACCAGGGTCTCAATATCTTAACAAAACAAAAGTTCCTTAAGCCTGTTCTCCTTGCTTTTTATTCTGACAGGAACATATAAAATCTGCTCTCAAAATTTCACTTTTGTAAGCCTTTCACTTACACCTTTGCCAGAAAACAACCTGTCCCAATCCACATTTCCCAGTTCCTTTCAGATACCAATAATATTGGCTGTTCCGCAGTTTAGAAGCTCAAGCAGAATCTCAACTTGAGGCAAATTAGGATGGATACATCCCCAAGGGCTAACAATGTCAGAATTAGAATCAGAATCAGGTTTATTATCACCGGCATGTGATGTGAAATTTGTTAACTTAGCAGCAGCAGTTCAATATGATACATAATATAGAAGAAAAAGTTTAAAAATCAATATGTAAATCAATTACAGTATATGTATATTGAATAGTTTAAAAATTGTGCAAAGACAGAAATAATATATATTATAAAAGTACGGTAGTGTTCATGGGTTCAATGTCCATCTTGGAATCAGATGGCAGAGGGGAAGAAGCTGTTTCTGAATCACCGAGTATGTGCCTTCAAGCTTCTGTACCTCCTACCTAATGAGAAAAGCCCATGAGAAAAAGGCATGCCCTGGGTGCTGGGGGACCTTAATAATGGATGCTGCCTTTTTGACACACCGCTTCTTGAAGATGTCCTGGGTACTTTGTGGGCAAGTACCCTAGATGGAGCTGACTAAATTTATGACTGTCTGCAGCTTCTTTCGGTCCTGTGCAGTAGCCCCCCCACCCCCCCACCCAGTACCAAATAGTGATGCAACCTGTCACAATGCTCTCTACAGAACATCTATACGAGTTTGAGTGTTTTTGTTGACATACCAAATATCTTCAAACTCCTAATTAAGTATAATCACTGTCTTACCTTCTTTATAGCTGCATTGATATGTTGAGACCAGGTTAGGTCCTCAGAGATCCTGACACCCATCAGCTGTCTTGTCTTACTGATGTTGAGTGCAAGGTTGTTGCTGCAGCACCACTCCACTAGTTGGTATTTCTTGCTCCTGTCCGCTCTTATCTCCAGCTGAGATTCTACCAACAATGGTTGTATCATCAAATTTATAGATGATAATTGAGCTATGCCTAGCCATACAGTCATGGGTATAGAGAGAGTAGAGCAGTGGGCTAAGTGCATCCCCTTGAAGTGCACCAGTGTTGATGGTCAGCAGGGAGGAGATATTATCACCAATTTGCACAGATTGTGGTCTTCCAGTTAGGAAGTCAAGGATCCAATTGCAGAGGGAGGTACAGAAGCCCAAGTTCTGTAACTTTCAATCAGGATTGTGGGAATGATGGTGCTGAATGCTCAGCTATAGTTGATGAACAGCATCTTAGCATAGGTGTTTGTGTTGTCCAGATGGTCAAAGGCTGTGTGAAGAGCCTTTGAGATTGCATCTGCCATTGACCTATTGTGGTGATAGGAAAATTATAGTGGGGCCAGGTCCTTACGGATTTCAGTCTAGTCATGACCACCTCTAAAAACATTTCATCATTGTAGATCTGAGTGGTACTGGGCCATAGTCATTAAGGCAGCCCACATTATTCTTCTTAGGCACTGGTATAATTGTTGCCTTTCTGTAGCATGTGGGAACCTCTGACTATAGCATTGAGAGTAATGTGTTCTCTCAGATCCTGTGGGAGGCTACTGCTGAAAATGCAGAGGCCCTAGCAGAGATATTTATAACATGGTGAAGTACCAGATAATTGGAAGATATCTAATGTTGTCCTGTTGTTTAAGAAAGGCTCTCAGAATAAACCAGGAAATTATAGGCCAGTGAGCCTGACATCAGTAGTGGGAAGGTTACTGAAATGTATTCTAAGGGACTGGATATCTAAGTATTTGCAATGACAGGAACTGATCAGAGATAATCAATATGGCTTTGTGTATGGTATTTAACCAATCAAGCATTTTTTGAGTAAGTTACCAGGAAAGTGGATGAGGGCATGGCAGCCGATGTCTACCTGGACTTTAGCAAGGCCTTTGACAAGGTCCCGTATGGGAGGTTGGTCAAGAAGGTTTAATTGCTTGGTATTCAAGATGACGTAGTAAATTGGATTAGACATTGGCTTCATGGAAGAAGCCAGAGAATGGGTATGGTTGGGCACCTCTCTGACTGGAGGCCTGTGAATTGTGTGTCACAGGGATCAGTGCTGGGTCTGTTGATGGTTATCATCCATATCAATGATCTGGATGATAGTGGTAAACTGGATCAGCAAGTTAGTAGATGACACCAAAATGGAGAGTATAGTGGACAGCAATGAAGACTATTAATGTTTGTAGCAAGATCTGGAAATGGGCTGAAAAATGGCAGGTAGAATTTAACACAGATGAGTGTGAGGTGACTGACCAGAGTAGGTCTTGCATGGTGTGCAGTAGGACATTGAGGTGTGTGTGGTAGAACAGAGGGATCTGGAAATAGAGAGCAATAATTCCTGAAACGTGGATGGCAGGTAGTTAGAGTAATAAAGAAAGCTTTAGGCCTTCATAAATCAATGTATTGAGCACAGGATTTGGGATGTTATGTTGAAATTGTATAGGATATTTTTGGGGCCTACTTTAGAGTATTGTGTATAGTTTTGGTCATCTACCATACAGGAAAGATATAAGATTGAAGGAGTGCAGAGAAAGTTTACAAGAATGTTGTTGGGTCTTGCGGACCTGAGTTATAGTTGAATAAGTTGAATAGGTTCAGACTTTATTCGCTGGAAAGTAGAAGATTGAGGGAAGTTTTGATAGGGGTATACAAAATCATGATTCATATAGATGGGTTAAATACAAGCAGACTTTTTCCACTGAGGTTGGATGAGACTACAACTAGAGGTCATGGGTTATGGGTGAAAGGTGAAAAGCTTAAGGGGAAACATGAGGGGAAACATCTTCACTTAGAAATTTGAGAGAGTGTGCAACGAGCTGCCAGTGAAAGTGGCAGATGCAGGATTGATTTTAACACTTAAGAGAAATTTGAATGAGCACATGGATAGGAAGAGTATGGAGGGCTATGGTTTGGGGCAGATCAAGGGGATTAGGCAGATTAATGTACAGACTAGATGGGCTGAAGGGTCTGCTTCTGTTCTGTGACTCTATGATTCTGAAGAGGGATAGGTAGCAGAAAATATTACCATGGTGGAGAGAGAAGATGGTGCAGAGGGATTAAAGATGGAATTAACTTTCTCAGAGCTCTGGACAGTAAAGAATGCATTGTTGGTTGTATTCTGTAGGACACTGATGAGGGGAGACATATTGTGAAACAAACATAGGCGGTAATTAAAGAGAAGAGCAAAAACTATTTAACAATAAAATAGTAGAAATGAATCTTATTCAGGCTAGTGAATGCAACCCTCATGGTGGGAAAACTTTCAGAAATATTGATTCTGGGGAAAATGGATTTACTAAGGCAAGCCAACATGGATTTGTGAAGAGCAAATTGTGTTTAAACAAGTTATAGAATTTGTTGACGAGGTAATCGATGGAGGAGATAAGGGGAATACAATTGAAATGCTGCAGATAGACTTCCAGAAGGCCTTTTTTTTGTATTTTGGTACATTACGGATTTATCTGCAATGCTTTTGTTTTCAAATCTTATTATTATTATTCAAAAAGTAACAGGTACATTGAAGTAACAACACTTACAGTGCATCAAAAAAAAGAAATTATCTTAAAGATTGAAAATTTTTGTGGAAAAAAACCCTACTAAGCAATAAAAGTGAGAAAAAAAAGAAACCCATTGGGGTACAACCCCGGAGCCATGCATCATACAGAAAGCTTCTAAAAATAAACATCAAACCGCCAACAAGAAAGAAAGATATATCAAAAAAAAATTTACACTTAGAACTGAAATGATAATAACGAGCAAATGAGCCCCATCTCTTCTCAAAATAAAATAAAGGTTCAAAAGTTCGACTTCTAATTTTCTCCAAGCTAAGACACAGCATCACTTGAGAGAACCATTGTGACAAAGTAGGAGCTGATATATCCTTCCATTTCAACAAGATGGCCCTCCTAGCTATCAATGTAACAAACGCAGAAATTTCTGGTCAGACACAAAAATACCATGGGTATTTTGAGGTATTATTCCAAAAAGCACAGTCAATTTATTAGGTTGTAAGTTGATTCTGAGTGCTTTAGAAATTGTCAAAAAGACTGACTTCCAAAACTGTTTTAATATAGAACATGACCAGAACATATGTGTCAGTGTAGCTATCTCAGTTTTACATCTATCACAACACTTGTCAACATTGGGAAATATTTTAGAAAGTCTCTCCTTTGTCAAATGGTAATGATGTACAATTTTAAATTGAATCAGTGAGTGACTAGCACAGATCGAAGAAGAGTTAACCAGCTTCAGAATCCGCGTCCAATCCTCCCATATAAAAGTCAAATTGAGTTCCTTCTCCCAATCCTGTTTAATCTTAAGTAAAGGACACTTATCCCATTGTAATAATAAATTATAAATTCTTCCAAAAGAACCTTTTATCAAAGGGTTCATATTCATAATAGTATCTAACAAATCAGCCTCCAATATGTAAGGAAAATATTTTTGTAAAAAAATGTCTTAACTTGAAGATATTGTAAAAAGTGTGAAAATGAGAGAGAATATTTATCAACTAATTGTTCAAAAGACATCAATCTGCCTTCTTTAAACCATATAACCATATAACAATCACAGCACGGAAACAGGCCATCTCGGCCCTCCTAGTCCATGCCGAACTCTTAATCTCACCTAGTCCCACCTACCCGCACTCAGCCCATAACCCTCCACTCCTTTCCTGTCCATATACCTATCCAATTTTACCTTAAATGACACAACTGAACTGGCCTCTACTACTTCTACAGGAAGCTCATTCCACACAGCTATCACTCTTTGAGTAAAGAAATACCCCCTCGTGTTTCCCTTAAACTTCTGCCCCCTAACTCTCAAATCATGTCCTCTAGTTTGAATCTCCCCTACTCTCAATGGAAACAGCCTGTTCACGTCAACTCTATCTATCCCTCTCAAAATTTTAAATACCTCGATCAAATCCCCCCTCAACCTTCTACGCTCCAATGAATAGAGACCTAACTTGTTCAACCTTTCTCTGTAACTTAATTGCTGAAACCCAGGTAACATCCTAGTAAATCGTCTCTGCACTCTCTCTAATTTATTGATATCTTTCCTATAATTCGGTGACCAGAACTGCACACAATATTCCAAATTTGGCCTTACCAATGCCTTGTACAACTTTAGCATTACATCCCAACTTCTGTACTCAATGCTTATCAATGCTTGATTTATAAAGGCCAGCGTTCCAAAAGCCCTCTTCACCACCCTATCTACATGAGACTCCACTTTCAGGGAACTATGCACAGTTATTCCTAGATCTCTCTGTTCCTCTGCATTCCTCAATGCCCTACCATTTACTCTGTATGTTCTATTTGGATTATTCCTGCCAAAATGTAGAACCTCACACTTCTCAGCATTGAACTCCATCTGCCAACGTTCAGCCCATTCTTCTAACCGGCATAAATCTCCCCGCAAGTTTTGAAAATCCAAACAAATCCAAAAAAAGAATTAATACCATTATTTTTCCAAAGTAAAAAAAATTGGATCACAAAATTGGATCAAGTTAAAAAATTGAAGGTTTAAAAACGTAATTACGATAAATTATGCTACAAAGTTTAAATTTTTTAAGGTTAGAAAAATTGTGAACTGGAGCCAAATTAGTAAAGAGTGCTTAACCACAGGATATAGGTTTAAATTAGTAACTTTAGCCAATTGTATAGGTAGAGCAACTCCTAATAACGTAGTTAAATAAAACTGTTTCACAGCTCTCAGTTCTAGGTCTACCCAAATTGGTTGATCATTCCTATCACCCCAATAAAACCAAAAGGACATATATCACAACTGCAGTGTTGAACTCTAAGACAAAAAAAACCTATTCACCAGTGAAAAGGACCTTGGCAATTGTGAGGATGGCATACAGCGGACTGAAACATTTTGGTGTATAGACATTGAGAAAGACAATGTGCTGGAGCTGTTGAAAGGTACTAAATTAGATAAGTCGCCGGAACCAGACGAGATATACCCCAGGCTACTGTGAGGGAGTGAGGGAGGAGATTGCTGAGCCTCTGGCAATAATCTTTGCATCATCAATAGGGACGGGAGAAGTAGCCGAGGACTGGAAGGTTGCAAATGTTGTTTCCTTGCTTAAGAAATGGAGTAGAGATAACCAGGAAATTTTAGACCAGGAAGTCTTACTTCAGTGGTGGGCAAGTTGTTGGAGAAGATCCTGCGAGGCAGGATTTATGAACATTTGAAGAGACATCATCCGATTGGGGATAGTCAGTATGGCTTTGTCAAGGGCAAATCGTGCTTTACAAACCTAATTGAATTCTTTGAGGAGGTAACAAAGCACATTGATGAAGGTAGAGCAGTGAATGTAGTGTATATGGATTTGATATGGTTCCCTCAAGGCTCAAGGCTCATTCAGAAAGTAATGAAGCATGGGATCTAAGGAGACCTTGCTTTGTGAATCCAGAAATTGTTTTCCCACAGAAGGAAAAGGATGGTTTTAGATGGTTCATAATTTTGCATGGAGGTTGGTGACCAGTGGTGTTCCACGGGGATCTGTTCTGGGACCCCTCTTCTTTGTGATTTTTATAAATGACCTGGATGAGGAAGTAGAAGAGTGGATTAGTAAGTTTGCTGATGATACAAAAGTTTCAGGCATTGTGGATAATCTGGAGGGTTGTCAGAGTTTCAGCTATATAAGACCCCACTTGGAGTACATACTGTGTTTAGTCTGGTCACCTCACTACAGGAAGGATGTGGATACTATAGAAAGAGTGCAGTAGAGATTTACAAGGATATTGCCCGGATTGGAGAGCATGCCTTATGAGAATAGGTTGAGTGAACTTGGCCTTTTCTTCTTGGAGTGACAGTGGATGAGAGGTGACCTGATAGAGGGGTATAAGATGATGAGAGGAATTGATCGTGTGGATAGCCAGAGGCTTTCTCCCCAAGGTCGAAATGGCTAACATGAGGGGGCACAGTTTTAAGGTACTTGGAAGTAGGTACAAGGGAGATGTCAGAGTTAAGATTTTCACCCAGAGAGTGGTGGGTACATGGAATACACTGCCAGTGAAGATGGTGGAGGTGGATACAATACGGTCTTTTAAGAGACTCAGATAGGTACATGGAGCTTAGAAAAATAGAGGGCTATGCAGTAGGGTAATTCTAGGCAGCTTCTAGAATAGGTTACATGGTTGGCACAAAATTGTAGGCCGAGGGCCTGTAATATGCTGTGATTTCTATTATTCTATAAGAGCAGAATTAGGCCATTTAGTCCTTTGCTCCAACTTCCTATTATGGCTGACTTATTATCCCTCTCAACCCCATTCACCTACTTTCTCCCCAAAACCTTTGATACATTTACTAATCAAGAACCTATCAGTCTCCATTTTAAATACACCAACAGACTTGTCCTCCACAGCTGTCTGTGGCAATGAACTTCACAGATTTACTACCCTATATTCCCTATATTAAGATTTATCATCTCTATTCTAAAGGAACACCCTTCTATTATCAGGCTGTGCTTTCTGGTCCTAAATTCCCACAATGATACTTTCTGTCCATATTCACTCAATCTAGGCCTTTCAATAATCTGTAAGTTTCAATGAGATATCCTTTATTCTTTTGAACTCCAATGAGAACAGGACCAGAGCCATCAAACGCTCCTCATACATTAACCCTTTTGTTCCCAGGATCATTTCTTGCAAACCTCCTCTGTCCAGATATAATGCTAGCTCATCCTTCCTTAGACTACTGGACCAAAACTGTTTACAGTACACCAAGTCTCATAAAGCCTCA
The DNA here is from genome assembly GCF_030144855.1 of Hypanus sabinus. Lineage (NCBI taxonomy): Eukaryota > Metazoa > Chordata > Chondrichthyes > Myliobatiformes > Dasyatidae > Hypanus > Hypanus sabinus. Next base: position 50,488,281 of record NC_082715.1, read on the forward strand.
GCATTACTTCCTTGCTCTTATATTCTAGTCTTCTCAAAATGAATGCTAATACTGCATTTGTCTTCCTTACCACTGACTCAATCTGCAAGTTAACCTTTTGGGAATCCTGCACAAGGACTCCCTATACCCTTGCAACATACACATATTTTTCCAGCATTTGCAGAGTTTCTCTTGCTCACAATTTCCTTGGCACCTTTGATTTCTGAATTTTGAATTCCACATTTAGAAAATAGTCTATGTCTTTATTTCTTATACTAAAGTGCATGACCATACATTTCTTTAGACTATATTCCATCTGCCACTTCTTTGCTCATTTCCCTAATTTGTCCAGGTCCTTCTGCAGACTCTCTGCTTTCTGAACATTACCTAACCCTCCACCTATCTTTGTATCATCCACAAACTTGGCTACAAAGCCATCAATTCCAGCATCAAAATCTTTGACATATAACATGAAAAGAAGGGGTCTTAACCCCTGCGGAACACCACAAATTATCGACAGCCAACCAGAAAAAATTATTTCCACTTTTTGCCTCCTGCTAGTCCTCCAATTTGCTATTCATGCCAGTATCTTTCCTGTAATACCATAGGCTCTTATATTGTTTACCAGCCTCGTGTGGAACCTTGTCAAAGGTATTCTGAAAATCCAAGTAAACAATATCCACTGACACTTCTTTTTCTATCCTGACCATTATTTCCTCAAAGAATTCCAACAAATCTGTCAAGCAAGATTTCCCCTTAAGGAAACCTTACTAACTTTTAGCTGTTTTATCACGTGCCTTGAAGTACCCCTAAACTTAATCCTTAAATATAGATTCCAACATCTTCCCAACCACTGAAGACAATCTAACTGGCTTATGATTTCCTTCCTTTTGCCTCTCTCCTTTCTTAAAGAGTAGTGTGACATTTCCAATTTTTCTGTCCTCCAGAAAGATTCAGGAATTTTAGTGATTCTTGAAAGATCGCTACTAATGCCTGTACAATCTCTTCAGCTGCCTCTTACAGACTCTGCAATATAGTCCATCTGACGATTTATCTACCTTCAGACCTTTCAGCTTTTCAAGCACCTTGCCCTTAGTAATAGCAACTGCACTCACTTTTGCCCATTGGTACTCTAGAATTTCTGGCATACTGCCATAGTATAATATAATATATATATTACATTTGTCTCCAATATCTCCAATACATGTATGTGCATATATATTTGAAATGCTTTTGGTTTCCTGTTTTGTATTATTGGCTAGCTTGCCTTCATGTTTTATCTTTTTCTCCCTATTGTTTCCTTCTGCTTTTTTAACCCCCCCCCCATACTCTAACTTCCCACTAAATTTTGCTATATTTCATGCTCTCTCTTTTATGTTGTCTCTGACTTCATTTGTCAGCTATAGTTGCCTCATCCTCCCTTTAGAATACTTCTTCTTTGGGATTTATCTATTCTGAGCTGCTGGATTACTCCCAGAAATTCCAATCATTGCTGCTGTGCCATCATCCCTACGAGTGTCCCTTCCAGTCAACTTTGGCCAGCTTCTTTCTCATACCTCTAAAATTCCCTTTATTCTGCAGTAATGCTGATACATCTGCCTTTATCTTCTCTCTCTCTCTTTCTCAAACTGCAGGGTTAATTATATTATATAATGATCACTACCTCCTAAGGGTTCCTTTACATTAAGCTTCCTAATCAAATTTGTTTTATTGCACAACATCCAATCCAGAATTTTCCCAAGTGTGTTCAACCAGTAGCTGCTCTAAATAGCCATCTTGTAGGCATCCTACAAATACCTTCTCTTTGGTTTCAGCACCCACCTGATTTTCCCAATCTACCTGCATAGTGAAATCCTCTATGGCTATCTTCCCGTAATTTTTTTACATGCCTTTTCCATCTTTCATTGTAAGTTGGACCCCAAAATATATGGCATAAAAAGATACTGATGGCATGGATAAACAGTAGGCAATTAATAGCTGACAGAAGGTCAGGGTAAATATTTGCTCTCCAGGGTAATTTGAATAGTGGCATTTAAAAAGTTGATGTTTTTGTTTTGAGACCCTTCGTCAGGACTGGCTGATGGAGCTGAGTTCTATTCTGGCCTTCAACGAATGGTTAAATGTACATGGTGAAGACAAGTTTGCAAGTCTTTGCAAAAGTGATAGTATGGGGTAGAATTAATGAGTTGCTGTGGCTGAAATCTGTTTTGGCTTCCACACCATATAATATTTTCTAACATTCATTAAAAAAAGCAGTAATCTCTACGTGTCCACACAAGTTTTTTTCCCCCTAACATTCTTCTAAGGTGGCCCTCCCATAAGGGAAGGTTATTTGCCACTTTGCTTCAGAAAGCCAACCAGCATATATATATATATTGTGGCTTCTGTTGTTTCTCATGAATATATTTATAACATAATTTTACCTTTCTGTTTGAATTAAGTAGACACTTTTCCCTTTGCTGCAAATATTACTTCATCAGGTTTTCTCAGTAATGTTAATATGGGAATATTGTCTTCTACCTGAAGAACAGGATTTTGTCAGTTAAAGGAGGGTTATTTCAATTTATTTTAAAATATTCTTTCAAGGAAATAGGTTACACAAAAGACAATGGGGAAATGAGTTAAATATTCTATTCATAAATTATTTATTTTGCCATTCCTTCAGGGTATGGAGGTCAAATATTTTGCAAATTTAAAAAAATGTATATTACATAATAGCTTTAAAAAAGCTGGGATTTTCCCAGAAATAATATAATTAATACATGTAAAGATGAGAGTAGCACTGAATGTAAATTTCAGATCACCTTGAGAAGAAAGTATTAACAGGATCTAATTGTGGAGGTAAAATGAGATGAGATAATTAAAAGAAGGATCTGTGGCAGCTATGTAATATTACAGCATCTGGAAATTTGATTGAATAGATTGTGAAGAGATGTGAAAAAATTGAGTAAGAAAGGGAGAGTTTACTGACAGTGAGTGGGAAATGAGCAGGCAATGAATTATCTTTCAGTGACCTAGATCAGGCACAGAAAACACAGGAAAGCAGAATAGAAAGAAGCATTCAGCAGTTCAAGCTAAAGAAGTGATTGATGTGATATTATTAATTATCATCATATTTGTAATATTCTGTAGTTGATTACTAGATTTACTTGCCTTTATTAGTCAAGGTATCGAAATCTGGAGCCAGGAAGTACAGTTTGCTGAACTCTAATTAAGTCACATCTAGAGTGTTGCATTCTCTTCTGGTTGCCCCCATTACAAGGAGCAAATGAAGAGGATTCATAAGAGGTTTACCAGGAATCTGCCTGGATTAGAGGGCAGGTGCTATGAGGAGAGGTTGGATGAATTTGGGCTGTTTTCTCTGGAGTGACAGAGGGTAAAGGGAGATCTGATAGAAATTTGTAAAATTATGATAGAATAGACAGCCCACACACAAAATGCTGGAAGAACTCAGCAGGTCAGGCAGCATTAATGGAAATGAATAAACAGTCAACGTTTTGGGCCGAGACCCTTCAGGAGTACTGGAAAGGAAGCCAGAAAGAAGAAGGTAGGAGGAAGGAAAGGAGTACAGTGAGATAGTAGGAGCCAGGTGGATGGGGTGCAGGAATGAAGTAAGAAGCTGCGAAGTGATAGGTAGAAAAGGTAAAGTGCTGGAGAAGAGGGAATCTGATAGGAGAGGAGAGTTGACCATGGAAAAGAGAGGAGGAGGAGGAGGGGGAACCAGGGGAGGTGATAGGCAGGTGAGCAGAAGAGAAGAGCTAAGAGGGGTGCTAGAGTGGGGAACTGAAGAAGAGGAAAGGGAAGGGGAAAAATTACTGGGGGTTTGAGAACTTGATGTTGATCAAGTTGATCGGGTTGGAGGCTACCCAGATGGAATATGAGGCGTTGCTCCTTCAACCTGAGTGGCCTCATTGTGGTAGTAGAGAAAGCCGTGAACCAACATGTTGGGATAGGAATTGGAATTGAAGTGGTTGGGCACTGCTTTTTGAAGATGGAGCGAAAGTATTCAACAAAGCAGTTCCAGTCTATGTTGGGTCTCACCAATGTAGGAGCACCAGATACAGTAGGTGAATCTATCAGATTTGTAGGTGAAAGGTGAATTGAATGCCAATATATAAGAAGTTCTTAGGTGGGCACAAGAATATGCAGAGAATGGAGGAGTACTGACCATGTGCCAGCAGAATGGATGAGTGTAAGTAGGCATCATTAGCTCAATTTGTTCGGCTCAACGTCCTGGCTGAAGGGCCAGTGCCTGAGCTGTACTGTTCTGTGTTCTCTGTAATAAACTGATTGTAACTTTACAACTAGAATTCATTTTTATCTGCTTTGTTTTTTTTTGAATATAGGAAACAAATACCGATTTTTTTTATAACTGGATTATTTTCGTTTACTTTTGTGTTTCTGGCTCATGCTATTTGTATTTTTATTTTTAAAGATTTAACGTGAAGATGGAATTGGCTCAGTGCTGGATGATATTTGATCACTTGGCAGAGGTTGGTGTTTGCTGTCAACCACAGTTGCTCTCCTTTTCCAGTGAGACATCAAAGAGTGTCCTTTCCTTTGTCTGTGTGACTTTGATGTTTATTTAATAGTTTTATAATTAAATTCAATTGATCCTTGAGTTCTTTGACTGAGACGGTGCTTTGGGGTTGAGGATGACTTGCTTCCTTTGTAATTCTAAGGAAATGAATATACCTCTGTCTGAGTTCTTGTATCGTGGAGTGACCATTGTACACTAGTTACCATAGATTGTTAGCAAACTAGTGGCAAGGAGATTACCAGAATCTGTTCTAGATTTTGCACAGGCACTTTTCCACATGACCACATATGGCTTGCATAGACGTGAACATGCATAATGACTGTGGACACTTATAGATGCTGATCATTTTCTTAACTCTCCCCACCTTGACTTATTTCTTCAGTTCCCTGATTGATCAGCCCCTCCCTGTCTTAGTCTCCTCACCTGTCACGCCCAGTATCTGCCAAGCCCTTTCCTCAATTGCTTTCCACCCTGATGGGAAACACGTCCTTTCCCTCCACTGCCAGTATCAGGCACTAAGGCAAAACAGAGAATATTTAAATTCCTGTATAATGGTGAGCCCCAACGTAGATTAGGAGACCACTTCACTAAGCACCTACTCTTCACCCGCTAGAAAAGCAGTATTTCCTGGTGGCCACCCACTTCAATTCTACTTCCCATTCCCATTCCGACATGTCAGTCCATGGCCTCCTCTACTGCTGCAATGAGGCCACACTCAGGTTGGAGGAGCAACACCTTGCATTCTGTTGTATTCTGTCTGGGTAGCTTCCAACCTGACAGCATGAATATCAATTTCTTGAACTTCTGGTAATTGTCACTCCTCCCCACCCCAACCATTCTCCTCTCTCTCTCTCTCTCTCTCTCTCTCTCTCTCTCTCTCTCTCTCTCTCTCTCTCTCTCTCTCCTCTCTCCTCTCTCCTCTCTCCTCCTCCCCCCTTCCCCCCTTCTCCCCCACCCTCCATACCTGCCCATCACCTCCCTCTGGTGCTCCTCCCCCTTCCTCTTCTTCCATGGCCTTCTGTCCGCTCCTATCAGATTTCCCCTTCTCCAGCTTCTTATCACTTTCACCAATCAACTTCCCCACTCTTTACTTCACTCCTTCCTTTCCCCCAGTTTCACCTATCACCTACCGCCTTGTGCTTCTCCGTCCTCTCCCTCCACTTTCTTGCTCTGACTTCTCATCTGTCTTGGTCCGAAATGTCAACTGTTTACTCTTTTCCATAGATGCTGCCTGGCCTGCTGAGTTTCTCCAGCATTTTGTCTGCTTGGATTTCCAGCATCTGCAAATTTTCTCTTGAATGTTAAAATTTTTTCAATACCAGATATGGCTTTAACCAATTTCTATGTTCTGTAAGACAGTATTCATTTCCTCATTGAAAGCACACTGCAGTAAAGGTATTAGATAATTGCCTCCAGAGAAGAACAGTGAGCTAAAATGTGATGCAGATAGTATGGGCTACATGACTGAATTATTAAATTCTCAACTCGGCAAGAATACTACAAGTTACCCTCATTATGTTAAAAGGAATTTAGGTTTGTCTGATCCTAGGTCATCATCTTTATACTTGTCGCAACTGTTGGAAATTAATACTGGTATCATGTCAATTATCTCATCTTATCCAGAATCTGACGAACTTCCTGTCATCAGCACTGCAATTTGTGCACATCTTTCAGGTTGTTATTCTTTGGAAAATAGTATTTTGACTTTTACAGCAATTCAATATTGCAGTAAACTTATCAAACATATTCTGACAGAAACACGATGCAAATAGGTTGACATTTAGCCTAAATGGTTCTGTATGTTTATCTGGTGAGATTTTAATGAGAGTATACAGTTTTTGCACAATCTTCCCAGAAAACTCTTCTGTAAATTTGTGTCAAATAAGTTTGTGAGAATACTTTTTAAGTGGATGCGGAACAAATTATTTTTCCAATGACAAAAGCAACAAACTATTGATACAAAAAACCTGAAACAAATGTTTGGATAAAAAGTCATTAAAGTAAAATTTTAAACTTGCTCTCTTTCCACAAATATTGACTGCTTGCTAAGTAAATCCATTGTAATGGTTACTTGAAAGCAAACCAAAACCACTGAGAGGCTAAGTAAGCCAACGTATTTGACAAGGTATGATATGCTGCCAAATAATGAATTTCCAAATGGAAAAAGGTACATTCGATCCTTTATTGCAAAACCAGCAAAGAAGAAAGATCTTGGAGTGATAAAAAACTAACAAAACTAAACTAGTGATGTAATAGACTAATTAATTACAATTTAATAGCAATATTAGTGATAGTAAGCAGTATAATAGCATAATTAGCTTTTTAATAGTGGTCAAAAACTTTCCAATTAGCGATCTAGTTAGCTTAACTAATTAACTTATTTAAACGGTCAATGAAAAAATATCATTCCCCACGGCTCACTCCCTCTGCCTAGCAACTAACTAACCCCAAGCATGAATATGTAACTATATTTGCATCGACTGCGCCCCAAGCCATGTGATAGATTACCATGATAAACATGCCACAAAATGCAATACAGGCATATGTGGCTCCTACATCCATTATTTGCTGCCTTTAATAACAATTTTTATTGCCAGTTAGCAAAACAATTTTCTTGATATTTTCAGTGATTAAATAAAAAAAATAAGATCTTTGCATAAAGCTATAGAAATTTAACAAAATCTATTTTAAAATCATTGTGTTAGCAAAATGAAAAAAAGAAAATTTATTGCAGCTCTGCTTTGTAGATTATTAATAATCATAGAATACAAAATTTTCCTGGTCAAATTTAAGAGATGTCTTTTCAGCTTGAAGGTATACTTTTAAATTAAAGGGAATGTATAAATTACCAAGATTCAGGTGGAAGAGATTAAATGTATATCTGAAAGAATTCTTCACTACATGTTCTGTGAAGGTAGAACATACCCATCAGGAGGTCTTGTTAATGCAAAGTTAATGATGGTACTTATAAAGGAGATTGAAACTAGAAATAGATAACTACAAGGGACAAAAATGATGAAACAACCTTAATGCCACTACCAGTTGTATTTGGAATGTATTCATATTCAGTCCTAAGAAGTGGTTTATCAGAGTATTCCCATTGATCTGGTGCCACAGGCAGTAGAATGTAAGAGTTGATGTCAGTTCTTTTTATCTCCACTATCAGGTTTATAACAAGGCTTTTTTTCTTCTAAAGAATTACATTACCTTTTTGAGTTAAATTAATGCACATGTGCATATATATTCAGTGGACTCTTTATTAGGTACACCTGTACATCTGCATATTAATGCAAATATCTAATCAGACAATCATGTGGCAGCAACTCAATGCATAAAAGCATGCAGACATGGTCAAGAGGTTCAGTTCCTGGGCATACTGGTTTAAATGTCCCATTGTGTAGATTTGGTAAGCATACCTCAGGTGAATGTAGACAGCGTTGCCTTCCAGAGACAGTTGCTCACATGTTATTCGAATGTAGGGCATATGAGTGGGAAAGAAAGCAGATTCTGAGAAGCAATAATTTTACTTTGGAGTGTTTGGTGAGATAAGGTGAAGAGGCAAGAGAGAAGCATAAGCAAGTATTTAAATTGCTTGTTGGGTTGTTTAATACAATTTAAGTCAATGGTGTGTCTTTATATATTTATTTAGTTATTATTATTATAGAAATTTATATTTTCTCAGCTCAAGCTGGTAAAACCTGAGGTATGGGCATAGCTGGGCACCCTCATTTGTCAATTGCTAGGAACTTTCAGACTGTTCTAGTGGCAATTAGTATTGTGGCTTTCTGAAAATTTACATAGATATTGTGCTAATTGTTTAATGCTATTGTGTAGTGGCTTTGTGGTGATATCTGTTGAAGATATTGCTATCCGACAACGTACACTCTGTTCATGTTCCGAAGTCTTTCAATTTCCTCTTTTAATTCGGCATATTTCTGGTGTTTTTTTGCTTATTGATTTCTGTATGTTAGTCCGTGTGTTTGGAATGGTAATATTTATTAAGTAAGTTATTCTTGCTCATTTATCCTCTAATAACAGATCAGTTGTAATATAATTTGTGGGATTCTGACTCTAAAACTTGAACAGGCTTGTATTTATGGTAAGATATGATTTCTTTTATGAATTTTTATTTTAAGGTAAGATATGGGTGAATGAGATTTGCCATTTGATTGTGCCTGTGTAAGTAATCAGATTGAGTTAAACTGCTGCAGGATCCTGTCGTGTGTTGGATTGTTACTGTTTTTTATTCTTGGTATTTTCTGCATTTATCATTTTCAATTTATTAATCTTCTAATTATATATTGTTTGTTTCTTTTTATATTAACTACCTGATCCTGTATTGCGATAAGAAACCCTTCTGTTTCTAGGAAGAGATCTCCAACTCTATGCCAGGTGTTTCGCGTAACCTTGTTCACATCTAGTCTGCTCAGATCATGGGGATGTTTTCCATGGAGGGTCATGCTCTTCCATTGGTTAACTTTTTCTTCAACAGTGATAGTTACTTCATTTTCTGTGTTGTGCTCTCATTTAAGTTTAGTAGTGTGTACTTCTTATCAGAATTGCATATGCTCACATGGAGTGCTGAATCCTGTTTTCATTGACAAAAATATGGCCTTATAAGTTTTATCTGACTGTCATGTAGATTTTTAATGTCTGTTATTCCTCTTCCCCCTTCTGTCCTAGATAATATTAATCTAAACACGCTTGAGTCTACATAATGTTTTCTGAAATTTGTCGTTTCAATTCTTATTTTCCTTTTTAAATCTTCCCGATCGGTTTCCAACCAAGTTATTATGCCAAAAGAATATGTTAATAAGGGTGTAGTGAAAGTGTTTATTGCCTTTGTTATATTTTTACTATTGAGCTCTGTTTGGAAGATTTTCTTAAGCCTTGAAGTAAATTCTGTCAAAGTTTTTCCTTTTTCACACAATGATTTATTTTCTTTACTTGTTCATATTCCAGATACATACGTGTTTCATATTCATCCATTGGTTGTATTGTATCCTGCGCCCTGTTTTGTGTGCTATTAACTCTATTGCACCATCCTTTGTGTTTAATGTTCTCCATTTATCCAGAACAAAACTCATGTTTGCATCTTTTAAAAATTGTTCTACTATTTGAATTAATTGCTTTAGCCTCACTGATGAAGGAGCAAATCATTTCAAATCATCCACCTGTAGAAGGTGTGTCAAGGAAACTTGTCATTGTTTCTGATTTGAACCCCAATTTTCGTCCAATTCTGTAAATTAGAGAGCACGTTTAAAGCTAGACAGAGCAATAGTTGACTTAGAGAGTTGCCTTGGAAAATGTTTTAGTTTATTTTGATTAAAATGTCATTATTATTATTGCAACTTAATTTTTTTCTTAGCTCAAGCTGGTAAAACCAAAGGTATGGGCATTGCCAAACATCCTCATTTGTCAATTGCTAGGAACTTTCAGACTATTCTAGTGGTGATTAGTATTGTGGGTTTCTGAAAATTTACATAGATACTGTTGTATAGCTCTAATTGTTTAATACTATTGTGTAGCACCTGTGGAATAATACCAGTTGTAGACATTTCTGTTGGGACAATGCATACCTTGTTCATGTTACTATTATCCTTATCATTAGCATTATTTCTTCTTGGGATTGATTAGTAGTAGGTGTTAGGACCACTCTCCTAAATCCTCCTCACCCTAGGTGGTGGTACTACACCTTTTTAGTTAGTCTGCCCACTGCCAATAATAAATAGGAGCTTCAGTTAGGAAAATGCAGGCATCAATTAATGAAGTAGAGGAATGGGGTCATCAGTGGGGTTTAAATTTTCTGTTGCAAAAACTGAAGTTATTTGTTTTTCTGAAAACAACATTACACACTTAAACAAATGTATATTGCTTTAGAGGGACCTGTCTTTGATAATGGATGCTGCTTATGGGTCGTCCTCAACAGCAGTCTTAAAGCCCCTAGATCACCTTCAAGCATAAGCATGAGATTATGCTGTGGTGCTATTAAATCATCCCCAATGTTGGAATTGATTTATTGCATTAACATAAGAGGACATAAAGTTTGCCATCCAATATTGGCAACATCAGTAGAGTTTTGGGAGGACTGCATTTGTAAAGTCTGCAGTTTTGGTTAGATGGGAAGTGAATGGCCACAAAATCTTGGGTTGTACCCCTTTATCATCTTGCCAAAGCACTTTATAATCGAGAAGGTCCCTGTTCTAGAGCTATCTAGTTCCTACAAAAAACAGAGGAACTGATGTGGAGCATTTTCACCCCATGGGTTATAAGTGGATTGAAAAACAAAATTGGATGAAGAAACTTGGCTTTCTCCCTTTCCAGAACAAACCCCATTGTTTGGAAAATTGCTGACACAAGAGATCCTGCAGATGTTGGAAATCTTGACTATAAAAAACAAATCCTGATGAAGGATCTTGGCCCAAGAAATTAATTGCTTATGTCCCTCAATAGATGCCTTTTGACCTGCTTCATTCCTCCAGTGTTTCATTTTGCCTGTTGGAAGCTTGCTGTTATTACTTCCTGTTGCAGCTCGAAGTCTCCTTTTTCTCAGTTCCTTACTTTTGCATCCCTCTCTCAGCCATTCCCCAGGGATTTATCAGTGGAAGGATGGTAGGGCTAACTTTTAACAGCTGCAGGGTCAAAAAATTCACAATGGAGGGAGCTAGCCTAGCATTTTCTCTACTTTCAATTAATAAGGGCAGCATTATACACATTTGGTCCCTGCTCTTGAAGACAACTGCAATTATTACCACCATTCTTGTATTAGGATGACAGAATATGCTATCACTTTCCAACCTTGAAGTTATGAATCCAGCCAGTGTAACCAGAAGGAAGTTAGAAAGAATGTGCAACTATTCTGATGGGTCTATTTTATAGTACTTGTTGGTCTATGCAGGATAGTTAACGCGGAAATGGCTGGCGTTATCGCATGGTATTTATTCATTCTTTATTAGTAACTTTGATGTCAGCTTAGTGTTATTGCTCCTAATCATCAGTGAATATCTATGTGCTTCCCCCCCTCCCCAAAACCACCTATTTGTTAACAGTGTAAATGTTTTGCCCAACATAATGTGATGTATTTGGAAGATATGGCTCTTTAAAATGCATGTCATTCCTGATTCTTTTGTTGGATCTTCTATGACTGATTTGTGCACATTAACCAGAAGAAATGACAAGTATGGATTTCGTGATAAAGTATGTCCATGCCACTGTTTATTTTGTTTCACATGGTAGCACAATTTCATTTTAACAGTTCTGGGTTTTGTTTCCTGCACAATTTCTTTTTGAATGATTTATGTATTGATCCATGACATTTATAAAAGCCATAACAAACATTTAGGTACTGCACCGAACACTTTCACCAACATCTTGTTTACATTGCATACATAAATGGGAAAGGTTTGGTAAGCTTTTATTCACTATCCTTTTGTTAGAATAGATAAAGCATCGGTCTGGTTTAATAAGACATAGCTTTTAAGTTTCAAATTCCAATTTCACCTAGTCACAAGAGAGCCTCACCTGCTGAGAGTTCATACCGAACATCGGTATGAATGTGTTCACATTCCTACTCAGTGCTGCCATCGGATTAAATGTCACCTGCTAATTTTAAAGTTCTGTTATTTGTACATAAAACCATCATGTTCTGCACTCAAAGATCTAATTACTAATTGGTATATTGAAGAGTAAGTATTTATAGATGTCCCCATGGTTTTACCCAAGTTTGAATTCAATCCTTTTCTTATTAACATGGCTGATTTAGAATTGCTATTGAATTTAGAAACAGGCACTCTGTAGAACTTATCTTCTCCAGGCAGGAAAAGCCATCTCAATTGAATAAATGAACAGTGCAATTAGTAAGTTGAAATTAAAGAGAGGTGCACTTTGAATGTCAGTACTTCATTTGTCCCATTTCAAAATGATGTATAGTATTTTCAGTCTTGGTTAAGGAGAAATTAAGTGAAAATAAATAATTGTAAAATAGTAAATTTAGTGGGGACAGTAACACAGCATTTTAACCTATTTAATAAAGATTGAAATTACATAAAGTGTGAAAATGAGCAAATTTGGGCAGCATTCTCAAATTGCAGCAGCAGCTTATTTTTAGCTGGTTTTGGACCTTGTAATAGCCAGGAAACTCCAGAATTTCATCACCTATTGACACTCACTTTGTCAGGCAGCTGGTGTGCAAGTTGGTCAGCTCTGAACGGTTGGTGCATTTGCTGCCTCGTTGAGAATACCGTCCGGTGGTGTCAAAGTACCTTGCTGGCCTGCGACTACTCAACTCTGGTTTGTCCAATATCCAAGCAGGTCCAGTCCCAGGAATTGCTCCAGTTTGAGGGCAAAAGGAATTTAAAATGAAATACTTATCTAACAAGCAGGGGCTATCAAATATAAAAGTTCTCTACAATGGAATATAGTAATAATAGTGAAGAAAATAGATTAAAATGCAATTTAAAAAAAAATTGCACTCAAAGGAAAAGCATTTATACTGAGCATGCTAGAAAAGCACAACTGGAAGAAAAACACCAGATGCATCGGTTACCAAATTGTGTCTTCTATTAAGATTCCAGTCTATGACCGTTAATTCCCAGTTCAAATCAATGCTAGAGCAAAGAGCTGGTAACAGAATTATGCTTTCCAATCTTGGGTAAGGCCTGTAACATATAAACCTCTTGCACTTCTTGTGCTGGCTTTGGGAACTTCAGCAAACAACTTTCGTGGTAGTACGCCACAACTTTCTGCCAAGCACGTTGATGCCACTGATGTACAAAATCAGATTTTGAATCCCAATTTTCTGCTCATAAGCTTTGCCCAAAAATCACATGAATGGAGACTGTAGTTAGCAGTCTTCATTTCTGTGGAGGATAACACTTCTGGTTGTGGGCAGCTCTCCTGAAAGTTGAAATAGTACCAATGGATGGTTGCGATGTTCCCTAAAACTCTACTTTTTTCTCTTTATGACAATGAGACACTTGTGCAGACTGTACCTCCCTTTTAAAATTAGCAATGTATGGGGAGAATGTTAGGAAATCTTTAATACTAGTTTTCAAATGAATCACTATATATGATTATGGTACTACAACTGGTTCACAAACCTAATTATTAGTTAAAGAGTGTGGGTAGTATAAAAAGGCCTTTTACTGTTAACTTGTACTATTGTAGTTTTACATTTTTTCTCTCTTTGTACCAATTGATATTGATGTGTTTATAGGATTTATATGAATGCAAGCTAAACTACCATTAATGTACCACCAGTGGAAAAGCTCTAAAAAATCAGTTGAAAAAGTCATAATTATGATTTCCTGGCAACTACTAGTTGAGTTATTGTAGGAAAGGTATAAACTAATGGGAGAGAATCTTACCTCTGGGTATTTTCTTTTTTAAAATCTTTACTAAAACTATGCACCTGTTTTAGTCTGTTGAATCTTGAATCTCCATGTTTGAGAAAGATGCTAATTATAAATGCTGAATCTTGAATTTTGTTTACTTGTTAAAGATTCCTGCAGTTTTCTGAGGTATGTTAGTCCTTCTGTTTTTAAGGGTTTGAGGAAATGAAAGAAAACTCAACGAAAATGCGTGATACTTATATCCAGTTAAAACAAATGGATTTGCGTAATACCTACTGTTCTTTTTCTTATCAGAATCTGCTGCCAACATTTTCCAAAATTCCCTTCTCCAATCTGCTACAATGTTTGGAGGAAAAAGTGATTTCTTATAAACATCGAAATTAAGTTTCATGCTTCGTAAGTGAAACACATTGCAAGCTCCAGTGGAACATGAACAATAATTTAATGCAACACGATACTAATGCACAGGCCTCTGAGGAATGAGTTTCATATGATAATAAAATTGCGCACACTTCACTTTTGGCAGTTTTTATATTAATTTAAACTTTTTTTTTGCATATGACATTCTCATGCACACGTGTTTTAACACAAGAAGCAAGTCCATTTAAAGGTAGTCCAAGCACTTTGTTTTCGAGTGTGTGTATGAATGTAGCTGCAGCTGCAAATTGAATGAAACATTTGAATTTGTGCAGTCCATTATACGCATTTTTTTAATGGCTCACTTCTGAATGTCACATTGCAGGAGTAACACAATTGAAGGGTCGCTCTTTGCTGCTTCTTTGAATTCATCCAACGTAATCTGGTCGTCATTGTTCTTATCCATCTTACTGAAAATCTTGTCAACTCGTTGTTCTGGCGTTAAACCATCTTCATTCATTTTCATCATTATGACTGTTCCTACCATCTTATAAATAGCCTTAAAATAAGAAAGAGCAATTCAAAATTAGTGTGGGGTGAAGGGTGTGACATGTTTTATATCAGAAGGTTGCATCAGCATTAATTCCATACGGAGCCCAGGTAGCAAAGGGGGAGAATAGAGGGACAGGAGAGGCAAAAGGAAGAGATGCAGAAGAAGGGGATGGGGGGGAACAGAAAGAACTGGGGAAGGGGAAAAAGAGGAACTAGTGAGTGGGTAAGCAGGGATGTAGCAGAGTGAAATGGAAGAGGTGGAGGAGAAAGGGTGTGGGGGTAGATAGGTGGGGTATGGAGAGTAGAGGAGAGATGTGGAGAGGTGGAGAGAAGAAGGGCTGAGGGTTAGGGATGGAGCAGGAGGCCAGGGTTAAGATGGGGGTAGAGATGGGGACTATGGAGACTTACCTTGTATGAAGACAGATTATTTTCCTAGGTTCTACTGTTCTTGTTAGCTTGTGTCAGAGTAGTCAGTAGTACAAACCTATTGCCTGTACATTAGTTCCCTCACAAATACTTCACCCCATGTTCTGCGGTGCTATCTTAGATCCGTGGTTTGTGGTGTCTCAAGAACAAGTCTTAAGTCAAATAAATTCTTTTTTAGACTATATTTTGTTGGTATATTTTTGCTGCCATATTTAATGAATAACTGGATTGTGATTTTACAGTTTAACAATCCGCAGCTGCACATTTTTCCTTACCTCAATGATCTCCAACATTTCCACTCTTGTTATTTTACCATCACCGTCTAAATCATACATATTGAAAGCCCAGTTTAATTTCTGTTCAAAGCTGCCTCGTGAAGTGATAGAGAGAGCACAAATAAACTCTCTGAAGTCGATTGTTCCATCACCATTTTTATCAAAGGTTCTGAAGGCATGTTGCGCAAACTTGGATGCATCTCCATATGGGAAAAACTGGAGAGAAAAAGATGCAGACATTAAGAAATCAGCTCCATATTCTTCTTCATATAGCATGGATACTACACTCAACTCATAGATGTTGTTTATTTGGAGTAATTCCAGATTATAAAATATTCTTTACATCTTTACCACTTTTTTTATTTGTTAAGCTCAGATGGAGGTAATAAAGACAATACACTTGAGGTCTGTTTGAAAATCAATCTCTGAATTGGAACTGTTATACCAGGTCAGCTATTCCCCTTTTCAATGTATCATCATTAATTAACGTATTTTGGGATGCAGGTTCTGTTTGCACTGTTTTGTTGCTCTAAATTATATTGCTTTAAAAAAAAATCAGTGAAATGCAGAACTGTTTCATTTACAGCAATTAGGAAATAAGACCATTGATTGTGCGAACCTTGTATTCTACTTGGTGTTTCTCTTTACTACACCACTTCAAACCAGATCAGAGGCTTATATACAAGTACACGGAAGGAAATGCAGTCCAAATGCAAGGATAAACGGCTGTCAAGGAGCCAGCAGAATGGGTAAGTGGCACCATTCAGCCTTGTAAATTATAAAGTGGATTGATTTTGCAGAACCATGACTGTCAGTAATTTTCCAATGCATTTCAGAATAGAAATGCGATTTCACAGAATCATTGAATAGCAGAGGACAAAAGGTGGCTTTTACCTTCAATCAAATGGAATCTGTGCCAACAGTGAATCATACACTCTACCAATCAGGTTTAAAGACATTTAAACATCATTACAAAATACCAGCAGTCAATACAAATTGTATAAATTCCTGATCAAACCATGACGAATTTTTAGATGGCAGAAGTTAAAGGAAAAGCAACAGGACATATTGAAAATACAAGACATTCTACAGATGTTGGAAATCTTGAGTAACAAACACAAAATGCTGGAGGAACCCAGCAGGGCAGGCAGCATCTAAGAAGTGGACACCAATTGATGTTTTAGGCTAAAGCATACAGCAGCCAACTCCTTTCCCAATCCATATACATCACATTAACTGCATTTCTCTAACTGATCTTTACTGTTACAAGCGGTCCACATAACTGCTCAAAACCTGGACATTTGCAAGTCGGAAATTCGACCGCAATAGATGGCAAATTCATTCCACTGGTCTCCCAAATGACTGTCTGTAGGTATGGACTGTTCTTTAGTCAGCCATTTGAAAGTTTGGGAGGTCTTGTGCTTCAAAATCATACTTGGAATTAGTTACCCACAATGTGCCTTTTGCACAAATTCATAATTCAAAGTAAATTTATTATCAAATATAGTATGTTGATGTCACTATAAACTACCTTGAGGCTCATTTTCTTGCAGGCATTCCCAGGAAAATAAAGAAATATACTAGAATTTATGAAACCCATTAGTGTTAGTCTATTTGACACCAGCCTAGTCACAAGACAATTTACAATGACCAATTAACCCACTACATTTGGCTAGATTTTTAATAAGTGTTGTGTTCTGTAATTCCAAAACATAAAAATTAATTGGAAAAAAAAATCTAGGGAGTCCAAAATGAGAGTTTAACTTCATGCTTACTTTAAGCAAGGCACGTGTATATCATGTTCATGACATATGCAATTCATTTATTTTTACATTTTTAAGAACTGAGATGCAGCACAGGATGGGCATTCTGGCTCTTCATGCCATGCCGTCCAGCAATCTCCTGATTTAATCCTAGCGTAATCACGGGACAATTTATAATGACCACTTAACTTACTAACCCATATGCCTGTGGACTGTGGGAGGAAACCATAGGACCCAGAGTAAACCCACGCGGTTCTGGGGAGAACATACAAACTCCTTACAGGCAGCACTGGGAATTGAACCCAGGTCACCTATATTCTAAAGTATTGAGCTAACACCTACTCTATGGTACCGCCATACATATAACCCATAATGAATTATTTAAATGAACAAGAATGCTTAATCAGACTATACATTTACAATATCACTGAAGTACTACTGAAATATTAAAAGCACAACAGTATGCAGTTCCCTCTGCAACTGTCAGCTGTTTGCCGTTGGTTTCACAATAATTAAGACAAGCTCCAAAGAAAGCCTGACGAGTCACTGACCTGAAGGTTTGACTCTCTATCTCTCACCAGCAGCCTCTACAGCTGACTATTCTAATTGGAAATGTTAGCCATTGAGTATTACAGCTCCATACACTTGTCACAAATCACTGATAGGAACACGGTGCTATAACGAATCTAAATGGTTCTTTTCAGCTGGGAGATCATACAGCAAAGGCTCAAGTATGGAAACTACAACACACACAAAATGCTGGTAGAACACAGCAGGCCAGGCAGCATCTATAGGGAGAAGCGGTCGATGTTTCAGGCCGAGACCCTTCGTCAGGACTAACAGAAAGGAAAGATAGTAAGAGATTTGAAAGTAGAGGGGGGAGGGGGAAATGCAAAATGATAGGAGTAGACTGGAGGGGGTGGGATGAAGCTAAGAGCTGGAAAGGTGATTGGTGAAAGTGATACAGAGCTGGAGAAGGGAAAGGATCATGGGACAGGAGGCCTCAGGAGAAAGAAAGGGGGGGAGCACCAGAGGGAGTTGGAGAACAGGCAAACAACTAAATATGTCAGGGATGGGGTAAGAAGGGGAGGAGGGGCATTAACGTAAGTTAGAGAAGTCAATGTTCATGTCATCAGGTTGGAGGCTACCCAGCCGGTATATAAGGTATTGTTCCTCCAACCTGAGTTTGGATTGATTTTGACAATAGAGGAGGCCATGGATAGACATATCAGAATGGGAATGGGACGTAGAATTAAAATGTGTGGCCTTTGGGAGATCCTGCTTTTTCTGGCAGACTGAGCGTAGGTGTTCCACGAAATGGTCTCCCAGTCTGCGTCGGGTCTCACCAATATATAAAAGGCCACACTGGGAGCACTGACGCAGTATACCACACCAGCCAACTCACAGGTGAAGTGTCGCCTCACCTAGAAGGACTGTCTGGGGTCCTGAATGGTGGTGAGGGAGGAAGTGTAAGGGCAGGTGTAGCACTTGTTCCGTTTACAAGGATAAGTTCTGTCAGGAGGGAGATCGGTGGGAAGGGATGGGGGGGGGGGGGGGGGGACCAGTGGACAAGGGAGTCGCGCACGGTGTATGGAAACTTGTAGGTTAGTGATGACAGATGTTGCAGACCAATGGGTCGGAGATCATTAAAGCTCGAGGAGATTCAGAGAGCATGGTTAAGGTTAAGGTCAAGGTCAGCAAGGTCTTCATCTAGTAACCAGTGTAAAAGAATACTGAAACAAATGGAGTGAATGGCAGAAATGATACAGGGCAAACTTGAATCAATTTAGAGTCAGAAAAAGGAGGTAAAGAATGAATAAGACAAAGAATGCAGTTTATGGATTATTGCATGTGAATAATAAAGGATTATGGATTAAAGGATTATGTTATGCACTGCTGACGGCTGCAACAGTGTTTAGCATATTGTTTCAGAGGGACAATCTAAAGAACCTTCGAATGAACACACACTTTACTAAAAGTACAAGCCTGTACATGGACAATATTCTCAGCAGCAGTTCAAGCCAATTGAACACACATTCTTCAAAAGAATAAAATCAGAAACAGAAAAAATGTACACAAGGTGGCATTTCTAAAAATAAAACAGTGTGTGTGCATGAGAAATATATTCAGACACAATAAAGCCAATAGCTCTCTAGCTTGATCAGAAAGAGTGGAATACTCAGTGCGTGCATTCTAACTGTTGCATAATAGACTACAAAAAGCAGTGGATACAGCCCAGTCCTTCACAGGTAAAGCCCTCCCTAAACTGAGCACAAGAAAGCAGCATCCATCAACAGAGACCCCCACCAAACCAGTCATGCTCTCTTCTCAATGCTGCTAATGGAGGTGGAACAGGACCAGCGGTACCAGGTTCAGGAACAGTTATTGCTCGTCAACCATCAGGCTCTTAAATGGCGGGGGAGGGGGGGGGATGCAGGGGCAAATTCACATACCCCAACACTGAAAAGACTCACTTTTTTCTCATTCTCAATATTTAATGCTTGTTTATTATTATTTTGCTTTTTCGTTCTTTCTTTTTACTTACTGTGCACGCCCACAAGAAAATGAATCTCAGGGTTGTATATGGTGACATACATGTACGTTGATAATAAATTTACTTTGAACTTTGACATGATCTCCATTAAATACCAGATCCAATATTGACAGAGCTGTTTTCTTATTTTGTAAATGCTACAACAATTGTCATTGTAAACAGTAATGCAGTGCCAGTGATAACTGGTATGTGAATGTGTGGACAACTGCCCACATCACTGCACCAGTTTCTTAAATAAATAACAAACAGGTGACTAGAAAATTTCCAATAGCAAGGTTTAGGAACAAGAACTGCAAAGTTACTATTTCCTTTCCAATTACATTAAACTTGACACATCCTGCTTCAAGTTATTCATACAGTATTTCATAATAATAATTTCTGAAAAGTTTGTTGAAATGGCATTACATCCTAAAACTATTTACTTTACCACATGAACACTTGGGTGAACAGCAAGATGACCATGGTAGATAAAAACAATTTGAAAAATATCAATAGGAATGACTTAGTATTTGCAGTAATGAAGCACCTCAATTTTATCAATTCCTTTACATACATTTGAGATCAAAATACAGGTCAGGAAGAAATAATTAAATCTGTTATCTGTGATATTAGTTACCAGCCCTAAAGGAATAATTTAAAGAAAGAAAGCAATATAATTTCAATAACTTTGTGGTCTTTTATGGAAAATGACAGGGTATTACATTCAGCCAGCTATGGCAGGGAGTTTGATCTCTACTCATACAAATTAATAATGGTAGGTGCCATAACAATCCCGGCAACCTCTGGCCCGTAATAAACAGAATTACCAAAATCTCTAACTTTCAAGTAATTTGCCTTATCTTCCTCTTGTATATGGTTTATTATTAGAGTTCCTGCTTTTAATAGATGAGTTAACATTGTTGAACAATCATAATTAAATAAATGTTATAACTGTTTCCCTTCACTCTTGATGAATTATTTGATGATAACAAAGCAAACAGGAATTGTAGATTGTATTACTTGTATTATTCAACAGACCAATAAGTTAGTTCATCTCCCTGCCATAAAGTCATGGAGAAGTACAACACAGAACAGGCCCTTTGGCCCATTTAATCCATGTCAAAACCATTTAAGCTGCCTGCTCCCATTGATCTGTACTGGAACCATAGCCCTCTAGATCCCTACTATACATGTACCTAACCAAACTTCTCTTAAATGTTTAAATCAAGCTTGCATGCACCACTTGTGCTGGCTGCTCATTCCACACTCTCATGACCTCCTGAGTGAAGAGGTTTTCCCTCATGTTCCCCTTAAACTTCTCACCTTTCACCCTTAAGCCATGACCTCTGGTTGTAGGCCAACCCTACCTCAGTGGAAAAAGCCTGCTTGCATTTACCCTATTTGTATCTCTCAATTTTGTATACTTCTATCAAATCTTCTCTCAATCTTATACATTCTAAAGAATACAGTCCTAACCTATTCAAACTTTATAACTCAGGTCCTCCAGTCCCAGCAACATCTGTGTAAATTTTTGTTTTGCACTCTTTCAACCTTTTTTTTTACATTTTTCCTGTAGACAGGTGACCAAAACTGCACATGATACTCCAAATTAGGTCTCACCAACATCTTGTGCAACTTCAACACAGGATCCCGTAGCCTGTACTCAGTACATTGCCAGTGTGCCAAAAGCTTTCTTTATGACCCTAACTACATGTGACACCACTTCCAACAAATTAGCTACCTGTATTCCCAAATTCCTTTGTTCTACCTCACTCCTCAGTGCCCTACCATTCACTGTGTAAGGACTATCTTGGTTGGTCATAACCTCACACTTGTCTCCATGAAATTCCATCTGCCATTTTTTCAGCCCATTTTTCCAGCTGATGCAGATCCCTCTGTAAGCCATGATAGCGTTTCACCAATCACTACACCCCCAATCTTGGTGTCATCTGCAAACTTGCTGATCCAGTTAATCACTGTATCATCCAAATCATTGATATAGATGACAAACAACAATGGACCCAGCACCAATCCCTACCGTACACCACAGGTCACAGGCCTCCAGTGAGAGGCAACCTTCTACTACCACTCTCTGGCACAAAACCAATGTTTAATCCAATTTACTACCTCATCCTGAATGCTGAGCAACCTAATCTTTTTGACAGTCTCCCATGTGGGACCTTGTCAAATCTCCTGCTAAAGTCAATGTAGACAACATCCACTGCCTTGCCTTTATCAACTTTCCTGGTAACTTCCTCAAAAAACTCTAAGATTGGTTAGACGAGACCTACCACACACAGACATGCTAAATGTTCTTAAACAATCCATGTCTATCCAAGTACTTATATATCTGATCCCTTCGAATACATTCAAATAACTTTCCCACAACTGATCTCAGACTCACTGGCCTCTAATTTCCTGGTTTCTGTTTGGAGCCTTTTTGTTTTAAAAAGCAACAGAACAACACTGGCTATCCTCCAAATCCTCTGGTAACTCTCCTGTCGCTAAGGATGTTTTAAATATCTCTGCTATGGCCTTGGCAATTTCTGCTCTTGCATCTAGGATCTGAGGGAACGCCTTGTCAGGCCCTGGGGATTGATCCACCTCGATTTGCTTCAAGCTAGCAAACACCTCCTCTTCTGTAATCTGTACAGGGTCCATGAAGTTGAAATGCTTCTCCTCACTTCTATAAACTCTGTGTCCATCTCCCAGGTAAAGAATGCTTTTAAGATTTCCCCATCTGTTTTGACTCCACACAAGGATTACCATTCTGATCTTCCAGTGGACCAATTTTGTCCTGTGCAATCCTTTTGTTCTTAACATATCTGTAGAATCCCTTAGGATTCTCCATCACCTTGTCTTCCTCATTTCTCTCAAGTGTTCTCTTGCATTTCTTGTACTTCATATGCATCTCATTTGTTCCTACTTGATGGTACCCGCTATGCAACTCCCTTTTTTCCCTCTTAACCAGGGCCTCAATACCTCTTGAAAGCCAAAGTTCCCTACACTTGTTATCTTTACCTTTTATTCTGACAGGCACATAAAAGATCTGTAACCTCAAAATTGTGTTTCTGAAGGCTTCCTATTTTCTAATGACACCTTTGCCAGAAAACAGCCTGTCCCAATCCACGCTTGCCAGATCATTTCTGATACCATCAAAACCGGCCTTTCTCCAATTTAGAATTTCAACCCACGTACCAGACCTACCTCTTTGCATACTTACTTTGAAGCTAATGGCATCGTGGTCACCAGATGCAAAGTGTTCCCCCTGCACAAACTCCTGTCACTTGCCCTGTCTCATTCTCTAAAAGCCAATCCGGCATCATACACTCTCTTGTCGGGACGTCTACGAAGAAGAAAACTTTTTGAACACTTTTGACAAATTCTATCCTATCTCGTCCTTTCACAGTGTGGGATTCCCAGTCAATATGTTGAAAGTTAAAATCGCCTGCTATAACGATCTTATGTTTCATGTAACAGTCTGCAAACTTTTTACAAATTTTTCCTATAAATCCCTAGAACTCTTGGGTGGCCTATAATATAGTCCCTTTAACATGGTCATACCTTTTTTTAATTCTCAATTCCGTACATAATGCCTCACTAGTAGAATTCTCCAGTCTGTTTTGATGGATCACTACCACGACACTTTCCCTGACGAGTAATGCCCTCCACCCACCTTTAACACCTCTCTCTGTCACATCTAAAACAACAAAAACCCCGGAATATCGAGCCTCTAGTCCTGCCCCTCTTGCAACCAAGTCTCACTAATGGCTAAAACATCTTAATTACAGGTGTAGATCCATGCCATGTGCTCATCTGCCTTTCCTATGATACTTATTGCATTGAAATATACGCAGCTCAGGACACTAGTAACACCATGCTCAACCTCTTTATTCCCAACTTTGTCTGAGGTCTCACCAACATCTGCCTCCAGAACCTCTCCACTAACTGTTCCGGCACTCTGGTTCTCATCCTCCTGTAACTCTAGTTTAAACCCCACCATGCAGCATTAACAAACCTACCCACTAGAATATTAGTCCCCCTCCAGTTCAAGTGCAAATTATCCCTTCTGTACAGGTCCCACCTTCCCTGGAAGAGAGCCCAATGATCCAAATATCATATGCCCTCCCTCCTATACCAACTCCTTGACCACATATTAAACTATATAATCTTCCTAGTTCTGCCCTCACTAGCATGTGGCATGGATAGCAAAACTGAGGTCACAACCCTGGAGGTTCTGCCCTTTAACTCAGCACCTAACTCCCTGAACTCCCTATGCAGAACTTAAGTCACACATTCTATCCATGTCACTGGTGCCTATATAGACTATGATGTCTGGCTGTTCACCTTCCCACTTAATAACATTGAGGACTCGATCTGAGGAGACAACATACCAACTGGGAATCTTGTTCTCACCCACACAACCTCCTGTCTGTTCCCCTAGCAAACAAATCCTCTATCATCACCACGTCCCTCTTCTTCCCCCTTCCCTTCTGGGTCACAGATGCAGACTCAGTGCTGGGGACTCACAGCAACTTTCCTCTGTTAGGTCATCCACCCCCCTCCCTCCCCACCCTGGCAGTATCCAAAATGATAAAGCTGTTGTTGCGGGGTACTCTGCACTGGCTCCTTAACTCCTTTCCCCTTCCTGCACTCTGGGTGTAACAACCTCTCTATACGTCCTATCTATCACACCTTCAGCCTCCCGAATGATCTGGAGTTCATCCAGTTCCAGCTCCAACTCAATGTGGATTGTTAGAAGCTTCAGCTGGATGTGTTTCTCACAGTTGTAGTCGTCAGGGACACAGGAACTCTCCTTGCCTTCCCACATCCCGCAAGAGAAGCATTCAACTATCTTGTCTGGCATATCTACTGTCCTCGCTAAACAGATATTAGGAGGGGAAGGGAAAAATACGTAACCGTGAAGTTTTCTTTTTTTTTGTTTTCTCTGACTGAAGCCTTGAAGAGCTAAAGACTCATAATCACCACTAGCTCTGAAAACATGAAGACTTCACATTTAACAATCTCATCCTTGAGGGATTGATTGATTTAGGAAGAAAAAGCCTTTCACCATCATCTTCAGCATCCGATGGCTGCAAAAGGTGTCTTAAAAAAAACCCACTTCAAATACAGTGATGATGGGTCAAGATGCATTAAACCTTACAGCCAGGGCTGGAGGCCCAGATAAGCCTCTGCCGACACAGTAAAATGCTGCTGTACCAAGCAAAAAAAAAGGCAAAAACAAGAGCAAAGGTCGTACTGGTCTAAATATCAAAGCTGTCTACTGAGACATTGGTTTAGTATGATACGTAGACTATAAACTTACAGGCCTTAAGAGGGAGGACAGAAAGTAATGCAGATTCTTAGTTTGAAGGACAGCATTCTGCACGAAGCTGAAAAAAATCAGCTGTTTCAACACAACAGTTGACACAGTTGATTCCAACGAGATTCAATGTGTGTGCTGCACATGGAACCCACTCAGCAAGTGATCGATTTCCTTGATGCTGGATTGTAAGCCTTTGTATGCACCAGACATATTTGCAGTGTTGTCATAGCGCTGTCCCCTGGAGTCGCTCTTGTCAATTTTCATCTCTCCTAAAACTCTGAGCACAGACTCACATAAAGTCTCCCCTGTGTGGTTCTCAACGGTAGAAATCGTAGGAATCGCTCCTGAATGTTTCCATCAGTTGACACATAACGTAAAATGAATGTGAGCTGATCTACGTGTGCAACATCTGTGCTTGAATCAATGCTAATATAAAAGTATTTGGCCATTTTGACTTCACTGACGATCTCTGACAGAACTCAATCGTTCATGAGCTGGATAAACTCCTCACGTTTCAGATGAAAGATATGAAGGATTACCGGATCCTGCATTTCCAAGTTTCTGTATGTGCGGTTCAAAAATGGGTCAAACTCACTTATTACCTCTAGAATGCCCGTGTAGTTGCCATTATCAAGCCCGCCAAATATGTCACTGGAGCCTCGGATAGCCAGTCCCTTCTTGACCCAAAACTTCACAACGGCCACCGCTCCTCTCAATACGTCGGTCCAGTAGACACACTCTGACTCAAACTGTTTTTGCAGTCCTGTATCTATTCTTCCGCTGTCAGATGCTAGTTTAATGTAGGTCAGAATCGTTTTCCTGTGGTGTTCGCTCAGCGGCACGTTTCCAGTCACTAAAGCCAGTTTCGAAGATGGACTGACAGTTACCAACACTGAAGATGCGGCAAGCAAAACAAAACACACAGCCGGTGGAAATGCAGTTGACAAGGGGAGCATCAGAGGTCAGGAATGAACACAGTTCGTGAGGCACCTTTTCTACTAGCTGCATCACTGTGCTGAAAACATGCCTTTGTCCTTTGCAGTTCTTTCTTCAAATAAAAATTACTGTGTACTGTACTCATTTGTAGTTCACTAGTCGACAGAGGTCTGAAGGGTATGGCATCGAAATAGAGAGCATGTGGAAGAGAAATGTACAATGATACTGACCATATAACTAAAAAACTGAGCCACTGCACTGCACCAGCTACACTGCAAACACATCTCTTCAAAGCTCCAACCTAAATTAGTTCTTCCATCTATTCAAAACAGTCCAGTAAAATTAAAATCATATTAATTTTAGTTTGGTCAATGTGGCTCACTATCAGCAAAGTTGCAGTCTGACATCTTTTGGCATAAAATCAGAATTAGCATCACTGGCTTATGTCGTGAAATTTGTTAATTTTGCGGCAGCAGTACAATGCAATGCATGATAAACAAAAAAACTGAATTACAGACAGACATACTTCATTGATCCCGAGGAAAATTGGGTTTCGTTACAGCTGCGCCAACCAAGAATAGTAAAGAAATATAGCAATATAAAACCATAAATAATTAGATAATAATGTTAATCATGCCAAGTGGAAATAAGTCCAGGACCAGCCTATTGGCTCAGGGTGTCTGGCACTCTGAGGGAGAAGTTGTAAAGTTTGATGGCCACAGACTTCCTATGACGCTCAGTGTTGCATCTCAGTGGAAAGAGTCTCTGGCTGAAAGGTCTCCTGTGCCTAACCAGTACATTATGGAGTGGATGGGAGACATTGTCCAAGATGGCATGCAACTTGGACAGCATCCTCTTTTCAGACACATGTATATACATGTACTTAGTTCAATACTATGGCTGGAAAAAAACACTTCTTTTATATAGTAAAGATAATTACAACTAAACTGAATATATTTTTTTAAAGTACACACCTTAACAAAATGTTGGCCTGGTGGAAAAAACGTCCTCTGTTCTGAATCAAGTTTCACCTGACTACACAAAAAACAATTTTAAAATAATATTGAAATATCAAGTTATTATCCAAAGCAAGCCTATTATGCAATGGCCGTCAGTACATTTTATTTTTCGTGTTGTAATTACAATAATTAATATCAACTTCTCTTTGAATATCCCAGTTCTGATGAAGGGTTTTCAATCTCAGGTCTTCATCGGTTTCTCTTTCCACAGACAGAGCCAGACCTGCTGAGTGTTTTCAGCCATTCCTTTTTTTATATTGCACCCTTCCTTTCCCTTATCTCACTACTTCACTGGCTGTACATCAATCTACAGAATCCAAATTTGATGAGGCAAGAAAGATATTAGTGGCACAAAACTAGAATCTTCTGACCAAGTGCATAGCACAGATTTTATTGAATGCACTTTTTTCGCTTTATAACATTACAAATAACTTCTGGAGATTAATTTAACTTTCATCGGTGCCACAGATTTCTCTGAATCTAAGATTCTACAAGGGGAAACAGAATGAGTGCCTAAAATTAACATGCAAGCCACAAATCAATTCACAACACAGGATAAAATTTATTTGATGCCTGCAGTGTGAACTTTGTGCAGCAATGGTAAAGTGTTAATTTAGAATCTTACACCTTGCAAATGTTTTTCTTGACAAATAATTAAAAATGGAATGTTGGGCACATTCCAAGTATTATAAAGTTTCCTGATATTTTAATCAATTTATTTGTGATATAGTTTTTCTTAACATTGAATAGGAAACTACTTAGTGATGGTGGAATGATGCAAGTGAACATGTGGAGTGGAAACGAAGATCACCTGTGTTACCGACTGGCTGACACTGGAAATGAGTTATTCAAACTAGTCGTCAAGCGACGATAACACCACTGCACACTGTGAAACAGAAATGTTACACAAAATAGCAACTTTTGAAAACTGTCAGATTTTTGGATCAGGCATTGAATGAGTCATTTTCTGAGCTTTAACACAATTTAAACATCAAGACGTCATCCAATTGATTCTAGTTGGAGGCAGTGGAAGATAACAAAAACTGCAGCCTGGGTCCCAGGGGTGTCATAAATCCCCCTCCCCCGCCCCGTGGATTCTCACAGGAATCCGACAGGAAGAGATACAGTCGGGGTTGGACCAGCAGCACAAGCAAGGCAATAAACAAACCAATGCCTTTTTAGACCAAGCCGAAACAATGCCTCAATACACTGGTGTTGCTTCTCCAAAACAGTAACACAGCACCCATACAGAACCAAAATAAGTGTTAAATTTTAGTCACTGCCAGGGAGTTAAAATATGCAACCCATTATGAAGACGGAAATGCAATTTATCAAATAACACTTTCGGTTGATCTCAATACCGTTCAATATAATCCTCAATTTCTTCTCCCTTCAGAAAACTATCTAGTTGCTTCTATTGACATTATTAATTTCTCTGTGATCTACTTAGGTTACTTTGCTTTGAACTGGGAAGTTCAGATTGGAATTCCTTCATATTCTGCACTAATTTGAACACTTTATGCACAGAATTTGTCCGAACAGTACTATTAAATAAGATTTCTGGCAGTTTAACCACATTGCTCCTAAAATCAATTTTGACTTCTCTCAGATGAGTTGTGAGCTCATCAACAATAAAAGACTGGAGCAGCGATCCCCACTGAGTGCTGTTACGTGTCCTAAGGGCATGTTCGGGGGTGGGGGGGGGCAATAGACCTGACTGACTGTTAATAGAACAGGCACTTCCAAAACAAAGGATGAGGCACTGGAACACAGGAAGTGAGCGCTTGTCATCCCAATGTGTCTGAAACTCAGCAATCTTATTTGACCTTACCAACCAACCAGATGTTATTGAGGATGTAAAAATTGGTAATCAGGGTGCCCTTGACTCACGGCATGGAACCGTTTCATGCAACTTAATAGTTGGTACATTCTCTCAACTTTCTCTACAGATCTACAGAAAACAGGTCACATAGTGATACAGCACTGGCCGGAACCAAGTGGTGGAATAGAGCCAGTGAACCGGCTGACCTCAAGGATTGCTCCTGAGGTATTCACAGTGACCTCAGTGTGATTTCTAGGAGTCTGAAGGGGGTTAAGCCTTGAATTCTAATCCTGCTAAGAAACAGAAACTAAAGAGAGTGCGTCAACACAATGTGACATACCTGGAGTATGGTTTTATTCCATTCCTGTCAGATCAATGATGCCCCATGAGTTTTATTTGTAATACTGTACTAATGAAGCTATGAAATCATCAATATTGCAGGAACACTTCCATAAAAGACACCCTGAAATGGCTACTTACGTTATTACTTTGTTCCAGAAAATGAAAGAAGCATTTGAAGAGCCGCACACTCGAGTCATTTGCCAAGAAAGCTAAAAATGACCTTGATAGTATGTTATATTGTTTCATATAACATATTCAATACGTTAGCCAAGTGTGGAAAATCTCATACAACTGGTGAAAGATTAATAATGCCTGCTGTATCAGAAGTGCTCACCACTGTTCTCAAATTGGGTACCAGTATTTAAAAATCAATTCCTCTGAGTAAAAACTCTGGCTCATTGTATTGACCAAATGACAGAAAACATTGAGTATCAACTATGCGCAGAGGTACAAAAACAGAATTTGGCATACAAATAGATGAATCAACTGTGCAAGACAACAAGACATTGCTAATGGTATATGTACAGTTTATCAAAAATGGAAATGTTCATGGAGAGATTCTCTTTTGTAAAAAGTTAAAAGCAAATATCAAAGGCAAATCAATCTAAGACGACTCAAAATGGATATTGAGGATAAAAATATTCTGATTCGGAACATGATTTCTTGTGGAACAGATGGAGCACCATATATGACAGGTCGCCATGCTAGTTTAGTGGCATTTACAAAAAAAGAAATTCCAAGTCTGTTTGCAATCCATTGTGTAATTAATCATCAACATCTTGCAGCCAAAAATCTCAGCCAATGAGTTTTTTCAAGCATTATTCTTGTTATACCTGCTATCAACAAAATTAAAGCACATCCATTAAATAGCAGAATATTTCACCAGTTATGGCAAGATAATGATGAAGAATTTGAACACTTGCTTCTTCACACTGAAATGTCTGGGCTGTCAAAAGGCAGATGCTTAAAATGTTTCTTTGATCTTTCTGACACCGTGGTTGAATTTTTGCTCGAAGTCAACAAGAACTTGGGAAACAAGATTGAACTTCTACATGGAGATGGCATACCCAGCTGATCTGTATGACAAAAATGAACATTCTAAATATTCTCTGCAGGCTGAGAATTTCAATTTAATCCAGGCAAAAAGTATAATGTCTACATTTATCAGAAAATCATAAATATATTAGCAAAACATTAGGAGAAGAGTGTTCTCAGGTTCCCTGAATGGGAAGTATGGCACATTTTCACAGACAATGATTTGCAAGAGTACTGCTTATGCCTGCAGCCACTGAAGAGGATTTTCAGAGTCTATTCAAGGATTTGAACGATCTGGAAATTATGGACTGGGTAATTAACCCATTTCTTTGCAAGGTGGAGGAACAGGAGGACAGCTTGCAAGAAGAAATAATCAAAATTCAGAATGATGGAAAAACAAGAATACTTTTCAACAATGTTGACTTTTGGTATGTGGCTACACAGTCGAGCGAAATTTCCTGGTCTTTGGAGAAGAGTCAGACTGTTCTTCATTGCATTTCCATCCTCCTACCTTGTTGAAAGAGGCATCAGTGCAGTGAACCAGATACACACAAAAAACAGAAACCGCTTGGACACTGTTATGTGTGGGGACTTAAGACTTCTGCTGTCACAACTTGAACCAAATATTTCAACTCTTGCTAAAGACCATCAAGCTCAAGGATCACATTGATATCGAAGCTGCTGTACAGTGCACAGGTACCGTGCAATAGACATTTAAGGACAAATAAAAATTTAAATTAGAATCATTTTGTCATGTTAGCATATGACAGATACGTTTTTACACTATAGGGGTGGTGGAAAGTACAGCATGCCTAAGAGGGGCATTGGAAAGTATGAAAGTCTTTTAGAGGGGTGTTGGGCTACCAAAGGTTGGGAAACACCCTTGTGACTTATCTATCTTGATTCCTGTCAGAGCGTAATATTACATGATATGTTTGATATCTTCTCCAGGTACCTCTAAAACTATCCTTGACTTTGATTATAGGTTTTCCTTGAATCTGCCACAAAATGTAACTTCCCTCCTTCTGAGCGCATGACCTACTGTCACAGAATGCTTAACTAAATAAAACAACCGAGCCAAAATTCCTCAAATGTTCATGGAGTTTTCTAGTTTCAACTGTGTTGGATGCTCCTTATGAAGTTATTAATAATGGTATGCCCAAAATCAAGGTCAGGTATCCATTTTGGCACAGCCCCTTCAAGGGTTTCGATGTGCCTTTTGTGGCAGATACATTAGCATCTTTGCAGGCTTGGATACAATTTTCTTTGCCCAAGCCTTGATTCCTAAACAATTCAAAACTCAGGGTTCAATTCAAAATCTCAGTAGCCCCGATGCAAATGAAGTTTGATGTCAAGTTAGGCAGCAGATTTGGAATGCAAGGTGGAAAATAAGCTGGAGGAGGGTAGCACTGTAGCTACTGATGACCATAGCTATCCATAATTGTGGTTGGGATGAAATAATGTTCTGCAGCTCAAATAGTTAGCTCCATAAAAGTTATAAGCAGAGTTTGAGAGAGCTTGGATTGACCAAAACAACAAATGTGAGAGCATGTATGTGGGATGTGAGGCTGCATTTTATTCCTGATTCACGTTGCAATTCGACATCACGTGGAAGGGATTCAGAGAGGTGGCACACAGAATTACTTCACAGAAAGATTTTTGTATAAAGCCTTTGTAATTTCACCAAAGCCCTTTTCATCATTTCCAATCCCATTTTCCCATATTATTAGGCAATTATTTCAGTTGTGCTAGCAATTTAACATCGTTGAAACTTCCATGCAGGTCTTTTGAGGTAATTACTCCTTTGACGTCACATAAAAAAACCTACTTTGCTTGCCTTGTGTATAGTTTTACTATTTTCATGACTTGTATAAATTTCAGTCTCAACACTTCTCAGATCTACATTGCCCCAGTTGTTTATTCTTCATCCATGGGCTTTGACAAGTCCAACAGCTACTCTGTTTTGCATGAATCAGTGACCCGACGCTGTTCTTGTGCTGCTCAACACACATGGGAAATTGAATAGATAATGCAAAGGCGATCTATTGTCTGGACAGGTAATTAATGTAGCCAAATGATTAACATTTTTACATTAAACACAAATATTAATATTTCTTCCGGTAATACCGAGGCTTCTACTGAAATACGGCATTAATTTGCTTGTTCTCCCTTATGCTCCAAGTACAATTATTTTTCTCCCTTTAACATCCAAAAATTCACTGGTTTTTCATGAATTTGAATTACTTCCACTAAATTACCACTAATTTCAACTAACCAAACTACTTGTTGTTTGGTTTACAGTAGAAAATAAATATTTAACATCGGTACTTATGCAATATATAAGAACTGTTAACAATCTGTTACTGCTGACAGTATCACAGGCTTGCAAGATAATTAATACCATGATTAAATCACAGATCTTCAAACAAGGCTCTGCAATTATATACTTTTTAACGTTTTCTAATTTCATTTTATCTGAAAATATATGTTTATCAACCCATAAGAACGAGTAAAGAATTCCCTATGATTTTATTGAATATGTTAAAATTATGTTTTGTGTGTGTTTGCTTTCCTCTCTTTCTGCAATTGTTATAAAAAGGGATTATAATCAACACATTCAGGATGTTGCAATTGCCGTAGTACACCAGGTGCTTCCTTTCAGTGCTAAAATAATCACAGCAGTGGACCTTATTATAACACTGAATTCAGAACAGTTGCATAAGACTGTTTTCTGTATATCCCTGATTATTCCGCAAAAGATTGCACAGCTGGACCCAGTTCAAACTGAGCTGAGTCACACCAGTGGCCGACCTCCTCAACAACGATGATGAGATGGTGTACAGAGATGAGGTGGAACAGCTGGCAGAATGGTGAGAGTCTCAATGTGGGCAAGACCAAAGGGAGGGTTGTGGATTTTCGGAAGGTGCAGGATGAGCACTCTTCACTGCACAAACACTGCTCCTCTGTGGAGAGAGTTAGGAGCAACAAGTTTCTGAGTGTGCACGTAATGGATGATCCCACCTCGTCCCTCAACACCACCTCTTTGGTCAAGAAAGCATAGCAGCATCTTCACTTTTTGAGCAGATTGAGGCAAGTGAGGTTATTCCCCTCCCCCCCTCCATTTTAACCAATTTTTTACAGAAGCACCATTGAGTGTCTCCTGACCAGCTGCATCACCATCTGGTACAGGAATTGCAAGGCATCTGACCACAAGTCCCTACAAAGGATTGTGAAGATTGCTGAGAGGATCATCAGGGTCTCTCTTCCACCATTAGAGATATTTATCAAGACCACTGAGTATGCAGGGCCCTTGACTTTGTCAATGATCACTCCCATCTGACACCTTACCAAAAGACAGGAGGTACCATAGCATTAGGACGTATTGTTAGGATGGGAAACAATTCCTTCCCCCAGGCAGTAAGACTACTGAATTCCCTTCCAACACTCCCTGTGAAGATCGCTGCACAGCCATCTGTGGCACAGAATCACGATCTTCTGGCTAAAAAATATTTCTTCGCCTCTCTGTTCCAAATAGACGTTCCCAATTCTGAGGCTGTGCCCTCTGGTCCTGAATTCTCCCACTATAGGGAACATCCTTTCCACATCCTCTCTATCCAGAATCTTCAATATTCAAGAGGTTTCAATGAGATTCACCCCCCCCCCCCGCATTCTTCTGAACTCCAGTGAGTAAAGGCCCAAAGCCATCAAATGCTCCTCATGTTTCATTGCTGTATCATTCTCATGAACCTCCTCTGTATTGTCTCCAGTGCCTGCACATCCTTTCTTAGTTAAGGGGCCCAAAACTGGTCACGATACTCCAAGTGTAGCCTGACAAATGCATTGTATAGCCTCAGCATTTCACCCTTGCATTTGTATACTAGTCCTGTCAAAATAAAGTCAAATTTTGCATTTGCCTTCCTTATCACTGACTCAGCCTGCAAGTTAACCTTTGCAAATCCTACATGAGGACTCCCAAATTGCTCTGTAGTTGATTTTTGAATTTTCCTCCTACTTAAAAAACATTCCATGCCTTTATTCCTCATACCAAAGTACATGACAATGCACTAACCCATATTACATTCCATCTGCTACTTCTTTGCCCATTCCCCCAATCTGTCTAGGTCCTTCTGCAGACATCCTGCTTCCTCCACACTACCTGCCCTTTCACCTAACTTCGTATCATCCACAAACTTATCCAGAAAGCCAATTCCTTCATCCAAATCACTGGCACGCAACATGAAAAGAAGCGGTCGAAACACCAAACCCTGAGGCACACCACTAGTCACCAGCAGCCAACCAGAATATCCCCCCTTTATTCCCACTCTGTCTCCCACTCTTATTTTGTTAAGCAGTCTCATTTGTGGCACTTTGTCAAAGGCCTTCTGAACAACCAAACAAACAACATACACTCACTCTCCCTTGTCTACATAGCCTGTTCTTTCAACGAATTCCTATATATTTGTCAGGTGAGATTTCCCTTTAGAAAGCCACACTGACTGTGGCCTACTTTATCCTGTTCTTCGAAGTCTCCTGAAACCCTATCCTTAATAAAGACTCAAACATCTGTCCAACAATGATGTCAGGCTAACTGGTCGATAATATCCTTTAAGACCATAAGACATAGGAGCAGAATTAGGCCATTCAGCCCATCGAGTCTGCTCCATCTTCTACCATGGCTGATCCCGTATCCCACTCAGCCCCATACACCTGCCTTCTTGCCATATCCTTTAATGCCCTGACCAATCTGGAAGCTATCAACTTCCACTTTAAATATACCTACGGACTGGTCTCTATACCTACGGACCAGTCTGTGGCAAAGCAGTTCACAGATTCACTGACTAAAAAAAATCCTCCTTACCTCTGTTCGAAAAAGTCACCCCTCAAATTTGAGGCTATGCTATGCCCTTTAGTTCTGGATACCCCCACCATAGGAAACATCCTCTTCACATCTTCTCTATCTAGTCCTTTCAACATCTGGTTGACTTCAATGAGCTCCTCATATGTTAATCCGCCTTCATTCCTGGAATCATCCTCATGAGCCTCCTGTTGACTCTCTCCAATAACAACACATCCTTTATGAGATATGAGGCCTAAAACTGTTAACAATACTCTCAAGTGTGACCTGACTAGTGTCTTATAAAGGCTCAGCATTATCTCTTTGCTTTTGTATTCTATTTCCCTTGAAATGAATCCCAACACTACATTTGCCTTCTTTCCCACTGACTTAACCTGTAAATTAACCTTCTGGAAGTCTTGCATGAGGACTCCCAAGTCCCTCTGCACCTCTGATATTTGAATTTTCTCCCTATTTAGATAACAGTCCACACCACTGTTCCTTTTACCAAAAGGCATTATCATACATTTCACACTGTATTCCATCTGCCAATTTTTTTACCCATTTTTCCAATTTGTCTAAGTCCTGCTGCAATCGCATTGCTTACTCAGCACCACCTACCCCTCCACCCATCTTCATATCATCTGCAAACTTTGCCACAAAGCCATCAATTCCATTATCCAAATTATTGACAATGTGAGAAGTAGCAATCACAATACTGAGCTGAGGAAGACCATTGTTCACTGGCAGCCAACCATAAAAGGCCCCCTTTATTCCCACTCACTACCTCCAGCCATTCCACTACCCATGCCAGTATCTTTTCTGTAACACCATAGGATTTTATCTTGTTAAGCAGCCTCATGTATGGCACCTTATCAAATGCCTTGTGAAAAATCCAAGTAAATGACATCTACTGCCTCTTCCTTGTCCACCCACTTGTTACTTCCTCGAAGACCTCTAATAGATTTGTCAGCGAAGTTTTCCCTTTACAGAAACCATGCTGACTTTGACTTATTTTATCATTAGTCTCCAAGTACCGCCAAACCTCATCCTTAACAATGGTCTGCAACACTTTCCAACCACTGAGGTTAAGCTAACTGGCTTATAATTTCCTTTCTTTTGCCTTCCTCACTCCCTTCAGTTGGAGTGACATTTGCAATTTTCCAGTCCTCTGGGACCATGCCAGAATCAAGAGATTCTTGAAAGATCATGACCAATGCATCCATCATCGCTTTCAGTAACCTCTCTCAGAACTCTGGGATGTAGTCCATCTGATCCAGGTGACTTATCCATCATAAGACATTTGAATTTGCTTAGCACTTTTTCCTTTGTAATAGCACTGTTGTTCATTCCTGCTCTCTGACACTCATGGACCTCTGTAACACTGCTTTCTTCTACATCCCTCCCTTTGAGATTCTGGAAGATCATTACTAGTTTCTCCACGATCAGAGTCAGAAGCTGGTTTAGTATTACTGGCATATGTCATGATAAATAACAAATAAATGAATTGAAGTGTATATGTATATCAAATAGTTAAATTAAAGATCGTGCAAAACCAGAAATAATAAAAATGAAGTGAGGTAGTGTTCAGGGGGTTCAAGGTCCATTTCAAAATCAAATGGCAGAGGGAAAACATTGTTCCTGAATCCCTGAGTATGTGTTCCTGAATCACTGAGTGTGTGTTCCTGAATCCCTGGACTGTAGTATATTGAGTTCAGGAGACTTAACTAATTTAAAATCTTTCAGTTTCCCAAGCACTTTCTCCTTAGTAATGGCAATGACACTCAATTCTGCCTGACTCTCTCGCATTTCTGACATTTTGCCACAGTAAACACTGATGCAAAGTTCTGAAGTTCCTCTGCCATTTCTTTGTCCTGCATTACTATCGCTGCAGCTTCATTTTCCTATCTGCTCTCTCATCAATCTTTTCCTCTTTATGTATCTGGGAAAAAACTCTTTGTGTCTTCTTACATTATTGCCCTGCTTACCTTCATATTTCATTGTTTCTCCCTTTACAGTTTTTTTTAGTTGCATTCTATTGGTTCTTAAAAGCTTCCCAATACTCTCCCTCCACACTCATTTTTGCAATACAATATGTCCCCATTTTTTGCTGTCTTTGACTTCCCTCATTGCTACTGTTGCCCCATCCATCCTTTTGAACACTTCTTCACCCTTAGGATGTATCTGTCCTGCACCATCTGAATTTTCCCCTGAAACACAGCATCGCTGCTAGTGCCTTCTTCCAATCAACTTTACCCTGCTTCTCTCTCATGCCTCTGTAATTCCCTTTACTCCAATACATCTGACTTCAGCTTCTCCCTCCTATTCTTACCCTCTCCGGCACATGGCACTGGCAGCAATATCTGGTTCTATTATTTTATATCAACTTTTCTCAAACTTTTGCCCTGAGGGAACCCTTGAAATAATTTTCAGGTCTCAGGGAAATCCTGTGAAAAAAATATTATATATAGATCTCTCTGTACGTTAGTGCGATCAGTAAGTTGTAGATATAATAATCCAAAAATAATTATCAATGTTGTTTTGAGTAGAGAATGAATTTTTAGCCAACCTTTCTTGAAAAACTGATAGTTAACCTTAGTTTACCTTTCTTGAAATTAAGCTCTTTCTTTCCCTTTCATAAATTTTAAAAACTCATAAGGCAACCATACATTTTCAGTAAGACTCGAGACTTCCTGATACCCTTCCTCACTCTCAAGCCCAAGCAGCAGTGGAGACATTTCAAGATTTCCTTTTGCAACATTGAGTTTTCCAAAGATTCAGTTTCCTCTTAAATCAATGAATCTTGTCACTTCAAGTCAAAACATCTTCTCCAGGGCCTTGCAGAGACTTGGTCAACTGGTTCATACGATGAAAAGTGTCCACTAAGTAGCGTAGCTTCTGCAGCCATTCTTCATCTTCAGAACACTCAGCAAAATCTGGCCTACTATTTTCTTGAAAGTACTCTTGCGATTCACCTTTCAGCTCTAACACCCTGTTCGGAACTCTTCTGCTAAGCCACTGGATTTTTGTATGTAGCAGGAGATTGGTGTGCTCTTTGTCCAGGTTTTCACACATTTTTTTTTGAAAAAAGCATTCTCGAATGAACTGGTCTTTGTTTAATTAAGTTAACCATTTTTGCAGCATCATCCTGAACTTTTTTTCATTTCCTCTCCAGGAGTTTTTGACATCAGCACCTTTCTGTGAAGAACGCAGTGTGTTGTGACAGCATCAGGGTTTTCTGTTTTTACAAGCGAAGCAAAACCTCTTGTGGAGCAAACCATTGATGGGATACCATCAGTACAGATGCCAACACAGTTCCTCCACGACAGACCTTTTGTTTCCAGATATGAAGACAAAACTTTAAATATATCTTGGCCTTTGCTTGCTTCTGCAGCTCCTTGCAATAGAAAGTTTTCTTGAATTTTACCATCATTTACACATCTTACAATGCTACAACATTACTTTTATTGGTGAAATCTGGTAACTCATCAACCTGAATAGAGAAGCTGTTGTTTTTCAGTTCATCACACAAACCCTCTTCAGCATATGACATCATCAATGTCGACTTATTGTAATGTTCGAGAGTGAAGCTTTTTCAATTTCTCTGACTGCATCTTGTCATAACACGGGATAACAAAATATAGAAAAGAACTGCATTATAAATAAACTAAATGAGAAAACTGCAAAAAAATACAAAAACTTCACAATAGAATTCGCTTCTAACTGAGTTGCAGTGTGTAAAAATTCCCCTTTTCAATGAAAATATCCTCCCCATTTGTTTACTACACCGATAGAGTTTGTTTGTTCCCTTTGTTACGTACCCCGTAACTGGGTGTCTTACCAGCAAAGATAGAAGTGTCCGTTGGGGTCTGGTACTATTTTCAAAACAGAGTTTATTAGTAAAATATACAAATCAATATCAACAATGCAAATATACAGATAATACACGTTAGCAATACTAAACCTAAAAGTGTGGGTATAATAATAATCAATAATAAACAAGCTCTATCGTTGTCTGGGGGATAATGAATTATCATGGGAAAGTCTAAAGTTCAGTTCAGTTCATGTAGGCTGAGGTAGTTGTTGATTCTTTTGTTGTAACCGTTAGAGGGAGAGAGAGAGAGCAAGCAAACAGTGACAGCTACAGTCAGTCAAACCTTCCTTTACGTTCTTGATCCGTCGATGTGTTGTTGTGGCCATTCAGGTATGACCCCTCTGTCCTTTAGCTAGACCGTTCTTCTATGGTGGACTCGTCACCCAGGCAAGGGTGGACACACACACAAGCCCCCACCGGCCTCGCTATAAACACTGAGTTAAAATTGACCGATCCTTCATTCGGTCTCCGATGCCCCACACTTTTCTCGTGGGTTCCAACACTTAAGCAGTGCACACTAGTGTGTCTCTTGGTGCGTCTCAGGGGTGTCTCCCCAGACCTCACTTTTATCCCTACTCACGGGGTCTCAGGTGTCAATCAGTTTTGAATGGCTTAGCCCATCAAACCAGCCACTCCGGCTGTCCACTGAGGAATTTTAATGAACAGAATGGTACCAAGTAAACAGCCCTCTCTGGACCCATAAATCTTACATGAGTCATAATATGGTCTCTCTCCCCTGGTTGTTATCTCTCCCTTGTCTGAAGCAAATGTTCCAGTCCCAGTATGTTTTGTTCCATCTCTTTCTCCCTCATTAGCAGCCTGGCAACAGTAACAGTTTGTAATTCTCCCAGGGGAGGGGGACATGGGCAACCCTGGTCCCTTCCGCCCTTCAGAGCTGTTCATCCTTCGTAACACCATAAGTTAGTCCGCGGTATGCAAGGGGAAGCTGGGAGAGGTAATTCGGGAGGGAGCGGCTGACATCACAGCCCAAGATGGGCGAGTCCATTCAATGCTTGGAAAATGCACTTCACGCTCATCAGCCTACTGTCTTCCCCTCCCGCATTACAGCGCTCACCAATTATCAATGGCCTCCACATCTTGCGTCAAAAACTGAGAATGGACTCAACGGAATATACTTGGTCTTACTGTGCACTGCCAGACCGGGCTGAGATTGCTAACAGGGTTGCTCGGTTACTGCCCACCACTGGGGAGCACTAGCAACACACATTGTGCAAAGTTTAAAAAATGTTTATTCTTTTTAATCTCTCGTGGAACTCCACTTGAGAAATTCTGCTTTATACATTGTATGGGAGTTACGTGTACCGCGTTGTGCACCCTGGTCCAAACAATGAAACACTGTCATTCAACTGTACGCTTGTATACTGCCAAATGAAATGATAAATTGAACGAACTTAATATAGGAGTATGGAATATAGAAAAAGTAATAATAGGTTTAAATTTATTTCCTGTAAATGTGAATTAATCTAAAATAGATTCCAAGAATGAAGGGGAGACAAAGAAGTCGTCATCTGGGGTACATTTCCGATGCCCAAATAATTGACAAGTACAGTGGGACAAACTTTTAAACAAATCACGTGACTGATTTCTTTCTCAAAATGCAGGTGGAGAGTTTTGAAATCTATATAGGTTTGGTAATACTGGAACTTCTCATGATCATTTAGTTTTGTATTCTATAACATTGGGATAATATTTCTACCAAATAGAAAATGAAATAAATGTTTCTCTAGTTAATGAATGATTCTACTTTATTGCTTAAATATATTGCCTACAGTTCCATTTGTCTTGCTGCGGTTCAACTGCAACAGCGGGTGAATTATCCAGGGCAATTCAATATTAAAATTGTACTTGAGAGAAGGCCCAATGTACTAATCATGAATATCTTAGTGTTTAAGTAATAGCCTTGTAAGACACATTCTAAACTACAGAATTTAAAAACTACATCAGAATGTCTGCTAAGGCAATTCAGGTGAATTATCACTACCAGCTTCTTAATCCAACATAATTGCACAGTCTTTGTGACAGATTAAATAGGATTCTGTTATTGACTATTCCCAGATATTTGCATTTGTTCAGTAAAGAGTAAATAAACAGTTCTTTTAAAATAAAGGTAATTTGTCAATACAAAACTGGAAGGCCCATTCATCAGCAGATCAGAACTCAAGGCTTCCAGTGAATTCCCAAGACTCTTTGGCATATTTGCCTCTAACTCAGTAACACTAAGATCATTTTAGCAGACTCCCGAAAAGGACATTTCTGTGTGCTTCGTATTGACTCTGCTAAAATGATCTTGCAGGCACTGCGAAGGTAAAATAGAACTCTGAAGGAGAATAACTCAGGAAGAACAGTCCCATCCTGCCTGTACAATCTGGCAGTTAGCATTGGAATTAAAATGCTAATATTCTTTCTAGACATATTTTCCATGGTTACCTACTAAAATTGTTTAGGAAGGAAAAACTGAGAACTTTAAGTATTTGATTGATGAGAATCCTTAGTCGATCAAGCCAGAAGAAATTTTAATCAGTTGCATGGTATTTATATGACCCCCCCTCCCCCCGCCCCCACAGGAAACATTTTAACTAACAGACAATTAAAGTTCTGATTTTAAAACATATATATGCACCAAGTATAAATGTTGCTTCATTTCACTTGTGCATTACCAGATACCTCTTTCCAAATAGGATGGAAAATAAAAAGTTGAGGCCAACTACAGTTAGCAGGTTATTTGGCGTGTTAGGGCAGCACAGTAGTGCTGGAGTGGGGGTGGGGGTGGGTGATGGGAACATGGAGACGATGACAAGGAAATTACTGTAAGAGTATCCTTGATTGTCATCAGGAACCTGACAGGTCAAAATGCCTGTTTCTGTGTTGTATGATGTTCACAAGTAAAAACATACAATGTGATTTTTTTTCTGACACCCTACAGTATGTTTTAATTTTGAAGTATGTTAGGTATTATATGTTTATAAATCACCTAAAGAAAATATTATATGGCAGGGGTTCACAACCTTTTTATGCCATGGGACTCCACCATTAACTGAGGACTCCTTGGACCCCAGGTTGGTAATTCCTTTTACAGAGGAGTTATGATGGGAAGACACTCTATAGGCATTCTACACATCAGTGTCCATTATAAATGTCTTGCGAAGGTACGGGCCTAACAGCCAGGTCATGAACTAACATATACAGAATGAAATCTGCCCCATTCAGAAAAGTACAAAGAAAAGGGGCGACTCAAAATTAAACCAAGGATGGTCCCCAAATGGTAAAACCTACACTGAATGACCATCTTGTATTTACTGTATTGCTTAACAATGGACTGATCTTTAAATGTAACATAAACAGATAACAACATTACAAACCACATTATGGCACCCTTTCTACATTTGCTTGTAAAAATCACCATGCGTTGACTTATTTCAAATTATTTTTCTTCCACATTACAGTAAGAAATCTTACTTTATTGTTGGAATAGGACTGTTCTTCAATGGCAGCATTGTTGTCTCTGAGTAGGCTGATGCAGGACCAGATAGTCTTGGAAGGCAGAAACACAAACTTGGTCTCTGAATTTCAGGTAAGTATACAGAAAGGAATTGGTACATGGTCAGACAGGGTAGATTCCCTCATGGTCTGGGTTGTGGGATTCCAATACAGTAGACTAAACAACACTAATTGATTCTGTCTTCTGATATAAAGGCGGTAACAGCTACACGATCAATTTTCAAGGCATGAATTAGAATTGCTTAAAAAGTCAGCCTGTTCACCCTG
This sequence comes from Hypanus sabinus, assembly GCF_030144855.1. Classification (NCBI taxonomy): domain Eukaryota; kingdom Metazoa; phylum Chordata; class Chondrichthyes; order Myliobatiformes; family Dasyatidae; genus Hypanus; species Hypanus sabinus. The sequence continues at coordinate 50,531,030 of NC_082715.1, forward strand.
ACACAACTATGTTCTAGTTCACCAAGAAAAGTGAGGACATGACAACAGCAACCATGTTTGTGGATAAAATAGGAAAAATAAATAGAATATGAATGCACAGAAACTTGGAAAGCCTATTGTTTTTAATTATTGACTGGTTGATTAGTTTACATTTAATTATTTTCTTTAGGTTTTCTTACAATGATATCCAGAAACATGTCATATACTTTGATACAACTTTCAGAAACCTAGTTCTGTGAATAATTCACTGACAGGACTTTCTTACTCCTCCAATGAACTTAATTGCTGGGAACTTATCTGCAAATAATTATGTTAATATGTACAGAAATACAGTTACAGATTTCAAAATGTGGAGAAGCCTTGAGAAAATAAAGAGGAAAGAAAATGGTTGATTGTTTTTGCTTCTTAGTGCTATTTTCACTCCTGTGGCAAACAAGATGAGGAGGAACTTCTTGAGCCAGAGGGTAGTGAATCTGTGTAATTTATTGTCATGGATTGTTGCTGAAGCCAAGTCATTAGGTATATTTCAAGCTGAAGTTGATAGATTCTTGATTAGTAAGGGTGTCAAAGGTTACTGGGAGAAGGTAAGAGAATGGGATTGTGAGGGGAAAAATAAATCAGCCATGATCGAATAGTAGAAGTAACTTGATGGGCCGAATGATTTAATTCTGCTCCTATGTCTTATGGTTCTATATAAGATGGCATAAAAACCTAGGAAGTATGCTTCATGGTCTCATTCTACACCAAAGTGTTATGGAAGCCAAATTGATTATGCACATTGCTAACTTTAGTTACATTTCTAAGAACACTTTCAAATTGCAAATTAAAGCAGCAACAGACAGAAATACTCAGCAGATCGCGCAGAATCTGTAGACAGAAACATAAGATTCGGGTTGATGACCTACGAGGGGTGATTGAGAAGTTCGTGGCCTAAGGTAAAATGAGTCAATTTTAGAAAACCTAGCACATTTATTTTTCAACATAGTCCCCTCCTACATTTACACACTTAGTCCAGCAGTTGTGGAGCATACAGATCTTGGGCCTCCTGAAAGTGTCCACAGCAGAGGTGATTGATAAGTTTGTGGCCCGAGGTAGAAGGAGATGAGTTATACAGCTTTCGTTACATGCATGTGCAGTTCAACTCTGCAGTGACTATGCAGGAAGTTTCTGGCCTAAGGTAGAAGGAGATGAGTCATTTGCCACCTTCTGCTCTTCAGAAAATTCACCAATGCATATTGATGAAGGGAATTAAGGCAACTCACAGGTCCAGAAGTGAGATTTTTTTTTTAAAAAGGTGCTTTCATGGGCATTTGGCATTTTTCTGGTGGCCCAATCAAATTAGGAAAGAGAGAGGAGGCAGCTCATGGATCCATGAGTGAGATTTCTAAAAGGAGCATTCATGGGCTTTCAACCAACTGGAGGGAAGACACAGCAAACGGCTCTCTATTGCTGAGTCTGGCACTATGGTTCATGAGGGAAAGGAAAGAGGGAGAAAAGGACTGCAGGAGTGATAGGGGATTCCATAGTTAGAGCAGTAGACACAAAATTTTGTGGATATGATAGAGAAACCCAGATGGAGGGTCAGGACATCTTGGATTGGGTCCATGGCATTCTAAAAGAGGAGAGTGAATAACCAGATGTCTTGGCAACAATAACATAGGTTGGAAGAGGGTGGAGATTCTGAAGTGCAGATTTAGGGAGCTAAGGTAGAAAGCTGAAAAGCAGAATCTCCAGGGTAGTAATCGCTAGAATGCTTACTGTGCCACACGCCAGCGAGGGCAAGAATAGGATGACTTGGCAGAAGAATGCTTGACTGAGGAACTGGTGCAGGGGGCAGGAGTTCAGATTTCTGGATCATTGGGATCGCTTCTGGAGAAGGCATGGTCTCAGGGTACTTGAAGGCCAGAGTCAGCATGGTTTCCTCAAGGGAAAATCTTGCCTATTGGAATTGTTTGAGGAAAAAACAAGCAAAGGAGAATTGGTGTATTGATTTTCAAAAGACCTTTGACAAGGTGCCATACATAAGCCAGCTTAGCAAGGTAAGAGCCCATGGTATCACAGGAAAGCTTCTAGTATGGATAAAGCATTGGCTGATTGGCAGGAGACTAAGTGTGGGAATAAAGAGAGCCTTTTCTGATTGGAGAGTAGTGGTGTTTGTTAGGGGTCGGTGTTGGGGCTGCTTCTTTTTAACTTATGTCAATGGTTTGGATGATGGAATTGATGGCATTGTGGATATGTGAGCAGATGATAGAAAGATAGATGGAGGGGTAGTAGGAGACTAGGCAAAGAAGTGGGAGATAGAATATTGTGTCGGGAAATGCATGGACATGCAATATGATAGAAGGAATAAAAGTGTAGATTCTTTTCTAAACGGAGAAAATTCAAAAATGCAAAGGTGCAAAAGGATTTGGGAATCCTCGTGCAGGATTCCCTGAAGTTCAATGTTGAGCCTTATAAGGCACTGGTGAGGCCTCACTTGAAATACTATAAGCAGTTTGGGCCCCTTTTCTAAGAAAGGATGTGCTGATAATGGAGAGGGTTCAAAGGAGATTCATTAAAATGATTCCAGAAATGAAATGCTTAGCACCTGAGGAGCGTTTGATGGCTCTAGGATTGTACTTGATGGCATTTCGAAGAATGAAGGAGAATCTCATTGAAACCTATGGAATCTTGAAAGGCCCAGATAGGGTTGATATGAAGAGGATGCTTCCTATGGTGGGAGAGTGTAGGATCAGAGGCTACAATCTTAAGAGTAGAGGGGAACTCTTTTAGAAAGGAGATGATGGGGAATTTCTTTATCAAGAGGGTAGTGAATCTGTGGAATTCATTGCCACAGATGGCTGTGGACACCAAGTTATTGGATATATTTAAGGTGGATGTTGATAGATTTATGATAACTCAGGGTGTGAAGGCAGAAGAATGGGGTTGAGGGGGAAATGGATCAGCCATGATCAAATGATGAAGCATACACAATGAGTCAAATGGCATAATTCTGCTCTCATGTCTTATGGAAATATCTCTCGAAGGGCCTCTGCAAATTCTTCTCTCTAGACGTCCACAAACTCAGAGGATCATTAGGCCTTGGGTAATTATCCACTTCAATGCACTGTAAAGCTGCAAATACGTCTTCTCCAGTAATATGAATGTTTTAGACCACAAGACATCTCCACTTGTTTTCCTTGTCTCTTCAGTATAAACAGAGGAGAAATATTTGTTAAAGATCCCACCCATTTCCTGTGGCTCAAGACGTAGGCAGCCATGGTGATCTCCAAGGAGACCTCCTCCGTTGTCACCCTTTCACTCTTATAGAGTGACAGAACTTCTTGGGATTTTCCTTCATCCTGCCTGCCAGATCCATTAAATACCCTCCCTTTGACCTCTTGATTTCCCTCTTAAATATACTTTTAATATTTCTGTAGTCATTGAGGATTTCATTCATTTCTAACCTCCTAAGTCCAAAATTAGTATGTAGGAGATCTGGGAAATTTCCAGTGACATTAATGCCCATAGCTGTAAGGAGTAGGTCCAGCTCTAGCTCTAGTCGCTCGACGAATACACATGACCATGAACTTTGACTGACTGTATCAAGCAACTTGGACTTAGGAGTTGGCCTTGCTATTGAGCATTTGAGATGGCCACTCCCAAAGGTGATTCCAACAGATAGCTGGGTTTCCATCCGGAAAGGCAGAAGAGTTAGATAGGGAGTGTAGGATTTCCCTGTGGCCATTCTTCTCAGTAACAACTATATTATTTTGGATACTGTTGAGGGGATGGCCTTTTAGAGGAGAATAGCAGCCAAACCTGTGACACCACGACTGTCAATGATGTACTGCAGGCGATAGTGGAGTTTGGACAAGCTCTAGTATGAGGATCCTCAATAGTTAATGTAACAAACAGGAAAATCATGCTTACAGCATCAGAATCCAGAATAGCATGTTGCATTCTTGGTCAAGGATAAGGATGCCTCTGAGCAAATGCAGAACGTCCTCATGGGGGAGGGTGAACAGCCAGAGGTGGTTGTACACATTGATACCGCCAACATCACTACAAAAAGGGATGCAGTCCTGCAGTGTGAACATTGGAACCTTAGGAAGAAATTACAAAGCAGAAGCTCAAGGGTTTTAATGTATGATTTACTTCTGTTGCCAAATGCAAGCAGGAATAAGAGGATGGAACAGACAAATGCTTGGCTAAGGAGCTGGTACATGAGGGAAAGACTGAGGTTCTTGGACCACTGAAATCTTTTCCAGAGCTGAGGTAGCATGTACAAGAGAGATGAATTGTACCTGAACTATCGGGGACCGATGTTCTAGCAAGGGGATTTGATAGTTCAGGAAAATTAATTTAGACTGGCAACAGGGTAGCATCCAATGTAATAGTAGGTAATTTTAACTTCTCTAATATTGCCTGGGACTCCCAGAGATTTTGTTAGTCCAAGAGTTTTCTGAAGCAATACATTGATGGTTCGATTAGAGAAGGGGTAATACTCGACCTTCTCTTAGACATGTCCATGGGGAGCACTTTGGAATCAGTGACCATAATTCCATTAGTTTTAAGATACTTATGGAAAAAGTTAAAATTCCAAATTGGTGAAACCAATTTCGATCACATTTGACAGGAAACTGCAAAGGCTTATTGGGAGAGGCTGCTTGGAGGTACAGGGACATCTGGCAAGTTGCGGGGCTTTTAGAAGTGGGATGGTGAGAGTTCAGGGCCAACATGTTCCCAGTTGAGTGAAGAGCAGACTGGCGGGATTAGAGTATCCGGGTTGATTGAGACTCTAATCGGGAAAAATGGGAATGTAACTCAGGTAGAAGCAACTGAGATAAGCAAGACTTTTGAGGGAGACAAGAGGTGCAAGAAAGACAAAAAAAAAGGGGGACACGAGATATTCAGACCGATAAATAAAGGATAATCCTAAAATATTCTGTAAATATATTCAGAGCAAAATTAGTAACTAAGCAGAGATTAGATTCCTTCAAAGATCAGTGTGGTAAGAAGCTGTCTGGAAAGAGTAAGGTCCCATATGAATACTTCTCATCTCCATTTACCTTGGCACAGAATAGTGATATCCTGAAACATATTGATATTAGGAAAGAAGAGGTGTTAGCAGTTGTGCCGTGCATAAAGATGGATTAAATCCCTGGGATTTAGCCAGTTGCATCCAAGGATGTTGTGGGAAGCGAGGAGATTGCTGGGCCTGGCAGTGACGCCTGTTTCTTTGTTAGCCATAGCCTGTGGTATCCAGTGACTAAAGGGTGCCCAGTATTGTGACATTAGCTAAGATACTGCAGTCTTTTTCTCCCAGGGTAGGAGAGTTGAAAACTAGTGGGCATAAGTTTAAAATGAGAAGGGAAAGGTGATAGGAGAGACAAGTGTTTCACGCAGAAGATGGTGGGTATATAGAGTGAGCTGCCAGAAAAGTGGTTAGAGGTAAGAGCAATTACAATGTTTAAACATTTTTTGGAAAGATACGAGAATAAGAAAGATAGAGGGGTAGGCAAATGGGTAAGTTTAGGTAGGTATATTGGTCAGTATGGACAAGTTGTGCTGTTTACCTCTATGAATCTATGAAGATTGAAGCTGGTGGACTCTACTGTGCCTAGTTAAAAGATAACATCTGTCCAAGTATAGTGGACTCTGATAGTTCGCCCATTGATTAATTGGAGTAGCCGCTTATTTGGGACAACTGTCAAAGAACAAAAACTAATCAATTAAATAGCTCTGTACAAAGCAAATTGTGCAGAGGATGTGGAGAGTCTGCAGAGGGATATAGGTAGGTTAAGTGAATGGCCCAAGGTCTGGCAAATGGAATACAATGTTGGTAAATGCGATATCATCCACTTTGGAAGAAATAAAAGAGCAGATTATTATTTAAGTGGTGAAAGATTGCAGCATCCTGTTGTACAGAGGGATTTGGGAGTGCTTGTTCATGAATCGCACAAAGTTGGCTTGCAGATACAACAGGTTATTAAGAAGGCAAACGAATGTTGACCTTCATTGCTAGAGGGATTGAATTCAAGAGCAGGGTGGTCATGCTGCAGCTATACAGGGTACTGGTGAGGCCGCACCTGGAGTATTGTGTGCATTTCTGGACTCCATACATGAGGAAGGATATACTGGTTTTGGATGTGCAGAGGAGGGTCACCAGGTTGATTCCAGAGATGAAGGGGTTAACCTACGAGGAGAACTTGAGTCGCCTGGGGCTATATTCTCTGGAGTTCAGAAGAATGAGAGAGGACCTTATAGAAACAAACAATATTTTGAAAGCGACAGAAAAGATTGAAGTAGGAAAGTTGTTTCCATTGGTAGGTGAGACTAGAACTAGGGGACATTGCCTCAAGATTCAGGGGAGAAGATTTAGGATGGAGATGAGGAGAAACTGTTTTTCCCAGAAAGTGGTGAATCTGTGGAATTCTCTGCCCAGGGAAGTGGTTGAGGTTTCTTCATTAAATATATTTAAGATACAGTTAGATAGGTTTTTACATAGTAGGGGAATTAAGGGTTATGGGGAAAAGGCAGGTAGATGGAGCTGAGTTTAGAGTTTACGGACAGATCAGCCATGATCTCATTGAATGGTGGGGCAGGCTTGATGGGCTGGATGGCCTACTCCTGCTCCTATTTCTTACATTCTTATTCCCTTAATTCATTTGGGACACTATGCAGCTTTATTGGGACAGGGAACTTGTGAAACAGGTCCTAACTAGTATCAGGCAGATGCACAAGTGTGGCCGTTAGATTGTGCTTAGAATGAACAATTTTTAAATAGCAGTAGTTGTGTGTTTTGTGTTCAAAAAGCAGTGACCTTTATCACTGATAGTTGTTGAGAAATGAGCAGTAAGACAATTCAGAACAGTTTTTCTCATTGCCACTTGAAGCATTCAGGCACAAGGTGTGAGAAACAGTGGGAGTGAACTGCAAAGAATTTGAAGATATCGACAATCATCTTGAATGTTACAGTGAAAATGTAGATTTAGAGGATCAAAAGCATTGTATGAAGGCAGTTCATTCATGCACTAGGTGTCCGTGCTGATTCTGTTCACTTACAATTAAACAAAAGAACATGGCAGAGTACATTCAGTGAATTCCTCTGTCAATAACAATTAGAAACTAATGCAGTTTTACAGCATTGCCGTGGTACTGGTAGTGTTCTAATTTGGTCGGTATTTCATTTAAATACATAATCTGTTACTCAGTTAAGTGGCAGTTTGTTGATTTTATACCTTTTCAACTATTTCAATGAACTTCAGCTAATTGAGACAGCCGGTTAATTGGGCCAAAATGTACTGATCCCGCGGGATATGTTCCGATTAATCAGAATCCACTGTGCATGTTCAGTCTCTTTGGAAATGCGTAAGTGGTGATTAGGAATGGAACAGTGGATCAATGGTCACTGACAACTGCAAGCTCAAGGTGACTTTTGCAGACCGACTAAAATGGCAGGTCAATTTTTTTGCACTAATTATGCAAAGTTATAACAGTTTATGCTCTGCCAAACTGATCGGTTTGACTGCCTCATAAAGACGGTCAATTTACGAAGCATGGGTTTGTAGGAGTATCATTAGGAGAAGATACTAGATAAGGTAGTTCTCCCAAATTTAACTAACTGATAATGAATGAAAAAAATTGTGAGCTGCACATGCCCAATTTTCTGATGGGTATTTTCAAAGGAAATGTCTTTTTTGCAAACTGTCGTATGTGTTGTTTCTCATTTATCCTAATATTTCTAAATCAGAAACCACCTGTGACATTCACTGGGAGATTTTTCTCATGCTCGGATAAATGAGAAGCAATAAATCCAGTATTAAATAAATAGAGTATTATCTTCGGTGGAAAGTGGGACCAGGATCTAAATCATAATACCCATTATCATAATGCCTGTAGATGAATACTTCTGGAATGGGGAAAAATGCTAATTTTAAAGTTATATATTTTTAAAATTCAGATTCAGTTTATTGTCATTTAGAAACCACAGATGCAATGCAGTTAAAAAATGAGACAAAGTACCTCCAGAATGTTATCACAAAAATGCATGACAGAACAGACTACATCAGAAAATCTACATAACATTTGGCAATCCCCAATCCTGAGTCGTATAGTATTTTTTAAAAAGCTGCTTAATAAGTGTCAGGACTTGTCATATGAAAATCACCCAGCAAAATGCAACCACAAAGTTCCTTGATATTTTAAGTTATATCCCTGGGGGACATTTCCAGATACTAGTTTCCATTGCTCTTACACAATAAAAACATCAAGGTATCCTGCCTTGGAAATTCAATGGAATGAATTTCAGAGTCAAAGTATAAAGCACAGATGTGCCTGCATAAAATGTTTATCACTATCAACTAGGGTAGGTTTTGCAGAATGGATGTTTTTTTTTATTTAACTGCATTAACAATAACAGAGCTTTTAAATCCCTCACCCACCTGCAGGCTCTGCTCACATCTTCCTGCTGAATAACTAAGGGCAATGAGTTTACTCAGGAGAAATGCTATTTTCATTTCACTACTGAGTATGGTTCACTATTTCCTAAGCAGTTCATTTTCCTCTTAAATCTTATTTATCTGCAAGATACTTCTTTTAATAATTTAATTTTTCCTTCTTCACTTTTTAATTATCTTGTTTACATCTTTTCCGATTATTGTATTTCCCACTTGCAACCTCCCATAAACTGGTTACATAATGAAACACATCCGGTCTGCTTTAAAATTAAATTGAACAAATATTTTAAAAAAGCACAAAAGGATAATGTGTAATTTTGGCAGGGACATTCAATTGTCTTTTCAACCACAGCAGCCACTGACAAATTTGTTCAGCTATTGTCACTCATAGTAAACACATTTTCACCTTTCTGTGCTTTCTTAATTACAGAAAGGGTGAGGGAGTTCCCTTGGCTCATGGACTGGAGTCTCTTCTGATATTATACAAAACATGAAAATATCTGCTTTGTGTCTGTATTTCACATTCCTGAAATATACAAAGCATTATAATTCCAATTTTACACAAAATTTGCATGAAGTGATTTGTAGAGGATTACAAAAGAGAATGCAAGTTACATGAAACATGCATCATGCAGTACTGGTCTAACAAGTATTTACTTGCCGATAGTTTATTATGGTTGCTGCATTAATTATTACTTAGTTAAAAACACTCATATGATCCAATCTCATAACTGCATGATTTTAGCAGAATTCCTTAATTCTGATTTCTCAGCTACATTTCACAACAAAGTTTCATTTAACAACAAAAATGCGATCAGTTCTTGGAACCACAATGCACGTTTCCTTTAAAAGATGCAGGGCGATTTTGGCTTACAATAGCCATCGCAATTCTAAACTTCTTGCTGATGTTGCAGCTAATAAATGTGTATTTGCTGCATGCAACAAAATTCACTGAAACAAGCAACTCCAGTTTATCATCTTGGCTGCAATATACAGAACTGTCAAGGGTTAATTTTCTGCACTAATTAATTGAGCACCAGTTATCCAATTTAAGTAAACAGCCTTTCAGATGCAAATGAATTCTCTTACTCAGAACACAAGCCATTGTACATCAGGTTTTAAGATTATGAACTGCTACCAAAGAATATTTTATCAGGAGAAAATTATAAGTTAATCAGGTCTTTTAACAGCTTTATTACAATGTTAACTTCTGAATATCATATTTGAGAATATATATTATAACCCTGCCAGACTTGGGTTCCTGTGAAAATGATTCATCATTTTGCATGATCTAACAGAAGTACATTCAAATGTATGAACCTACAAGAAACAATTTCATTGGTTACATTTTGTATAATGGGAAAAATTTATTAGTGAAATGCTTCATTATCCAAGCAATTAAGCACCTTCTTCTTGTCAAAATCACTTCTACTCAATAAATGTTTCAGAGATGATTTCTCAAGTGAAGGGGTAATAAACACATTTGATGTGAGTGTGGGTGGGAGAATAAACAGATGGGTCTATAGCAGAAACCAGATTCGCAACTACTAGTTTTCTTCCTACGCGAGAAATGAAAAACTATCTTTGTGTTTTGAAAAGCTGCAATTTCCCAATGAGTGAACACTTAATGTCATATTAAATAAGATTCCTAGATTTAAATCGGCTCAGGGAATCTTCTTGAGCAGCTCTCCTAATTGGTAACTATAGCTTTGTCAGAAGATAAGCTATAAACTTAATTGCACAATATTACTCAGTTGTCCACCAAGGTCACAGAGGACAAACACGAATATTCCTGAAAACAAACCCCTGTGCAATTAACAGGAAAAACTTACATACAAATCATTTCAGGAATGTGGATGCATTAACAAGGTCAGCACTGTCTGAGCTACCATGAAATTGATTAATCTTCGCAGTGTCCTGATGAAGGGTCTCAGCCCGAAATATCGACTGTACTCTTTTCCATAGCTGCTGCCTGGCCTGCTGAGTTCCTCCAGGATTTTGTGTGTGCTGCTTGGATTTCTCCAGCATCCGCAGATTTTCTCTTGTTTGTGATTAGCTTTAATACTTTAATTGGGGTTGTGAATGTTTGTGGATAAGGCATCAGTCACATGGGTTGCCATGTTTCGAATGATGGGAAACATCTCGAGTACAGTCAAAACACTACTGATTCAGGTAAGTGGAGAGCATTTCATCACACTCCAATTTTTTAATGGTGATTGGGGAGTAAAGAAGTGGGTCACTTACCACCTCGGGATAAATAATATTGCTTTTACAAGTGTAAAAATCCAAGAGTATTTACACTCTAAATAAGTCCACTCAACAGCAATCTCTCTCTATGCAAGTACAATTGTGTAAAATATGGTTAACGTGGCTTTTGCAAAAGAGAAGTCCGCTGAGATGCCTTTCATAAAGTGAAAACTTTCCCCTGACAATTTCAAATAATATAACCTCTCTGACATTCTAAAAACAGTTTTCTATTTCAATTGATTAACTAAATTTGGTTGTCTATCTCAGTCTATCAAATTTCACTTTTCAATAGCTAATCCTCAAACTCATGCAATTCATTCGATTCAAACAATTCAGAAACAATTTTTTGTTTGCTCACACATCTTATCTTTCCAGATATTCATGTTTAAGAGATTAATAGCTACCAACCAGTATAGGTTGCAGTATAAAGAAATGCAATCTTCCTGGAATGTGCAATTCATTGGAAACACATTGTCACAACATAACTTGCCAAGCAATCTCCTTTCCTTCACATCTACAAAGTTTACACTCCAAATTCTGCAGCTTGCACCTTACTTCAAATGTTATCTTCTATTTTACACATCTTTATTTAACTTCACACTTTCCCATCCACACTATGTCCATGTAATTTTGGTAAATAGCTTCAACACAACTCATCCGTGGTTAACTTCAAAAACATGAGATTCCACAGTTTCAGATTTCTGTTGCCCTGCTGAGAGCTAGACCATTTTTACTGATTTTCCGGATACAGTATTGAATTCTGTATCCCACAAAACAAATGCTCCTATTCTAACTACAACATCAGCAATGAGTATTATATTTCAAAATTATTATCAAAGGTCAGCAAAAAAAAGGTAATTTAAATAAAACAAAATCAATTTGCTGTTATATTGCCCTCTTAACAAAGGGGGTAAAAAACAAAAGCCTTTCACTAGACAGACAAACTGAACCAAACCAAAGAGAAATAGATTAGGACCAATGCAAGGTCCCACTCAGTGTTATCAGTGCTAATTGAACAAACTTGATTTGTGCCAACGAGCATTAGGTTGGTAGCACTTGAGTCAGGTGTTTGTGAAGTGAAATCCTATTCCAGAAACTTGGAACTCAAAAATCTAGGCTGACAATCCACAGGTCAAAAACACTGCTGAAATATGATTTGAGGTACCAGCTTTCAGAAGAGAGGTCAAACAATTGGATGAAAAGTAGATCCCGTGGCAACACTGTAAAGAGCAGGGAGTTACTCTTGGTCTCTTGCTCAATATTCAATCACAAATATCAAAATTACTTTAAGGTGAATATCTATTATTCTTTACACTGAACTTTTTGGAATTTTACTATGCTCAGGGCAAGCACCATTTTATTCACAACAATGTACTAATACTTTATATTACAACAGTCCTATAAGTCCAAATTACATAACTGATTGAAGGATTACTTCAGATGTCCAAAGGCACCATTTTACTGCAAGATTTCATAACATTCTAAGGAAAGCAGTAAGTGATTTTACCAAGTATTTTTTTTAAACTGGAAGTAGTTTGACTGGGTCGATGCAGATAAGACCATAAGACATTGTAGCAGAAATAGGCCATTTGCTCCATCAATTCTGCTCAGCCATTCAATCATGGCTAATCCTTCTCCACACTCACCCCTTCTTTCCGTAACCTTTGATGTAGTGTCCAATCAAGAACATATCAAGCTCTGCCTTAAATACACCCAACAACCTGCTGTCCACAGCTACCTGTGGTAACAAATTAACCACCTCTGGCTAAATGGATGCCCCTCTATCCTGAGGCTGTGCCCACTTGTCCTAGAGACCCCACCATGGGAAACATCCTTTCCACATCTACTCTGTCCAGGCCTTCCAACATTCGAAGGGTTTCAATGAAAAATCCCCTTCATCGTTCTGAATTCCAGCGAGTACAGACCCAGACCTATCAAACATTCCTCGTATGATAACCCTTTCATTCCTGGAATCATCCTTGTGAACTGCCTCTTTTTTCAGATGAGGAGCCCCAAACCGTTCACGATACTCAAGATGAAGCCTCACCAGTGCCTTATAAAGCCTCAGCATCACATCCCTGCTCTTGTATTCTAGACCTCTTGAAATGAATGATAACAAGGCATTTGCCTTCTTCAACACCGACTCGTAAATGAACTTTTATGTGTTCTGCACAAGAACTCCAAAGTCCATTTGCATCTCAGATTTTGGATTTTCTACCCGTTTAGAAAATTAGTCTGCACATTTATTTCTACTACCAAAGTACAAGACTCTGCATTTTGCAATACTGCATTTCATTTGCCATCTTCTTGCCCATTCTCCTAATCGGTCTAAGTCGTCTGTAGCCTACCTGTTTCCTTGCAACTACCTGCCTGTACTGTATAGCCTATATTATAATAAGAGACTACTTTATGTTTTAGTAACACGTCGTTGCATGTGCTATTAGGTGCATACTGAGCACACACTATTAGATGCGTATTGATCTGTACGTGTGTGCTGAGTTCAGTTTCTGCCAGTAAAGAACCATGAAACTTAGGTCCCATCTCCAGCCTTTTTATTAATAGCATTGTTGTGTAACCAGGCCACATACACAATACTGCCCCTCCACCAATCTTCGTATCATCTGCAAACTTGGCAACAAACTATCCATCAACTAAATCATTAATATACATAATAAGAAAAAAACAGTCCCAACTAGAGTTATCAGCAGCCAACCAGACAAGGATCCTTTTATTTCCACCTACCACCTGCCTCCTAACAATCAGACTATGCTATAGTATGTATGTTAGTAACTCTCCTAACTTGGTAAGCAACTTCACGTGCGGCACCTTGTCAAAAGCCTTCTGAAAGTCCAAATATACAATATCCACTGCATCCCTTTATCTATTTTACTTGTAATCACCTCAAAGAATTCCAACAGATTTCCCCTCAAGAAAACCATGCTGATGTTGTCCTATCTTGTCATTAAGTACTCCAGAACTTCATCCTTAACCATTCACTCCAACATCTTCCCAACCACTGAGGTCAGGCTAATTGGTCTACAATTTCCTTTCTCTTGCCTCAATTCTTTCTTAAGTAGTGGTGTGACATTTGCAAGGCACCATGCCAGTGTTCAATGATTTTTGAAAGATCATTTCTAATGCCTCCTCAATCTCTACCGCTACCTCTTTCAGAACTCTAGGGTCCAGTTCATTTGTTCCGAGTGAATTACGTACTCTTACGTTGGCCAGCTTTTTGTAAGTGTAACTGCACTCACTAAATCTTCCTTTACACACTACAATGTCTGGCACACTGCTGGTGTATTCCACAGTGAACACTGATGCAAAATACCCATTTAGCTCATCTGTCATCTCCATGTCCTCCATTATTATTTCTCCAGCCTCATTTTCTACATACTTGAAAATGCTTTTACTATCCATTTTGATGTTGTTTGCTAGCTTCCTTTCACATTTCGCCTTTTCTCTCCCAATCATTCTTGTAGTTGCTCTCTGTAGGTTTCTAAAAGCTTCCCAATCTTCTATTGTCCCACTAAGTTTTGCTTTGTAGTATGCCCTCTCTTTTGTTTTCACATTAGCTTTGACATCCCTTCTCAGCCAGGTTGTACTATTCTGCCATTTGAGTACTTCTTTGTTTTTGGAATACATCTGTCCTGCACCTTCCTCATCTTTTTCCTAGAAACTCAGCCATGCATGCCCTGCCAGCATTTCAGTCCAATTTAGTTTGGCCAACTCCTCTCTCATACCACTGTAATTTCCTTCATTCCACTGAAATACTGCGACGTCAGATTTTACTTTCTCCCTGTCAAATTTCAAGTTGAGCTCAATCATATTGTGATCATTGCCTCCTAAGAATTTTTTTTTAACCTTAAGCTCCCTAATCACCTCCTGTTCATTACATAACACCCATTCCAGTATAGCTGATCCCCTAGCAGGCTAAATGACAAACTGCTCTAAAAAGCCATCCATTAGGCATTCAGCAAATTCACTCTCTTGAGATCCATTAGTAACCTGATTTTTCCAATTGACCAGCTTGCTGAAATCTCGCATAACATTGCCCTTTTGATATGCCTTTTCTATTTTCTACTGTATTCTGTGGTCCATCTCCCAGCTATTGTTGGGAGGCCTGTATATAACTGCCATCAGGGTTATTTTACCCTTGCAGTTTCTTAACTCAACCTACAAGGATTCAACATCTTCCACTCCCAGGTCACATCTTTCAACCGGTTTGATGCCATTCTTTACCAGCAGAGCCATGCCACCTCCTCTGCCTACCTTCCTATCCTTCCACTACACTAATATGACAAAACAACCAACTGCCAGGGAAAGATTTCAATTTAGAATGAATGCGTGCAGAAAAGAATTGGTTAGTGTATTTCTCCTGCACATATGCTCATGGAAGTTTGGAACACTGTTCCCCCAGAAGATTGTGGATTTGTCATTATCTAGCACATGAATATAAAACTTGCTAAAATTTTCATGGACATGCAGCTCTTTTGCAGCAAGCCGGTTTATGGTTCATTAGTTTTGAGATAGGATGATGGAAAATGA
The DNA here is from genome assembly GCF_030144855.1 of Hypanus sabinus. Classification (NCBI taxonomy): domain Eukaryota; kingdom Metazoa; phylum Chordata; class Chondrichthyes; order Myliobatiformes; family Dasyatidae; genus Hypanus; species Hypanus sabinus. The sequence continues at coordinate 50,546,263 of NC_082715.1, forward strand.
GTTGAGATGCATAGGCCACATGACTTCACAGATGGACCTGAAAGAGTAAGGAAATTTGCAAATGTATTTAGATCTATATTTACTCAGGAGATGAACAGAAAGTGGGGCAAAACAGTGGCGAGGTTAGGGACCCTATACAGATTACCGATGGAGATTTACTTGAAGCAAATTTGAGTCCTGACAAGGTGTTCCCTCAGACTCTGTAGGAGGTAAGTGAAGAAATTGCAGGGGCACTAGCAGAAGTATTTAACTCATCCTTAGCAGCAGGTGAGGTACCGGAGGATTGGAAGATAGCCAAAGCTGTTGTGCTGTTTAAGAAAGTGAAGTTATTGAAAGGTATTCTAAGGGACTGAATATATAAGCTTTTGGATAGATATTGACTGATTAGGGATCGTCACCATGGCTTTTTAGGTGGTAGGTAGTCTCTGACCAATCTTACAGAGTTTTTTTTTGAAGAAGTTACCAGGAAAGTTGATGAAGGCAAGGCAGTCCATGTTGTCTACATGGACTTTAGCAAGGCATTTTGCAAAATCCTGCATGGAAGGCTGGGCAAGAAAGTTCGGTTGCTCGGCATTCAAGACGAGACAGTAATTTCGATTAGACATTGGCTTTGTGAGAGAAGCTGGAGAACGATAGTAGACGGTTGCCTCTCTGACTGAAGGCCTGCGACTAGTTGAATGCTGCAGAGATTGCCGCTAGGTCCATTGTTGTTTGTCATCACTAATTAATGATCCATGATTGTGGGTGTGGAGGACAGCGAGGAAGACCGTCAGAACTTATAGTGGGATCAACACCAGCTGGAAAAATGGGTTATAAAACAGTAGATGGAATTTAATGCAGGCAAGTGCAAGGTGTCACAGTCGGTAGAACCAACCAGGGTAGGTCTTACACCGCAAACGCTAAGGCACTGGGGAGCATGGTAGAACAAAGGTATTTAGGAATACAGGTCTGTAATTCATTGAAAATGGTGGAACAGGTGGATAGGGTCGTAAAGAAAGCTTTTGACACATTGGCCTTCAAAAATCAAATTACAAGTACAGGAGATGGGATGTTATGCTGAAATTGTACAAGACATTGGTGAGGCCTAATTTGGAGTACCGTGTGCAGTTTTGGTCAGCTATGTATAGTAAAGATGTAAATGTGCTTGCAAGAGTACAGACAGAATTTGAGGATGTTGCTGGGACTGTAGGACGTGAGCTATAAGGAAGAAATGACTAGGTTACGACTTTATTCTTTCAAATGCAGAAGATTAAGAGGAGGTTTGATAGATGTATACAAAATGATGAGGGGTATACGCAGGGTAAATGCAAGCAGGCTTTTTCAGCTGAGGTTGGTTGGGACTACAACTAGAGGTTATGGGTTAAGGGTGAAAGGTGAAAAGTTTAGTGAAGATGGAGGGAAAGTTTCTTCACTCAGAGGATTGTGAGTGTGAAATGACCTGCCAGTGTAAGTGATGCATGTGAGCTTGATTTCAATGTTTAAGTTTGGATAGGTACATGGGTGGTAGGGTTATGGACAGCTATAATCCTGGTGCTGGTCAATGGGAGTAGGCAGTTTAAATGGGCTGAAGGGCCAGTTTCTGTGCTGTATTTTTCTAGGACTCTTAGGACAATCATACTACTATTATGTAGGCTTTCTACACTTTTTGCATTATATTCCAGCATTACAAGTCTTGGCTACAAATACACAGATATCGTAACAAATGACAGATTGTTACAGTAAGTTAAAGGGATTTTTCCATTGAAACTTCAAAGTCACTCAGACAAATCCACTCAATCTCCTGTTGAATAATGTTTCAACCTTCCAAAACAATTATCTAACTTGCTGAAATATACCATCCACTTCAATTATCTCTGTAATAATCTTAAAGTGGGGTGTCTTGCTGCCACAGTGCCAGATAATAGGGGAAAATGTTTACAATTTTACAGCATCTTGTAGGTCAATAGGATTATTCATATTATTTTGTAAACCATCTTATCTGGAATAAGAGAAACCACAACATGAAGAGGGGGGAGTGGGAGGGTTGATGCATTTGCTGCTGCTTGTGTGTGGGGGGAGAGCTCGAGTTTCTGACCATTTCGGTCATTTCTTCCTTGGGTTCCTCCCCATTTTCTGGATGTGTGCGAAGAGCAAGATTGTTGTATGCTATAGGAACAAAATTAGGCCATCTGGCCCATTGGGTCAGCTCCATCATTTCATTATGGCTGATCCAATTTTCCTCTCAGCTCTAATCTCCTGCCTTCCCCCATATCCTTTCATGCCCTGACCAATCAGGAATCTATCAACCTCTGCCCTTAAATATTCAAAAAGACTTGGCCTCCATTGCTGCTTCTGGCAAAGAATTCTACAGATTCGCCATTCTCTGTTTAAATAAATTTCTCCTCATCTCTGTTCTACAAGGACTCCCCTCTATTTTGAGGCTCTGCCCCCTTGCCCCCTTGTCTTGGTGGAAACATCCTCTCCACATCTACTCTATCAAAGCCTTTCACCATTTGATCAATTTAAAATAGATCACCCCTCATTCTTCTAAATTTCAGCGAATACAGGCCCAGAGCCATAAAACACTCATCATATAACAAGCCATTTAATCCTGGAATCATACTCCTGAACCTCCTTTGAATCCACTCCCATTTCAGCACATCCTTCCTAAGACAAAGGGCTCCAAACGCCTCACCAGTGCTTTATAAAGTCTCAACACTACACCCTTGCTTTGATATCTCGTCCTCTTGAAATGAACACTAACAATTGCATTCGCCTTCCTCCCCACACACTCAACCTACAAATTAACTTTTAGGGAATCCTGCACAAGGACTCCCAAGTCCCTTTGCACCTCAGTTTTTTGTATTTTCCCTACACTTAGAAAATAGTCATAATACTGTTACGTCCGTAGCCCCCTGCTTTGTGAGAATCGCAAGATCACTGTTGGGTGGGGTCAAGGGGCCCAGGAAATGAGAAGAGACGTGCAGAATGTCTCGTTTCCCCAGCGATGTAAAGCTACGGGACATGGCCATTGTCTCTTGGAGACAAATTTGTGGATTGAGATACTATGCTACGTGAACGCCCTCAGGCAAAGTGGGCTGGTTGAGGGAGAGATTGCACACCCCCAACCTCATTGACATCTACGACCCTGCGAGTTGGGATAAAAGAGGGTCTATAGGAACAGCCCCTCAGACACACCAGAAGAAACGTTAAGCGACCACATAACAGCAGGAAGTCATCTGAAGGAGGCCACGTGCGTTCAGTTCCGTTGATGGAACTGGTGGCTGGAACCACGGAAAACGGCTTTTAGCTAACAACGGGGAAACCTACTCCCCCGACTCAACGGATTGGCATCATAAAAGACCTGGGCAAATTTTAAACCGCCTCTCTCTTAAACCCAAAACGCTACAGCGTGAACGAACTAACAGTGACTGTTATATTTCCATTGGACAATACATTATCCCCTAGACAACGATAGAGCTATTTCTTATTGGTTATTATTATACCCGCACTTTAGATTTAGGATTGATGACATATATTATCTGTATGTTTGCATTAATCTTATTTTTGTGCCCCTTTATCAATAAATACTTTTAAAAATAGTACCATCAGACTTCAACGGACCTCTCTATCTTTGCTGGTAAGTGACCCAGCTATGGGATTTCGTAACAATACACTTAGAAAATAACTCGTTCATTTCTTCTTCCAACATGCATGACCGTACGCTTCCTGACACTGTATTCCATCTGCCATTTCTTTGCCCATTCTACTTATCCAAGTCTTTCTGTAGCCTCTCTATTTCCTCAAAACCCCCCGTCCCCAACCTATCTTTGTATCTTCAGCAAACTTTGCAACAAAGCCATCAATTCCATCATCCAAATCATTGACATATAACGTAAAAGGCATCGGTTCCAATACAAATCCCTGTGGAACACCACTAGTCACTGGCAGCCAGCTACAAAAGGCTCCCTTTATTCCCACTCTTTGCCTCCTGCCCATAAGCCACTGCTTTATAACATGCAAGTATCTTTCCTGTAATACCATGTACCTTATTAAGCAGCCTCATTTGTGGCACCTTGTCAAAGGCCTTTGGAAAATCTAAGTACACAACATCAACTGATTCTCCTTTGTTTATCCTGCTTGTTATTTCTTCTAAGAACTCCAACATATTTGTTAGGTAACATTTTCCCTTCCAGAAACTAATCTGACTTTGGCCTATTTTATCATGTGCTTCCAAGTACCCCCGAAACGACATTCTTAACAATTGGCTCCAACATCCTCCCAACCACTAAGGACAGACTAACTGGTCTATAGTTTCCTTTCTTCTGCTTCTTTTCCTTCTTGAAGAGTGGAGTGACATTTCTGCTTTTCCAGTCTTCCGAAATGATTCCCGAATCTATCATTATTAATGCCTTCACAATCTCTTTAGCGACCTCTTTCGGAAGTCTGGGATGTGCGCCATCTGCTCCAGGTGACTGACCTACCTTCAGATTTTTTAGTTTCCCAAGAACCTTCTCTCTAGTTATGGTTACTTTACACACTTCATCTCCCTGACATCTGGAACTTCCACCATACTGCTAGTGCCTTCCACAGTGAAGACCAATGTAAGGTATTTATTCAGTTTGTCTGCCATTTTCTTCTTCCCCTATTACTACTTCTTCAGCATAGTTTTCCTGTGGTCTGATAAACACTCTAGCCTCTCTTTTACAATTTATGTATCTGAAGAAACTTTTGGTATGCGCTTTAATATTATTGGTTAGCTTACTTTTGCATTTCATCTTTACCTTCTTAATGACTTTTTTAGTTGCCTTCTGCTGGTATTTAAAAGCTTCCTAATCCTCTAACTTCCCACTAATTTTTGCTCTCTTTGGCTTTTATGTTAGCCATGGTTAATTTGAACTATTGAACCTTTCTGCAAAACCAGAACTCATTCATAGTAACATGTCAAACCTAAGCTGTAGCACTTAAACTGTTCTCCCGTAATTGCAATTTCAATCCAGCACATCATACTTCTACCACAGTTTAAACAGTATGATTTCATCAAAGCTCAAATTTTCATACAGACAGACATACTTTATTGATCCCGAGGGAAACTGGGTCTCGTTATAGCCGCACTGACCAAGAATAGTGTAGAAATATAGCAATATAAAACCATAAATAATTAAATAATAATAAGTTAATCATGCCAAGTGGAAATAAGTCCAGGACCAGCCTATTGGCTCAGGGTGTCTGACACTCCGAGGGAGGAGTTGTAAAGTTTGATAGCCACAGGCAGGAATGACTTCCTATGACGCTCAGTGTTGCATCTCGGTGGAATGAGTCTCTGGCTGAATGTACTCCTGTGCCTAACCAGTACATTATGGAGTGGATGGGAGACATTGTCCAAGATGGCATGCAACTTGGACAGCATCCTCTTTTCAGACACCACCTTTAGAGAGTCCAGTTCCACCCCCACAACATCACTGGCCTTATGAATGAGTTTGTTGATTCTGTTGGTGTCTGCTACCCTCAGCCTGCTGCCCCAGCACACAACAGCACTGGCCACCACAGCCTCGTAGAACATCCTCAGCATCGTTCGGCAGATGTTAAAGGACCTCAGTCTCCTCAGGAAATAGAGACAGCTCTGACCCTTCTTGTAGACAGCCTCAGTGTTCTTTGACCAGTCCAGTTTATTGTCAATTTGTATCCCCCGGTATTTGTAATCCTCCACCCTGTCCACACTGACCCCTTGGATGGAAACAGGGGTCACTGGTGCCTTAGCCCTCCTCAGGTCCACCACCAGCTCCTTAGTCTTTTTCACATTAAGCTGCAGATGATTCTGCTCGCACCACGTGACAAAGATTCCCACCGTAGCCCTGTACTCAGCCTCATCTCCCTTGCTGATGCATCCAACTATAGCAGAGTCATCAGAAAACTTCTGAAGATGGCAAGACTCTGTGTTGTAGTTGAAGTCCGAGGTGTAGATGGTGAAGAGAAAGGGAGACAGGACAGTCCCCTGTGGAGCCCAAGTGCTGCTGACCACTCTGTCTGACACACATACTCCTCAGAAAGTACAAACATATTTTGTTCCTAGTCTCAGTTAATTAAAGCATAATTTAGTACTGTAGCGGTGTGCTACACGCAGCGCTAAAATTACGACACGGAGTCGGTAACTGCAGTCGAAGGAAAAACTTTATTCGAAAACTTCAGCCTCACTTTTAAGCCTCTGTCAACCGGCCCCCCATGGCGAAGAGGCTCCAAAGCTCTGTGCTCGCAAACCCCCGTAGGCTATCTAATTGTGAGTCGGTTCGGATACGCTAGGAAATGAGGCGCTACATAACCCCCCCCCAGAACCGGCGATACACCCCCCAATGTCCACAGCCTGGGCCAGAACCTGCTTGGGAGGTCGGCCTCTGCGCCGAGGCGCCGGAAACTTGGCCGGTTGCGCCAGGTCCACATGGGCCGGCTTGAGGCAGTCCACCGTGAAAACCTCCTCCTTCCCCCCAACGTCCAGCACGAACGTGGACCCGTTGTTCCGGAGCACCGTAAACGGCCCCTCGTATGGCCGCTGCAGCGGTGGCCGATGCCCGCCTCTTCGTACAAACACAAACTTACAGTTCTGCAGGTCTTTGGGTACGCAGGTCGGGTTCCGCCCGTGCTGTGAAGTGGGTATGGGGGCCAGGTTACCGAGCTTCTCGCGAAGTCTGCCCAGGACTGCAGCGGGTTCTTCCTCTTGCCCCCTCGGGGCTGGTAGGAACTCCCCGGGGACGGCCAGGGGCGCGCCGTATACCAACTCGGCCGACGAGGCGTGCAGGTCGTCCTTGGGCGCTGTGCGGATGCCAAGAAGGACCCAGGGAAGCTCGTCCGCCCAGTTGGCTCCTCGCAGGCGGGCCATGAGGGCCGACTTCAGGTGACGGTGGAAACGCTCCACTAGCCCGTTCGACTGTGGGTGGTAGGCAGTGGTGTGGTGCAGCTGAGTCCCCAAAAGGCTGGCCATAGCTGACCACAGGCTGGAGGTGAACTGGGCGCCTCTGTCGGAGGTAATGTGGGCTGGTACACCAAAGCGGGATATCCAGGTGGCGAGCAGGGCTCGGGCGCAAGATTCGGAGGTGGTGTCGGTGAGCGGGACCGCCTCTGGCCATCTTGTGAACCGGTCCACGATAGTCAGGAGGTAACGCGCTCCGCGCGACACTGGCAGGGGGCCCACGATATCCACATGAATGTGGTCGAAACGCCGGTGGGCGGGATGGAACTGCTGCGGTGGGGCTTTGGTGTGCCGCTGAACCTTGGCCGTCTGGCAGTGCATGCACGTTCTGGCCCATTCACTGACCTGTTTGCGGAGACCGTGCCAAACGAACCTGCTGGAAACCAGCCGGACAGTTGTCCGGATGGAGGGATGCGCCAAGTTATGAATGGAGTCGAAAACACGTCGCCGCCAGGCTGCGGGGACGACCGGACGGGGCTGGCCGGTGGCGACGTCACAGAGTAGGGTCCTCTCACCTGGGCCCACGGGGAGGTCCTGGAGCTGCAAACCAGAGACTGCAGTCCTGTAACTCGGAATCTCCTCATCTACCTGCTGTGCCTCTGCCAGTGCCTCAAAGTCTACCCCTTGGGAAAGGGCATGAACGGTAGGGCGAGAGAGCGCATCCGCCACGACATTGTCCTTACCCGAGACGTGCCGGACATCCGTTGTGTATTCAGAGATGTAGGACAGGTGGCGTTGCTGGCGGGATGACCAGGGGTCGGATGCTTTCGTAAACGCAAAGGTAAGCGGTTTGTGGTCTGTGAATGCGGTGAAGGGCCGACCTTCTAGGAAGTACCTGAAATGCCGGATTGCCAGGTAGAGCGCCAACAGTTCCCGGTCAAAAGCACTGTACTTGAGCTCGGGTGGCCGCAGGTGTTTGCTGAAAAACGCCAGGGGTTGCCAGCGACCTGCGATGAGCTGCTCCAGCACCCCACCGACTGCCGTGTTTGATGCGTCCACTGTGAGGGCGGTAGGGGTGTCCATTCTGGGATGTACTAGCATTGCGGCGTCAGCCAAAGCTTCCTTCGTTTGAACGAAAGCGGCGGCGGACTCCTCGTCCCAGGTAATGTCCTTGCTCGGACCCGACATCAGGGCGAACAGGGGGCGCATGATCCGGGCAGCTGAAGGGAGGAAGCGGCGGTAGAAATTGACCATACCTACGAATTCCTGAAGGCCTTTGATCGTGGTGGGTCGGGGGAAGTGGCGGACCGCATCTACCTTAGCGGGCAGAGGGGTTGCCCCGTCTTTAGTAATCCTGTGGCCCAGGAAGTCAATGGTATCAAGTCCGAACTGGCATTTGGCAGGGTTGATTGTAAGACCGTACTCACTCAGTCGGGCGCAGAGTTGACGGAGGTGGGACAGATGCTCCTGACGACTGCCGCTGGCTATGAGGATGTCATCCAAATAGATGAACGCGAAGTCCAGGTCCCGTCCCACCGCGTCCATTAACCGCTGGAACGTCTGTGCGGCATTCTTCAGGCCGAACGGCATGCGGAGGAACTCGAAGAGGCCAAACGGGGTGATGAGAGCCGTTTTGGGGACGTCGTCAGGATGCATCGGGATTTGATGGTACCCTCGGACAAGGTCGACCTTGGAGAAGATCCGGGCGCCGTGCAGGTTTGCCGCAAAGTCCTGAATGTGCGGCACAGGGTAGCGGTCCGGTGTGGTAGCCTCGTTCAGCCTGCGGTAGTCGCCGCACGGTCTCCAGCCCCCCGTCGCTTTGGGCACCATGTGCAGGGGGGAAGCCCAGGGGCTGTCGGACCGCCGGATGATCCCCAATTCCTCCATTCTCTGGAACTCCTCCTTCGCCAGTCGGAGCTTGTCCGGGGGAAGCCGCCGAGCACGGGCATGGAGGGGTGGTCCCTGTGTCGGGATGTGGTGCTGTACGCCGTGCCTGGGCATGGCTGCTGTGAACTGCGGTGCCAGAACCGATGGGAACTCCGCCAGGACCCTGGTGAAGTCGTTGTCGGACAGCGTGATGGAGCCGAGGTGAGGGGCTGGCAACTGGGCCGCGCCCAGGGAGAACGTCTGAAAGGTCTCGGCGTGTACCAGTCTCTTCCTGGGCAGGTCAACCAGCAGGCTGTGAGCTCGCAAAAAATCCGCACCCAGAAGCGGTTGGGCTACGGCGGCCAGTGTGAAGTCCCACGTGAACTGGCTGGGGCCAAACAGTAGCTGCACCTGACGGGTGCCATAGGTCCTTACTGTCCTGCCATTCACGGCCCTCAGGGGGGGACCCGGTGCCCTGCTGCGGGTGTCGTAACTCGTCGGAGGTAAAACGCTGATCTCAGCCCCAGTATCGACCAAAAACCGGCGTCCCGACCTTCTATCCCACACATACAGGAGGCTATCCCGATGGCCAGCCGCCGTAGCCATCAGCGGCGGCTGGCCCTGGCGTTTCCCGGGAACTTGCAGGGCGGGCGGCAACGGCGGGCTTCTGCGCCCCACCGCTGGTGGTAGAAGCACCAGTGGTCATTGGGCCGGGGGTTAGTGGGCTCTGCGGCCGGGCCTGGACTGGTTTGCTGCCGGGAGCGTGGCTGGGAGATCTGTGCGATGGACGCCCCGCTCACCTTTTTGGCGTTCCACAGCAAGTCCGCCCGGGCTGCCACCTGCCGGGGGTCACTGAAATCCGCGTCGGACAGCAGCAGGCGTATGTCCTCGGGCAGCTGCTCCAGGAATGCCTGCTCAAACATGAGGCCTGTGTGTCCCTCGGCCAGAGACAACATCTCATTCATTAAAGCCGATGGAGGTCTGTCGCCCAAGCCATCCAGGTGCAGTAAACGGGCAGCCCGCTCGCGCCGTGAGAGTCCGAAAGTCCTGAGGAGCAGGGCTTTGAATTCCGTGTACTTGCCGTCTGCCGGGGGCGACTGTACGAACTCCGCGACCTGGGCAGCTGTGTCCTGGTCGAGGGAGCCCACCACGTAGTAGTAGCGGGTGTCTTCTGAGGTGATCTGGCGAACGTGGAATTGGGCTTCGGCTTGCTGGAACCATAGGTCCGGGCGCTGTGTCCAGAAACCCGGCAGTTTCAACGAAACCGCATGAACAGAGGCGGCGTCGGTCATTTCTGGTCCAAAAATCGTTTGGACCGTCGGGGTCACCAATTGTAGCGGTGTGCTACACGCAGCGCTAAAATTACGACACGGAGTCGGTAACTGCAGTCGAAGGAAAAACTTTATTCGGAAACTTCAGCCTCACTTTTAAGCCTCTGTCAACCGGCCCCCCATGGCGAAGAGGCTCCAAAGCTCTGTGCTCGCAAACCCCCGTAGGCTATCTAATTGTGAGTCGGTTCGGATACGCTAGGAAATGAGGCGCTACAGTACTGTATTTTTGGTTATGTAATCTACTTTGATAGCAATGAAACCATAATACTATTCCAGCATTTCTTGGAATAAGGATCAAATTAATTTTAAGTAAATCAACAATTACAAAGGCACTCTTTATTAAAGTCCTAAACCTGCAATTATTTGGTTGGAAAAGGACAGTACATACAAATTGTAACCAATATTTCCCAATTGTTTCACGGCACCATGGCAGCAAAAGGCAGTTTATCAATTTTTGCTTGAAGTAGAAATTTTTGTAGTAAAAAAACAAAATTCTTGTTTTAACTGTATTAGTTCAAATAACTATTAACAGAAACAAGCAATTTGATTTATAAGCACTATAAAACTACTGATACTATTAAATAAGAAGAGTTATGAACAGCTATCCAAAGCAATCAATTGAAACATACTGGTCAGCTTTACAGATAATAATACTGATTAAAAAAATTACTAGTTCTTTTCAGCTCTCAGAATAACAAAAAAAATTATTAAAATACCTTTACATACAGTTGCTGGAATTCATCCAGGTTCAGCCTACCACTAGGACAGTCTTTAAGAAATCCTTTGTACCATTGTTTGAGTTCATGTTCATTAAATTCTGTGTTCTTCACCAAATCTTCCATCACCTCAGGGGCAAGCTTGCTGTTCTGTTTCCCCATTGTCCCTGAAAAGGCCTGGAATAACATGTCAACAGATAATTATTCATCTTCTTAAATCAGGGTTCTTAAGCACTAAATAACAAATGAATTAACATTGTAATAGAGACATTTTATTCTTAGAATCTGAGTTTTAAATTGACAAAAGGTTAATTTCACACACTGAGATATGAAAATCAGCAGAGAGGAGATAGAAAAGAATGTGATTAAAATAATAATATCTAAATTATCAGTCTGAAAAGAACTGCGTTAATAATTTCATTTGTGCAAGTTTCTGACTTTTTAGTCCTTAATGCCTAACAATAAAGTCACCATTATCAGTCATGATCATCTTGCATTCATGAGCCTGCTAAGTGCCAGAACAATGGTATTGGTTTTTCTAGCAATTCACCCCTTCTCTTTGTTATTCAAAAATTGATGTAAAAGAACAAAATTCAATATACTCGATACAAAACGCAAATAATGCTTTAAATGTGTGATGCAAACACAAAAAACAGAGCTGCTGGTGCAATTCAGGTCAGATAGCATCTGTAGAGGGAAATGGAGGCTGAGACTCCTCATCTGGACTGAAAGAGAAAAAGTGAACAAAAACCAGAATAAGGAGGTAAGGGTTCTTGAAAATCTATTTGAAAATGCAATATTAAAAAAAATCAAGGTACAGACAACTTTTGTTTCATATATTTAATGAATTTAAAAGTCATTATTTTGTTTTGCTACTGAAAAATAGATTTTAAGTGGTACATAAGCAGAATGCAGAACACACCACAAATCATGGTTAAATTGCATTTTAAAAGGGTAATGTTGACTACTATAGATCACAAGAATTGGGCTACTGAGCCCACCGAGTCTGCTCTGCCATTTCATAATGGCTGATTTATTATCGATCTCATACCCATTCTACTGTTTCTATCGTAACCTTTGATACCTTCACTAACCAGGGACCTCCATTTTAAAAAATACCCAATTACTTGGCCTCCACAGCCAGCTGTGGCAATGAATTCCACAGATTTATCATCTTCTGGCTGAAAATATTCCTCCTCCGTTATAAAGGGATGACCTCTAGTCTGAGGCTGGGCCCTCTGGTCCTAGACTCCCTCACTATTGGAAACATTCTCTGCATGTCCACTCTATCTAGGCCTTTCAAAAAGCTAATGCTATAGTCTGCTATAGTCCTCAGGTGTTCCGAACAGGGTATTGGCCTCCATCACACTCATAAGAACTCTAAGTAGTTGCAACTGTCAACAGCACCTACACCACCCCCTGAATCATTCTGCAATCCTCCCCACCACCAGGAACTGAGGGAATAGAGAACGATATAACACACTAAGCTACCGATAGCGATGTATTCAGAAGAGGAGCCAAGAACCAGGAAACATAATTACTTTGATTTTCACAGAAAGAGATTGGGAAATGCAGAGACACATTTGAGAGATGCGGCTAATCCAACTCAATTCCCTGGAAATTCCAAGTTAATCTAGCCTCATTCAGAATGCCATGGATGAGTTTATTTCCAATGATTGCAGCTGGCAGGAAAAGAAAGTACATCATGCTTTGCTCTAAGTACATAACCATGATTGATCCAGATTACTGTTGCCCAGTCCGCTGCTGAAAACAGCCTCAGATTTCCCTTAGAGTATTTTTGCTTGAGTTAATGGAACAAAATCGAATTGTTGTCAGTTTTAGTTTATTTATTGCAATGCACTGTCAACCAGTGTATTGGAAAGCAGACTTGATGAAATCATACTCTCTTGGAAAATAAGCTAGTTATTTATAAAGATCTTGTTTGGTTGCGATTGTGTGCAAAGTAAGAATGCTCCATTTGATAGCTCACCATTGAAAAATGTTACTTTATAGAGGCTTTATTTGTAATAAAACATTTCACTGCAGACTGTGTAACGAAAATGTATATTATATTAAATGACAAACAATTGAAAACCTGCAGATGCTGGAAATCCAAGCAAATCACACACAAAACGCTGGAGGAACTCAGCAGGGCAGGCAGCGTCTACGGAAAAGAGTAGTCGATGTTTTGTATTACATGGTTGGCAAAACCTAGTCAATTTTAATTCAGATGCATAAATAATCGAGAAATTGTGAAGGTTTGGAGTTAGACACAAGGTTTGGAGTATTTTAAACAATTCTGCACTAAGTTCTTAACGCATTTACCATTTTATCACCACAAACTTGCACCCGTTGAGTCAAGAATTAAATATATTTAAGCACAGGGTTAGAAGATTGGAAATATCTAGGTCAGTTTACATGTGTTGTAATCAAAGGTTCAGTCCTTTAGAAAATAAACACAGTACACACAGGATGAGACTTCTGAACTGTGATCAGATCAACAAACATGGATAAAATAAGTGAATGATAAATTAAGAAAGCTAAAGTGAGGGTGACAGAGTTTTGGGACATCATCTCATTCAAACAAAGTAGAAAATTCAAAGCTAGCCAAAAGAGAAGTGGAATAGTTAGATCCAAAAGTAAGAGGAATAAATCTGAGTTTCAGCAGTACATGACCTGAGGCTGCAAATAGTCTGAGTAATGTTATGTGTTTGTGATTGAGAAATATGTTGATGGAAGTAGTCTCTCTGGTTTAGATTCTGACGTTTCCCAGAAATAGGATGTTGTCCAGAAAGGTGCATTTGTGATGATACAAGTCAAAATAAATTCCCCTTATTCAGCTGAACGACATATTTGCTCATCCTTCATTAGGCATGTGTTAAGCAATGCAGCATACCCAAGTCGGAGGCACAATCCAGAGAGGCATCTGAGAAGTAGTCAATGTAATTTGCTTATGAATGGAACCTAGTGGGTCTTTGGATGGTAACTGTTGAGAAGTACTATTCAGGTGAGAAACAGAGCAGCATCAATGATAGACCTTTGGTCTATAGTTGTAACGTGGAGAGCATTCTGCCAGGCTGCTTCACTGTCTGGTATGGAGGAGCTACTGCACAGGACTGAAAGAAGCTGCAGAAGGTTGTAAGTCTAGTCAGCTCCATCTTGGGCACTAGCCTATAAAATACTCAGGACATCTTCAGGGAGTGGTATCTCAGAAAGGCAGCGTCCATCATGAAGGACCTCCAGCACCCAGGGCATGCCCTTTTCTCATTGTTACTGTTAGGCAGGAGGCACACACTCAGCGATTCAGGAACAGCTTCTTCCCCTCTGCAATGCGATTCTTAAATGGACATTGAAGCTTTGGACACTATTTCAATTTCTTTAACATATGGTATTTCTGTCTCTGCACAATTTTAATAATCTATTCAATATATGTAATTGATTTACTTGTTTATTTATTATTATGTTTTATTTTATTTACTTTTTTTCCCTCTCTGCTAGATTATGTATTGCATTGAACTGCTACTGCTAAGTTAACAAATTTCACATCACATGCCGGTGATAATAAACCTGATTCTGAATTCCATAGGCAATGATATTTTAACTGGGGGAAGTTGGAAAAAAAATGCAGATAATTCTCTGGCAACAGTTCAATAAATGGAAAGTAACAAACCAAAAGCTTAATTGAAAAGTAAAATACACTGCAGTGCTGGAAATCTCCAAACAAAAACTGCTGCAAATACCTACTAAGTAAGTTGTTAAAAATTCAGGTGTCAGAAATTAAATTTCTGTAATTATGGAAACAGAGAAAAGAAAGTGTCAGAGATAACGCATGTGAAAATAACAACAGGATGGAAGGTTGAGGGCAGTGAACTGTTTTAAATTTGATGCTGAAAGCTATGACTTTGCAAGTTTAAAAAAAGGGTTTATTTTTGATTTTTCATTTCTGATGAAAGCTCTTCTACTGGAAACAGCAGCACTGCATCTCTCTTCTGAGAATCTTTACTGAATGTTTCCAGCTCTTTTTTAGTTCTTACAAAAGGATGTGCGACCTGGACAAAGTAAAAGCAGTGGCGGAGGAAGTAATCGACAGCACTAGAGAGAGCTGGTAAGCACAAATAAGGAGAGATAGTTTACCAAAGTCAAGTTCACATACAAAAAAAATCTGCAATTCTCTTTCAGGACCATGGCAGGACCAATTATCAGTTTAGAAGGATTCATCTAGAATCAAAAGAAAAGACAGGCGTGAATCAAGAGGCAACAAGAGTTTTGAGTCAGAATGAAAAGGCAAGTTGGAGATAGTGACTGTGTTTTAAAACCTTATTAAGGAATACATTTGAGAGTACGGACACCAAAGCTCAGAGGGGAAGCCACATTTAGTGAAAGCAAAGTGATGTAACAGAAAATAAATCAATTTGCTGGAAGAACAAAGGTCAGATGGCATCTGTGGAAAGTCCTGATAATGGATCTCCACTCAAAACGATGACCATCTCTCTGCCTCCACATTGCCTGACCCACTGGGTCCCTCCAGCAGTTCATTTTAAGCTATATTCAGCTTCTTCAGGTTGATGAGATGGTCAGCAAATTTATTAAGACATTGCAACACACACAAAATGCTGGAGGAACTCAGCAGGCCAGGCCGCATCTATGAAAAAGATATTTCAGGCCAAAGGCCCTTCATCAGGCAAGTGTTCAGTGATCTGGAATGTGATCTCACTAGTGCTCTGTACAATTGTAGTAAGGTATCCCCATTTCCATACACCAAAATCCTTGCAAGGACAATATTCTATTCGCCTTCCTAATACCTGCTGTACTTGCGAGCTCCATTTGTGTTTTACAAACAAGGCCCCCCTTGGTGCAGAAAGTTGCAGCTTTCTCTTATTTTTTGTTTTCTTTCCAAAATGACAGACTTCACATTTTCCCACATTAGATTCCATTTTTAAACGCACTCGCCTATCAATCGCAATGAACACAAAGTACACTGCAGATGCTATGGTCAAATCAAGACGTACAAAAAAGCTGGATGAACTCAGCAGGTCGGGCAGCATCCATTGAAAAAAGCAGTCAACGTTTCGGGTCGAAACCCTTCATCAGGACTAAAGGAGGAGGGGGCAGGGGCCCTATAAAGAAGGCGGGGAGAGGGTGGAAAACCAATCAGAGGAAAGATCAAGGGGTAGGGGAGGGAAAGCAGGGAGGGGAGAAGCTGGAAAGGTGAAGAAAGAATATAAGGGGAAAGCACTATGGTTAGTAGAAGATGGCAGAGTCATGAGAGGCGATCGGCAGCTAGAAGAGGAGACAGAGTAGAGGTGGGATGGGGGAAGGGAGAGGGAGGGAATTACCGGAAGTTGGAGAATTCGATGTTCGTACCAAGGGGCTGGAGACTACCCAGATGGTAGATGAGATGTTGTTCCTCCAACCGAAGTTTGGCCTCATCATGGCAGTAGAGGAGGCCACGTATGGACATATCCGAATGGGAATGAGGGAGAGTTGAAGTGGGTGGCAACCGGGAGATCCTGTCTGTTGTGGCGGACGGAGCAGAGGTGCTTGACGAAGCAGTCCCCCAATGTGTGTTGGGTCTTGCCGATGTAGAGGAGGCTGCACCAGGAGCACCGATTACCCCAACAGACTCACAAGTGAAGCGTTGCCTCACCGGGAAGGACTGTCTGGGGCCCTGAATGGTGGTAAGAGAGGAGGTGTAGGGACAGGTGTAGCACTTACGCTTACTGGGATAAGTACCAGGTGGAGATCTGTGGGGAGGGATGTGTGGACCAGGCAGTCACGGAGGGAACAATCCCTGCGAAAAGCAGAGGGGGTAGAGGGAAAGTGGTGGGGTCCTGTTGAAGGTGGCAGAAGTTGCGGAGGATTATTTGCTGGATCCGGAGGCTGGTGGGGTGATAGGTGAGGACAAGGGGGACATGGTCCCTATTGTGGTGACGGGAAGATGGGGTGAGGGCTGAAATGCGGAAAATGGAGGAGATGTGGGTGAGGGCATCTTTGACGATGGCAGAAGGGAAACCACGATTCTTAAAGAAAGAGGACATTTGGGATATCCTGGAACAGAAAGCCTCATCCTTGGAGCAGATGCCGCAGAGACGGAGGAACTGGGAATAGGGAATAGCATTTTTACATTTGGCAGGGTGGGAAGAGATATAATCAAGGTAGTTATGGGAGTCAGTGGGTTTGTAGAAGATCTCAGTGGACAGTCTATCTCCAGTGATGGAGACCGAGAGACCGAGAAAGGGGAGAGATGTGTCCGAGATGGACCAAATGAATTTGAGGACTGGGTGAAAGTTAGAGGCAAAGTTGATGAAATTGACGAGGTCAGCATGGGTGCAGAAAGCAGCACCAATGTAGTCGTCAATGTATTGAAGGAAAAGTTGGGGAGCAGTACCAGTATAGATTTGAAGCATAGACTGTTCCACATAACCCACGAAGAGGCAGGCATAGCTGGGGCCCATGCAAGTGCCCATAGCTACACCCTTGATCTGGAGAAAGTGGGAAGAGCCGAAAGAGAAGTTATTAAGTGTGAGTACCAGTTCCGCCAACCTGAGGAGTGTGGTGGTGTTGGGGAACTGGTGAGGTCTATAAATCGCAATAAACCATTTGCATATTCCTCACCGCTCATCTCCAAGTAGGCACAATGCATTGACCACCTCTCTCATCTCTGCCACTGACAACTCAGCCAATTTCACAATGGTCGATATGCAAATTGATTTGAATTCATTGAACGTTGTCCTTGGTAAAGATCTGGATCTGTCCAGTGGGCCACTACGGTCAGCTTGTTCTGCATAAGAGGGACCAACTATGCTGACTCGGAGAGGTATTCCATATTTCTGTACTTTTAGCAGGCAAGTCCAATTCTGAGGCTTACGCTCAATCTTCTGACAACTATCATCTTTTAAATATCTTTGAATTTGCCTTCAAATGTCTCTGATGATCTGAGACATTTAAAAGGCTTTTAAGTAGATTTAAATAAATTTCAAAGTAGTTTTCCTCTGTCACCATCACCAACAACTTTTCCCCACTATTGTGACACTAAAGCATCAAGAATCCATGTAAACTGAAGGGATTGTGATCTGGCTGCAGCTGAATCCTTGCCTTAGCAGATCTGTACACCACCACTGGCAAGTTCGAATGCGGCGTAGAATGTCAGATTCAATATAGCTACCCTGTTTTAATACACGATTATGGAATGCTGATAGATTGTTTCCACAAAGACATAGCTGCATTAAAAAAACATTCATATTGTGGGTCAAATGGCTTCATCAACTGCTTCTATGAAGTCCACATAAATAATATTCATAATCATTCTTCTGCTAACTACAGTGGTCATCTTTGCAGAAAATGTTATTAGATTCATCAGACATTCTCCAATCTTCACAAGTTCATGCCGGCTTTCCTTGGTCAACTGAAAATTCAAGGTGTTTCATTACTCTAAATGAAAGCATTAATTACCCAATCGCAGAGGTTACACATGTAAAATTTTTGAAACATGATACAGGCAATTTTTTGTAAAGGAATGTTATATTGTAGCAAAATTTTCAATTTCCTTTTTAATTGTTTAATCCAACTTTAATTTTTTGCTGCTCTTCACATAGTTCATTTTATTTAGAGATACAGCACAGTTACAGGCCCTTCCAGCCCAACGAACCTGTGTCATCCAATTACACCTACGTGATCATCAACCGTATGTCTTTGGAATGTGGGAGGAAACTGGAACACCCAGAGGAAACCTACGCAATCATGAGGAGAGTGTACAATCTCCTGACAGAGAACAGTAGAATTGTCCCAGCTCACTGGCTCTTTAACAGGATTACACTAGCCCACTACACTGATGTACCAACCATCTTTCTTCTCCCAATCACTTTGATGTTAATTGTCTTCTATTTATGGTCACTCCTTTCCAACTGCTACTTCACAATTTGCAGAAGGATCACTAATATATTAGAAAACTGATATTTATTTTCTTCTCTTTTTACCCATATGACACAACTTAATGCAAACCTTGGATAATACAAGGCTCTGGTAACATCCTCAGAACATGGGAGCTATGAATAAAGGTGATTACTCTAACAACCAGGAATTCAGAGCACACAGTGTTCACTTAACAGACATACGTGCAAAATATATGTATATAATTTTTTTAAGTTTTCACTGTGAAGATGCTAGCAGTATGGTGGAAGTTCCAGGTGTCGGGGGAGCATAAAGTGTGTGAGGTTACCATAACTAGACAGAAGGTTCTCAGGAAACTGAAAGGTCTGAAAGTAGATAAGTCAACTGGACCAGATGGTGTACACCCCAGAATTCTAAATGAGGTGGCTGGGGGCATTATAATGATCTTCCAAGAATCACTAGATTCCGGCATGGTTTCCGGAAGAATGGAAAACTGCAAAAGTCACTCCACACTTCAAGGGAGAGAGGCAGTGGAAAGGAAATTATAGACCAGTTAGCCTGACCTCAGTGGTTTTGGCAACATGTCGGAGTCGATTATTAAGGATGAGGTCACATTTGGAGGCATATGATAAAATAGGCCATAGTCAGCATGCTTTCCCCAATGGAAAATCTTACCTGACAAATATGTTGGAATTATTTGAGGAAATAACAAGCAGGATAGACAAAGGAGAATGGGTTGATGTTGTGCACTTGGATTTTCAGAAGTCCTTTGACAAGGTGCCACACACGAGGCTGTTTAACAAGCTACAAGCCCATGGTGTTACAGGAAAGATTTTAATATGGATAACGCAGTGGCTGACTGGCAGGAGGCAAAGAGTGGGAATAAAGGGAGCCTTTTCTGTCTGGCTGCCGGTGACTAGTGGTGTTCCACAGCAGTCTGTGTTGGGACCAATTCTTTTTATGCTATATGTCAATGACTTATTGATGGAATTGACAGCTTTGTTGCAATGTCTGCAGATAATACAACGATAGGTGGAGGGACAGGTACATTTGAGGAAGTAGAGAAGCTACAGAAGGACTTAGATTTGGCAAACAAATGTCCGATGAAAGACAGTGTCAGGAAGTGTATGGTCATGCACTTCGGCAGAAGAAATGAAAAGGCTGACTATTTTCTAAATGGAGAGAAAATACAAAAAACTGAGGTGCAAAGGGACTTGTGAGTCCTTGTGCAGGATCCCCTAAAGGTTAATTTACAGGTCGAGTCTGTGGTGACGGCGGCAAGTGCAATGTTAGCATTCATTTCAAGAACCATAGAACACTACAGCACAGTACAGGTCCTTCAGCCCTCCATGTTATGCCGACCTATATAAACCTTTTAAAAAAAAAAGGTACTAAACCCACATTACCCCATAACCCTCCATTTTTCTTTCATCCATGTGTCTGTCCAAGAGGCTCTTAAATACTCCTAATGTTTTAGCCTCCACCACCATCCCTGGCAAGTCATTCCAGGCACTCACAACCCTCTGTGTAAAAAACTTACCCCTGATGTCTCCCCTAAACTTCCCTCCCTTAATTTTGTACATGTGCCCTCTGGTGTTTGCTATTGGTGCCCTGGGAAACAAGTACTAACTATCCACCCTATCTATACCTCTCATAATCTTGTAGACCTCTATCAAGTCCCCTCTCATTCTTCTACGCTCCAAAGCGAAAAGTCCCAGCTCTGCTAACCTTGCTTCATATGACTTGTTCTCCAAACCAGGCAACATCCTGGTAAATCTCCTCTGCACCCTCTCCACAGCTTCCACATCCTTCCCATAATAAGGTGACCAGAATTGAACACAATACTCTAAGTGCGGTCTCACCAGAGATTTGTAGAGTTGCAACATGACCTCTCTACTCTTGAACTCAATCCCCCTGTTGATGAAGCCTAGCATCCCATTGGCCTTCTTAACTACCCTATCAACCTGTGCAGCAACCTTGAGGGATGTATGGATTTGAACCCCAAAGTCCCAAGTCATCCACACTCTTAAGTAACTGACCATTAATCCTGTACTCAGTCTTCTGGTTTGTCCTTCCAAAGTGCATCACCTCACACTTGTCCGGATTGAACTCCATCTGCCATTTTTCTGCCCGACTCTGCAGCCTGTCTATATCCTCTTGTAACCTTCGACAACCTACAGCTCCATCCACAACTCCTCCAATCTTCGTGTCTCCCGCAAACTTACTCACCCATCCTTCCGCCTCTACATCCAGGTCATTTATGAAAATCATAAATAGCAAGGGGTCCCAGGACAGATCCCTGCAACACTCCACTAGTCACTGACCTCCAGGCAGAATACTTTCCTTCCACAACTACCCTCTGCTTTCTTCTTTTAAGCCAATTTTTTTATCCAAACAGCCAAGGTTCCACTTGGCCCATGCCTCATGACTTTCTGGATGAGTCTCATGAGGGACCTTGTCAAATGCTTTGCTAAAGTCCATGTAGACCACATCCACTGCCCTACCCTCATCAATTTCTTTACTTCTTCAAAAAACTATCAGGCTCGTGAGGCACTATCTTCCCTTCACAAAGCCATGTTGACTATCCATGAGTAGACTAGAATCCAAGAGGACTAGAATATAAAAACAAGGATGTAATGTTGAGACTTTATAAAGCACTGGCGATGCTGCACATTGAGTATTGTGAGCCGTTTTGGTCCCCTTATCTTAGAAAGAATATGCTGAAACTGGAGAGGGTTTGAAGGAGCTTAACGAAATGATTCCAATATTGAACGATTTGTCATATGAAGAGCATCTGATGACACTAGGTCTGTATCCACTGGAATTCAGACGAATGAGGGGTAACCTTATTGAAACCTATCAAATGGTGAAAGGCCCTGACAGAGTGGAAGAGAAGAGGATGTTTCCTGTAGTGGGAGAGTCTAAGACTAGAGGTCACAGCCTCAGAATAGAGGGGTGTCCTTTTAGAAAAGAGATGAGGAGGAATTTCTTTAGCCAGAGGGTAGTGAATCTGTGGAATTCTATGCCACAGGCAGCTGTGAAGGCCAAGTTTTTTACGTATATTGAAGGCCGAGGTTGATAGATTCTTGATTGATCAGGACATGAAGGGATATGGGAAGAATGTAAGAGATTGGGGCTAAGAGGAAGAAAATGAATCAACTGTGACAAAATGGCAGACCAGACTCGATGGGCCAAATGGCATAATTCTGCTCCTATATCTTATAGTCATAAAATGGTATCACACTGCTTTCCTTATTTGAAGAAAATGCATGTAAAATTTATACACTCTCATTACAGATTTTATGTTGACTGGCTTCCTTTAGTCAAATTCACCGCCAAATTGTGAGTCTGTCCCTGGAACGTAAGCACTTCGATTTTTTCTGTTATGAATTGACATTAGGCTTCTGTAAATCTTCACAAGGAGTTGACTGTATCAGTATCAAAAACTGACTTATCATTATATATCACCAGCTTCCACAGGTAATAATCTTGCTCAAATCATTTTCTCCACATGAACATTTATGATATAATTTTCAATACAACCCAAATCTCTTTACAGATCATGATTACTTTAATGAGAATCCCATTGCCGAGTCTGTTATATGCTCATTAGACTGCTGACTCCAAATCTCTTATTCATTTGAATTGTCTGATTTTCCTTCCAACATTGCTGTGTCTATATTCTCCTCTCCAAGTTAAACTGTATCAAGCTTGAACATGTGTACAGATAATGATGCCATTAACAACTCTGCCAGAGAAAAAACAAGAATGTTAAGTCATATGATATTTAAACAAAAAATTTGCTAATTATTTATCTTGATGCCAGAGTAGCCTTGGAATATACTGTGTACATCTTCAAAGCTAACTACTAAACGCACAGATTTTCTGCTGCCCCATTGGAAGCAGGGTGAGAAGGCAACATTAACAGATGTTTGATCCTGTTATATCTTGTAGCACTCTCGAATAGATGGGTGCCAGGTATTCAAGTCAGCTGGTAATTTACACAGGGCAATTTCTCTTGGTTCTCCAAATGGAATTACTGGTACAAGTGTGGGAGACACAACAGCATAGCTGGAAACCCAGGTTCAATCCCAAACTTGGATGCTGTGTGGAGTTTGCATGCTTTCTGTACAATGGTGTGGATTTCCTGTGTTCTGCTTTTCTCATACATTCCAAAGCAATACAGGTTAGTAGGTCACTGTACATTCCTACACATTAGAAGCAGAATGGTCGAATATGAGGGGGATCGATGAAATGTGGTGGACTAAAACCTGAATGAGTGTAGGATTAAATACAAGCGCATGTTTGATGGTTGGCGTGAGCTTGTTGAAGACAAAGGACCAATTTCCATGCTGTATGTCGTTACCTCTGTAACCACAATTCTGCTTAACTCAATCAAGCATCCATTTGAGTTAGCATCAAGGAACACAAGAAACTGACTACAAACATTACTATGGACTTAATGACATCTTAGCTGGTGTTCCTCTGCATTGCTGACAGAAGTTCCTCTAACTCTATCGATGATCAGCTATCACAACAAAAATCCTGTCAATGGGCTTGATAGAGTTTGGCAGGTAGCTTTTCTACAGTCCTATCCCCAACAACTACTTGATTCCTCATCACAAGCCTATTACATCTGCTGATAATTCAAACATGCAATTATAGAGCAGCTGTAAATGGGTTCAGTTAGTTCAGATCTACTCTGAAGGTGTAACACAGATCATCTTTAATGCATTTTGTCAAGCCTATAAACTGCAGTGTAAACATTCATGATCAGCGTTTGAGGACTTCTACACTAATCAGTTATTACATTTTATGTTGACAGACATACAAATTCCTTTTGATATCCACTTTAGGACCCAGGATGACCAATTTGTGATAGTATTAAAACAAAAAAAAAAATCAGAAGATAAATTGATGGGAATTCCTTCAAATTAAAGATAATTGCTGGTGGGACTTTCTCAGTTTGTACATAATTTGGTACCCTTCAGAGAATGCAAGGCAAATGTTGCTGAAAATTTTGGCCCATTTTCCAGAACATAGCTGAAGACAGATCTTTTGTTGTAACCGAAACACTGCATGCTGGCTTTTGGGTTTTCTACATCAGAATCATCCTTGAAAATATTATAGTCTCCTCTCCACATTAAACAAGCTCAATCATGTCAAAGGTGGCAAAGATGCATTAACCATTCTCAGAATCAGATTTAATATCACTGGCATATGTTCTGAAATTTGTTAACTGTGCCGCATCAGTACAATGCAATACATGATAAACAAAAAAACTGAATTACAGTAAGTAAAAAGTTAAATTAAGGTTAGTGGAAAAATAAATTTCAAAAAGTAGTAGTGTTCATGGGTTCAATGTCCACTTAGGAATTGGATGGCAGAGGGGAAGAAGCTGTTCCTGAATCACCCCGAGTGTGCGCCTTCAAGCTTCTGTACCCCCTTCCTGATGATAACAATGAGAAGAGGGCATATCCTGTGTGGAGAGGGATCATGGATGTCACTTTTCTGAGGCACCGCTTCTTGAAAATGTTTTGGATACTAGGGAGGCTAGTGCCCATGATGGGGTTAACTAATTTTGCAACTTGCTATGATCCTGTGCAATAGCAACCACCAACCCCCCACCATAGCAGACGGTGATGCAGCCAGTCAGAATGGTCTCCACAGTGTATCTGTAGAAGTTTCCGAGTGTCTTAGGTGACAAACCAAATCTCCTCAAACTCCTGATGAATTATGACCGCTGGAGTAAACCCAAGAATGTAAAGTTGTAAGATCCTTAAACAAGAATTTAGCCTATTATTATGAAGCATTAGAACATACGCTCCTTCAAAGCTATTTAGACCATAAGACATAGGAGCAGAATTAGGCCATCTGGCCCATTGAGTCTGCTCCGCCATTCAATTATGGCTGATCCTTTTTCTTCTTCTCCTGGACCCCAGTTCCCGGCCTTCTTCCCATATCCTTTGATGCTATGTCTAATCAAGAACATATCAATCTCTGCCTTAAATACACCCAACGACCTGAGCTCCACAGCTGAATGTAGTAACAAATTCATAAATTCACCAGCTTTGGCTAAAGAAATTTCTTCACATCTCTATTTTGAAAGGGTGCCCCTCTATCCTGAGGCCGTGCCCTCTTGTCCTAGACTCTCCCACCAGCAGAAACATCCTTTCTGCATCTCCTGTCTAGGCCTTTCAACATTCAAAAGGTTTCAATGAGATCCCCACTCATCCTTCTGAATTCCAGCAAGTACAAACGCAGAGCCATTAAACATTCCTCGTATGATAACCCTTTCATTCCTAGGATCATCCTTGTGACCCTCCTCTGAACCCTCTCCAATGCCAGCACATCTTTTCTAAGATGAGGGGCCCAAAAATGTTCACAATTCTCAAGGTGAGGCCTCACCAGTGCCTTATAAAGCCTCAGCATTACATCCCTGCTCTTATTTTCGACCTCTTGAAATGAATGCTAACAAGGCATTTGCCTTCCTCATCACCGACTCAACCTGCAAATTAACCTTCAGGGTGTTCTGTACAGGACTCCCAAGTCCCTTTGCATGTCAGATGCTTGGATTTTCTCCGTTTAGAAAATAGTCCGCACATGACCATGCATTTTCCAACATTGTATTTCATTTGCCATTTTCTTGTTCATTCTCCTAAGTTGTCTAAGTCCTTTTGTATCCTACCTGTTTCCTCAACACTACCTGCCCTTCCACCAATCTTTGTATCATCTGCAAGCCTGGCAACAAACCCATCTATTCCATCATCCAAATCATTTATATACAGCACAAAAATAAGCGGTCCCAACACCGACCCCTGCAGAACACCACTAGTCACTAGCAGCTAACCATTCCCACTCGCTACCTCCTACCAATCAGTCAATGCTCTAACCATATTAGTAATTTTCCTGCAATACCATGGGCTCTTAACTTGGTAAGCAGCCTCATTAATGGCACCTTGTCAAAGGCCTTCTGAAAGACCAAATAGACAACATCCACTGCATCCCCTTTATCTATCCTACTTGTAATCTCCTCAAAGAATTCTAACAGGTTCATCAGGCAGGATTTTCCCTGAAAGAGACCATGCTGTCTTTGTACTAAGTTGTACCATCTTGTCCTGTGTCACCAAGTACTCCATCACCTCGCCCTTAACAATTGACTCCAATATCTTCCCTACCACTAAGGTCAGACTAACTGGTCTATAATTTTCTTTCTGCTACCTTCCATGTACACTTGCATTTGCAATTTTCCAGTCCTCTGGAACAATGCCAGAGTCCAATGATTTTTGAAAGATCCTTTCTATTGCCACCTCTAATGTTACCTCTTTCAGAACCTTAGGGTGCAGTTCATCTGGTCCAGATGACTTATGTACCTTTATTATTTCTCATGCCTCATTTTCTAGTGCTCCTGTATCCACTCTCATTTCTCTTTTATTTTAACATACTTGAAAAAGCTTTTACTATCCACTTTTATATTATTTGCCAGTATCCGTTTCAAATTTCATCTTTTCTCTTCCAATGATTTTTTACTTGATCTCTGTAGGTTTTTAAAAACTTCCCAATCCTCTATCTTCCCAGTAATTTTTGCTTTGTTCTATGCCCTTTCTTTTGGTTTTACAATAGCTTTACTCCCCTTGTCAGCCACGGTTGTACTATTTTACCATTTGAGTATTTCTTCCTTTTTGGAATACACATGTCCTGCACCTTACTCATTTTTTCCAGAAATGCACGCATTGCTGCTCTGCTGAGATCCCTGCCAGCAGCTCCTTTCAATTTACTTCGGCTGACTCCTGTCATTTTCCTGATTCCACTAATCGTAAGACTCTTGGCAGTGTGGAGGATCAGAGGGTTCTTGGGGTCTGAGTCCATAGGACGCTCAAAGTAGCTGCGCAGATTGACTCTGAGGTTAAGGCAGCATAGGGTGTATTGGCCTTCATCAATCGTGGAATTGAATTTAGGAGCAGAGAGGTAATGTTGCAGCTATATAGAACTCTGGTCACACACCACTTGGAGTATTGTGCTCAGTTCTGGTCACCTCACTACAAGGAGGATGTGGAAACCATAGAAAGGGTGCAGAGGAAATTTACAAGGATGTTGCCTGGATTGGGGAGCATGCCTTATGAAGACAGGTTGAGTGAACTCGGCCTTTTCTCCTGGGAGCAACGGGGGATGAGAGGTGACCTGATAGAGGTGTACAAGATGATGAGAGGCACTGTTCATGTGGATAGTCAGAGGCTTTTTCCCAGGGCTGAAATGGCTGCCACAAGAGGACACAGGTTTAAAGGTGCTTGGGAGTAGGTATAGAGGAGACGTCAGGGTTAAGTTGTTCTTTTTTAAAAACGCAGAGAGTGGTGAGTGCGTGGAATGAAAAATCCTTGTGGGTAGAGTTAAACTGCAAGAACAAAAAGACATTGATGGGAGTTATAGAAGGCCTCCAAACAGTAGCCAAAATACGGGGTGCAAATTGTAGGATATACCAAAGGCGTGCAAGGAAGGTCATATTATGGTAGTCATGGGGGACTTCAATGTGCAGGCAGACTAGGAAAAACAGGCTGGAACTGAATCCCAAGAGATTTGTACAATGCCTGCAAGAATGCTTTTTAGAGGAGCTTGTGGTTGAGCCCACTTGGGAATAGGCAATTCTGGATTTGGTGTTGTGCAATGAACCAGATTTCACTACTGAGCCCAAGGTAAAGGAATCCTGAGGATCCTTTGATCATAATCTGATAGAATTCACAGTCTTTTGAGAGGGAGAAACTGAAATCAGACATGTCAATATTACAATGGAGCAAAGGCAACAACAGAGACATGAGGGGCGAGCCGGCCAAAGTTGATTGGAAGGGGACCTCAGCAGGCACAATGATGGAACAGCAATGGCAGGAGTTTCTGGGGGCATAAGTAGTTCATCCCCAAGAAGCAGCAGCATTCTAAAGGGTGAATGAGGCAACCATGGCTGACAAAGGGAAGGCAAAGACAACATAAGAGAAGACATAATATTGGGAAACTTTTAATAACCAACAAAGTTCAACTTCAAAATGGCATAAGGGAAGAAAATATGGAATTTCAGGTAAACTAGTCAATACCATAAAAGAGAATACCATTTATTTTCCAGATATTTAAAGTGCAAAGGAGAGGCAAGAATGAACATTGGGCCACTGAAAATGACATTCTGGAAGTAATAATGGGGAATGAAAAAATGGTGGTCAAAATATGTATTTTGCACCAGTCTTCACTGTGGAAGACACTAACAACATGCCAGAAATTTGAGACAAATCGGGGGTAGAACCAAGTACAGTCACTTCTACTAATGAGAATGTGTTTCAGAAGCAAAAGGTTTGAGGGTGGATCAGTCACCAAGACTGGATAGAATATACCCCAGGACTCTGAGAGATGTAGCTGAAGAGGTTGTGAAGGTGTTAGTAGTGATGTCTCAGAAATCACTAGAGACAGGTTCCATGAGACTGGGGGAAAAAAAAATCACAAATGTCATTCCACTGTTTGATTAAGTCACTGTTCTGAGCAGTGACAGATCTGCAATCAAAAGCACAAGAAGACATAGCTCAATAAGGTTCATCGAGTGAGTACACAAGGCATCGATTTGCGGCAGTTTGGTGTTTTGACAGTAGCCAATCACCGATTGATATTGAGCAGCAAGAACAAATTAAAATAAGGCGGGACAAGAGCAGCAGTCTTGCTGGAGTGAACAGTGTTAGAGTAGGGATTTTGAGGCTTTAACTCTTCAAGGCTTCAGCAAGGAGAGGAATGAGTGAGTGAGAGAAGGTGAAAAATTGAAGGGAGATTACTTTTCTCCCAGTCTATTTATTGTTTTTCTTCTTTATATTTGACACATTGTGGTGAACTTTGTGCCTGTCTGGACATGCCCCCTGCTGAATGCTCCTGTGGCTCCTCCCACAGGCCCCTGTATAAAGGCGATCTGAGGCCTGAAGCTCGGCCTCAGTCTCCAGGACATAGTATGATGGACACTCACTCCTGGTTCCTTCTTCCAGTCAATAAAAGCCGATATCTCGCCTTACATCTCAGTGTGAGTTATTGATGGTGCATCAATTTTATTGACTGGAAGTTTTAAAACATGGAAACCGTTTTGCATCCGGACCAGTTGGATTTGGACCCTCAAGACCCTGAAGCAGCTCTCGCTTTTGAACACTGGCTTGCATGCTTCCAATCGTACTTGGAGGAGGTTCGTGCAACTGAACCCGCCGTTATGCACAGAATTCTACTCTCGAGGGTCACCCCCAAAGTTTACTCCATTATCCGGGACCTGCCGACCTACGATGGGGCACTGGACGCCCTCAAAAGACAGTACCTGCGGCCGGTGAACACCGTCTACGCAAGACATCGTTTAGCTACCCGGCAACAGCGGCCTGGCGAATTGTGCGTTGAGTTTCTCCGAGCACTACAGACACTCGTCCGAGCTTGCGACTGCAAGACGCTCACGGCAGAACAGCATGCGGAGCTGCTAGTGCGAGATGCCTTTGTGACGGGACTGAGGTCAGTGTACATGCGCCAGCGGCTGTTGGAAAATGCCGACCTTACCTTAAGCTCGGCGATCGAGACGGCCAACGCTCTGGAAGCTGCGCTGCACTACGCCGACGCTGTCCAGTCGCGCGATTCCCCGCCGGTTCCGTGGACACCTCAGACCCCGCCACCGCCGGCTCTCGGGAGCGAATTCGCCAACGCCGCTGCCAGTCGCGATTCCACGAGCTCCCCGAACCCGACCACAGCGGCAGCTCGTCGGAAGCCTGTGCTTTGTTCTTTCTGTGGCCATAAAAAACACCCTCGACAACGCTGTCCAGCGCGAGAAGCGACCTGCTCCAGCTGCGGAAAGCGGGGCCATTTCGCCAAGGTCTGTAAGTCTCAACTTCGAGCGGAGTGCAGCGCTGCGGGTGAGACGTGGGGGCCGCCATCTTGCATGCCCGGATGTGGGCGGCCATCTTTGTCGGCATCAGCACGCCGCGCCCCCGACCCTCCGATGCTTACCGGGTACCCCGGATGTGAGCGGCCATCTTTGTCGGCGTCAGCATGCCCCGCCCCTCCGATGCTTACCGGGTACCCCGACGGCGATTCAACTCTGGCCACTGTAACTCTCGACCAAAGCGCCCCACACCAGCTTGCAAGATCCATGATGGACATCCGGGTGGAGGGGCACAGGACTAGATGCCTGTTTGACACGGGCAGCACTGGGAGTTTTATTCACCCGGACACAGTGCAACGCTGTGGACTTGCAACGCGGCCGGTAAGTCGGAGGTTCCATTTGGCTTCTGGGTTGCAGTCCACAGACATCCGGGTGGGTTGTGTAGCGACTTTGGTGGTGCAAGGCACAGAATATCGGAACTTTGAGCTGTTGGTCATGCCTAATCTGTGCGCACCTGTGCTATTGGGGCTGGACTTCCAGAGCCACCTCGAAAGTGTGACTATGGTGCATGACGGGCCCCTCCCACCACTCACTGTCAGGAATCCTCAGTTTTGTGGGACTTCATCACTACTGACCACACACACACACGGGCCCACACGTCCCATCCAGCACCATGCCGACAGCTGCGCTACCGACACCACTTGCAGTCTCTCCACCCTCAAGGTCCCTCCCCCACCGCTGTTCGCCAACCTGACCCCTGACTGTAAGCCTGTGGCAACTAAAAGCAGGCGGTACAGCGCGGGGGACAGGGCCTTCATTCAGTCGGAGGTGCAGCGGCTGCTCAGGGAGGGGATCATTGAGCCAAGCACAAGCCCTTGGAGGGCCCAGGTGGTTGTTGTTCGGACTGGGCAGAAAAATAGGATGGTGGTGGACTATAGTCAAACCATCAATAGTTTCACGCAGCTTGACGCGTACCCCCTACCCTGCATCGCGGATATGGTCACCAGATTGCTCAGTACAAGGTGTACTTGACAATAGATCTGAAATCCGCTTATCACCAGCTCCCCAGCTGCCCAGAGGATCGCCCCTACACCGCCTTCGAGGCGGGCGGCAGGCTCTATCACTTCTTGCACGTCCCTTTCGGTGTCACGAATGGTGTCTCTGTCTTCCAGAGGGAAATGGACCGGATGGTGGACCAGTACCAACTGCAGGCCACATTTCCCTATCTGGATAACATCACCATCTGTGGTCATGACAGGCCAGATCACGACGCCAACCTCCAACGGTTTCTCCAAGTGGCCGCAGCTCTGAACCTTACTTATAACAGGGACAAGTGTGTGTTTGGAACCACCCGCCTTGCTATACTTGGGTATGTCGTGGAAAACGGGGTTATTGGCCCTGATCCCGAACGTATGCGCCCCCTGTTAGAGCTCCCTCTTCCCACCACTCTCAAGGCCCTCAGACAGTGCCTGGGTTTTTTTTCCTATTACGCTCAATGGGTCCCCCATTACGCAGACAAGGCACGCCCCCTGGTCAAGTCTACCTCGTTTCCCCTCTCTGCTGAGGCCTGCGCGGCCTTCAACTGCATTAAAGAGGACATTGCCAAAGCTACGATGCATGCCGTGGTCGAGACCGCTCCCTTCCAAGTGGAGTGTGATGCCTCCGATTTTGCTCTGGCTGCTACCCTCAATCAGGAAGGCAGACCAGTAGCATTCTTTTCTCGCACCCTCCAAGGCTCCGAAATTCAGCACTCCGCGGTGGGGAAAGAAGCCCAAGCCATAGTGGAGGCTGTTAGGCACTGGAGGCACTATCTTGCTGGCAAAAGGTTCACCTTGCTGACCGACCAGCGCTCGGTTGCGTTCCTGTTCAGCAACCAACAGCGGGGCAAAATCAAAAATGATAAGATTTTGCGGTGGAGAATAGAACTCTCCACCTACACGTATGATATCCTGTACCGGCCTGGCAGACTCAATGAGCCCCCTGATGCCCTATCCCGGGGAACATGTGCTAGCACACAGCTCGACCAGCTGTACACCCTTCATGCACAACTTTGCCATCCGGGGGTCACCCGATTTTACCATTTTGTGAAAGCTCGGAACCTGCCGTACTCCCTGGAGGACATCAGGACGATGACCAGGGACTGCCAAATTTGCGCTGAGTGCAAACCGCACTTCTACTGTCCTGACACGGCACAACTTGTCAAGGCCACCCGCCCTTTTGAACGACTGAGTGTTGACTTTAAGGGCCCCCTTCCCTCCACTGACCGCAATGTCTATTTTCTCAGTGTTATCGACGAGTACTCACGGTTCCCCTTTGCCATCCCCTGCCCCGACACCACTGCCACGTCCGTCATAAAAGTCCTGCTCCAGCTCTTCACTCTGTTCGGGTATCCCTGCTATATCCACAGTGATAGAGGGTCCTCCTTTATGAGTGAGGAGCTGCGCCAGTACTTGCTAGCTAGGGGCATTGCTACCAGTCGGACCACGAGTTATAATCCCCGGGGTAATGGCCAGGTGGAGCGGGAGAATGCCACAGTGTGGAAGGCCACACTTTTAGCCCTTAAGTCAAAAGGGTTGCCGGTCTCTCGATGGCAGGAGGTCCTCCCTGAGGCACTGCACTCTATCCGCTCTCTGTTATGTACGTCCACCAATGCCACCCCTCACGAACGCCTATTCTCTTTTCCCAGGAAGTCTGTCACTGGGACCACCCTACCAGTTTGGCTGATGTCCCCGGGGCCAGTGCTGCTCCGGAAACATGTGAGGAGCAATAAATACTCCCCGCTGGTAGAGAGGGTTCACCTTCTACATGCGAACCCCCAGTATGCCTACGTGGTCTTACCTGATGGGCGGGAGGACACGGTCTCCATCCGCGATCTGGCACCCGCAGGTGCGGCAGACCACTACCCTGAAGGCTCTCCAGTAACTATGAACCCTGCACCAGAGGTGACACCGTGCTCACCAGGCCCTACACAGACTCCTCACGACACTTGTATACCTGGCATTTCGTACGCATTTATACCAGGCGCCTCGCACATGCGTGAGGGATCACCAGCGCCTAGTGGGCAGGAACAAGCGCAACCTCCGTCCCCTGTGCAATCACCAATGTCGTCGGCATCCATGCGATTACAGTCGGTGCTATGTAGATCGCAGCGACAGATTCGACCACCTGATAGACTTGACTTGTAAGAAACTTCGCCACATGGGGACTCTTTCAAACAAAGGGGGGGTGAATGTGGTGAACTATGTGCCTGTCTGGACACGCCCCCTGCTGACTGCTCCTGTGGCTCCTCCCACAGGCCCCTGTATAAAGGCGATCTGAGGCCTGACGCTCGGCCTCAGTCTCCAGGACATAGTATGATGGACACTCACTCCTGGTTCCTTCTTCCAGTCAATAAAAGCCGATATCTCGCCTTACGTCTCAGTGTGAGTTATTGATGGTGCATCACACATTTAGGACAATAGGGATACATGCAATATAGTTGAATGCTCCTCTTGCAGGTTGTGGGAAGGCAGTCCATGATGACTTCACCTGTGAGAACTGCATCCAGCTCCAGCTTCTAACACTCCATGACAAGGAGTTGGAGCTGGAACTGGATGAACGCCGGATCATTCAGGAGGCTGAGGGGATGATAGATAGGACATATAGAGAGGTAGTTACACCCAAGCTGCAGGACGCAGGAGACTGGGTGACAGCCAGGAAGGGAAAAGGAGTTAAACAGACAATGCAGAGCTCTGCAAAATGAGCTCAGTACTAAGTTAAAGGGCAGGATCTCCAGAGTTGTGATTTCAGGATTGCTACCTGTGCCACATGCTAGTGAGGCCAGAAATAGGAAGATCATATGGTTTAACACATGGCTAGGAAGTTGGTGTAGGAGAGAGGGGAATGGGAATGCCAGAACAACTTTCAGTTACGTGAAAAATATCCCACTTCAAAACTCTTAACAGTCAAGGACTCAAGTTACCTAAGATGGAGATGATACAAATATGAATACTACATTCTATGACCTCAAAACATACTTACAAAGCTGCAGCGAATATTCCCCTTCCCAATCCAACTCCATGTTTGTTAATGTCTGCTCTTGTATCTCTGAGCTTCTCATCAATCTCCTTTTAAACCCTGGGATTTAGAACACTCAGTCCTGGGAACAAGGATGAGGAAAAGGCAATTCCTCCAGTATGTACTAGGGAACTGGGACTCACTTTCCAAGATCATGGTAGAAGAAGAAACTAAAAGTTGTTTTGAGCTGAAGACTCAGGTTGCACAACTAGGGACCAAACACTCAAAAGTTATAATTAGGCCAGGTGCCTGTCAACTCATACAGATAAGACCATAAGATATAGGAACAGAATTGTCATTTGGCCTATCGAGTCTGCTCCACTATTTCGTTATGGCTGATCCAATTTTCCTCTCAGCCCCAGTCTCCTGCCTACTCTCTGTATCCCTTCATGCCCCGACTAATCAAGGTGTGATTGTTTGAATGACTTCTTTCTGTTGTAAAATTTTCAAATCATTCCTAGCTAAACAAATTAAACTCTTATTTGCACCAAATAAGAATCAGTACAAGATATAAGATAGTATAAGATGTGGATATCAAATAGGTTAAAATGGCTTTCCAAAAGGAAACCCCCACAATCAATTAGTTTGGGAGGAAGGATGTTGGCAGGAAGAATAGGGAGCACAACCACAAGGTCTGAAAGCACTGAAAAGAAGTTAATTTTACAGCACAGAATAGCAGAGTACAGGCCATGATATTGTGCTAACCTGCTAACCTACTCCAACATCAATCAACTCTTCCCTCCAATTTTACCTTTGGTTGATGGAACAAAACTTTGAGCAAGCAAATGCAGTCACATTCGTCTCACCAGAAAAATAATTTTCCCCAGAGGGGACTTTACGAGCAAGCTAAGTCACTCATTATGATCCTCAAGTGGCTCAGCTCCCACTTAAGGCAGCTATAGACATGACCATAAGAATCTGAAACTTTACTTTGTTTAATGAAGAAACATCAATAAGTGCAGCTAAAACTCAACTTTTTAAGAGTTAGTTTCTCACTCAATAAATCTATTAATTATTTCAATCATATTTAAACAATTTTCCAATTGTACTTTATCTTCTTCCCCTCCCCCACCCACAGAATATTTTATTTCCCTTTCTGGAATAAAGGGAGTGGTAGTGTGGATAAGATGGAGATGGTGTTCTAACATTATTTCCCTATTGTTGTGCATTGAAGTATCCAGTTGAACGCAAAACATTTCAACTGTTAATGCAAATTATTCCCACAGGATGGTTGCCAATGAAGTTTTGACTTCTTACTGCCTAGCATGTACATGCCATGCCATTTGGTAAAATCTGGTACCACCATAAAAGAGAAATTATGGTCTGAAGGTGTCAGCATCAGCACTTTGTGGTGCCAAGGGCAAGGAGGATTCCTCAACCACATTCTGCAAGAGTGATACTCTAGGTCTGGACCTGATGGCAGCGATCATCACCAGTCTCATGATTTTTATGTTAAACCTCCTCCAAGTTTGTCAAAAACCACTGGGTATAGGCCTGAAGTAATTACACGGTGCTTAGGCAGTCAATAGCTCAATACATACAAAGCATATTTTAACAATGACATACAGGTGTGTGAGCACAATCCAAGTCTTCTCCACCAATTACAGTTAACAATGTGTCCTTCCCTGTATAAAAGGACCATTGCCTAGTTTCCTTCCAGTACTCCAATTTTCATCCATGTTCCAAAGATTTGCTGGAAAGTTAACTTGCTATTATGAATTACCCAGTATTATAGGTTAATAATTTTTTTTAAAAAATCAAAAGATTTGATGTAGAATATGCCATGGATTCGAAATAAACAGATGGTAAATAGCACTATTGAAATTGCATCCACCAGATAATTTCTTTCTATGTGTACGATAATGTGACTGGATGAACAGGGAACAATCAAACAGATCAGGCAATTCTCCATACATAGAGAGCTAAGACCAAGACATATCAAGAATTAGGTTTTTTTTGTTATGCCATGGCAATTTGAAGAATTATTTCAAATCGTAATATTATAGTTTTGGAATTCATCATTTTTTGTTGTGTATTTCTTGAGTGATCATTTTATATCTAGGTATCAAATCAGAAAATACTGCATAAAATGATAGTGATTAAATATAGAATCCTGCTCATTACCACAAATAGCTAACAGATATGATTCCCTGCTGCCTGATAAATACGATAATCTTTACAAGTAAACAATAAAATGCATTAGGCATTGTATATTTCAATTTTATGAAAGTTTGTTTTATTGAATATATATTAAACACTGAATTAAACCAGAATATTTCAAAATGTTACAAATATGAATAATATAATTTCAGGATAATCAGCTTTTACATTAGAAATGATAAAAAGTATATAGGATGCAATAAAAGATATTAACGAGGAATCAAAATGAATGATCTCAATCTAAAAATATGCAGAGATACTATAAAAGTTTATATTTTGAAAGTAAAGCATTTAACACATTTATATTTAATTATATCCGTTCATGAAGTCAGTTATTTAAAAGCTCTATTAAAAAAAACCCTTCCAAATAGGATGCAAGCTACAATTAGTGGCCATCTCAAATTGCTTAACTTATCAGTTTCTTTCTAAATATTTGTGAATCTACTCATTGTCAGCATTGGGGCACACCTTGCTGGATCAGGTCAACAGCCTAGATCAACTACCTGATGGTCTCACCATTTGGTGGATCTTTGTCACTCTTGAGTGAGGTCTCCACTGTGCACGTGGCACGTTGAAGTAGATCCCAAGTACCCTGACACTTAAAGAAAGTAGAGCTGGAGCTTTACCTTCCATCAAAACAGCCAATGATTTTTATTTTAATACTTCTCAGTCATCTTAAACATTGATTTTAAAATGAAATCTGAAGTAAACTTTGAAGACCTTCCCCTTCTCATCCCACATCTGTGCCCTGCAAGCCCATTGAAAACCACGGAGTTCTTTGGCTTAGTGTCAAGACTGAGGGGCAACTCCATCAAAATGGTGACTGCCCAGCCATGATGCTATGGAATCCCAGCAAGACTAGATGCAACCAATGGACATCACAGCAGCATCCAGTGGTGACAGAGTATCCACACTGTGAGGATGGAGCAAGTCTGAGATTTGGTTCTGTTTGAATAGCCAATGACAGATGATGGCATTTGGAAGGGCTGACTAGAGGCAGTAGGAACATTTGTACTTCATGGTGATTAACCTGATTATTAAGGGTTAATCTTGTAATGCATGTAGACTACAAAAGCTTCAATGAATCTATTCAATATATAATCCTACATCTTTCATGGAGATGATTTTCACTAACATTTTCAAATTATTATTCCATTCACTTTAATGATTTTGGTGTCATGACCTTCAAATTACCACATCTGCTGTATCAATAACAAAACAGCATCACACTATGCATTAACCATGGTAAAATTAATTTCAGTCAAATCAATTCTGCAAATTGCATGCACTAACGTCTATCAAGATCAAAAATCAGGACAGCAGCAGACAAGTCAGTCCTGACCAGGTCACAGAGAAAGAAACAACCTCTTTAGTCCACTACATCATTAACATGAGGTACCAGAAACCATCTATACTATTCCCATTTTCCAGCATGTTACCCTTAACTTCCAATGCCTTAGTGATTCAAGTGTTTGCCTCAACAGGTCTTGTGAGTGTCTCCGCCTCCACCACCCCTTCTGGCTTGTTGTTCTAGTTTGAAACCACCCTCTGGGAAAATATTCCTTC
The DNA here is from genome assembly GCF_030144855.1 of Hypanus sabinus. Lineage (NCBI taxonomy): Eukaryota > Metazoa > Chordata > Chondrichthyes > Myliobatiformes > Dasyatidae > Hypanus > Hypanus sabinus. The sequence goes on from NC_082715.1 coordinate 50,583,604, forward strand.
TCAGATTTCTCTCTAAATCTCCTACCCATTCCCTTAAACCCATGGTGTTTATTTTAGACAGTTAGTAAGAAACATTTTGCCATAGCCCACCTATCCTAAATACGCTCCTCATAACTGTAAACCTCTTAAGCTCCTCCGTTCCCAAAGCATAATCTCTCCTCAAATCAGATACCATCTGCCCAGGCAACATCCTGGTGAATTTCCAGTGCTTATGTTGAGATGATCAGAATTGCTTTTCTATAATCTCCCTTAATTGGAGTAAGGGGAAATATGAGGCTCTCAGGCAGGAACTTGGAAGCATAAATTGGAAACAGATGTTCTCAGGGAAACGTACGGAAGAAACGTGGCAAATGTTCAGGGGATATTTGCTTGGAGTTCTGCATAACTACATTCCAATGAGACAAGGAAAGGATGATAGGATACTGGAACCATGGTGTACAAAAGCTGTTGTATATCTAGTCAAGAAGAAAAGGAGAGCTTATGAGAGGCTCAAAAAACTAGGTAATGATAGAGATCTAGAAGATTACAAGGCTAGCATGAAGGAGCTTAAGAATGAAATTAGGAGAGCCTGAAGGGGCCATGAGAAGGCCTTGGCAGACAGGATTTATTAAGTAAAACCCCAAGTTATTCTACAAGTATGTGAAGAGCAAGAGGATAAGACGTGAGAGAATAGGACCAATCAAGTGTGACAGTGGAAAAGTATGTATGGCATTGGAGGAGATAGCAGAGATACTTAATGAATACTTTGCTTTAGTATTCACTATGGAAAAGGATCTTGGTGGTTGTAGTGCTGAGTTGCAGCAGACTGAAAAGCATGAGCATGGAGCTTTTGGAAAGCATCAAGTTGGATAAATCACCGGGACCTGACAAGATGTACCCCAGGCTACTGTAGAAGGCAGGGGAGGAGATTTCTGTGCTTCTGGCAATAACCTTTGCATCGTCAATGGGGACGGGAGAGGTTCCGGAGGATTGGAGAATTGCAGATGTTGTTCCCTTATTCAAGAAAGGGAGTAGAGAGATGGCACAGGAAATTATAGACAAGTGAGTCTTACTTCAGTGGTTGGTAAGTTGATGGAGAAGATCCTGAGAGGCAGGATTTATGAACATTTAGAGAGGTATAATATGATTAGGAGTAGTCAGCATGGCTTTGTCAAAGACAGGTCATGCCTTATGAGCCTGATTGAATTTTGAGGATGTGACTAAACACATTGATGAAGGTAGAGCAGTTGATGTAGTGTATATGGATATCAGCAAGGCATTTAATAAGATACACCATTCAAGGCTTATTGAGAAAGTAAGGAGGCATGGGATCCACAGGGACACTGCTTTGTGGATCCAGAACTGGCTTGCCCACAGAAGGCAAAGAGTGGTTGTAGACAGGTCATATTCTGCATGGAGGTTGGTCTCCAGTGGTGTGCCTCAGGGATCTGTTCTGGGACCCCTACTCTTCGTAAATTTTATAAATGATCTGGATGAAGAAGTGAAGGGATAGGTCAGTAAATTTGCTAATGACACAATAGTTGGGGGTGGTGTGGATAGTGTGGAAGGCTGTCAGAGGATATAGTGGGACATTGATAAATGGTCTGAGAAGTGGCAAATGGAGTTCAACCCAGATAAGTGTGAGGTGTTTCATTTTGGTAGGTCAAATATGATGTGAGAGTATAGCATTAAAGGTAAGACTCTTGGCAGTGTGGTGGATCAGAGTGATCTTGGGGCCCGAGTCCATAGGACACTCGAAGCTGCTGTGCAGGTTGACTCTGTGGTTAAGGTGGCATATGGTGCATTGGCCTTCATCAATCGTGGGATTTAGTTTAGGAGCCAGGAGGTAATGTTGCAGCTATATAGGAACCTGGTCAGACCCCACTTGGAGTACTGTGCTCAATTCTGGTTGCCTCACTACAGGAAGGATGTGGAAACCATAGAAAGGTACAGAGGAGATTTATAAGGATGTTGCCTGGATTGGGGAACATGCCTTATGAGAATAGGTTGAGTGAACTCAGCCTTTTCTCCTTGGAATGACGGAGGATAAGAGGTGACCTGATAGAGTAATATAAGATGATGCTAGTCATTGATTGTGTGGATAGTCAGAGGCTCTCCTCCCCTCCCCCCCCACCAGGCTGAAATAGCTATCACAAGAGGACACAGTTTAAAGGTGCTTGGAAGCAGGTACAGAGATGTCAGATGTCAGGGGTAAGTTGTTTTTCTTTACACTCAGAGAGTGGTGAGTGTGTGGAATGGGCTGCCGTCAATGGTGGTGGAGGCGGATACAATAAGGTCTTTTAAGAGACTCCTGGATAGGTACAAGGAGCTTAGAAAAATAGAAGACTATGGGTAACTCTAGGTAATTTCTCAGGTAAGGACATGTTTGAAACAGCTTTGTGGACCAAAGGACCTGTATTGTGCTGTAGATTTATGTTTTTCTATGGTTTCTATGCCTTCATGTCAATTTTAAGTCTCCAGATTATCATTCTCAAGAATACCTGGTCTGCAGTTGATTCCTCAATACTCCCTAGGGCCTTTGTTTACATCTGCCCTCTCGTCCTCACAAAATACATGGCATTATGCTCATCAGGACTGAATTCTTTCAGGCATTATGCTATCCGTCTTATAAACTCCTGTTGCCGGACTATCCTCTTCACCATCAACACACCCAATTGTATACCATTTGTAAACTTACTAATCACTCACATTAAGATTGATCATACAGATAACAAACAGTAAGGAACTCAGCACTATGGTACATTACTGATCACTGGCTTCCAACCCATCCGCACCCATAGTCCACTGCCTCTTATTAATATGCCAATTTTGGATCAATTTTGGCAATTTTCACTGGATCTCATGGGCTCTAACCTTTTAAAACAGGCTCCATTTGATACTTGTTTGAAATATTCAGTCAAATTGATCATGCAAGATCTCCCACTAATAATTATGGGGATCGTTGCATGGTCCCTGTGTTTCTAAGTGTAGATTAATCATGTCCTTCAGAATGTTCCCAGTAATTTCCCTACCACTGACATTAAGTTCACTAGTCTCCAATTACCTTGTTTTCCCTGTCACTCCTCTTGAATAAAAACTGCCAGTCATCTGGCACCCCACCAATGGCTTGTGATGATTAAAACATTTTAGCAATCTCTTTCATTGCCTCCCATAGGAACATGAGATCACAGTAAGCCATGGGGATTTATCCAAAATTAAGCTCCCCAAGATTAATAGTTCCTCTTATTAATGGTAACTTGTTTAGAATCTCAGTCCCCTTGCAGAATTTTCCAACAGCAAAGCTTTATTTTTCCCCGAGGGAATACAGATGGATAGCATTCATTTAAGACTTCATCTACATCCTCTGGCTAAATGCACAGGTTGCCTCTTTAGTTCCTAATAAGATCAGATATAGGAGCAATATTAGGCCATTTGGCCCATTGAGTCTCCTCTGCCACTTCATCATGGCTGATCCAATTTTCCTCTCAGCCCCAATCTCCTGCCTTCCCCTCCCCCATATCCCTTCATGTCTTGACCAATCAAAAATCTATCAACCGTTGCTTTAAATATACATAAAGACTTGCCCTCCATTGCTGATTGTGGCAATGAATTCCATAGATTCAAGACACTCTGGCTAAAGAAATTCCTCATCATTTCTAAAAGGACAACCCTCTATTCTGAGGTTGTGTCCTCTGGTCTTAGACTCTCCCACCATAGGAAACGTCCTCCCCACATCTACTCTATCGAGGCCTTTCACTATTTGATAAGATTCAATGAGTTCACCCCTCATTCTTCTGAATTCCAGTAAATACAGGCCCAAGTCCATCAAATGCTCTTCATATGACAAGCAATTCAATCCTGGAATCATTTTCATGAACCTCCTTTGGAACTCTCTCCAGTTTCAGTTCATCCTTTCTTAAATAAGGGGCCCAAACCTGCTCACGATACTCAAGTGAGGCCTTACTAGTGCTTCATAAAGTCTCAACATTGCATCCTTGCTTTAATATTCTAGTCCTCTTGAAATTAATGCTAATATTGTATTTGCCTTCCTCACCACAGACTGAACCTGCAAATTAACCTTTAAGAAATCCTACACAAGGACTCCCAAGTCCTTTTGTATCTCAGTTTTTTTCTATTTTCTCTCCATTTATAAAATAGTCAACCCTTTCATGCCTTCAACCAAAGTGCATGACCATATAATTCCTGACACTGCATTCCATCTGCCACTTCTCTGCCCATTCTCCTAATCTCCCTTATGTCCTTCTGTAGCCTCTCTACTTCCTCAGACTATCTGCTCTTCCACCTATCTTCATATCATCTGTAAACTTTGCAACAAAGCCATCAATTCCATCATCAAAATCACTGATATATAATGTAAAACAAATTGGTCCCAATACATAAACCTATGGAACATCACTAGTCACCAGAAGCCAATCAAAAAGGCTCAATATATTCCAACTCTTTGCCTCCTGTCAAATCAGCTACTACTTTATCCATGCTACAATCTTCCCTGTAATACCATGGGCTCATAGCTTGTTAAGCAGCCTCATGTGTGGCACATTATCAAAGGCCTTTTGGAAATCCAAGTACACAACATCAACCGTTTCCCCTTTGTCTATCCTGCTTGTTATTTCTTCAACAAATTCCAAAAGATTTGTCAGGCTAGATTTCCCCTTAAGGAAACCATGCTATTTCTTTCTTTATTTATTCACTTGCAGTACGTGGGCGTCACCAGCTATGCCAGCATTTATTGCCCATCCCTAGTTGCCTTTGAGCTGCCTTCTTGAATCGCTTCAGTCCTTTGGCCTATTTTATCATGCGCCTTTAAGTACCCTGAGACCTCATCATTAATAATCGACTCCAACATCTTACTCAGAACTCACTGAGTTCTGACTAACTGGCTGGTAGTTTCCTTTCTTCTCCCTCTCTCCCTTCTTGAAAAGTGGAGTGACATTTGCAAGTTTCCAGTCTTACAGAACCATTCCAGAACCTAGTGATTCTTGAAAGATCATTATTAATGCCTCCATGATCTCATCCGTCTCCTCTTCTAGAACTCTGCTGTGTACATTTTCTGGTCCAGGTGACTTATCTACCATCAGACCTTTCAATTTCCCAAGAAACTGCCCTCTCCTTACAGCAACTTCACACACTTCATCACCCCTGACACCTGGGATTTCTACCATATTGTTAGTGTCTTCCACCATGAAGACAGATGCAAAATACTTATTCAGTTTGTCTGCCGTTTTGTTGTCCCCCATTACTACCTCTCTAGCCTTATTTTTAACCTCTCCCTCTCCCAGTTTAGAGTGCCTCCTGCTTCAAATTATCCACCATTGTCCCTGTACCCAAAAAGACCAAGGTAACATGCCTGAATGACTGGTGTCCTGTTGCTCTCACCCCAATAATAAGCAAATGCTTTGAGAGGCTGGTCAAGGATTACACCTGCAGCTTTCCACCACCCAAACTGGACCCCCTACAGTTCACCTACTGATACAACTGACTGACAGATGATGCAATAGCCACAGTTCTACACACTGTCCTAAAACATCTGGAGATGAAGGATGCTTATGTGAGAATGCTGTTCTCAAGTCAAGTCAACTTTTATTGTCGTTTTGACCATAACTGCTGGTACAGTGCATAGTAAAAATGAGACAACTTTTTTCAGGACCATGGTTTACATGACAGTACAAAAAAAACTACACTGAACTACGTAATAAAAAAACAACAGGGACTACAGTTCAGCATCCAACACCTTAGTTCCATTCAGGCTCAACAAGAAACTCAGAGACCTCGGCCTTGAGCAGCTGAATCCTGGACTTCCCGTCAGATTGTCAGCAGTTTGTAAGAGTGGGCTCCCTCACTTCCAACCCTCTGACTCTCAATACAGGAGCCCCTCAGGGCTGCGTACTGAGTCCCCTCCTTTACTCCCCGTATACCCACGATTGTATCGCCAATCCAATTAAATTTGCTGATGATACTACATTGATTGGCCTCATCTCAAACGAGGTGGCCTACAGGGAAGAGGTTATTGCCTTGACACAGTGGTGTCAAGAAAACAACCTCTCCCTCAATGTCACAAAAACAAAGGAGTTGGTTGTGGATGACAGGAGGAATGAAGACATGCTAACTCCTACTCACATTAATGGATCCGGGGTTGAGAGGGTGAACAGCTTTAAATTCCTCAGAATCCACATCACTGAGGACCTCATGTGGTCTGTACACACCAGTTGTGTGGTGAAAAAGGCACAACGGTGCCTCTTTCACCTCAGACGGTTGAGGAAGTTTGGTATGGGCCCCCAAGTCCCAAGAACCTTCTACAGGGGCACAATTGCGAGCACCCTGACTGGCTGCATCACTGGCTGGTATGGGAACTGTACCTCCCTTAATTGTAGGACTCTGCAGAGAATGGTGCGGACAGCCCAGTGCATCTGTAGTTGTGAACTCCCCATGATTCAGGACATTTACAAAGATGGGTGTGTAAAAAGGGCTCATAGGATCATTGGGGACCTGAGTCACCTGCAACCACAATCTACTCCAGCTGCTACCATCCAGTAAGTAGTACCACAGCATAAAAACCAGGACCAACAGGCTCCGGGACAGCTTCTTCCACCAGGCCGTCAGACTGATTAACTCACTCTGATTTCAGTGTATTCTATGTTCTATTGACTGTTCTAATTATAATAAGTTACTATGATTGCACATTTAAGGCTGATTTATACTTGTGCTTTGCATCTATGCCATAGGTACCGTGTACTCTACACCGTAGGGTGATGCACACCTCCCCAAAAAAGTAATTTGTGTGTCGCAGCGGCACAGACCGCAACAACTGTGATTGGTCCGCTTGGTAGCATCGCATTTCTGGTTGCTTCTTCTCCACCATGTCTGTGCACCGATGTGAAATAAATTAACCCAATCGTCAAATCTACCTGCCGACATGCTTCCTTGTCCATGTCTCTCACAAATAAACTCAGTGGCATAGAAACCACAATTCCAACTAGTGTTTTGGCACACACCAATGCTTGCTCGCTACAGTGTAGAGCTACGCAAAAGTGAAAATCAGGGCTACGGCGTAGCCCGTACACACGTATAAATCAGCCTTTAGATGGAGACATAATGTAAAGATTTTTACTGATGTATATGAGGGATGCAAGAAATAAAGTCATTTCATTCATTCCAGTGGTCTGATATTCACTCTTGCCTCTCTTTTACGTTTTATGTATCTGAATTAACTTTCGGTATCCTCTTTAATATTATTGGCTAGCTTACTTTCATATTCCATCTTAATTACTTTTTTCAGTTGCCTTCTACTGGCCTTTAAAAGTTTCCCGAACCTTTAACCTTCTGCTAATTTCTGCTCTGTTATATGCCCCCCCTTGTTTTTATGTTGGGTTTAACTTGTCTTGTTAGCCATGGTTATGTCATCTTTCCTTTAGAATACTTCCTCCTCTCTGGAATGTATATATCCTGTGCCGTCCAGATTACTTCCAGAAATTCCAGCCATTGCTGCTCTGCTGTCATCCCAGCCAGTGTTCTTTTCCAATCAATTCTGGCCAACTCCTCTCTCATGCCTCCGTAATCCCTTTGCTCCACTGTAATTCTGATACATCTGACTTTAGCTTCTCCTTCTCAAATTTCCAGTGAATTCACTCATATATCATACTTCCAATCATAATCATACTTTCTTCCACAGATGCTACAACACCCAATCCAGAGTAGCTGATTCTATACCGGGCACAATCACGAGCTGCTCTAAAAACCCATCTCATAGGCATCCTAGAAATTCCCCCTCCTGCATTCCAGCACCAACCTGATTTTGCCCATCCACCTGCATATTGGTCCCCATCAACTACTGTAACATTGCCCTTTTGGCGTGCATTTTCTATCTTCCATTGTAATTTGTGGGCAACATCCTTACTACTTTTCTGGGGGGGGGGGTCTGTATACAATTCCCTTCAGGATCTTTAGTTCTGAATCTTTCTAGTTAGGGTCTGCCAATGCATCACAACCCTGGATGTGCATCCCTTTAACTCAGAACCTAACTCCATGAACTACCAATGCAGAACTTAGCCACTCATCCCATCCAAGTCATTGGTACCTACATAAACCATGACTTCTGACTGAGGAATCGATCTCAGATATCACAGACCTTGGCAGCCGGGAGGCAACATACCATCTGGGAATCTTGTTCTCACCAACAGAATCTCCTGGTCATTCCCCTAACTAATCAACCCCCTATCACCGGTGTGCCTCTTCTTCCACCACCCTTCCTTCTGAGTCACAAAAGCAAACTCAGTGCCATCTTTCCTTTGTTAGGTCATCCTCCCTACCCCCAGCAGTATCCAAAGTTATATACCCGTTGTGAAGTGCACTGGCTCCGTAACCCCTTTCCCCTCCTGACCGTCACCCTGTTTCCTGTATCCTGCACCTTGGGTGTAACTCTATATGTCCTATCTGTCACCCCTCAGCCTCCTGAATGATCTGGTGTTCATCTGGTTCCATCTCCAAATTGTTTGATGCTGCAGCTGGATGCACTTCCTGCAGTTGTAGTGATCAGGGACACTGGAGGTCTCCCTGCCTTCCCACATCCCGCAGGAGGAGCATTTTGTTATCTTGCCTGGCATCTCTACTGTCCTAGCTCAGGAGATATAAAGAAGGAAAAAAAACCTGAGCTTTTCTTTCCTTTGCTTTCTCTGACTGAAGTCTTTGCAGAAGTCTCGAAGAGCTAAAGGCTCAAGATCACCACTCTGACTACTACTACTCAGATGATGGCCACTACACTTGCCCTCACCTTCTTTTAATTTGCTCTCACTAATCAGTCCCCAACACTGACAAATTTAACAAATTTCATGTCACACGCTGGTGGTAATAAACCTGATTCTGATTGGTCACCGGTCAAAGCTAATTTTTACTGTACTGACCTATTACAGTGAACCCGATGGAAGTTTTGAGAAGAGGGAACTTCAAACGTCCAGATTGGCTGCTGGTCAAAGCACTTAATGGCTCTACTCTTTCTCTGCTTACTCCCTTCCCCTTAGTTTCTTGAAAAAATTGTTTTGGGATTTTCCTTAGAACTTGTCCACCTGTGTTATTTTGGTACATCCCATTTCCTTTGTGGTCACAGAATCGGAGTTTTCAAAGCTAGTATCTCAGATTCCTTGATCATATCCTGAATATATTTTGACTCACCAACAGTACACACCATGAGGGTGGCCACTACAGTCTTTCTGGAGCCAAAGACTTGTTTATACCGTATATTGTTCAGTATGTGGTGCTAAAACAAGCTGAGATTTGGAATCGGTTTTGCCAAGATGATCCATGATTCAGTGTGGTCATCAGCAGCAGAATGACAGATTGCAAAATCATGCCCGACAATATCTATTTAACATTAACTATCAAGCCAAGTGTTGACCCTAGTTCAACAAAGCACACAGAAGAACAGAAGCAACTGACACACTTAAAGATGAGAGACCAAATATGATATTTTTGTAACACAGGGTTGCCTGTAGAAGCTTTATGCAATGGATAGAACAAGAGGGCCAACAAGTCCTAATAGACCAGAATAAATCTCTGTAGCCTGCCACATCCAGGCATGAGCAGATGAACAATTAAACAGCTAATAGGAGACTCCATGAAGAAAACTTAGTCCTCAATGATGGCAAAGTATGTGAATATCAATACCATAAGCAGTTGTAACGACGAGCCAAAAGTGCCAAGTGGATGATCTATCGCAGCCTCCTACAGTGCCCACTTTCATAGAAGCCAATGAATTTAATTCATTCTACATAACACCAATAAGTAGCTGAGCGCAACTGACATAGCAAAGATTGAGGAGCCAGGTAACATTCCAGCTAATGTACTGTGCTCCAGGCCAGCTGTAACCTTGATAATCTATCTGAGAATATGGAAAATAGCCCAGATGCACCTTGTCCAAAAAGAGCAACACAAGTCTGTTGTGGCTAATTGCCACTTATCAGTAATTGGCAATCAATTGTCAGTAGCAGCTGAAGGTATCATTGACAGTGCCATCAATTAGCAGCTACTCACAAGTAGCACAATCACCAGTATTCAACTGTCTTTATTATTCGGCTCTGAACCCAAATTCCAGATTCCAGAGGTGAGACAAGAATGACAGGTGATATCAGAAAGCTCTGATGAAAAGACAATTGAAATCAGGGGCAAAACTTTTCAATGTTCTGTTAATTAAAGGCTACATCTCACTGCTGGAGCTTTGGCCCAGCCATTTTCAGCTACTTCATCAATTGCCTTCAATCAGCAATCAAGATGACTCACAAAGTTTCCTAACTGAACCTTTGTAATACCATGATGAGGCAGACCTTGACTGTGAGCAGCAGAGAATAAGTAAAATGTGTATCATGCAAGTCTCAAGCAATGGCTGTCTCCAGGCCGACCCTTAACAAACAAATAGGTTAATATTTGCCGAGTCCATGTTATTCAATCCCTGTGGGCGGGGAGGTGGAATGGGATGCAGTCCTCAATGCCTTGGAATTTAACTCGACTAATTGCACAAAGACTTTGACCAAAAAGACAAATTAAACTGTAGTGAGTGTCTCACCTTCTGATTTCCAAAAACCTTTTTTCTGTTAACATTACAGAACAACTTCATTTGCTTAGATAAGGGCAATTCAAATAGTTTAGTATCTATAACTTTTAACATAAATATTTTAAATTTCCATTTCCCCCCCATTATGAACATGCTCTCTCTACAATGTAGTGTATCATCTGCAATGTACCCTGGAGTAACTCACAAAGGCTTTTCCTGTTATCAACTCCAAAACTCGTAACCCTTGATGATGGCAATAAGTGTATGAAGATTACATTATTTGCAAAAACACACTACCTGGCTTGGAAATATATCCCTGATCATTCATGCTGGAACTCCCAATTTAACTGCACAATAGGAGTACCTTCAACTCCCCATCTGTAATTGCTTAAGAAAGCAGCTTATCACCATTTTCTTAAAAGCAATCAGCAATAGAAAAAAATATAATTGAAACTGCCTTGTAATTCAAAGAAATGTAAATTGTGAGTTTGAAGCAGGACATCTTTATTCTTCCAGGCCACGTGTTTCCAAACTCAGCTGAATAAAGTGAGAACAAAGTGGAGATTTTTATTAAATTAATTTAATAAGGGTGGAAATTAGGTATCACAGAAGAAAGAGCTGTTAATGTAAATTGACAGTAACAAGCAGTTCAATTATTTACTGACACTTTAATCATATAGGAGATTAAAATGATGGTAAAGTTGAAAGTGCAAAAGCTGACAGTTAATTAAGATGATTAATATTAATGTTGGAAATATATAAACTCCTATACAATGATGGACAGCAGTAGAAATCAACAGCAAAATCAGTGGGCCAGAATTGAAGAATGAGAAATCTGTGGTTCATTGAGTGCGGTGGAAAATGTTGACACCTTGAGTCAGCCCATTTCACTCAGAATCAGAGCTCAAGTGGACAGAAGAAAAGAACAACTGAGATTGCAGGTCACTGATGGCAGTTGTTTGTAGACTCTGAGCAGTAAATGCAGAAGGGAACTACATAAGTATAGAGATCTGGGTAAGAAATACCAATATCAGTTGGGCACTAAAGGGGAGATGTTAATTGTAATGATTATGTTCAATGAGTGAGTCAGGAGGCATTGTCATGCTTCTCCTGACACTTAAATTGAGGGATGTAAACAGTTATGTTGGAGCAATGGAGCCAAACTGCAAAACTAGTACTGGAGGAGGTCATTTTTATAACTAAGTGATAAAGAGTGCAATTCCAAAATCTACCACTATGACATGCAAAGGTTTAATTTTCAAATTGATAAGTGTATCTACAGATTTATCAATATGCATAATGTTTAAAACCTGACCCTGCAAAAGATGCTTAGATCAAAAGATTTATGCTGTTCAGATTGCAAGAGCAGATGACCATGAAAACCCTCTGATACAATCAGTGCTTAAATTCCTTCTCTCTTTTCATCAAGGACTAATCTGCTTTATCAAATGCAGAAGGATATGTGGTAGCAGTATTTTTGCTGAACAAAACATGCTTATTTATAAACACTCTTCCAAACAGCACAAGGATATAAAGTTTCTTAATTGTGAATGCAATGAAATAATAGGTCACCTTGTGCATCTGAAACCCCACTGTGTGGTGTGGCATCTTGTAAAACTTAGCCCATTGTACATGATCTTCTAAGCTGTTGGAACCATCAGTACAGAGAACCAGTTTGGTATATTTAATCTTTGGAGCAAAACAAAACAAGCATAAATTATGCTGGTACATTTCAGCTTGAAAGGGAAAAACGTTTATTTCTGCCCATGATTTATCATGTACCAAGGTCCTAATTTGCATCAATCTGTATGGCAGGGAGGTGGAGATGTGTGGTTGGTAGAGGAGGGAGTGGAGGTGTAAAGAAACATACTATTAAGATATTACCTTCATCCTCGACAATTTCTTCATCGGCTCCTCCCACTTCCTCAAAACCCAAAGGGTAGCCATGGGCCTTAGCTTTGCCTCCCTTTTCACTGGCTACATAGAACAGTCTACAATTCCAAGCCTTCCCTGGTAATGCTCCCCAACTCTTCCTGTTCTACACTGATGACTGCATTGGTGCTGCTTCATGTACCCATGTTGAGCTTGTCAATTTCAACAACTTTGTCTTCAATTTCCACCCCACCCTTAAATTCAATTGGTCCATTTCTGACATCCTTTCTTGATCTCATGGTCTCCGTCTCTGGAGACAAATTGTCTATTGACATCTTTTATAAACCTACCAATTCCCACAACTATCTTGACTATCCTCTTCCCACCCGGCTATTCCCTTTTCTCAGTTCCTTTACTCCACCACATCTGTTCCCAGAATGAGGCTTTCCTTTCCACGACATAAGAAATGTTGTCCTCCTTCAAAGAATAGGGTTTCCTTTCCTCCACCATTGAAGCTGCCCTCACCCCTACACTTCTTCAATTTCAAGAATGTCCACACTCACCCGATTTTCCTGCTGCCCTAACAGTGATAGGGTTCCTCTTGTCCTCATCTACCATCCCATGAGCCACTACATCCAATGCATCATTCTCTTTAATTTCCACCATCTTCAATGGGATCCTATCACCAAACACACTCTACTTTCTGTAGGGATCACTCCCTCTGTGATTCCCTTGTCCCTTCGTCCTTCCCCACTAATCTCCCTCCTGGCATATTTATATCTCTCCAAGTGACAAAAATGCTACAGCTGCCCATTCACTATCTCCCCCCCCCCCTTACCTCCATTCAGGGCCTCAAATAGTCCTTCCAGGGGAGGCAATACTTCACCTGCAAATCTGTTGGGGTCATCTATTGTATCTGGTGCTCCCAACGTGGCTTTCTCTCACTGGTGAGACTGGATGTAAATTGGGGGCCACTTTGTTGAGTACCTCCACTCCAACTGCCAAAAGCAGAGCTTCCTGGTGATAAACCAGTTTAATCCCTATTCCCATGTGTCAGTCCATAACTTCCTGTTTTGCCACAATGAAGCCACTCCCAGGGTGGAGGTTGAAACACCTCATATTCTGTCTACATAGTCTCCAACCTGATGGCATGAACATCAGTTTCTCCTTCTGGTAAATTTTCCCCTCCCTCTTCTTCCATTCCCCCTCTGGCCTCTCATCTCTTCTCTTCACCTGCCTATCGCCTTCCCCATGTGCCCCTCCTGCTTTCCTTTCTCCCATGGTCCACCCTCCTCTCCTATCAAGATTCCTGCTTCTCCAGTCCTTTACCTTTCACCTCTAGCTAGTCCTCCTTCTCCTCTCCCCATCTTTAAATTCTGGCATCTTCCCCCTTCCTTTCCATTTCTGAAGAAGGGTCTTGACTGTTTGTTCACTTCCATAGGTGCTGCCTGAATTACTGAGTTCCTCCAGCATTTTGTGTGCGTTCCTCTGGATTTCCAGCATCTGCAGAATCTCAAGTTTATAATTAAGAATTAATTATGGATTGTCAATAAGAGGGCAAGCGTCACAGCTGGTACAGAAATGGCAATCAGGAATACTGTATGTTTTAAGACAAACAATGATTGAAACAAAATAATGGTTTACTGAGCCAGGAATTAACTTTCTGATGTCTATCAAATTGTCTCTGTGTCCAGACACTCAATTTCAAAAGAACGTTTCCTCGTTGAAGCAGGTATGAATAAAAGCAAAACACAGAGTGTTTTAATTTCTAACTCGAGCTTGCATAGGGTTGTGGACTCAGCCAGCTCCGGCACAGGCACAATCCACCTACAACTGAGGGCATCTTCAAAACACAGGGCCTGCAGGAGGAAGCATTCATCATCAAGTCCCTCACCATCTGGGCCATGATTTCTTCTACTTGCTAGCAATGGGGAAGAGGCACAGAAGCCTGAAGACCCACACTCAGTGACTTATGAACAGCTTCTTCCTTTCTGTCGTCAGATTTCCGAAGGGTCCCTGAACGATACCTTGCTATTCCTCTTCTCCACTATTCCAATTATTTTTGTAACTTATAGTAGTTTTTGCAATGTATTGCTGCCAGAACACAAGAAATCTCATGATGTATCTCACTGATGCTGAGATACATCCTGAGACACATCATCAGTGATGCAACCTGGGATCATTGGGTGCTTTGGGCCTTTCCACATTAGATGCTTTCGCCTGGGTGACCCAGCCACGATTGTGCAGGTTCCAGCCTTTGTCCCAGCAGCATTGGTCCATGGGTCATACCTCTATCTATAGCCATCTGAAGTCTCACTCAGCAGCTTCTGCGGCTTTCTTATGATTAAATGTCTCCTCAAGGAACTATCAGTTCTACCATGTCCACTTGCTTCAAGGTTTCTGACAGAATGGCCATATCAGGCCTTAGGGACAATGATGCAATCAAGGCAGGGAACTTCAATTGCTTGCAATTACAGGCAGTCAGACACTGCTGTGAGCAAGCCTGCTGGTGATCTGGGCTGAGGCGATGGTTGATCTCCAGTTATGACAAAGGCTATGGGCTTGTTCAGTTGGTGAAGGTGCCTACTGTTGTTAATGGTCAAGGAGATACATTCTACCACTGCATTCAACAACTGGTCATGGCACCAGCCATGTTAATAAATAAACTTGATTCAGATTCTGCTATTAAAGATGAGTTAGATGCAAGATTCACTGCAGTGTGAAAAGACACTAATAATGGAATTGTTATGATACAAAGAATAAAAGAGAACATGCTTAAGCCATCTGGGTGCACACCCATGGAGACCATTTTATCTACACTTCACCCATAATTTTGAAGTAGTTAGGCAAACTGCATTTGAGATTTCTGCCCTTCAACTGCACTGTTCATCCAAATTAGTGTTTTTATTAAAAATACATGGCAGCTTTGAAGCATAAACAGATACGACATAAGAGGAAGAAATCGGCCATGTTTCTTGATATGGTTTTTGTCCTGTCTGGATGCCTGATTGGGGATTTAAGGAATCAGTACATGCTCCATTTCTAACTCCCAAAGAGATCATTGATCATTGGAACACCTAGATGCAACATCAATGAAGGAAGTTTTTTTTTCTTCCTCCTTTCCTACAATTGGAACAAACTGCACTTACTGATTCAAATTCAGAATCCTGTAAGCCTAATTGAATATCTGTCCAGCCAAAAATGACTATAGCTGATTTAGCAACTGGTGGCATAATAGAAACTGTGGGTAGATGTACGTTAAACTGAGTCTTGCTGTGCAGAACATAGCAGCAAACATCAGAAAATAGTATTATACAAGTAACATGGTCAAACTTCAGAATACTAAATATCAGTGGGAAACCAAACTTTCCTAAATTAGGCAATCTAGCATAATAAAATGCTGGTCTGCAGTACATTATTATTCTATTTTAATGGGCCCTCAACTGATAAAGCAATGTAATAACTGAGATCATGGGAACAATTTGTATTCATTTACTTTGGTGGCAATTCTAGTACTCCCTTGATATGCAAACTCCAATTCAATAAATCAGTATTATTTATTGTGAGTGAGAGAAAAAAAATAAAAGACAAAAACGATGGCGAGAGAAGAGTGAGGGGAAGAGAGAAATAAAAACAGGGAAAAAAAACGTGAGGAATTTGCAGCCAGTGGATAGTTGTAGTTCTATTTAATGCAAGTAAACGATAGCAGGGCTTGCAATTAATTGGCAGCATTTTTATGTTATGCAAATATTAACTCATTCACATTCACATAGCAGAGACCCACATCTGCAGAATTATAAATAATTGCCACTCTATTGCATTCAAGCTGCTTCGGCAAAACCCATTCAAGAGGCAGCATAATGATGCCATTATCAAGTATACACTAAGCACTCAAAAAGGTTTATCATCTAGTCACAGTTTATGCTTTGAATATTTTATAATGGAAAAGGCAGTAGTTTTGGCAAATGTCATTTTACCTTGGGATACCTTTTGCATCTTTTTCTGGTGGTGGTATTCAATGCAAGTACAGCAGCAGCAGGTACAGGAACATACACTCAGAGACCACTTTATTAGGCACAAATAAGGAGGCTGCACTAAGTGTATGTTTGTGGTTTTCTGCTGCTGCAGTCCATCCACTTCAAGTTCAGTGTGCTGTGTGTTGGAGGTGCTCTTCTGCACACCACTGTTGCAACCCGTGGTTATTTGAATTACTGTTACCTTCCTGCCAGCTGGCACCAATCCAGTCATTCTCCTCCGACCTCTCTCATTAACAAAGTATTTTTGCCCACAGGACAACCACTCACAGGATTTTTTGTTTTGTTTCTTGCACCATTCTCTGCAAACTCTAGAGACTAGTGCATGAAAATCCTAGAAAATCAGCAATTTCTGAGATACTCAAACACCCTGTCTGGCACCAACAATCATTCCACAGTCAAAATCACCTTGGTCACATTTCTTCCTCATTCTGATGTTTCATCTGGATGATAATTGAACCTCTTGACCATGTCTGCATGCTATTAAGCATCGGTGTTGCTGCCATATGATTGGCTGATTAGTTATTTGCATTAACAAGCAGGTGTGCCTAAAAGTGGCCACTGAATGTCTCTTGCACTTTACTATCAATTTAAATCATGGTTTCATATAAAGTAATTCTTTTTGCAATGTTGCCAGAAATTTTACTTCACACAAATTAAAGCACTACTGCTATCATCTGGTTCAGTTTCACATCATAATATTCATAGGAGCCAAGTTCCTTTGCTCACTTGTAATGGAGCTCCCTGTCGAAGCACAGGTTTGGGACGGTCAGTATCATCACTAAAATAACCCGTTTTTTCATCACCTACCTCGCAAACGATGCCCAGCTGAAAGCCTAAGTGAAATCCAAATTCTGCTCCACATTTCACAGCCTGCTGCCCCTTTCCACCTGGAGTTAACCATCTACTTCCACATGTGAAAATGATATCGCTTGAGTGTTCTCAAGCTACTACAGGAATTGTGCCCTTGTGCCTTCCAGCCTAGAATTTCATGCCAGCTGAGATCAGTATCACAAACTAAAGTTCATTAGATCCCAGAAAGATTACAATGGCAGATTTACTCTCTGGAAGCAGGACAAACTTTTAAGAGTCTTCTCCATTTGAGCGACAGGACAGTGCACTGCACTGCACTGACATTCCACTGGTGGTTTGAGTAGACACTGACCATCTCATTCATGGAACAATATGTCCAATTAGAATC
This sequence comes from Hypanus sabinus, assembly GCF_030144855.1. Classification (NCBI taxonomy): domain Eukaryota; kingdom Metazoa; phylum Chordata; class Chondrichthyes; order Myliobatiformes; family Dasyatidae; genus Hypanus; species Hypanus sabinus. Next base: position 50,601,251 of record NC_082715.1, read on the forward strand.
AGGAGCTCTGTAGTACTCAAGTAAATGAAGCAAGCCTCCTAGAATATTTGCATCAAAAACTGAAGCAGTAAATGCTTTGACTACTGCAGAGGAAAATTTCTGGCACTAAAAAGATATCTTTGCTTTATTATAATTAAAACAAATGCTAGCTTATAGGATAGATCTGAGAACATTGCATTAGATGTTGTTCAATAAACAAAGGACATATATAGGCTTTTGGAAAAACTTTGTTAAGAGCAGAACCAGAAAGAAAAGAAAGTCAACAGGTTTGGCAGCATCTACAAAAATGAACAAACAGTCAACGTTTCAGGGTGAGATCCATCTTCAAGGCTGGAAAGGAAGGGGGAAGATGCCAGAAGAAAAAGGGAAGGGAGGGGAAGGAGGATAGCTAGAAGGTGATAGGTGAAGCCAGGCGGGTGGGAAAGGTCAAGGGCTGGAGAGGAAGGAATCTGATAGGAAAGGAGAATGAACCATAGGAGGAAGGGAAGGAGGGACACCAGAGGGAGCTGATACGCAGGTGAGAAGAGGTGAGAGAACAGAGAAGGAAAACAAGAGAAGGGGAGGGAGATTATTTTTACCAGAAGGAAACAATGCTAATCATGCCATGAAGTGTAGGCTCCCCAGACAGAATACAAGGTGTTGCTCCTCTATCCTGAGGGTGGCCTTATAATGGACTCGTAGAGGAGGCCATGAACTGCCCTGTAGGAAAGGTAATGGGAAGCAGAGTGAATATATTGGGCCAGCAGGAAGCTATGCTTTAAGCAAATGGAACACAGGTGTTTGACGAAGCAGTCCCCCAATTTAAGATGGGTCTCATTAAGATAGAGGAGGCTGAATCGGGAGCATTGGATACAAAAGATGATCCCAGCAGATCTGCAACTAAAATGTTGATTCATCTGGAAGGGCTGTTTCGGGCCCTGAATGGAGGTGAGGGAGGAGGTGAATTGGAAGATGTAGCATTTTGGAACAGTCTATATTCCAAGCCGTCCCTGGTAATGCTCCCCTTCTCTTCCTCTGCTACACTGGTGCTGCTTCATACACCCAAGCTGAGCTCATCTATTTCATCTACTTTGCCTCCCACTTCCAGCATGTCCTTAAATTCATTTGGTCCATTTCTTTCATCCTTTCTCGATCACTCTGTCTCCATCTGTGGAGACAAGCTATTGACCGGCATCTTTTATTAATCTACTAATTCCCATTGGCTCTCTTGACTATACCTCTTCCCATCTTGTCTCCGGTAAAAATGCTATTCTCAGTTCCTCTGTCTCCACTGCATCTTTTCCCAGAAACGCTTTCCTTTCCAGAACATCAGAGATGTCCTCCTTCTTCAAAGAACAGCATTTCCCTCCCTCAACCATTAATGCTGCCCTCACCCACATCTCCTCCATTTCCCAGACATCCAAGCTCACTCCATCTTCCTGCCACCTCAACAGCGATAGAATTCCTCGTCTACTTACCAACCATTCCATGAGCCTCCACATCCAACACATCATTCTCAGCAGCTTCTGCCATCTCCAAAGTGATTCTACAACTAAACACATTTTTACTTCTCCCCCCCACCTCTGCTTCTGAAAGGGATCACTCCCTCATGATTCCCTTGTCCATTCCCACTAATCTCCATCCCAGTAATTAGGCCACAAGTGGCCAAAATGCTACACCTGGCCATTCACTCCTCCCTTACCACTATTCAGGGGCACTGAACAATCCTTCCGGGTGAGGTGGCACTTCACCTGCAAATTTGCTGGGGTTGTCTGTTGTATCCAGTGCTCCCGGTGTGAACTCCTCTACATTGGTGAGGTCCATCGTAAATTGGGGGACTGCTTCATCGACAAGATGGTGACTCCCATTCTACTCTCTGGTTCTCTGTCGATCTCATAGATATTGTTGGTCCTGCTGCGACCTCAAGGCCTTAGCTCAATTACTCAGTTGATCTTACTCTCATTTCCCACATGATTTACAATCCAAATTAGGTTTATTATCGCTGTCTTATAGAATGTCTATTTTTTTTTGCTTTGCAGCAGATATAAAGTACAATAAATTACAATATAAGTAACAGTACAAATAAAAGGAACAGCAAGGAAGTGTTCATGGACTGTTCAGAAATCCAGTTACGTGAGAAACTGTTTCTGAATTGCTGAATGCGAATTTACAGGCTCCTGTACACTCTCCCCAGTGGTAGAAATGAGAAGTGGGGATGTTCCAGATGACTGGGTTAATTATAGATGCTGCTTTGGGGAGATGCCACCTTTGAAGAGGTCATCGATGGTGAGGTCTATGCTAGAGCTGGCTGAGTCTGCAACCCTCTTGTAATCCTGTGATATGGAGCTTCCATACCAGGCACAATCCTCTCCACTGTACATCTGGAGAAATGTGATCGAGATCTGGCATGTAACCAAAGACTCCTTATGAAGTGGAGCTACTGACTTGCCTCCTTCATCATTAAATCAATATACTGAACCTAGGATGGATCCTGAGATGTTGACATCCAGGAGCTCAAAGCTGCTCACCTGTCCCAAAACAACCTCTCACTCAATGTCACAAAACCGAAGAGCTAAATATTTACATTAGGAGGAAGAAACTGGAAGTACATGAGCTAGCCCAAATTATGGGATTGGAGGTGGAAATTGTCCATAAGTTTAAGTTCCTTGGCCTTATCATAACAGAGGATCAGTTCTGAGCCCAGCACTTTAGTATCATCACAAAGACACAGCAACATCTCTGTCTTATAAGTTTGCATGGATCTGGCATGTCACAGAAAACTTTGACAAATGGTGCACAGTGTGGAATATTCAGACTGGTTGCATCATGGTCTGGTACGGAAACACCAATGCCCATTAATGAAAAAGCTTTCAAGAAGTGATGGGCACAGCCCATTCCATCACAGGCAAAACCATCCCCTTGAGCCCATCTACAAGCAATGCTGCCACAAGAAAGTAGAAACCATCATCAAGGACCCCCATCTCCAGGCCATGCTCTCTCCTCCCTGCTGCCATTGGCATTGGTATAGTATGAGCATTAGGTCCCATCCCACTAGGTTACTACCCTTTAACCAACAGACTCCTGAACCAGTGTGGATAACTTCACTCGCCTCATCTCTGAACAGATTCCACAACCTGCACTTGCAAGCACTCCACAACTCGGGTTTTCAGGATTATTTATTTATTTTGAATTCATACAGTTTCTCTTCTTTTAGATTGGTTCTTTGTTGGTTTTGTAATTTTTCATTCATTCTATGGCATTTCTCTGTTTTACTGTGAATGCCTGTAAGATAATTAATCCCACGTAAGTATATGGTGACATATGTGTACTTCGTTAATAAGTTTACTCTGAAATTTGAACAGGTGACCCCTTGATGAGGACTGGGCAGGTTCTCCTGACATCCCCTTCCAGAAGTCCTGAAACGGTTGCTTGGTCTTGAGTACAAAGCTGCTGCTGCAACGTCACTTAACCAGCCAATCTCACTCCTGTACATCTCCTCATCGCCATCTGAGATTTTATCACACTACCTGTGTGGCGTTTGATCTGTGTTTAGCCAAGCAGTTATGAGTGTAGAGCAGTGGGCTAAGCATGCATCCTCGAGGAGCGTCTGTGTTGATTGTCGGCCAGGAGATGTTATAACCGATCCATTCTGACTGTGGTATCACAATTAAGACACTGAGAATCCAGTTGCAGAGGGTAGTACAGAGGCCCACATTTAGAAGCTTGGTGATTAACATTGAGGGAATGATGGAATAGAATGCTGTTACGCCGGTGGCCCCCTCCTTTTTGAGAATCGCAGGATCGCTATTGATTCGAGTCAGGAGACCTGGGAAATGAGAGAGAGACACACACAGGTTCCTCAATGGTTGCAATGTTTCCTGGGCCTCCGAGATAAAAAGCCACAGAACAGGTCACTGTCTTTTGGAGACGGAATTGTGTATTGAATGCGGTACGATTCATCGAAGCCCCCAGGCAATGAACCGAGGGGGGTTGGTGGAGGGATTGGATCATCCCAACCTGATTGACATCAGAGACCCTGTGAGTCAGGATAAACGAGGGTCTGTGGGAACAGCCCCTCAGACGCACCAGAAGAAACGCTAGCGATCCCGTATTAGCAAAAGCCGGTGGGAAGGCCACGTGCATCCTTTTCCATTTGCCCCGGAATTGGTGGGCCGTTACCACGGAAGAACGTTTTTTAGCTAACAACGGGGAAATCAACTCCCAACAACTCTCGAAGGATTGACATCAAAAAAGGAATGGGCAAGTTTTAACCCGTCTTTCTCTCTAACCAAAAAGCTGCAGCATGAATGAATTAAAGTGACTTTTATATTTCCATCAGACAACGATAGAGCTATTCCTTATCGATTATTATTATACCCGCACTTTTAGATTTAGTATTGACGATGTATATTATCTGTATGTTTGCATTGATATTATTTTTGTGTATTTTTATCAATAAATACTGTTAAAAATAGTACCATCAGACTTCAACGGACCTCTCTATCTTTGCTGGTATTGACCCAGTTACGGGGTTCGTAACAATGCCAAGCTGTAATCAATACACAGCAGTCTGGCATAGGTTTTAATGCTGTCAAGGTGCTCCAAAGCAAAGAGGAGAGCCAGTGAGACTGCATCCATTTTAGACTTGCTATGGTGGTGGATAAATTGTAGCGGGTCTAGGTCCTCGCAAAGGCAGGAGTTATCAAGTTCTGGTTGTATTTCATCACAGTAGAATGCAGCAGTGAGAGGTTGTAGATGCTCTTGAATACTCCAGTCATTTGGTTGGCACCTGTTTCAGTCCCTAGCCAGGTACATGTCTGGGGCCTGATACCTGCAAGGGCTCAGCCTCTTGAAGGATGTTCTGTCACTGGCATCCAGACAGAAATCTCAGAGTTACCAGATGTTGTGGCAATTTGCAAGGGCATAACGTTATTCTCCTTTTCAAGGTGTGTGTAAAAGGCATTGGACTCATCAGGCAGTGAGGCATCTCTGTCATTTCTGCTGTTAGGTTTTGCCTGATAGGAAGTAAACCATGTAAGCCTTACTACAACAGACTTGTATCCGAGCGTGTCTCTAATTTAACACAGTATTACCTTTGTTACTCTCGTGATGGCTGTATCTGGACTTCTTACAGGATTCTGGATTGCTGTTCTTGATTTCCACTGATCAAGTGCTCAGCAGACTGTGAACCTTTTGGTTCATCCTCAACTTCTTGTTTGGGAAGACACAGTAGCTTTTCAAAGGCAGACGTTCATCCAATCAGGCTTGGTGAATTCAGTGACACCCATTCAGATCCAAAGATGAATCTCTCAGTATGGTCTGTCCACCATTCCAAAACTGCCCTGTAAATGCTCCTCCACTTCCCTAGACCTTATCTTCACGATTCTCACCACTGGTGCTGTGGTCCTCAGTATATGCCAGGAGCTGAAGAACATCCAGCTGATCGGGCTTGCAGGATGGCACAATCAGCACTCTTGACAGTGATCCAGTGTGTTTGCTCATCTGCTTCCACAGGTGACATTGGTGGTAGTTTATCAGAGACTCAAAGCTGGCCTGGTTGAAGTCCCTACAACGATTGGACGTCTCTGGATTTCTGTTTTTCTTTCCTGAATCCTATATCTATTTAACAAGGAAATTTATAGTTATCACTTGAGACTGTCAAGCTACAGCAGTGCTTCACTTCTACCTGACCTTCAATAATATTTCTGCAGCATTATAACTCTATTAGCTATTGATAAGTCAATTCCATAATCAAGATATAACCACTTTCTTTTCATTAATTTACTAATAACTGTTTTTAAGCAGGTGAGGAGTAACTGGACTGAGACAGCAACTTGGTGTATAGCTACTAGTTTACTTGGCCGTGGTACGTTTTCCTTCAAAGCAAAATCCTTACATTTGGAAATAAACCACTGCAGTTTGTTCCCTGGAACCCGAACTTCCTGGTGGAGCAAAATCAACCTCTAGAACTTGAAGACATAAGAGACCAAGTTGACATAGATCTTCATGCAAGAGGTCATATTTGACATTGCGTTATATTATATATGTTTCCAGATTCACTGTGAGTACTGTCCAATTCCAAGATGTTGGGTGAAAAGTAAATAACATACAACAGTGGAGTTGCAGGAGAGAGGGTTAAATAAAAAAACAAGACAGTTTCTTTTGTTTGTGCAGATTCGTGTGTCAATGATATCTTTAACTAGAATCAGAATCAGGTTTAATATCACTGGCATGTCATGAAAATTTTTGCAAAAGGGTACATTGAAATACATACATAGTGAAAACTATAAAATACAAAGTATATATAAAAATAAATTAAATAAGTTGTGCAAGAGAAGGAAAAATAATACTGAGGAAGTGTTCGTGGATTCAGAAATCTGATGGCAGAGGGGAAGAAGCTGTTCCTGAAACACTGGGTGTGTATCTTCAGGTTCCTCTACCACCTCCTTAATAGTAGCAATAAGAAGAGAACAAGTCCTGGGTGATGAGGGTTTTTAAACAATGGATGCTGTCTTTTAGAGGGATCACCTTTTGAAGGTGTTCTGGATGTTGGGGAGGTTAGTGCCCATGATGCAGCTGACTGAGTTTACAACTTTCTGCAGCTTTTTCCAATCTTGTGCAGTGGTCCCTCCATACCAGGCAGTGATGCAACCAGTTAGAATGCTCTCCATGGTACATTTATAGAAATTTGTGAGTGTCTTTGGTGACACACCAATTTTCCTCAAACTCCCAATGACATAAAGCCAATGTCACGCCTTATTTGTAATTGTATCAATATGTTGGGCCCAGGATAGTGAGGATCTATCCTGGGCCCAACATCTCTATGTTGACATCCAGGAACTTGAAGCTGCTCACCCATTCCACTTCTGAGTCCTGAATGAGTACACCTCCTCGCTACCATCTAAAATACTGTGAACAGTAGTTGCGTCATTGGCAAATTTATGGATAGTGTTTGAGCTGTGGCTTGCCACACAGCCATAGTGTAGAGAGGTGCCTAAACACACATTACTGAGGTGCACCAGTGCCGATTAGCAGAAAGGAAGAGATGTTATTTCCAATTGGCACAGACTATGGTCTCCTGGTGAGGAAGTCAAGGATCCAGTGGCAAAGGGTGTACGGAGGCCCAAGTTTTGGATTTCTTTGATGAGAAATTAGGTTATGATTGTGTTGAATACTGAACACAGATGTTAACTTTGCAAGTGGAAGGTTATTTTCAATGTGCTTCAAAGTGGCTCAGTACTCTCCATTTCCTTGTAATGCAGGAGTAAGCCATTTGGCACATTGAGTCTATCCCAGTTCACAGAGCAATATGAATCTTCCTCAAGCCACATTATAAACATACTACAGTCAAGGCGATTTATAGTGGCCAATTAACTAACCGTTCATAAATTTCTGACATGATGCAGGAAATTAAAACTCAGTCCACTGTAGCTGTAAAGCCCAGGCACAATTTGCTGTAAATTGTGCCTTGTGCAACAGGGAGAAAGACCTGCCAACATTCTAGTTTGAATGAGTCATGTTGAAAAATATCACTTACTCTAGGTCAAAACCAATGTTCCTCAACCACACTCAACCAGCATCTAGCACCTACTGTCAAAAATGGAGGGAGGAAGTATTTGGAATCTCACCGAATTTCAGGACAGCCCTTTGCTGTTTACATTATCCATTAATGATTGATTATGTTCCCTGCATATGGTTCTGAAGAGATTTGCACACGTTACAAAAATTGATCAGATTGACAGGAGGATATCAGTGGATTGTCAATTGGATAAAGTAAACGGTAAAAATGTTTAATCTAGAAAAAAAAAACTGTCATTGGGATTGTGCAAAAAGTCAAAGGAAAATCAATAATTTGGAAGGTATGGGGGGGGAAGTAGAGGGACAGTGCTTTGAATAAAAGGTGTCACAGATTAATAAGAAGACACATGGAATGCCTTCCTTTATTAGCAAAAGCTTAGAATGCAAGAATAAGGATCTTATCTAGAATTGTAAGTAGATTAATCTGGCCATTTTGGATATTACAGGTAATTTGTGATTGCAAAGATGGAATGCAGCAGTGGGTAGCAAGTACATTGAGAGAACTAGAAAAACAGTAACAATGAGGAAAAAACTGAATAGGCTGGGATTGTTTTCTTTGGAACACATGCAACTAAGATGAAATCTGTAATGGGGGGGGGGGGTGATTATTGATCCCCCTGCAAGAGGAATTAAAAAGCAGGAGGCATTGATTTCAAATAATTGTGAAAAGATTACAGCAGGCAGGAGGAAAATCTTTGCACCTAGGGGGTGCTATTGGATAAAAAAGCCAAAAATACCACATCTTCTACCATGAACCAAGTTTAGGAATTTGGCTGTATTTCTCAACCAGCACAAATGTGGTTAGGCTTACTGGCTCCTGCGAAGTCAAACATTTTCTACAAAGTAGCAAGACATTTTTCCAATGGTCAATAATGTGTATGATCTAGCAATTTCAATTCAAAAGATCATTATTCTGCAATTAAGCTTTCTAGATGCAACGACAAACAAATATAATATTCAGTGACAGCAGCTTCAGAATGCAAAACTTCACTGATGGCAGACTTGTGTTTTGCATTGATTCAGACTTTAACAGCAGCTTGTTTTCCCAGTGTGAAAAAATAGCATTGCCATATTCACAATCCACTGAAAACTGATAATGAAAACATCCGTGAGTATAGAAAAGGGAGATATTTTTTTTAAAAAATCAAAGCTGCAAAAGAAAGATACTTCAGAAACTGGCACGCTGAGACAGAAACTAAAAAAAAACAATTAAAGATATTCATACGCCACATCAATCAGTGGCTGCAAAAGGAGAGAAAGCCTTTGTTTTCTTTCTCATAATGATGAGAAATATGAATAATATTTTGGTGCATGCCTTTGTGATTTGTTACTTCCCTGCCAGGCTTTTCACTCGCTCTTTGCGCAACTTAATTTCTCAAATCATGGAAGCATAGCAGAATTACTGAACCTATTTTAAATTAGAGATTAGATATCCTAAAAAATATCCTGGAATTTACCAAATCCCATAAGGCTGCAGAAGGCAAGGGTAAATGTCTCATAAGCAATAGGCCATATGATAAAATTGGTGAGAGGGAGAGAGGTAAAGCCAGAGGACAGACTAATCCATGAACAGGCATTTATAGAGACTTTGGTAAGAACCTTTTAAGATGACAATTGATAAAAGATAAGACAACTGATGAAATTGGTTCAAGTGCATACTGAAGATGCCTTGTCAGAAATCAAAGGGTAGATGCTGCACTAACACTACCTAGGAAGAAATCAAAAGGCATAAAGTGCAAAATCGGAACGTGTGGTACGACTGCAAGTGGTAAATCTGTAACCAGATCAAACCTTCAACAAAATTGAAATTGTACTCATAATTACAAAGGAATACTATCACTACTAAAGGTGCAATTTGTAAAAAGCACCAAACTATAATCCTCAGGACAACTAGAAAAAAATAACATAACATTGCCAGTGTCATGAATGTCCTAATATTTAAATAAGTGAGAAAACAAAGCTGGCATAAATAGCAGTTGAGGGCCAAGGAAAAATTAGTCAGTAACAAATTAAGTAAGTAAAAGAGCTTCAGTACAATTTTAAGTGAAATATAGATACTATAAGGTCAAGAATTAGGTTAAAGATTTTTAAGAAGTACATGTGAAAATCTTGGACTCAAGTTTCTGAATGCAACATTTTATAAAATATATTCAAAAACATTTTTGTACAACCTTGCTTGAGCTGAAGAATACCACAGTTCAAGGACCATAAAGCTTCAGTAATGGCATTTGTGGGCTAGGCAGAACCCACAAAATCTTGCGTGAACTATTAAAGGTGCAGCAGAGTATAGTAGGGTAGATTAAATAGTACCAATGAATCAATCCTTTTAGATAACTGCCCATTTATCATAGCTGCAGTTATAGTTCTTAAGATGTTTAAGAAAAAAAGCCTTGCCAATTCTAACATCTTGAGAAATTGGTAGACTTTTCTAATACACAGCTACTATTGAAAGTATACTTTTGTTAATCTATGATTCTGGAAAATCACCAGCAGAACACATTTAACATCTATCAAAAGGATCACCACCATCTGGATGATGCCTCTTTTCACTGCTATCATTGAGAGGAAATACAGAAGCTCAAGGTCCCACAACACCAGATTCAGAAACAGTTACTTTCTAGAACCAACAGATTCTTAAAATTTTTGGTATAACCCTAATCCCACCTACAGAGCACCTTGTGGAGTTGCGTCTTTGTTTTTGTTTGTACTAAGGTTCTTGTATTGCAATCTCACTGTATAGCTTAATCTTATGTACTTTTTGTATCCGCCTGTGATATTGCTGCAAATGTTTTTACTGTAGTGAACCTCTCTACTTCTGCATGACAATAAGCTCCACTTGACTTGTATGAACGTTGCTCTGACTTGAAAGCACTGACCAAGTTCAAAAAAACAGTAACAATGCAGCAACCTTTAAAAATTATCTATTTTGATTAATTTTGAATAATCTACATCTATGTAGCCAAAGAACTAATTATGTCTATGTTGCAAAATGGCCAGAGTGTCCAGGAATTCAAAAAGAGGTACAACCTAAAACAGGAAAGCAGGTTAAAACCTGAGAAATGGGGAATATCAATTAGACTTTCCCACTGTTGTATTTTAGCAGGAATTGGGCATACAGGCAAATACAATTTGCAGCTTTGAGTCAGTCCAAGTTTAAGATAGTTCATTGTTGATTTTATGTGGGGATATAAGATAGGCTCTTCCATTCTTTCAAGCTTTGCCACCCAGCAACCTCCGATTTAACCTAGTCTAATCATGAGACAATTTATAATGATCAATTAACCTACTAACTGTAGGAGGAAAGCAGAGCACTCAGTGGAAACCCACACATTCCATTGGAGGTGGGGGGGGGGGAGGGAAGGAGAGTACAAACTCCTTATAGAGGACTCCAGACTGATGGCCTGAGCTGTAAAAGTGTTGCGCTAAATGCTATGCTATCATGGCACCCAAGAGGCACGAATGGATAGGTTTCTATTTGCATATTGCAGCTCTTTTTATTCTGAAAAAAATCACATTAGTATTTAGTTTCATGCAAGTATTTCCTGCATGCATTATCAGATTCAACCATCTTAGATTTTGTTTCTTTGCATTTAATTACAAGTGTGTACTTAACAATGTTTCCAAGACCAAAAAAAACTATAGCACATGGCAATTTGACTAAAATCAGCATAAAGAATAGCACAAGAATACAGTGCATGAATTCTAAAAGTAATACTCCTACATTTATATACTGCAGTAATTCTGTTTTTATCTAGTAATTACAACTATAGTTATGAAGTCAACAATTTCTTTTACCTTTATGAAAGAATATCAGGCCTTTGCTCTTGAGCACCAAGTTAAAGAAGAGCTGTATAATTCTAAGTTATTCAGAAAATCAATGTCTTAGAATAGATAACCATATTCTACAATCCAAACTATTGAATAAAATTGTTTTTCTCTTTAAATATTCAAATACTGTAATCTAAATAAAGAATTTCCACTTATTAGTCAACTAAATTTGGCATGTTCCCTGTTTAGATCAGATTTAATTCTATGTTTTGCAGTTGACCTGGAGGGATTTTTATCCTTCCAAAATAGCATAATACAAAATATACAAAAAAAAAAGACCAAGTGTCGCTGTTTGAGTACATGATTTCAAGTTGTAATTCTGTTTGGCAAGCAGTAACTTTGGTAAAACATCACACAGTCTATAAAAGAATCAGCTCTGTTCTTGTTTACTAACTAATGGTCATTAACTGTCCTTGAACTCGCTGTCCTTGAACTTGATGTCTGGGTGTACTGATTAAAATATTGAATTATCATCACTGGAACTCCTCTAGGACATGGGCACCTCCAAGGCATCTCTCCTGACACTTTTGTGCTGGGGTTGTTAAGTACCCTAAAGGTTGATAAAATAGATCCACTTTAAATTTAAACTTCAATAACACTGTTTATACAGTTTTACTCATACCATCTTGAAAACTCATTATGGGAAAATGAAAATTGACAGATTTTTTTTTGTACAAAACGTTGAGCTTGTGCATTGAGCAAATAAAACTCCAAAGATACCAAAAATTCTATCAAACTGACTGATCATACTGCATACCACAGAGAAATGGTATATAGATTTCTTTGCGAGGGAAGCATTCTTGGCTCCTAGCTCATGCTGAAGTTATGGAGCTGGAGGGTCACTGCATGGTCACACTCCTCTGTCTTTGCAGAGGGAAATAATTAGATCAAAGATTGGTTAAGTGCTTAAGCACTTCTGCAATCCCCAGTCTATAACTTCAAACAAACATTAATCTTTACTACAAATAATCAAGTGTTGGGATACAATAGTGGCTAATTCACTGGACTGGCAATTCAGAGGTCTGAACTAATGATCAGCATACATTTCAAACCCCAATTAAATTCAGTTAATAAATTTGGACTAAAAGTCCATTATCTGCAATGAAACTATAAGATAGTCATGCAAAAAAAAATTGCTAATGCTCTTTATGGAAGAAAGCTTTCCTGATCAGGCCTACAGGTGACTACAGATTTACATTACCTATTATGACCTATTAGTCTCTCAGCTTTCCCATGAAGTGCAAAAGGTACAATAAAGACAGCTAGGTTTTATAATAGACCAAAGCCAAAATCAATGTTTTACAATAGTTTAAAACTTACAGAACTTTCCATCAGCATTTATTTTATAAATTTGTTGACCATGTTCTTCAGCCTTTTCGGTAAGATGTCAGTGCGCTTGGACGCAGGGTCCACTCCAGGTCTGTTCAACTTGTCTTTTTTTAAAAAAAAATATATACAATTGCAAGTCACTGCTGGATACTAAGAACATCAGGTACTGCAGGACTCCCCATTCATGAGCTGCTAAATGGAGCTGGACTTTTTGCGGTACCGTTGTTATGATGTCATCTGAACTTGCTGTGTACTGCTGGATGTTGTGCAATGCAAGCGATTGTCTTGGACATTTTTATTGTGATCACAAGACCCTGTTGGACACTGGTGATGCAGAATACTTCAAGTCTAGTTCATGGGTTCATTGGCAAAACCAAAGGTGGGGGAAGCCGTGTTCTCTCATTTCGAGCGAGGACTAGGGCTATGCCTGTTGCAGCCGACCGGGAGAGGAGAGAGCTCAGATTGACATTTACTTTATGCATCTCATTTTGTTTCAACACCTTCAATAATCTGTCCTCTAAGCAAGAGTTTAAAGTATTGATAAAGCATGCCCAATCATACAATAGGATTTGATTTACAAGTGTGTGTCATGCAAGTGTAAGTTCAATTTTATGTGTTTTTATAGTGGAATTTGAAATTTGTTTTAAATTGCAAGTAAGTTGGGATATTATGTTCTGAAGCTGAAAATTAAGCATTATTTGTGTATAAATTGATCCTACATTTGTTCGCTATTTCTTGTTTATGTTGGTAATTTATTGAGAATTGAAATATTGATATTCAACTACAAGTAGGAATTTTTGGTGTATAAAACATGAATGTTATACCTTGCGTAACTGGTGACTTGAAAGCAGGTTTATAATAATTGTGCTGTATTGGAATGTATAGAGGAGATGCGAGGGGTAAGTATTTACACAGAGTGGTGAGTGCATGGAACGGCCTGCCAGCGGCAGTGGTGCAGGTAGAAACAGTAGGGTCTTTTAAGAGACTTCTGGATAGGTACATGAAGCTTAGAAAAATAGAGGGCTATTTCTAAGGTACTTCTAAGGTAAGGACATGTTCGGCACAGCTTTGTGGGCTGAAGGCCTGTATTGCGCTGTAGGTTTTCTATGTTTCTAATGCAATGCGGGACAGTCTCTGTGGACTACACTGGAATCTGTACTTGAGTTGGCGACAATCCCTTCCCATCAGTGCTATCCTCCAGTGTTCGCTCTGTGGAACAGCGAACTGAACCAGGACAACTTACCATCAATTCTAGTCATTACCACTCAAGGACTTGGGTTATACTTTTTTTTCTTTGCAACTGCATGCGTGGCTGAAATCATAACCATATGTGCTATTTGTGCAATGTGCTGTGGTAATGTGTTTTTCATCTTGGTCCTGGAGAAACATTGTTTTGTTTGGCTATAATCATGCAGAGTTGAATAATAATTAAACCTGAAATTAAACTTCATGTAATTTCTGAAACATTTCTGTAAAGCCTATTTTCAAACAACAGCTAGCAATGGAGAAGTACTTTAGTGTACTATGAATTTCTTACACAAAATACTACAAGTTAACAGCATCATTATAACTACAGCATTGAGGGGAAACAAAAAGTCATTTTATGTTTTTGTTAGAACTTTATTTTCCCCCATGGATAGCAACTTCACTAAAGTAGTAACAGTGTATATTCTATTCAAAATTAGGGATAATTATACAAAAGAACAACCAATGTTTGCAAGCAGATGGATAACTAATGTTTTTTCTTTAAAGTACCAATTTGGGCAAGTGGGATGTGGTGACAAAAATTCCTTAACTCAACCCCTGAATCTATTATTACTTCCTCTGATTACTAAAGGTAGATTGATAATTTGCAAATCATAGCAATACAGTAAATGGGCTGAATCATGTGCATTTCTACCTACTGTCCTGATTCACTCCACCACCCTTCAGCCTATGCTGTAACTGAGGTAGCCAGAGGTGAATATGGGCCTCAAGTTGCACAATCCTGGATTTGATTGTACTGAGGGCTCAGCAGTGACTAGATCTTAGATACATCAAATACAGGAACAGCTTTTGACAAGTGGCAAGGCTGGAGGTGGAGCCTCATCTTCTGTCTGTAGAGGCTTACTAAGTATTTTTGCACGTTTTGGATAACTGACGACAGATTAAAAATGATTAAAGTGGTTTTGAATTATTAAAAATACCTTTCAAAAGTAAAACACAAATGAAACATTAACTAATTGAATAAAGTAAGCAAAAAGTATTTTTTTTAATTTCCGCTTCATGAAATCCTATTCAAATAAATGGGGATTTTAATTCAAAGACTGGATGATGTAAGATTATATAATACTAGGGTATCTCAGCACAATTAGGCTCTGTTATCAAACTTCATGTACAGTTCTGAAATGGAAAAAAAGTGATAAAGTAAATTAATCTTGGAAGCTTCCTTGGAGTTGTCAAACATAGCCAAGTCCATCTGTGTTTTTTTTAAAAAAAAGATACCAAACAGAAAAGGCCATTCCAAGCCATGGAGCTGCATCATCTAGCAACCCACCTATTCAACACTAGTCTAATTACAAAACAATTTACAGAGACCAATTAACCTACTAACCAGTAGGTCTTTGGACTGTGGGAGGAAACGAAGAATAAACTCACGCATTCATGGGGAAATATACAATTTTTTTTTACAGATGTGCCAGAATTGAACTTTGAACTCTGGAATGCATCAAGCTGTACTAGCATCACACTAACCTCTATGCCACCATGGCGGACCGTAACGTATTCAGTTCATTATTGTTTTTAAGTGTTTTTAGATATAGCCTTAGAATACGTAAATGCCCATTGTAATCTAAGTCAATGAGTCCTTTGACACCCAATTGTACAATAATAATAAAGCTTATGCAGTCAGTGGGTCTGTCTGGAAGTCAACTTAATTTTGTGACTAATTTAGTCAATGTTAATGTATTTAAATCAAATTCATTCTGCCATGCCAAATGATTAGCCCCTCCATGAGGTGTACACTTTCTTTAACCTACTTGTAAATTTTGTGTACTCTACTGTCTAGCACCACTGTCACAGAATAACTTCACCTGCATTCTCCTTCAATACAGATACCATCCTGTCTCTTATATGTACACTCCATATAAATGGATCAAAAGTTGAATCTCTTTGCTTCACAGCACAAAGGGGGAACTATACAAGGACTGCTGCACTTCACTCAAATGACTCACCACTTAGCTTCTCAAAGATGTTTTGAAATGAAGCCCTTAACCTACTTAAGTATTTTTATAAACATCATTCATCCAACAACACAATAAATAAAGTCATAATTTTGAGCACTTTTCTGTATTTTTGCCCTATTTGCCTTGAAAGAACTTTCAAGGAACTACAGTCCATGTGAAGGAGTTCTTCCAAAATGGTTTAAGCAGAGCACTGGCATGCAGTTGGGTCTTGTGATTAAGGTGCAATGATTTCCATATCCAGGTAGCTTCCGACTCAGAGCTTCTCAGAATTGTTATCTTGGTTTTTCTGGATAGCCTCAACTAATTTATTCCAGCACCTTCACAGACATGTCACCATACAGCATATTGCTACATTTTCTGCAGCACATTGGGTTTTGATAAATCACTTGAATATTGGTTAGGCTTTATTTTGATAGAAGTTTCTAAAAATACTACACTGAAGTTTTCACTAAAATTTCCACAGAGCCACATATTACTTACTTCCATCATCGTTCTATGTGTTCTGAAGTGGCTGACGAGGCCCATGTCAGACCTGTAGATTCTATGTACAGGCAAGGCAGTGAGGTGAAGCATGGCTTTTGTATGCTCCAGAAGAGACTCAGGTTATCAATGTCTTCTTGGCTACAGTCTCACTACTTCGACGAGTCCAGGAACTATTTCCAGATACTATTTCCAGGTATTATACATATACAGATATTATCCAGATTATACAGATACAGATACTATTTCCAGGTATTCCCAAAAGTTGACAAGTTTTTTTTAAAAAAAGCAACACACACAAAATGCTGGAGGAACTCAGTAGGCCAGGCAGCATCTATATAAGAGTACAGTCGACGTTTCTGGCCAAAATGTTGACTGTACTCTTTTTCATAGATGCTGCCTGGCCTGCTGAGCTCATCCAGTATTTTGTGTGTGTTGCTCTGATTTCCAGCATCTACAGATTTTTTCTCGTTTGTGAAGTTTCTTTTTTAAAAAAAAGAGTTAAGAGTTTGAGAACATCTTTCATGTTTTCTCCGTCCACCTGAAAATCTCTTGACTATTGGAGCCTGGGGTAAGGTAGAGTTCCGAAAGTCTGGTGTTGAGATTTGAAAATAATTGAAAGTACTTCTGCAATACTGTTTGTCAAAAAACAATAGCACAATGCTAAGAATGATGTAAAAGTTGTGTTAATGGAAACTTTGTACAAAGCAAAATATAGTTAACCAATAAAATGGACCATGTACAAAAGATCAAATTTCTAATTAAATTTATTATTACAATCCTTATTGCTCTTAATCTGGATACTTAAACTCTTTTACTAAATCTAGGTCTTAATCTTCGTTTCAGCAGAATTAATTTTCACTCCTCATGTGTTTCTTGGGAAACAAATCTATAACACCATGTCAGCTACTGAAGATATGTGGATTATAACTTATTTAATATCTTGCTTGATTTTATTGCTGCACAGATAGATTTTTTTCTTTAAAAAGCCAATATCACACTTCCTTCACCCTCCTCAGAAGACAACTTGGTAACACTCCCAACTGGGTTCTGTGCTGCAAGCTACCTTCTCTGAAACTTATGTGTCTCACAATTTAGAGTTATTGAATATTTTCAATATTGATAATTGAACAATGTTAACAGTAATATTGCTGATGGCAAGTCAATTCCAGAGCAACCTTTGTGTTTCAATCATGTCCTCCAGCTTTAAGCCAAGGCTAGTACAGCTTCTGCCTCACAACTCCAGAAACTAGGATTCAAAGTGGACCTCCAGTGCTGTCTGTGTGGAGTTTGCATGTTCTCCACATAGGTTTCCTCTGAGTTTTCAGTTTGTTCCACATCCTGAGTGTAGTGGTTGGAAGATTAATTGGCTCCTGTAAGTTACCCCGGAGTGTAGTGGGAAATTAAGGACAATTTACCATAATCCTATCAAGTAATAATCTGGATGGTGGTAGTGGGGGTGGTTGGGGGGGGGGTGGGGGGAAGAGAACAAATTGAATTAGGCTAGGATAACTAAAAATGGATGCTCAGTGGTCAGCACAGATTCTGGAAGCCAAAAAAAAAGCCAGTTTCCATCAAATCAACAGCAGTAAATTTTGGTTCAACGACAGCATGCTTTTCTGAGTTACAAATAAGCACAGGCAAGTAAGCTCACAATTCTACACACTACATGGTCTGTACAGATAGATATCAAATTGAAATCATCAGGAGGACAGGTAGCATTGGTCATTGTGCTGAAAAAGTACTGTGCTTAGATCTCTGATCCTGTCTCACTCCAGCAATTTCAGTTTAGTTTAAACTCTCATTTTCTGCATTTACAGTGTTTTCATTCACGTGAATAGAGGCTGTATCTGTCTTCTGGTTATATACAAAATATCCCATCGCACTGTTTGATTGGGGGGGGCGGAGGAAGAAACTCTGAAATCCAATTTTTATTGCTGAACCGAAAAAAAATCAGATTAGTTAGGAGTTAAATGACACTTGTTTATGGGTACAAGATCATGACTGCATTGCCTTTATTAAAAAAAACTTAACTGCTGAAAGTTTTGGGACAGAAGTAATAAAAAGTGACTATACATGCTTGTTCTTGTGAAATTTTAGAATTCCCGGAACGGTATGAACTGAAGTACAGTTACTAGAAGTGGTTGGCAGCTAATACATATGCGGCAAGTTGATGATTGAATTCAAAGTAACATTTCAGGATATTGCTTCGAAACAATCATTTGCGGACTGAAAAAGCTACCGAAACGTATAATCACCAAGTAGTTTATTTTTTGACCAGCTTCTAGCAATTCAGCATTTTGTTAGTGGCGCCCTCTGGTAGAAACTTGGTTTTGTTACAATAGTTATTTTCGCTTCACATATCATTCCAGTATTCGAACAAACTGGAAAATAACAAACCGGCCATATAATAGCCACATAAACTATTATTTGGAAGCGGCAAGGCTCCCAATGGGAACTATCAGCTGTTAAAGATAAAACGTGGGTCCACGCCAATAATTAGTAATCACACGAGTGACAAAAAATCCAGTTAAATCTAGTTCAATCAAATAGTTAAACATGATCGTAATAAACAAGATCGTATAACCACGAAATAAATGGATTATATAGTGACATAGATATGACTTCCCTATTACGAGAAGACCTTAATATTTTAGTTTTATTTGAAGAAGACCGTTGTAAAACAGCGCAGGCAGATTTTTCTGAGTTTTACAGATTACACGAACGACCGGCAATTGCAAAAAAGAATAAAACATGATTCTTTATTTTGTAAGCCGTGGACATGCTTATACAACGCACTTTTGTGAATATGGGGGGGGGGGGGGTAAGTAAGGGGCACTTTATTGGTGGTGCATTGCAATACAAGATAATGACAGACGAAGAATCAGCATACTTATAGACAATAGAGGAATGACTGCATTGCTTTAATTTAAAAGCCTTATATCGCCATCAGAATATACTGAAGCCACATAACATGTTCATTGACAGTAAAATGAAGCACCTCACATTACCAAAGTAATCAGATCCTTTCCAGCACAAAATACAAAGGCTCCCCACCGAAGCTTGCTTGAATTTTATTCACATTTCACTGCTAAACTGGACAATAGCAAACTGGGTGTTCCTTACAGGAAAGTTCCAAGTCATCCCTGGTGAGCTTGGAAATGACAATAGATAGTTTCTAAAGTCAGAAAAAAAACACTTTTGTGTTAAACAATTAATCTACAAGCTACAAATTCGTAAAATTATCAAAGTCTTCAAAGTCCGATATTTACTCCTTTCTGGTTTTGCATTGCGGGCATTATCTGCGCGCATTGCCGTCAATTTTTAAGCGGAGTGCTTTCATGCTTCACTTTTAAAATTCCTTTGGGCGTTTGTGCCGCAAGTAAAATTCCTACTCCAGTTTATAATTATACCAGACGTTTCTACTGCTCTTGCCAAACGGATAAAGGTCTTGAGGAAGAATACTTAATTTAGTAGAGAAAAAAATTATTTAATATAAAATCAAAATGGTACAGCCACTAAGAGTGATCCGGTAACTGGTATTCTTGTAAAAATGAGTCTTTGCCCTGCTGCTTAAAACTGGGATGTACACTTTTACAGCTACATCTACATCCAATGAATTTTCAGAAACCTGCAAGAATAGCTGTTTACTTTAAACAACATAGTAATTTCGTTTTAAAGATATTCAAGACCATATTTCACATTAGATATTATTTCTAATACTATCCAATATCTGGACTTTAATATAACGTTGAAATTACGAGTACAATCTGCCCGCAATCTGCTTACACAAATCCAAGCCTTCCAGTTTCCATGATCATAATCATATTTCTAGATAATTTCTGCTGTCGAAACTCGCCATTCATATAATCTGGAAAACTTCACTTTGTATGAGCAAACCTTGACAGGCACAACATGATGCCGCTTTAGCAGTATTAAAATAAAAGCTGTTTGGAGTTTAGCATAAGCATTTTACCACAGTAGATTACCAGGAATAATTACAATTCTGCAATTCAAATAATCAAAGTTATGTCTTTGACAAAAAATAAACTACGTGTCCTTCTCCCACTACAAAAACAGTACGTTATAGCTGATGTCGTTATTGAATTAAAATTTTGAATTACTCTAATTATTAAATGATGTACTGGCATTTACATGAATTTATCATTAGCTGGTAAGCTACTCACTGTACTTCACAGTTGTGGATTCAAAACAATATCATACATCAGAACCAGAGCAGGAAAAATACTATTGCCACAGAAATAATATTTTTAAATATCAGCCTCCCCCCACCTCCCCATAGGCAACAATGCTGCCTTTTGTAGAAATAAAACAAACCTGCTGGGGGCAGTAGGCGGGGATAGATAATGTTGCAACGCGTCTCAGTTTTGAAGCCACGAGATGGACTTAAGGAGTCGCTTTTGCATTATTACTTCATCAACCTCTGTAAATGCATAAACCTGCGCTTTGCTTTTTGCATTGAATGAAGCACCACGATGTTTTTGTTCAATTATCAAACAGGAATTAGGTAGCTTTATTAGCGGATACATTTCTCAGCCTCTGGTGACATGCTTCTGTCTATTCCAAGGTTTAGGAAACTGACGAATAATGATGTTTATGCGTTCTGGACTTCGTTGATTTTTTTTTGCAGGCACGCGACTGCGAATCACAACTCACGATGGAATTACGGTGGAAAATTACATGCACCTTGCATCGATAAATACTGTCCAACTACCAGCAATGAACCTTTATAAGGGCAATCATGCATAGTATGGATTTTTTTCCATGCTGATATATATGCACAATTACAGTATTCCGCAGTTAATTCATTCAATCTCAAGATGCCAGAATCGTGCTCAGTTCTGATGAGAAAGTGAAATGCTTAAATGATTTGTGTTCCAACAACATTTCGGCCATTATAAATGCCATTTTAGATCAGACATGCCAGATTTAGTGATGCGAGCTTTTAGCAAAACTGCACGGGTTTGAGGGAAAAGTAGAGACACTACTGCTAGATGATAGTAAAGACGCAGACCTTAAACAAGCAGTCTGAATCGGCATGCGCACAATGCAATATTATTTTTCTCTCTCCAGTGCATCAACCACTTACCTTTATAGGTGAAACGATGTTTTATTTTTAAATCTGCAGTTATTCTTTTTCGCTAGATCCGAAATCAGTTGAATCCTACCATTCGAGTTAAAACAATGAAAATGGTTGAGTCACAAATGTTTGGTACAGGTCCTGTAGAAGTGTATGTATTCTGTGCAACAGGACTCGCGTCAGCTCTGAGTTATGGAGTACTGCTAAAGCACAAACGAGTATAAGCAAGCGTCAGTCCCCGTGAATCATACACTCCATATATTCGCTTTCTTTTGGAAGTAGTAACGTGGTTAGTTGATGTCATATGGTCTGAGTCTGCGCGGCCAGAAGAATCCCGCCTACCGTTAAGGGATCTGCTACTGCTTGAGATGGTCAGTTTCAGCCGTGCTGCAGAAACATCGGTGGGACGGGGAAAAAAAATACGCTGTCAGATGCAAGGAAACGTGCAAACATTGTGATTACAACACTTCATCTTAAAACGCTTTCACGCCATTCATGATAAAAATAATCAACTGAATTATTTTTACGAATTCCACTTATATCAATCTCATCTCTATTTGTCAATCATATTTTTTGAAAATGTATTTAAATTTATACAGCAAAAAAGTAAACATTTACAGATGTTTTATGTGAGCGGTTGCTATCTCAACATATGAAAATATAAATCCCCTCTCCTGCTTAGGCACCCACTACGCTTGTTTAATTTACAATGGAGGTCTAGATAATTGTGGGTTATAACGTTCACTGTTTAATGGAAAAGTGTGAAGTCAAAGTATATCAATGTGTCGGTATGTTGCATTCAGATCACGCACTGCCGGTACCTGAGTTATGAAAAACGTTTTATTGTGAAGAATATTACACCGAAATTAGCCTATTCTGTATTAACTTAATTATTCTATACAACGGTACATTCACAAATAAAAATCTGTTTATTCTGGCATAAAGGAATAAAGATAGTTCACTAAGATTCCAACTGACCGATGTTTCAAATTGCTATTTAGAAAATTAAGTTAGGCAAGACTGAAAATGATTTTTGAACAAATATTTACTTATGCAGTGAAAGAGATGTCCATTCTCTTACATTTGGCACTGGTATGTTTACAATGTGCACGTTGTGTTCAAAATCAGCATTGGGTATCATGAGTTAGTTTATGGGTTTTGAAGGTTTAAAATGTAGCATGGTGCAGTTAAGAAAGATCTGTGGTATTTTGCCACATTTATGAAAACCTGAATGCTATAATGTGAAAAGAAAATGGCTTTGTTATAGAAACTATTGAGACAATCTGAGCTGTTTATATTTCAAATTACATTTTCATTTTCATTGTTTTTTACTGAACAACCAGTGTTTGGTAAACTGTTAAACCATTGCTTATGAGAAGTGTTTTGCAATTAAATGGCCTACTAGTTCAAATGTCACTTTTCAATGGAAAGATGTAGCAAGCAGAACAAATATTTCACGTGAGATATTTGGTCACGTTTAATATATTCACCTCATTTACCTGCCCTTAGATAAGAAGGTGCTGTTTCTGAGGTTTTACTGTTGCTTAATTCAGCAACATAAACAATGGAGATGATGAGACAATTCACCTGTGGGTTGTCAAGAAGTAACTTCTACCTTGCAATCTTACAACAATGACAGAATCACAGAGCGGTATCTGTGGTTAACATGTGATTGAGATTGTGTCTAATATCTGGTTATTACAAATTCCAATATTACTCATTGTGATGTACGACCAAACTTAAAAGGTACTTAGAACATCTCTTACATTGGAACAAATGAACAAAAGCGATCATTTTTGGGTGTGATGTGGCCTCCTAAAGTTCAAAAGAGTACACCCATTCCAAAATGTGATGCCCAGTAGTATTATAGATTATCCAGATTCAGTCTAACTGGTTTTGCACAGCTGCAGCTCTGCTCTGCACAGCTCTGTTCGCTTTATATTTTACCCTCTTTAGTTTAACTTGCTAACATTTCATTTGTTGTTTTGATTATTTTTGTATGCTTCAATGGGAAACTGTTGCCTTCATAGATGAGACCCTAAACCTCTTTGGACCTCTGATGTTTGCTGCTTCTTGCCATTCATAAGACATTCAAATCTTCCACTGGTCAAAAGTAATAGTAACACCTGCTCTAAAGTTTAAATTGCACAGTTTTTGATGAATCATAAAAAATATGGCCCTACTATATAACCAACCTACTTTAGCACCAATCATTTTGTCATTGGCAATGATTCATTATGATTGTTAGTAGATTTAGCAAGCAGGTGAGACTAGCATGGTTCTGTGGGATTCTTTTCCAGTTTCAATATCTTATTATTATCCTTAACCTTTGGGCTGAAATTTGTTTCTCAGTGGAGCACCTTTTTTGTGTATTACCTGTCCTTTGTGCATTGTTTACAAAATTTGTGCTGCATTTGACATTAAAGATTCATGGCAAAGTTTGGCAGACATGGACCACTTCCTGTATCTCCAGAGTCACTTCATGGTTAATATTATTGACAAAATTCACCATTGCTTTCACTTCACATTTACAGCTGTTGATCAATTGAGTAAAGGGCTATTTCAAGATCAAAACTTTAGGCATGGTCTATTAGGCTCCAGAGATTGACACCCTATATGTTGGTTTTCTCCACAAAATCCACCAAATTCACTGGATGGACAAGCAAGCCAAGATGCATCTTTTCTGGACCAAATAGGCATATGTTGGTGATGATTTAGTCATGATCTTCCAAAGCTTCCTTGATTTAAGAGCTATCCCATACACATTGGTAAGAATTGCACAGAGTACATAAGATTGAAAAAGTGAAGACATCAAGAAATGTGATAGCAACTATCGTCTATGGAGGGATTGGAAGATGTTTAGGTAAATGCATAAATTTGTTCAGGGACATGGTCAGGCTAAGGTTCAGAAGACAGATTGAGTAATGTTGGCAGCAAAGTAAGTGGTGAGAGTGAACACTGAGCAAATATGGACCTAGCTGCCAAAAGATAAAACTAGAGGACATAGACAGAGTAGGGGGCAAGAAGTTTAGATCACAATGGGGACCACAAAACAAGAAAGAAAAAATACTAAACACAGCAGGTAACAGGGTAACTGAAGGTTCAGAGCATTCGGTTGAGGCTGACTGATTTGATGAGTGAACAAGAACTGTGGATGAGAGCTGGATTTAAATAGACTTCAGGTGATGACTTAGAAATGAGTGGCAGGTGACTCCTATTAGCTGGGTGGAGGCTGGAAAGTGCCTGCACGTGCAAGCCTGAAAGGATCCTTTCTCCCCACAACAGTCAGCCCCGACAGCCCAGAATGATCTGGATGGGTCTGGTGGAACTCTTCAATGAGCAATGGATCCAAGTTTCACTGGACGGCACCCAAGACTTGTCCTTCACAGTTAACCAGGTACTGCACACTGCATTCACAATGATGTAAGTTCATCAACTGGTCAACCATGTATACTGGACCACTTTCCATTATCCTAGGTTCTGGAGTTGCAGGTTGAATGGACCATAGACATTGGGCTTGAGGCAGGATGCATGAAAGGTAGTTGTGAGCTTGAGGGACAGTGGTAGCTGGAGATGTTAAGTGACTGGATTGATGTGATGGAGTGAAAGGCCGGAGTTGTCTGGTCGGGCACTGATGGCCTGGCAGGAGTAGGTTTGGTAGGCAGCCAGGATGGCCTTCTGTGCTCTCTTCCAAGCATTCTGACAGAGAGAAACTACAGCCCTGGCAGATGGAACCTCCACCTTTGGTCTTCTGCAGGGAACAACAGAGGTTGGTAGCCATGAAGCACTTCAAAGGTCGATATACAGTACAGTACTTGTGCCAGAGAGGTGTGTAGATTGTGGGACAGCTCATCCCAGAGAAAATACTTCTTCCGTGGTGAGGATTAGTGGCAGCAAAGCATCACAGAAGCCTCTCCACTTGCTCATTGGCTTCTTCTTACTGACAATGATCTGCAGAATGATAGGCAGAGTACAAACTCCCTATGGTGTGGAGTAGAGAGCAGAAGGCTCACCAGAAGCAGGAGATGAATGTCCTGAGGGAAGTTGTGGAGGTGAATTACATGTTGGAGAACCAGGTCCTCAGCCTCAGCGGCTGAGGGAAGTTTGGGGAAAGGCAATGAAGTGTATCACCTTGGAGAATCGGTCCACAACTGTCATGATCACTGTCCCCATTGGAAAGAGGCAAACCTGTGACAAAATCCATGGTGATGTGGGATCATGGACATCAAAGGACTGGTAGGAACTGCAGGGGCCCAGAGTGCCACTGGTTGGAGGAATTGGACTTGGCGTGCTGAGGACAGGCAACGATAAACTGACATATATTTATAATCAAGGTGAACTATCAGAACAAGTGTTGCAGAAAATTCAGAGTTCGCTGAACATCTGGATGGCCAGAGAGGGGTGAGGAGTGGGTCACTGGAGCACCTCAGAGAGCATGACAGCTGGCACGTACATGTGGTTGTCAGATGTGTTGGCCAGAGCAGGTTTGGGCTGTAGGACCTGGCAGATCTGAGATGATCAGAGCGAGGATCTGAGAGGATGGAAAAATAGGCTGAGGGTTGATCTCCGTCTTGGCCTGGTTGAACTTGGTTGAACTGGTTGAACACCTTAGTGTTCTTGAAAATGGGTTGGTTGGTGATGGTGAAGTTGAATTCTTTGAAGAAGAAGCCCAGTGAGCCTGACATGGATTGAGTTGGCGGGCCTGTTGTATGTACCTGAAGTTCTGGTGGTCAGTCCAGATCAGGAAAGGCTTGTTGCTTCCCATCAGCCAATTTCTCCTTCCTCCAAGGCCCATTAATTAGCTCCATATCTCCTATTCCACAATGGCAGTGTGTAAAGTTGAACTTGTGCGAGAAAGCAGCACAAGGGTGTCTCTTCCTGTCCAGTCCTCACTGGGAGTGGATTATCCTGCTGCTCGGATCAGATGCATCAACCTTTACCACAAAAGGTTCAGAGAGGTTTGGATGGTGGAGAATAGGAACATCTAAGCATGGTCTGTGCTGTAGACCAGGTTATCTATGAGGTAGCTGACTGGCTAGGGATGTGAGAGGAGTGATGATCTGACTGTAGTTTTTGATGAAGTGGCAGTGGAAGTTGGAGAAGCCCAAGAAGCACTTAGATGTTTGAGGAAGTGCAGTCAGGGCCATTTAATGATGGCTCACAATTCCTCTGGGTCCATGGTTATGCTTTGGGGTGAAAGGACATAACCCAGGAAGGAAATGAGGAGATGTTGCCTGCCTTCCACTTCTCATATGTAAAAACTTGCTGCAACTCTGTGGTGAAATCCTCATATTTGTTGCAGATGGTGGTTTTATTGCCCCAGTTAGCGACGGCACAGGTCAGAGTTCACACAATCAAGACACAGTTAAGGAGGGCAATGAAAAGGATCTAGTGTTTTTGCAATGTATATGATGAATAAACTCTTCTTGGGCTTCCAGTTGCCTCCAGGTATAGTATCAATTTTAACTGGTGTTTTGATATCAAACTGTACCATCTTCATCAAGGATGATGCCTGCACATCTAGCTCAATGGTATTTATACTCCTGTTGTCCATCCCTCCTGATTGGTTAGTCCTCATCCAGTCAGGTTTCTGCTGTCCAACCTTGTTTACAATCAAATTCTAGACCTTTACTTAGAGTGAGACTTTTGTCTTTGTTAAAATTCTTTTCCTCTAGTTTTATTTCAATGGCTTCTTGCACTAGGTGGTCCCAAAAGCCCTTGGCGTGGCACAGTATTGTACTGCCGTCAAAGACAATCCTAGGCCATTATTAATGCAAAGTTCTGCTACTGCCCATCCATGTTACCCAGAAATCCGCAGACTGTAATAGAGGCCATGTCTATGGGTACATTCAAAACGGAAGTTGGTAGATTCTTGATTGGTCAGGGCATCAAGGGATATGGTGAGAGGGCAGGTTTATGGGGTTAAATGGGATCTGGGATCAGCCATGCTGAAATGGTAGAGTGGACTTGCTGGGCTGAATGGCCTACTTCTGCTCCTATGTCTTATGGTCTAACCCAAATGGATATACCTCCTGTGCTCTTTGAAGTAGGTCTCCACTGTAAGCTTGATATACTCTATTCCGCATTCAGATGGAATCCTGTAAATGCAAGCTATCCTGAGTCTCAGCTGATTTTTGACCTACCTTATCTGCAGCTTGGTTGCAGAAAACTTAAATTCTGTTGCGTATATTAAGGATAGCAGGGACAGCTGTTGTCCTAAGAATCTTGAAGTACTCAGTTCCTTGTGGAATGAATTCTCTGTTATGAATGATCTGATCATTCGATGGGAGTCATTGATTGGAGTACTGTGCAGATGCAACAGGAGCATTCCCTCGCGGGCCTGACATAGATCTTGAAAAAGCAGCAAGCTTTTCGGTGGCAGTCATTGGTTGCAGTACTGTGTGGACGTAACAAGGGCGTTCCTGTGCAGGTCTGAGAAAGAGCTTGAAAAAGCAGCAAGTTTTTCGATGGAGTTGCTGGTTGGAGTACTGTGCAGATGCAACAGGAGTGTTCCTACAGAGTTCCAACAAGAGCTTTTAAAAATCCATTCTCTATAAAAGACAGGTATCACCCACCAGAGCGATCATCAGAATAGTCTTGAGTCACAGTAGTAAGGCTTTGGCTCAAAAGGGCTTTGGCAAGAAAGGCACAGGATAAGCAGGTGAGTTCATTACTTATTTCTCATTTCTTTTTTCTTATTTAACACTTGAGGGAATAGGAGGCATGCCTACAGAGCCAGTGTTCTGTTCTGGGTGTCAGTTGTGGGATTTCCAGGAGACTCCCAGCCTCCCCGACGGCCACATCTGCACCAGGTGCATCAAGATGCAGCTGCTTAGAGACTATGATAGAGAACTGGAGCTGCGGCTTGATGACCTCCAGCTTTTTAGGGAAAGTGGGGCAGTGATAGGCAGGAGCTACAAGGAGGTAGTCAGCAAAAAGGCTACAGGTAACTGTCAGGAGAGGGAAGGAAGAACATCAGATAGTGGAGAGCACAGCTGTGGCCGTCTCCCTCAACAATAAGTACTCCATTTTGAGTACTGTTTCAGGGGACAACCTATCTGGGGGAAGCAACAGTGGCTAACAGTGGAAGCATCAGTCTGGCCCAGTGGCTCAGAAGGGTAGGGAACTGAAGGGGATGGCAGCAGTTATAGGGGACTCTCTAGTCAGGGGAACAGATCGGCGATTCTGTGGATTGTAAAAAGTAATCACAGACGGTAGTTTGCTTCCCAGGTGCCAGGATCTGAGATGTTTCTGGATGTGTCCACAATATCCTGAAAAGGGAGGGTGAGCAACCAGAAGTTGTGGTACATATTGGTACCAATGACATAAGAAGCAAAAGGGAAGAGGTCCTGGAAAAAGAATACAGGGAGTTGGGAAGGAAGCTGAAAAGCAGGACTTCAAAAGTAGTAATCTCAAGATTGCTGCCTGTGCTATGCAGCAATAGGAATAGAATGAGGTGGAAGATAAATGCATGGTTGAAGAATTGGAGTAGGGGATAGGGATTCAGATTTCTGGATAATTGGGACCTCTTCTGGGGCAGGTGGGACCTGTACAAAAGGAATGGGTTGCACTTGAATCTGAGAGTGACCAATATTCTTGCAGGCAGATTTACTAGAGCTGTTGGAAGTTGTTTAAGTTAATATGGCAGGGGGATTGGAGCCAGTATGATAGAGCAGATGATGAAACAACAGATTTACAAGTAGATGATGGGTGTAACATGAATGTAAGGAAGGACAAGCCAATGATTGGGTACAAATGCAGACAGAGCAAAGAGTTAAATTGAGGCAAAATTCAAAAGGGCAAAGAATACAGGAACGAAGGTGCTGTATATAAATGCATTTGGAATAAGGGGGACAAACTCGTGGCACGATTAGAGATAGGTTGGTATAACACTGTGGGCACCACTGTGTCATGGCTGAAAGAAGGCCATAGTTGGGAGCTTAACATCAAAGGATATACTTTGTATTGAAAGGCCAGGTAGGAAGGCATTGGCAGTGGTATGGCTTTGCTGATAAGAGATGGAATTGCATCTTTAGAAGGATGAGACTTTTCATTCCAGGATGAAGGAGGTGTCTTCCTTTTGTAAAGAAAGGGGCTTCCCTTCCTCCACCATCAACTCTGCTCTCAAATGCATCTCTCCCATTTCATGCACATTTGTTCTCGCCCCATCCTCCTGCCACCCTAGTAGGGATAGGGTTGCCCTTGTCCTCACCTACCATTCCACCAACCTCAGGATCCAACTTATAATTCTCCATAACTTCCACCACCTCCAACGAGATCCCACCAACAAGCACATCTTTCCCTCCCCTCCCTCTTTCTGCTTACCACAGGGATCGCTCCCTACGCGGCTTCCTAGTCCATTCGTCCCCCTTCGTCCCTTCCCACCGATCTCCCTCCTGGCACTTAACCTTGTAAGCAGAACAAGTGCTACACCTGCCCTTACACTTCCTCCCTCACTATCATTCAGGGTCCCAGACAGTCCTTCCAGGTGAGGCAACACTTCACCTGTGAGTCGGTTGGTGTGGGATGCTGCATCCAGTGCTCCCGGTGTGGCCTTCTATATATTGGTGAGACCCGACTCAGACTGAGAGACCATTTCGCTGAACACCTATGCGTTGTCCATCAGAGAAAGCAGGATCTCCCAGTGGCCATACATTTTAATTCTACGTCCCATTCCCATTCTGATATGTCAATCCATGGCCTCCTCTACTGTCAAGGCAAAGCTACACTCAGGTTGGAGGAACACCTTATATTCCGTCTGGTTAGCCTCCAACCTGATGTCATGAACATTGATTTCTCTAACTTCCGTTAATGCCCCTCCTCCCCTTCTCACCCTGTCCCTTATTTATTTATCTATTTTTCCCCCTTTTTTTTCTTTCTCTCTGCCCCCCTCACTCCTTGGCTGCTCTCCATCTTCCACTGGTGCTCCCCTCCCCCTTTATTTCTCCCTGGGCCTCCCATCCCGTGATCCTTCCCCTTCTCCAGCTCTGTGTCCCTTTTGCCAATCAACTTTCCAGCTCTTCACTTCATCCCTCCCCCCTCCTGTCTTCTCCTATCATTTTGGATCTCCCCCTCCCCCTACCACTTTCAAATCTCTTACTATTATCTTCTTTCAGTTAGTCCTGACAAAGGGTCTTGGTATGAAATGTTGACTGTACTTCTTCCTAAAGATGCTACTTGGCCTGTTGCGTTCCACCAGCATTTTGTGTGTGTTACCAAAAATTTTTTCAGTTTTATAAGAAATTGTACTCATCCCTCCATATTTTAAAAAAGGGCATGAGAAAAGTGAATTATAGAGAAAAAATGAAAAAAGATAATTATGTTCATTTAACATCTGATGGGAAATTATTTGAATCTATCATTAACAGCAGAGTGACTGAAAACTTTAATAAATTCTAGCTGTTCAGAAAGAACCAGAAAGAGAGGCCATAGCAGAAGTTCTGGAATATTTTTTTGATTTCATAGAAGGCTTCATAGATAAAGATTCTCTTATAATTGTTAACTAAAGATGAGTACATTAGAAGTGAAATCAAATTGCTGACCCAGTTAAAAAATTGGTTTAATGATAGGAACCCAGGAGAAGGAGTAATGGAGATGAAATCAAGCTGGTTGGTTGTGACCAGAGCTGTATTTTGAAGTTACAACTATTGATTGTATTTATAACCCATAAATGGGCTTGGTGATGCCACAAAACATAGCTATCAAAACATAGGTGAAACATACCTAAGAGCACAAAATGTTTACTCCACTGCTTTCAAAGAATTGTCATATCTCCTATTTCCAGCATTTTCTGCTTTTATTTAACTTCTCTCTTATGTGTATCTGTAATGTCAAGTCATGTCAAGTTTACTGTCATTTAACTACATACATGTATAGAACATGTAGTATATAACCATATAATGTATATAGAAATGAGACATTTCTCTGAACCAGCGTGTTAAGCTGGTTTGTGTGTACACAAACACACTTAATACACGGTGACTTATGAATTACGCATAAATAACAAACTAAAGTGCATTAATATTAAATACTGTAAGGTACAGAATAGATTAACTAGTGACACTTTGGATAGGAATCAGCAGGAATTTCAGACGTCTGATGACCTGGGGGAAGAAACCGTTTCTCATCCTGACTGTTCTTGTTTTTATGCTTTGTAGTCTCCTGCCTGATGGTAGAAAGTCAAAAAGAAAGCTGTATGAATGGGTGGTCAAAAGCTTAATAATAATAATAACAATAATAATAATAATAGTAATAATATAATACATGGATGATTTGAAATTATATGCTCCTTCGTAAGTTAAGCTAAAGCAATTCATTCAAATAGTAGAACTATTTTCAAAAGATATAAACATGAACTTTGGTCTGGATAACTGGAGAACATTAAACATAAAGAAAGGTGCAATACAGCTAATAGAATACAAAGCAGAGCAGCAGGATACAATACAAGTGATGGATGAATATGAAACAAATAAGTACCTTGGATATCAACAAGCAAAGAAAATAGATCATAGTGTGATAAATGAAAAACTTTTGACAGAATTTACTTTAAGGTTTAAAAAATCTGTCACACAGAGCTCAACAGTAAAGATATAACAATGGCAATAAACTCTTTTGCTATACCTATACTAATACATTCTTTTGGCATAATACCTCGGTCCAAAAACTGATCTGGAAAATTTACAAAGCAAAATAAGAACAGAACTGACAAATTTCAGAAAACATTATGTATATTTGTTAGATTAACACTACGTAGGACGGAAGGGGAAAGAGGAATAATAGAAATTTAAAATCTACACAGCAGTCAGATAATTCTTCTGAGGATATACTTTCATCAATGAACACAGGAATCAGCACTCCATGCCAGCATATATAATTCCAATAAGAAGTATACACTATGAAACATAAATGAGAGCACAACCCAGAAAAATGAAGACATTATCACTATTGAAGGAAAAGTTAACCAACGGAAGAGCATGACCTTCCATGGAAAACATCCTCATGGTCTGAGTGGATTAGATGTCAGCAAAGAAGCATCGAACATCTGGCTCAGAGTTGGAGACCTCTTCCCAGAAAAACAAGGGTTCCTTGTGGCAATACAGGACCAGGTAGTTAACACAAAAACTTATCAAAAATACATAATAAAAGACCAACAAATTCAAGATGATAAATTTAGATAATGCCAAGAAAAAAACAGAAACAACCAACACATTACAGGATCTTGTAGCAGTTTAACACAATCTGATTACTTACACGAGCACAATCAAGTAGCAAATATCATTCACCAAAATACAAACCCTACTAAAACCCTAAATAAAATCACACCCTACTGTAAATACAACCCTGATCCAGATTTAGAGTCATTATACTACAAATTATATCATGACTGATCAGTTATTACAGATAATAACCATCTAGATATAATAATACAGGATAAACAAGCAAGAACAACTTATTTAATAGATATGGCCATTCCAAACACACATTATTTACAGAAATCAGAAAATGAAAAATGCCAGAAATATGCTGAATTAAAAGAGGAAATTGAAAGACATTGGAACATGAACAAGATATACATTGTTCTGATGGTAATATCTACAAATGGTGTCATCCCAAAGGCACTATACAATAGTATTAAACAATTAGGGTTGCATATCTATGTAAATCTTCAGAAAGTAACAATAAGAAACACCACTAGAATAGACTGAAAGTTCATAGCAATTGACAAATGAGTCTGCTTTGCTATGTCCATCCCTCAGGTTTTACCAGCTTGACCTGAGAAAAAAGCATAATAATAATAATAATAACTTATTTATAGAGAACCTATCATTCAAGTGGTGCAGTTCAATGTGCTTTACAATGGGATAAAGTGCAAACATGAAATAAGAGATGAAAATACGTTTTCACCTTCTCCCAACTTTTTATTCTGGCATCTTCCCCCTTCCTTTCAAGTCCTGAAGAAAAGCAAAGTAAAATTAATAGGTTTTGAATTGGCATTTAAGTCAACTGTGATGTTCGCAGTTCTCAAACCATTCAGAGCTTTAAAAGCAAGTGATAGAATCAATTTTTAAAAGATACAGGAACCCAATGTATACTGACTATGACAGGAGTCATATGTGCCCTCATCCTAGTTTTAATTAAGTTGAGCAATGCCATTTTGAATGAGTTGAAGTTTGTCAATAGATTGTTTTGGAATGCCAGTAAAAGCCTGGAGTATTCTTTCATACAGAGTAATTGATATTATAGATTCATAGTGTCATAGAAAAGTACATCACAAAAACTTGCCCTTCAGAACATCTAATCTATGCTGAACCATTTAAACTGCCTACTGCTATCACCTTCGCAGGGACCATAGCTCTACATACCTCTAGCATCCATGTGCCTATCCAGACCATTTAAACTTTGATATTGAACTTGCATGCACCATTTGTGCTGGAAGCTCATTCCAACTCTCACGGTCCTCTGAGCGATTGTTTCCCCTCATGTTCTCCTTAAACTTTTCACCTTTCACCCTGACCTTTGGTTGCTGCCCCACCCAACCTCAGTGGACAAAGCCTGATTGAATTTACCCCTCATAATTTTATATACCTCTATCAAATCTTCTCTCAACCTTCTATGTTCCAAAATAAAGTCCTAGCCTATTTAATCTTTTCTTATAACTCAGGTCCTCCAGACCCAACAACATCCTTGTAAATTTTTCCTGCACTCTTTCAACTTAGTTTACACCTTTCCTATAGGTAGGTGAACAAAACTGCACACAATTCTCCAAATTAGGCCTCACCAATGTCTTACACAGCTTCAACATAACATGCTATCTCCCGTACATATTATTTTGAGTTATGAAGGCCAATGTGCAAGAAGTTTTTTTTACAATCCTATCTACCTGTGACACCACTTTCAACAAATTATGGACCTATCTTCCTAGATCCCTTTGTTCTACTGCACTTCTCAGTGCCCTACTGTTCACTGTGTGAGGCCTACACAAAGTACACTGCAGATGCTGTGGTCAAAGCAACACGTACAACAAGCTGGAGGAACTCAGCAGGTCGGGCAGCATCCATGGAAGCAGTCAACATTTCGGGCCGAGACCCTTCATCAGGACCGAAGAGGGAGGGGGCAGGGGCCCTATAAAGAAGGTAGGGGGAGGGTGGGAAGGAGAAGGCTGGTAGGTGTGAGGTGAAAAACTAATCAGAGGAAAGATCAAGTGGTGGGGGAAGGGAAGCAGGGTGGGGATAGGCAGGAAAGGTGAAGAAGGAATGTAAGGGGAAAGCACTGTGTAGTAGAAGGCAGAATCATGAGAGAGGTGATAGGCAGCTGGCAGAGTGAAACTGGGATGGGAGAAGGCAGAGGAAGGGAATTACTGGAAGTTGGAGAATTCGATATTCATGCCAAGCCTTCTCAAACCACCCTCCCACCACCTTCTTTATAGGGCCCCTGTCCCATCCCTCTTCAGTACTGACGAAGGGTCTCGGCCCAAAACGTTGACTGCTCCTTTCCACTGATGCTGCCCGACCTGTTGAGTTCCTCCAGGGTGTTGTATGTGTTACTATGTGAGGCCTACCAAAGTGCAATACATGTCTGCATTAAATTCCACCTGCCATTTATCAGCCCTTTTTTCCAGCTGGTCCAGATCCCGCTGCAAGCCATGAGAGTCTTCTTCACTGTCCACTACACCCCCAATCTTGCTGATCCTGTTAACCGTATTATTATTCAGATCATTGATATGGATGACAAACAATAGACCCAGCTCTGATCCCTGTGACACTTCATTATTTATAGGCCTCCAGTCAGCGAGGCAACCCTCTAATACCACGCTCTGGCTTCTCCCACAAAGCCAATGTCTAATCCAATTTACCATCTCATCCTAAATGCCAAGTGGCTGAATCTTCTTGACATACTCCCATGCGGGACCTTGTCATATGCCTTGCTGAAGTCCATGTAGACAACATCCACTGCCTTGCCTTCATCCACTTTCCTGGTAACTTCCTCAGAAAACTCTGTAACATTGGTTAGACATGATCTATATTATCTCAATCATTTTTTTAAGTTTGAGATTAATAGGTTTTTGTTGAAAATAGTTACTGAGAAATATGGGAGTATGGCCTGGAATTTCAAAACAAGATTGTAAGAACTCAATACGTTACTCATATTCCCATGTTTAAGTGCTATAACCAGTGATCTCCCACATAATTCCTTATGGGAATTTTCAGAATAACTTCCATAACAAACCAAAATAGAGATGTTGAGAACCTGATACAAAACAAAAATGTTTAGACAGCAGTTGTTGATATAGAAACAATTAATGTTCCAATTTGATGAGTATTCATAAAACCTGATAATAAATTATCAGCCTGAGAAGTTAACTCTGATTGCCTTCACAGATTTCTCTGACTTGTATGGCATTTTCAGTATTTATTTAATTTTTTCCCTGCCTGCCTCTATTTTCCTTCTCACTTTTTCTCTTATTTAATCAAATAGGGAATGCACCTTATTCTAGTGTTTGGGTGCTGCCTTTGTTATTCTGGACCATAAAGCAGCCTTGTGGGGTACACATATTTTTCAATAATAACTAGGGCGTAATGATGCCGAGATACTATCAATGAGGAATGACACTGAAGAATACAAGGATATAACGGAAAAGGAGCAGGTTTTTGGATGTACCATGGAGAGCATTCTGACAGGTTGTGTCACTGTCTGGTATGGAGGGGCTACTGCACAGGACCAAAAGAAGCTGCAGAGGGTTGTAAATTTAGCTGGCTCCATCTTGGGTACTAGCTTACAAAGAACCTAGGACATCTTCAAACAACGGTATCTCAGAAAGGCAGCTTCCATTATTAATAACCTCCAACACCCAGGGCATGTCCTTTTTTCACTGTTACTATCAGGGAGGAGGCACAGATGTCTGAAGGTACAGACTCAGCGATTCAGGAACAGCTTCTTCCCCTCTGCCATCTGATTGCTAAATGGACATTGAACCTGTGAACACTACCTTACTTTATAAATAATATATTATTTCTGTTTTTGCACAATTTTAAATCTATTCAATATATGTATGCTGTAATTATACATATAGGTTGAGTGAACTCGGCCTTTTCTCCTTGGAGCGACAGAGGATGAGAGGTGACCTGATGAGAGGCATTGAGCATGTGGATAATCAGAGACTTTTTCCCAGGTCTGAAATGGTTGCACAAGGTGCTTGGAAGTAGGTACAGAGGAGATGTCAGGGGTAAGTTTTTTACACAGAGAGTGGTGAATGCATGGAATTGGCTGCCTGCAAAGCTGGTGGAGGCAGATAAGATAGGGTCTCTTCAAAGACTCCTGGTCAGGTACATGGAGCTTAGAAAAATAGAGGGCTATAGGTAACCCTAGGTAATTTCTAAGGTAAGGACATTTTCGACACAGCTTTGTGGGCGGAAGGGCCTGTATTGTGCTGTAGGTTTTCTATGTTTCTATGTAATTGCTTTACTTATTTATTTATTATTATTATTATTATTATTTCTTCTTCTATATTATGTATGGTATTGAACTGCTACTGCTAAGTTAACAAATTTCATGACACATGCCGGTGATAATAAACCTGATTCTGATTCTGAGCGATGATAATAGTTGAGCGATAGTTGTGGAATTTCCACCTTGTAAACCAAAAGTTGGAAAAAAAATCTTTAATAGTAGCAAGAGAAAATAGGAGATACAATCTCTGAAAATAAACAAAAGTCCTAGTTAAAGATAGGAGTTGGCTTTTCAAGTACAGCTTTTACCTGGATGGGGAAAGCAAAGCCAGACAGGATTGTGGCCTGTAAATGGGCATTGTCAGGTTTAGGATAGAAGGGGTGGCAAATAAGCAGGATGAGGAAAGAAGATTGCCAGCACTAGATATAAAACTGGAAATAAAGGGAAAGATTTTTTGACTGTAAAGCTAAAGTGACTGGGAAGGTCCAGAAGAGAAATTAGGCAGAATAATTTGGTTTGAACACCAAATAAGTGACAAAAATCAGGAAGTAGAAAAAATGTTATCTGCATGATAAACTTTGTGAATGATCAGTTTACATAGGAAAATGGTGACTATTGACATTGAGATGCCATTAATATCATAAATGGTGTAACAAAAGCAATGACTGAAATGTGCTTGAAGTAAATGAGCACTGTTTAGACTTATTTTGTATTTGTTGACAAGCTGTTGCAGATTTTCAACTGGAAGTAAAATTGATATTGCAGATCATCCACCCATGATGGAAACCAACTACTTTATTATTCATAGCAGAAGAAAATTTTAAAAATCCATCTTTCAAACTGATAATCTAAAATGTGAACTATTTCTCTTTCCATAGGTGCAACCTTACAAGCTGAGTATTGCAGCATTTTATGCGTTTTATTTTAACCTTCACAGTGGTTATTCACAATGCAGCACAAATGCATAATTGAATAAAGGGAAGTTATTGAGGAGCCTAAAAGGATTGGAGGTCAGGACTGAACCGGGGCTGCTGGAACTGGCTTGCAGCAATTCCATTAGCTGCACCATTGTGTCTATAAAACAATTGACGATGGTATGAGAACTGATGATAACTATTGAGTAGATGTGAAATCTACTGTAGATTCATAATACAGACTGCCTCAATTAAAGAACTAATTTCTCTTCCTCATTCCTCTCTTATTTCATTCCCCATTCTGGTTACCATCTCATTCTCCTCACCTGCCCCCCATCATCCCCTCTTCTCTGGTTCCCCTTCTCCTTCCCTTTGTTCCATGGCCTCTCCTATCAGATTCCTTCTTCTTCCTCTTCCACCTATCCCCTCCCACCTTCCTACGTCATGAACCTCACCTGGTCTCACAGACAAGCTGCCAGCTTGTACTGTTTCCCCTTCCCTCCCCTCCCCCCCACATTCCAGTTCAGGCTTCTGTCCCTTCCTTTCCAAATTGGATAAAGGATCTTGGTTCAAAATATTAACTGTTTATTCTTCTTTATCGGTGTTGCCTGATTTGCTGAGTTCCTCCAGCATTTTGTATATGTTGCTCAAGATTTCCAGCATCTGCAGAATCTCTTATGCTTATCAGTTTCGGATGTAGTTTTAAGTAACCTATCTTCATTGCCTTTTCCCAGTTGAAATGATTCTTTTTTGTAATTCCTGTAAAATATTACATCTTTTCAGATTCTTTTCCTGCTTCTCAGATGAACACTTAAAGCAACTTATTATCTTTAATTCATCTCATGTGTTGAACCAAATCAAAGTATTTGCATCTACCATATATATTATTAGTTACAGATTATCCACTGTGAAGGTTCAAAGATTCAAAAAAAAACTTTTCAAGTATTTAGAGATATGCTTCCATTGGTTTGGCAGATCTCATCAAGCCTCAGAATCAGAATCATGTTTATTACTACCTTATATGATGTTAAATCTTTTGTTTTGCAGCAGCAGTATAAGGCAATGACATAAAATTAAAATCTTTTATGAAGTAAATACTCAGGGCAAACAAAGGAATAATGAGGTAGTATTCACGGACTATTCAGTAATCTGACGGCAGAGGAGAAGGATCTGTTTCTGAAGCGCTGTGCTCTCAATTCCTCTGTCTTTCCCTGGTGGTAGTTACAGGAGGGCATATACTGGATGGTGAAGTTTCTTAGTGATGGATACCATATTGAAGCTCTGAAGATGTCCTCAGAGGTAGGGAGGGTTGTGCTTGTGATGGGGTTGCCTGAGTCTATAACCCTTTGCAGCTATTCATGATACTGCATTTTGGAGCCTTCATATGAGGCTGTGATGCAACCAGTCAGAATGCTCTCCATCATATATCTGTAGAAATTTGAAACATAAAAAAACATAGAAACCCTACAGCACAATACAGGCCCTTTGGCCGACAAAACTGTGCTGAACATGTCCTTACCTTAGAAATTACTGAGGGTTACCCATAGCCTCTATTTTTAAGCTAAGCTCCATGTACCTGTCCAGGAGTCTCTTAAAAGACCCTATCGTTCATGTCTCCACCGCTGTCGCCAGCAACCACTCTGTGTAAAAATCTTACCCCTGACATTTCTTCTGTACCTACTTCCAAGCATCTTAAAACTGTGCCCTCTTGTGCTAGCCATTTCAGCCCTGGGAAAAAGCCTCTGACTATCCACGTGATCAATGCCTCTTATCATCTTATACACATTTGCAAAAGTCTTTGGTGACTTCAAGCTCCTAATGAAGTTGAGCCACTGGTGCACCTACTCCAGAACTAGAAGCAACAGCCTCAAAATTGAGGGTGACTTTTTAGAATAGAGATAAGGAAAAATTTTTTTAGCCAGAAGGTAGTGAATCTGTGGAATGCTCTGTCACAGAATGCAGTGGAGGCCAAAACTGTGGGTATGTTTAAAACGGAAGTCAATAGATTCCTCATTGGTTAGGGGTTCAACTGTCATAGTGAGAAGGCCGGTGTATGGGATTGATTGGGTTCTGGGATCAGCCATGATGAAATGGCACAGCAGACTCAATGGGCTGAATGGCCTAACTCTGCTCTGTTGTCTTATGGTCCTAGTGTCTTATGATTGCATTAAAGTGTTGGGTCCAGGATAGACTCTCCAGAACGCTGACACACAGGAACTTGAAGCTACTCACCCTTAGCACCCTTGACCCCTGAAAGAGTATAGGTGTGCATTCTCCAGTCCTCCTCTTCCTGAAGTCCACAATTAGATCTTTGGTCTTGCTGATGATGAGTGTGTGGTTGTTGTGACACCACTCAACCATCTGAATTATCTCTTGTACACCTTTTTGTTATCATCTGAGATTTTACCAACAGCAGAGTCAGCAGCAAATTTATTGACAGTGTTCATGATGTGCTTAGCTACACAGGCATGAGTGTCCAGAGAGAACAGAACAGTGGACTAAGCATTTATCTTCGAGAAGCACCTGTGTTGATTGTTAGTGAGAAGGAGATGTTATTACCAATCAGTACTGAAATGTAGGGGGGGGGGGGGGGTACAGAGGCCAAGGTTTAGATGCTTAGTGTTTAATACTGAGGGGAAGAAGGTATTGAACATCGTGTTGTAATTGATAAATGGGCAGCCTTATTTTTGTTTGCTATTGCCTGAGTGCTCCAAAGCAGAGCAGAGAGCAAGTAGGATTGTATCTACTGTAAACTGTTGCAGCAATAAGCCAAATGCAAAAGCTCCTGGTCAGTGCTCAAGAAGGAGTTAATTCTTGCAATAACCAACCACTCAAATCAGTCATTATGATGGATATGAATGCTACTGGCCTGTGTATTACCACTAAAGCATTATGGTAATTCTTTTATCATACAACTATAATGCATAAGTAATAAATTCTTTATGTATTTTAAGTGATCACTTTATTAGGTACACTTGTATACCTGCTCATTAATACAAGTATCTAACCTGCCAATCATGTGGCAGCAAC
Source organism: Hypanus sabinus (assembly GCF_030144855.1). Lineage (NCBI taxonomy): Eukaryota > Metazoa > Chordata > Chondrichthyes > Myliobatiformes > Dasyatidae > Hypanus > Hypanus sabinus. Next base: position 50,642,161 of record NC_082715.1, read on the forward strand.
TCAGTGCATAAAATCATGGAGAAATGATCAAGAGGTCAGTCGTCGCTCAGATCAAACATCAGAATGGGAAAGAAATAGATGATGAATAAGCATACAGGAGGAAGATTGAAAATTTGGCTGAGTGGTGTAATAACAACAACCTCTCACTCCATGTCAATAAGACTAGTAGTAGACTGTCTGATAGTAGACTTCAGGAGAGGGAAACCAGAGGTCCAGGAGCCAGTAATTATCGAAGAATCATAGGTGGAGAGGGTCAGTAACGTTAAATTCCTGTGTGTCACTATCTCAAAGAACCTTTCCTGGACTAATCCTACAGATAAAAGAAAGCATGACAAGGTCTCTACTTCCTCAGGAGTCTGTGGAGATTCAGCATGTCATCAAAAACACTGGTAAACTTCTGTGGTGGGAAGTGTGCTATCTGGCTGCATTATGGCATGGTTTGGGAACATACTTTGAGTGGAAAATCCTAGAAAAGGTAGTGGATTCAGCCCAATACATCACCCTCCCAACCATTGAGCACATCGATATGAATTGTTGCTGTAGAAAAGTAGCATCCACCAGCAAAGATCCTCACCACCCAGGCCATGCTCTTTTCTCACTGCTGCCATCAGTAGAAGGTACAAGTGCCTCAGGACTTGCACCACCAGCTTCAAGAACAGTTACTACCCGTCAACCATCATGCTCATGAAAAAAAGGGCATAACTACATGCACTTAAGGACTCTTATCTCATTATTTCATGCTCGTTATTTATTGCTATTTATTTATTATCGGTACTTGCACATAGAAACATAGAAAACCTACTGCACAATACAGGCCCTTCGACCCATTAAGCAGTGCAGAACATGTCCTTACCTTAGAAATTACCTGGGGTTACCCATAGCCCTCTATTTTTCTAAGCTTTGTGTACCTGTCCAGGAGTCTCTTAAGACCCTATCATATCTGCCTCCACCACCATTGTCGGCAGCCTATTCCATGCACTCACCACTCCCTGTGTAAAAAAACTTACCCCTGATATCTCCTTTGTACCTACTTCTAAGCATCTCAAAACTGTGCCCTCTTGAACTAGCCATTTCAGCCCTGGGATAAAGCCTCTGACTAACCACACGATCGATGCCTGTCATCATCTTATACACCTCTATCAGGTCACCTCTCACCTTCTGCCGCTCCCAGGAGAAAAGGCCAAGATCACTCAGTCTATTCTCATAAGGCATGCTCCCCAAGCCAAGCAACATCCTTGTAAATCTCCTCTGCACCCTTTCTATGGTTTCCACATCCTTCTTGTAGTGAGGCAACCAGAACTGAGCACAATACTCCAACTGGGGTCTGACCAGGGTCCTGCAACATTACCTCTCGGCTCCTAAACTCAATCCCACGATTGATGAATGTCAATGCCTTCTTAACACACACACACAGAGTCAACCTGCACAACAGCTTTGAGCGTCCTATTGACTTGGACCCCAAGATCCTTCTGAGCTTCCATACTGCCAAGAGTCTTACCATTAATACTATATTCTGCCATCATATTTGACCTACTAAAATGGGCGGATGCCCTGGCAGGAAAGACAGTGGATCAGCAGTGGCAGATATTCTTGGACATAATACAAAAGATGCAAATGCAGTTCATTCCAATTAGAAGGAAGGATTCAAAGAGGGGGAAGGGGCCACAGTGGTTGACAAAGGAAGTCAGAGATTGTATAGCATTAAAGAAAAAGAAGTATGACAGGGCTAAGATGAGTGGGAATACAGATGATTGGGAAAGTTTTAAGGAACAGCAGATCTTAACTAAAAAAGCAATACGGAGAGAAAAAATCAGGTATGAGCTCAGTCTAGCCAGGAATATAAAAGGGGATAGCAAAAGCTTTTTTAGCTATGCGAAGAGAAAGAAGATAGTTAAGAACAATGTTGGCCCCTTGAAGAATGAATTGGGAGAAATTGTTATGGGAAACAGGGAAATGGCAACAGAATTTAATGCATACTTTAGATTTGTCTTCACCAGGGAGGACACAAGCAATCTCCCAGATGTATGGATGGGCCAGGGTCATAAGATATCAGAGGAATTGAGACAGATTGACATTAGGAAAGAAACTGTGATGAGTAGACTGGTAGGACTGAAGGCTAATAAATCCCCGGGTCCAGATGGTCTGCATCCGAGGGTTCTAAAAGAGGTGGCTCAGGAAATTGCGGATGCATTGGTAATCATTTTCCAATGTTCCTTAGATTCAGGATCAGTTCCTGAAGATTGGAGAGTGGCTAATGTTGTCCCACTTTTCAAGAAGGGAGGGAAGGAGAAAACGGAGAACTATCGCCCTGTTAGCCTAACGTCAGTCGTGGGGAAGATGCCTGAGTCCATTATTAAGGACGAAATAGTGGCACATCTAGATGGCAGAAATAGGATTAGGCCGAGCCAGCATGGATTTATCAAGGGCAAATCATGCTTGACTAATCTGTTGGAGTTTTTTGAGGGTGTAACAAGGATGTTAGACGAGGGTAAGCCAGTAGATGTTGTGTACCTAGATTTTCAGAAGGCATTCGATAAGGTGCCACATAGGAGATTGGTGAGTAAAATCAGAGCTCATGGCATTGGGGGCAGGGTTTCAACATGGATAGAAAACTGGTTGGCAGATAGAAAGCAAAGGGTAGCAGTGATTGGGTGTTTCTCAGACTGGCTGGAGGTGACTAGTGGGGTACCACAGGGCTCTGTATTGGGACCACAGCTCTTTACGATTTATGTCAATGATTTAGATGAGGGCATTGAAAACTATATCAGCAAGTTTGCTGATGATACTAAACTGGGTGGCAGTGTGACATGCGAAGAGGACGTTAGGAGAATACAGGGAGACTTGGATAGGCTGAGTGAGTGGGCAGATACTTGGCAGATGTCATTCAATGTGAATAAATGTGAAGTTATCCACTTTGGAAGCAGGAACAAGAGGGCAGAGTATTGTCTGAACGGTGTCGAGTTAGGTAAGGGAGAAATGCAAAGAGACCTAGGAGTCCTAGTTCACCAGTCAATGAAGGTGAATGAGCAAGTGCAACAGGCAGTGAAGAGGGCAAATGGAATGTTGGCCTTTGTTACAAGGGGAATTGAGTACAAGAGCAAGGATGTTCTTTTGCATTTGTACAGGGCCCTGGTGAGACCACACCTGGAATATTGTGTACAGTTTTGGTCTCCAGGTTTAAGGAAGGACATTCTGGCAATTAAGGAAGTGCAGCGTAGATTCACTAGGTTGATTCCTGGGATGGCAGGGCTGTCTTACGCAGAGAGATTGGAGAGATTGGGCTTGTACACGCTGGAATTGAGGAGATTGAGAGGGGATCTGATTGAAACGTTTAAGATAATTAAAGGATTTGATAGGATTGAGGCAGGGAATATGTTCCAGATGTTGGGAGAGTCCAGTACCAGAGGGCATGGATTGAGAATAAGAGGTCAGTTATTTAAAACAGAGTTGAGGAAGAGCTTCTTCTCCCAGAGAGTTGTGGAGGTGTGGAATGCACTGCCTCGGAAGACGGTGGAGGCCAATTCTCTGGATGCTTTCAAGAAGGAGCTGGATAGATATTTGATGGATAGGGGAATCAAGGGATATGGGGACAAGGCAGGGACTGGGTATTGATAGTGAATGATCAGCCATGATCTCAGAATGGCGGTGCAGACTGGAGGGGCCGAATGGTCTACTTCTGCACCTATTGTCTATTGTCTATTGAACACTTCAAACTTTTCTGGGTTGAACTCCATCTGCCATTTGTCAGCCCAGTTTTGCATCCCATCATTGTTCCGCTATAACCTCTGACAGCCCTCCACACTATCCACAACACCACCAACCTTTGTGTTATCAGGAAATTTACTAACCCATCCCTCCACTTTCTCCAGATAATTTATAAAAATCACAAAGAGTAGGGGTCCCAGAACAGATCCCTGGTCACCAACCTCCATGCAGAATATGACCTGTCTACAACCATTCTTTGCCTTCTGTGAGCAAGCCAGTTCTGGATCCACAAAGCAATGTCCCCTTGGATCCCATGCCTCATGACTTTCTCAATAAGCCTTGCATGGGGTACCTTATCAAATGCTTTGCTGAAATCCATATACACTACATTTACGACTCTACCTTCATCAACATGTTTAATCATGTCCTCAAAAAATTCAATCAGGCTCATAAGGCACAACCTGCCTTTGACAAAGCCATGCTCACTACTCCTAATCATGTTATGCTCTCCAAATGTTCATAAATCTTGCCTCTCAGGATCTTCTCCATCAATTTACTAACCACTGAAGTAAGCCTCACTGGTCTATAATTTCTTGGGCTATCTCTACTCCCTTTCTTGAATAAGGGCACAATATCTGCAACCCTTCAATCCTCCAGAACCTCTCCTGTCCCCATTGATGATGCAAAGATCATTGCCAAAGACTCAGCAATCTCCTCCCTCACCTCCCATAGTAGCCTGGTGTACACCTTGTCTGGTACCAGTGACATCTCCAGCTTGATGCTTTCCAAAAGCTCCAGCACATTCTCTTTCTTAATAACTGCATGCTCAAGCTTTTCAGCCCGCTGTAAGTCATCCTTATAATCACCAAGATCCTTTTCCATAGTGAATACTGAAGTAAAGTGTTCATTAAGTACCTTTGCTATCTCCTCCAGTTCCATACATACTTCTCCACTGTCACATCGGAATATCGTAATGTTCCAATTTAGGAAGCCTCAATTTAAGCAAAAGGTGTATAAATACTCCCTGTGCTCAATTATCAGTTGGCAAGAAATAACAGATCATACACCACATAAATTATAAAGAAAATATATTTACCAATTTCAGCTTTATCAAACAGTTAATAAGAGAAAGGAAATAAAGAGAAAAAAATAAAAGGACCTATTACAGTTAAACCAGTTTAAATGTGCACATGACTGTTGGAGCTCGTCTCTTCCAAAGCTGGGTATAGCTATCACTCACTGTGCCAAACCCATTGTCTGCATGAAAGCACCCTCCACAGTCTGAACTTCCCTTGAAATCCATCTTGAACAAACTGGCTTTCTCTCAGGAGTATTGGCCCTCCTTCTTTGAGCCATTTGTCTGCACAAGGCATTTCTTGCAACGGAGACTCTCCTTCCTGCAGCATTAAGCGTCATTTTTTGCTTAGCAGCTCTCACCAAAAACACTTTCTCCCCACCAAAAATAGTCATATCCTCAGCACTGTGAAACTTATTAAACCATTATTATTACCATGGTATTCAAATGAATTTTGTAGTTTTAGAACCCCCAATCCATTTGTAAGTAGCATATCTCACCATGGAAATGGACAAAACACTCTATTTCCCAGGTGCATCATCTGACAGCCGAGCTAGGGGTTTCCTGACACTCTGAGACCTCCTTATTTTACCTTCAGCTTCTCCAGCTTCAGCCATTCTTTGTGATTTTTCCTGTCTTCTAGAGGATGTTTCCCCTTGTCTACCACCTGTACCTCCCAGTGGCTCAGGTTCCCCCCCCTCCCATTACTGAACATAGATTCCTTCATTCTAAGTAGGTGCTGCTGAACATCTTCAATCTCCACTGTTGTTAACCGGCGAGACCTCTCTTGAAAAGGGGTATTCTTGGTAACTCGAATAGTGTGGCAATTACTTTTGGAGCAACCAATATCAGACTCATCAGTAGAAAAGGCATCTTTGCATTCCGACATCTTCTCAGTTAATCTCTTTTTCCATTCCTCAGGCATCTATGAGTCACCAAAGTGGCATGATTTTGATGTTGACTTCTTTGATCCAGGACTCTGTTTCTCTTTCATGTCCCCTGGAAACCCTTCACTACCGTCACAGGGAAAGGAAGGGTAATTGGCATCTCATGGATGAGGGTAACATCTCTTCCTGAGATGTTCCTGATAATCACTGTCATCCTGCTTGCATAGATAGCTAATGATTTCTGCAGTTCAGGTCTCACCAGCACTCCTGCAGGTAAATGTGACTCTTCTTCCTAATCATCAGGAGCATCCACCTGAATGGCTGGGTCATCGGGCACTCCACCAAATCTGGGGGTTCCCATCACCCTAGCTACTTCTTCTGGACGTAGTATAACAGGTTTAGCTTGGGTACACCACACAGTTCTTCATTTCTGCTCTTCATCCTGCTTAGGAGGAACTTGCACCTTTGCAAGAGAGTGAATGGACAAGGTTTTCTAAAAGCTCTCTCCATTCCTCTCCTTGCATGCTCCTATGGGCCTTTTCACAATGGAAGTATTTGTTCCCACAAGAATGGAAGCTCCACCCTTTTCAATCGGATCCAGGCAGATCAAACCTGGCGTGTCAATAGTCTTAGTTACTCCAATATCTGCTTCCAAAAACTACAGTTTCAACAATGTAACCATCATATGAGTACTCATCAGTACCAAGCCCCTGAATCTCAAGAGCACTGGGTGGCATTAATGGTAAATGAGTCAAATGCCAGTTGTAAAAGGATCTATAAAGCAAAGTAGCTTGAGAACCTGTGTCAAGAATGGCTCTAGCATTAACATATTCAATCTGTATGGATACATTAGAGATTGGTTCCACTAACCTTCAGGAATAGTGTTTTGTACTTTAGTATTTCCTTTGATATACTGATTAGAACGCATCCTCTCTGAGATGCCAACCATTTCTTTACTGGGTCCTCCGTAGTTTTGTTTCTTTCCTTCTCTGTTTAATTAGCTGCTGACTTACTTTTTGAAAATTTTCCTGTCACTCATTGTCTTTCCTGAAATGTCCATCTTATTCACAGCTGTAGCAGAAAATATCAGTTGACTTTCTAGTCAAGAGACCCTTTTCGGCAGCATCCCTCTACATTGTAAGTCCTACAGGTGGGTCGAGTTTCCCAAAGGATGTATCTTGATTAGCTGAATTATTAGCAGACATCCATTGAATCAGCTCAGCTTGAAGGTTTTCTACCTATTTCCTCAAAAGCTCTCTCTCTGTGGCATCAGCTGGCACTTTAGCAGCAGAGTCTACCATTGAAGACAGTACTCAGCTTTTGGAAATATCCTGCTTCTTAACTATGTTTTCCTCCTCTCTAACTTCTCTGAGTAATTCAACAAAAGATGGAGGAGGAAGCATCTTTCATGTCAATCGAATGTGTAGAGCAATCACATCATGTGACAGTGCACACTTCACAACTTGCTCCATCCTCAAGCAATTTCTCTCAGATAGTTGAATGTCCCCTCTGTAGCACAAACAATGCAGCAGTTTTTCCAGCCTGTAAAGGTAAGGATACATCTTCTCTCTTTCCTCCTGCAGTGCGTGCTTAACCTTCATCCTAAGATCAGCTACCCACTTTCGGGAATGCCAAAAGCATCTTCCAGAGCTTGCAAGTAATTAGCTGACTTGGCTAATGGGTTTTCTGCTGCCAGGAACCTCACCATATCAGCTGCTGGACCAATTAAGTCTCTACTTTTTCATATTATCTCAGCACTGCCATTCATCCAGTAACTGAGATGTCTGCCCAGCCCATGCTTCATATTCTTCTTCCCCTTTGGTAACCTTGGCTCTCTGCAGGTACACTTCACATTTATTAACCAGTGATATAATAGTCGAAACCAGCTCAGAGTTTAACTCAACCATTGAAGGATCCATTATGCCTTTCACATTGGACAACTCCTTTCCTTTACTTTGCAGAAATAAAAACAACTAGTCTTTAAAGTCTTCACCCTCAACCTCCTCTCTCCTCTAAAAGTATGGACTGCCTATGGTCCCACCTCTCTAAGGTCTCCTAATGTATCAGACAGTGCGACTTCAGTCTGAATGAAAACATCATTACCAGCTGATTAGTCAAAACGCTGTTCAATCAGTATAACTTCCTTCAAAAATTTACAGAAATCAGCACCCTCAATAGCAGTTTGTCAAGAATTTAAATATCTATCCCATTCATAACACAAGCATTATTTGTGGATAATCTCTTTAAATCACACAAAACCTTAATCCCTGCAGTGTCCATAATAAAATACCCTTAATCATTTATGCTGACACTAGTTTAAACACAGGTTTCAACACACAAAACGCTTAATCAACTCTAAAACAGCAGTCACACAGCATCCAGAATCCCTGGACGATGGACACCACAAATGTAACCCTGTCACTGGGATTGTATGCAAACTCAGCTTGTTAGCTAGCTTTGCTAACAGTCACGTGACCTAGCGGTGAGAAGGCCACCTTTCATAAACAATATACATCTATGGTTGGTATGATTTGGGGTTCATGATGTTCTGATTAAAGAAACCTCAATTTGAGCAAATGCTATGTAAATACTTCCTGTACACAATTATTGGTTGACAAGAAATACCAGATCATACACTGCATAAAATTATAAAGAAAGCATATTTGCCAATTTCAGTTTTATCAAACAGTTATTAAAAGAAAGAAAGAGAAAAAATAAAACTGCCACTACAGTGAAACCAGTATAAATATGCACATTACTGTTGGAGCTCATCTCTTCCAAAGCTGGGTATAACCATTACTCACAGTGCCGAACCCACAGGCTGCGTGAAAGCATCTGCCACAGTCTGAATTTCCCTTGAAGTCCATCTCGAACAAGCTGGCTCACTCTCTCAGGAGTATTTGTTCTTCTCAGAGCCATTCATCTTGCACAAAGCATTTCTTGCGATGGGGATTCTCCTTCTTGCAGTATTCTGCAGCATCTTCCTTTCTGTCTCGCCCAGCAGCTCCTGCCTAAAAGACCCTAAACCAGACTACAGTCTATTATAAATCCCTCTCTGCCCTGCTTTCTCTAGAACTTTTTCCAGATTCCACTAGCCTAATTGGCTGATGCACCATTCCTAAGTTGAAGAGCAGGGCTTCTTTAGCTGAAACTAAAACATCCTACCTGCAGGACACACTGATTTGCAGAAAACTGCTAAAATGAAATAACTACAGTGTAGCAATAGAAATCTTAACCAGGGTATTATACACAGCATGTTTACAGTTTACAGTCACTGACCTACAGATTTGCTAGGTATGCCCTCAGAAAGAAGAATCTCAGGTTTGTATGTGGTGATATGTATGTGCTCTGATAATAAATTTTACTTTGAACTTTGAAAATTGAAATATGATCTATTTGACTTTGACTGTAGATTAATTGCTGGTGCCAGATGGGGTGCTTTGTGTATCTCAGAAGTTGCTGATCTTCTTGGATTTTTACAACAGTCTCTAGAGTTTACAGAGAAAAGTGCGAAAAAGCCTTTTTCATAAGAGAGGTCAGAGGGAAATGGCCATACTTGTTTAAACTGGCAGGAAGGTGACTGTAACTCAAATAATCAGGTGTTATAACATTTGCATGCAGTAGAGTAAATCTGAATGCACAACACATTGAACCTTGAAGTGGATGGCAGCAGCAGAAAACCACAAACATATACGTGTACTTAGTAGTCACCTTATTAAGGTACAGGTGCTACCTAATGAATTGGCCACTGAGTGTAATGCTTTCAGATTTTTAGTATTTTAGCTGTTTTTTGGAATTCTTGGTGATGATAACTTTCGCCCAACAATTCCAAAGGACGTATGCAATATCTGATTCTTGTATATTGTTAACTGAAGACCAGGTTGCCCCTGAATGGAGTAGTACATAGTAAGAATTAAAGTTTTACAATGATAGTATTATTCTGTGGCTGGAATGGTCTATAGGCTTTGGGAATAAATGGATAATTGTAATTACTACAATGAGTCTTTATGTTGACAAACAAGAATGTAAATATAGAAAAAATGGACTGTTCCAATTTTGCCTTTTGTTTTTCAGCCAAATTTTAATCTTCGACAGTTTCCTATGACTCCAAGAATAATGATTATTTTCCAAAAGCAAAATACTGCAGGTGTTTCTTTCGCATGCAGTCTGCAAATTTATCTCCTTCCTGCTCATTATCCATGATCCAAATACACTTCTGGGTAAGCAGCAATTTACCTGTACTTCTTCCAGTTTAGTAAACTCCATTGTATGCTTACAATATGATGTGCTGCACACTGGGAAACCAAAATTTACAGAATAACACTGTGAGATTGATCTTGAGCTTCCATTAGCATGCCACTTCATTTCTCTAACTTCTATTTGTCTTTGATTTCTAGCACTGTTCCAACAAAGTCCAAAGTAACTTCGATGTAAAGAAGTTATTGTTATGACTCAAGATATTGTAGCTCTTTGGAATCAAAAATTAATTCAAAAATATATAAATTTTAATTTTCTACCAATGATTTTACAATTGAATTTATTATTTATAAAATATTGATCTTGGTTGAAATGGCAGAGTATGGGTACAAGTAATTATATCAGACAGTGTGCGTAAAGGGTTAGGATTACAGAAACATATTCAACTAAACAAAGTTAGGAAAATATTATCCTATTCTGCCAATGATAGGTGCTTGCTGATGATTAACACTGGCGCACTTCAGGAGTCTGTGCTTAGCCACTGTTCTACTCTCTCTATACCTATAACTGTGTGGTTATGCATAGCTCAAATGCCATCTATAAATTTACTATAAATTTACATCTATAAATCTATAAATTGCCATCAAAAATTTATATATTGTTGAATTAATTTTTGATTCCAAAGAGCTACAATATCTTGAGTCATAACAATAACTTCTTTACATCGAAGTTACTTTGGACTTTGTTGGAACAGTGCTAGAAATACAATCATTGTTGGCAGAATCTCAGATAAAGATGAGAGGATGTATGTGAGTGAGATTTACCAGCTAATGGAGTGGCGTCGCAGCAACAACCAAAGAGCTGATGGTGGACTTCAGAAAGGGTAAGACAAAGTAACATGAACCAATCCTCATAGAGGGATCAGAAGCTGAGAGAGTGAGCAATTTAAAGTTCCTGGGTGTCAATATCTCTCAGGATCTAACCTGGTCCCATGTTTCATTAGGAGTTTGAGGAGATTTGGTTTGTCACCTAAAACACTCAAAAATTTCTGCAGATATACTTTGGAGAGGATTCTGACAGAATGCAGCACTATCTGGTAAATGGGGGGGAGGGTTTCTGCACAGGATCGAATGAAGCTTAAGAAAGTTGGAAAATTATTCAGCTCCATCATAGGTACTAGCCTCTGTAGTCTCCAAGACCTCTTCAAGGAGTGGTGCCTCAAAAGGCGGTGTCCATTATTAAGGACCCCCATCACCCAGGACATGCCCTCTTTTCATTTTTACCATCAGGAATGAAGGACAGAAGCCTGAAGGCAGCCAGTCAGCACTTCAAGAACAGCTTCTTCCCCTCTGACATCTGATTCCCAAATGGACATTGAACTCATGAACACTACCTTACCTATATATATATCACATGCTTACTGGAATTGATTGATTGATTTCTTTATTTTTAATATTTATCATGTATTGTATTGTACTACTGCCCCAAGGTTAACATATTTCATGACATATGCCAATGATATGAAACCTGATTCTGATTCTGATAGAATTAACGGTCATGGCTCATTACTTGGTTGATTATGACTGTATGTTAATTCACTTTCCAGAAAATTGTACATGCAGCATTAACTCACTTGATTTAAGTTGGTACTTGTTTTCAATGACTATTCTGGTATTAAATTACATACAGCAAAATATGAAATGTTTTTGTTCTAAATTAGACTTATAAACTTGAATGACATAAAAAATTGCAATGACGGTACTTATGTAGTTGATTATATGGTATTTTATTTTTAATTTGGATACCCTTTAAATTTGTAACCTCTGTAAAAAGAGCAAGCCATCATTTTGCAAGAGGTCAGCACTTAGAAAGAAATAAGTTGCAATTTAGAAATAAGTTGCAATTAATTTCTGAAGAATGAGTGAAGCTTGTATAATTATACTGCCATTTTAAATGAACGGCTATGTTACACATATTGAACAGAGAGAAAACGCATGCCAAATGTTAAATGAATTAAATGAAAGTTGAGAAAACAAGTGATGTATTGGCTAAGAATGAAGTAAATTTTAAAATATACTGTACTGATAGTTAATTTGCTTTGTTTATTTTGATAATGTGAGAACTTTGACAACTGGTGAAGATCAGTAGCAGAAAGCAAAATATGGATAATGTTTTGAAAGCTTTTTATATTTTCTACATCTGTGATAAGGCATTTCTCCTGGAAGGCAGAATCATGCAAGTTAAGAAAATTTCCAAGCAGCGAAATGTCCCAATTTGACATTTTGATTTCTGTAAAAATAGAAGCAAGTACTACAGCTCAAAGTATGTTAGTAGTTAGCCTCTTCTGCAAATCATATACACTCTATTCTAATCTAGAATTTACTTCACAAATTCCATCTCAAGAGGAAATGCTCGATGTGAAATATTTCTCTTCAAAAACTAATTGAAGAAATTTACATTTTACTTACTGATCCCATATCTCCAACTTTGTTTGGTCTGTTGTGTTCCACAGAATACAGCAATAATTTGCTAATGCCAGCCATGTGGCTATTGTTATTTCTTACATAAACATCTCAGGATATAATCCTTTTAAGATCCTATAATTTCCTGATCAAATATTTATAAAGCATGTTTATAACTCAGCTCCAGAGTGTTCCTCTGAATGGAGTCATTGTGAAACCATCTTTGACATTCAAAATGTGTATAGGTAACCATACCAGAGTCAGTAAAAGATTATCTCTGATAAGAGAGAATGTAACCATTAACTTCTGATGTTCAAGTACATATGCAACACATTATTACTTTCTATAAACATTTTGATCACCATTGAGCAGACATTGAACTTAAGCCTGTCACATAGACATAAGGGATACAAATAGATTCCAGAAGCTAGGTATCCTTCAAGAGGTTACTCATCTCTTGCTGTCTCCAAAGCTTTTCCACCAATAGGGCACACCAATTTGCAACTCTCCACTTGCATCTATCAATGCAGTCCCAAAAGGACTCAAGAAGTTCATTAACATCCTGAATGAAATAAATGATATAAGACCATAAGATAAAAAAAGCAGAATTAAGCCATTTGGCCCATCGGGTCTGCTCCATCATTTCAACATGGCTGATCCAATTTACCTTTCAGCCCTCATCTACTGCCTATTCCCTGTAGCCCTTCATGTCCTGACCAATCAAGAATCTATCAACCTCTGCCTTAAATACATGAAGATTTAACCTCCACAGCTGCCTGTGGCAAAGAATTCCACAGATTCACCACTCTCTGGCTAAAGAAATTCCTCCTCATCTCCATTCTAAAATGACAACCCTCTATTCTTAGGCTGTGTCCTCTAGTCTTACACTCTCTCACCATAGGAAACATCCTCTCCACATCCACTCTAACAAGGCTTTTCAATATTTGATAGATTTCAAGTAGGTCACCCCTCATTTATTTCTGGGTTCTAATGAAAACTGTTTCAACTAACGAGGCAAACCCAAGTGCAGGACACAGGCACGGAAGTTGTGTTAGGATGTAGATGCGGGTGTGCGCGTTGAACGGCTAACAGGAGAGAGTTGCAGGAAGGCAGGAGACAGGCTGAACTGATCTTGACACGAAGCGTAGAAAGGGAAGTGGCAGACAAAACTTATCTTCGCATGGAGAGACAGAGTTTCACAGGTAAACCTCGGTGCTGAAGTAAAACTTAAAAGACTTATCTTGACAGAAAGAGACCGAGTTTCACGGGTAAACCTCGGAACTCGAATAGAAAACTTATCTTGACGTGAAGAGACTGAGTTTCACAGGTAATTCTCGGTACTGAAGCAAGACTTAGAACACACAGTCCTAAGTAGTCAGGCAAACACAGGCAAAACCACCAATCTGGCAACTAGTGGATGCAAAGCCGGGGTTCTTATGCTGCAGGTCTTCAAGTCAAGTCAAGTCAAGTCACTTTTTATTGTCATTTCAACCATAACTGCTGGTACAGTACACAGTAAAAATGAGACAACATTTTTCAGGACCACGGTGCTACATGAACAATACAAAAGCTACAATGAACTACGTAAACCAACACAAAAACTAGACTACAGACCTACCCAGGACTGCATAAAGTACACAGAGCAGTGCAGGCATTACAATAAATAATAGACGTTAATAGGCACAGCAGAGGACAGTAGGTTGGCAGTCCGATGGCTAGGGGGAAAATCTGTTACATAAATAATCACCTGAACGGTCACGTCCAGGATTCCATCCGTTTCTGTACTCTCGCCTAGTATTTCGTTGCCACAGATGTAGTCCAATTTAATGTCCATTGGAGAGCAGAATGGACGGGAGAGCCGGCTGGATAGGGCTTGCTTTTTTCCTGGAATGGATTCCTGCCCACTCGCCTCGCTTCTGCTTCCTTGCACACTGCTTATGACATCCCCACCTCTGGCCACCGGCATCATGCGATTGTGAGGACTACAGGCCCGATTCCCTCAGCAAGCAGACATTGGAGAGCAGAATGGACGGGAGAACCGGCCAACTAGGGCTTCCTTTTTTCCTGGCACGGACTCCTGCCTGTTTGCCTTGCTTCTGTTTCCTTGCACACCACTTAAGATGTCCCCAACTCCAGCCACTGGCATCAAACGACTTCGAGGATTGCAGGCCCGATTCCCTCAGCAAGCTGAGGTTGTGCGATCCAAATAGCAGATTTTCATGAAGGTTTGTTTTTGGGTGATCTCTGTATTGTAGCGGTATCCAGCAATGGTAGATAGTCGCTCTGTTATCCATTGCCCTAAACCCTAATTAAGCCTTAAGATTAAATTAAAAACTAAATTAAAGTAGCACCAGATCCGAAAGGCTGCTTCTGTTGTGTGCCACGCCGCCTACAGGTCTTGATGAAAACCAGATGTTCTGTCATCAAAGGGATTTAGGAAAAAATGGGGAATTAACAGTTGAGACTGTGACACAAACAGCCCCAGAGCCATCAAATGCTCTTCCTGGAATGAGTTTCGTGAAACTCCTTTAAACCCTTTCCAATATCAGCGCATCCTTTCTAAACTAGGAGCCCAAAACTGCTCACAATACTCCAAGTGAAGTCTCACCAGTGCTTTATAGAGCCTCAACATTACATTCTTACTTTTATATTCTAGTCCACTTGAAATGAATACTGATATTACATTTGCTTTCCTCAGACTCAATTTATAAATTAACTTTAAGGGAATCCACCACAAGGATTCCAAATTCCCTTTGTGATTTAGATTTTTGAAATTTTTCTTTTTTTAGAAAATAGTGAACCCTTTTTATTTCTTCCACCAAAGTGCATGACCCTACACTTCCCTACAGTGTATTCTGTCCGCCACTTCTTTGGCCATTCAGCTAATCTGACTAAGTCCTTTTGAAGCCTCACCACTTCCTCAAAACTACCTGCCCTCCACCTATCTTTATATCATCTTCAAACTTTGCAGCAAAGCCATCAATTCCATCATCCCAATCATTGACGTATAATGTAAAAAGAATTGGCTCCAACACAGACCTTTGTGGTACAGCACTAACCATTGGCAGCCAACCAGAAAAGGTTTCCTTTATTCCCACTCTTTGACTCCTGCCAATCAGCCACTGCTTTATTCTTTGCGTAGTATTCTCTGAGTGAAGAATGGATAGCAAGATGAATTGTGGAATAAGCTAAAATGAAGCAAAACAAGCAAAGTGCATATCAACCTGAACCAATACTAGTATATAAAAATAAATTAATCACCCATTTATCCTGGGCATCTTTGTATACCATGCTTATAAAAAGTATTAATCCCCTTTGGAAGTTTCCATGTTTTACTGTTTTACAACATTGAAACACAATTGATTTAATTTGCCGCCTTTTGACACTAATCAACAGAAAAAGACTCTTTTGTGTTAAAGTGAAAACACATCTCAACAAAGTAATCTAAATGAATTACAAATATAAAACACAAAATAATTGATTGCAAAAGTATTCATCACCTTCAATATGGCACACCAAATCATTACTGGTGCAGCCAAAGTGGACTTAGAAGTCACATAATTAGTCAAATGGAGATCTGTGTACAGTCAAAGTGCTTCAACTGAATGTGGTAAAAATACACCTGTTATCTAGAAGGTCGAACTGCTGGTGAGTCAATATCCTGGCAAAACCTACACCATGAATATAAAAGAACACTACAAGCAACTCCACGAAAAGGTCATTAAGGAGCACAAGTCAGGAGATGAATTAAAGAAAATTTCCAAGTCACTGAATATCCCTTAGAGTACAGTTAAGTCAATCATCAAGAAATTGAAAGAATATGACACAGGTGTATGTCTGCGTAAAGCAAGCCATCCTCAAATATTGAGTGACTGTGCAAGAAGGGGACTAGTGAGGCAGGCCACCAAGTGACTAATGACAACTCTGGAGGAGTTATAACCTTCACTGGCTGAGATGGAAGATAATGCACATACAAAAACTGTTGCCTGGGTGCTTCAACAGTCACTGCTTTATGGGAGATTGGCAAAGATAAAGCCAGTGTTGAAAATACTCACAAGAAATCTCAGCTAGAGTTTACCAGAAGGCATGTGGGAGACTCTGAAGTTAGCTGGAAGAAGGTTCTATGGTCTGAAGAAACCAAAATTGAGCTGCTTGGCCATCAAACTAAATGTTACCCTACCATGAAGCATGGTGGTGGCTGCATCGTGCTGTGGGATGCTTCACTGCAGCAGGCCCTGGAAGGCTTCTGAAGGTAGAGGGTAAAATGAATGCAGCCATACACAGGGAAATCCTAGAGGAAAACCTGATGCAGCCTGCAAGAGAACTGCGACTTGGGAGCAGATTTGTTTTCATGCAAGACAATAACCCCAAGCATAAAGCAAAAGCTACACAAGAATGGCTTAAAAACAACAAAATTAATGTCTTGGAGTGGCCAAATCAGAGTCCAGACCTCAATCCAATTGATAGTTTTTTGCTGAACTTGAAGAAATCTGTTCCATTCTGATCCCCATGCAATTTGACAGAGTTTGAACAATTTTGTAAAGAAGAATGGGAAAAATTGCAGTTTCCAGATGTGCAAATCTGCTAGAGACCTATCCACACAGACTCAAGGCTATAATTGCTGCAAAGGTGCATCTTCTAAATACTGACTTGAAGGGGGTGAATATTTATGCCATCAATTATTCTGTTTTATATTTGTAATTTAGATCACTTCTCTGTTTTCACTTTGATATGGAAGATTCTTTATCTGTTGATCAGTGTCAAAACAGCTAAATTAAATGCACTGTGATTCAATTTTGTAAAACAATAAAACAAGAAAACTTTGAAGGGGGAGGGTGAATACTTTTTATCGGCACTGTAATTCCCTTTGTTCCACTGTAATACTGATAGCTCTGACTTTAGCTTCTCCTCAAATTGCAGAGTGAATTCTATCATATGATGATCATTTATCCCTAATGGTTCCCTTACCTCAATCTCTCTAATCAATTCCAGTTCATTGCACAACACCCAGTCCAGAATAACTGATACCCTAGTGGGCTCAAACACGTGCTGCTCTAAAAAACCATCTCATAGGCATTCTAGAAATTCCCCTTCTTGGATCAAACACCAACCTGATTTCCCAATCTACCTGCATGTTGAAATCACCCATGAGTTTTGTAAAATTGCCTTTTTGGCATGTATTTTCTACTTTGCATTATAATTTGTAGACCTCATCTTTACTACTGTTTGGGGTTCTGTATATAACTCCCACCAGGATCCTTTTACCCTTGGAATTCCTTAGCTCTATCCACGAGTCTACTCTTCAAACCCTATGTCACCTCTTTTTGATGATTTGATTTCATTTCTTACCAACAGAGCCATGCCACCTCATCTGCCTACCTGCCTGTCCTTTTGATACAATGTGTATCCTTGTATATTAAGCTCCCAGCTATAATCTTCCTTCACCCATGATTTAGTGATGCCCACAATGTCATACATGCTAATTTATAACTGTGCTACAAGTTCATCTATCTTATTCTGTATACTTAACACATTCAAATATAACGCCTGCAGTCCTGTATTCACCATTTTCAATTTTGTCCACCTTGTAAATTGCCACTCATCCTGTTATGTGTAACTTTGCACAATCATCAGCCTTTCCCCGCTAGCAGTCTCACTATACACTGCCGCTGTGCGTAAACCAGGTTCCTCATTATTAGCACTATCACTCTGGCTTCTATTTCCCAGCCAAATCATTTAAAACCTCCCAAACAGCTCTAGCAATCCTGCCAGAAAGGATACTGGACTGCCTTAGGTTCAGGTGTAACCTGTCCCCTTTGTATAATTCATACCTTCCCCAGAAGAGATCCCAATTATCCATCAATCTGAACCCCTGTTCCCTTCACCAGTTCCTCAGCCACACATTCACCTGCCAAATTATCTTGTTGTTCCCTGTCACTGGAACGTGTCAAAGGCAGCAGTCCAGAGATTACTACCCTGGAGGTCCTGTTTTTCAGCTTTCTACCTAGTTCCCTCAAATCTCTCTTCAGGACCTACTCACCTTATCTACCTATGTTATTGGTGCCAAAATGTACAAAGACTTCTTGCTGCTGACCTTCCGCATTAAGAATGCCACGGACCTAATCTGAGACATCCCCGACCCTGGTACCTGGGAGGCAACATACCATACGGATATCTCTATTGCACCCACAGAACCTCTGACTAAGGAATCTTCTATCAACACTGCAACCCTCTTCACCTCTCTACTCTTCTGAGCCATAGGACCAGACTCAGTTCCAGGGACCTAGACACTGCTGCTCTCCTTGCTTGGTTGTGCCACACCATAGTATCTGAAGTGGTATACTTATTATTGAGGGGAATGGCCAGAGGGGTACGCCGCACTGGCTGTGCATTTTCCTTCCTTCTCCTGACAGTCACCCAGTGACCTGTCTCCTACAATCTATGGTTGACTACCTCCCTGTAGCTCCTGTCTATGACCTCCTCATTCTCCTGTATGGCTGAAGGTCATCAAGCTGCAGATCCAGTTCCTTAGCATGCTCTCTGATGAGCTGCAACTTGGTGCATCTGGTGTAGATGTGTTTATCCTCGAAGCTGGATGTCTTCCAGAATTCCCAGATTTCACACATAATACAAAACACTGGCCCTGGAGCCATTCTCACTGCACCGTTATGCCTAAACAGATGAAGAATGAAGAATTAAGAACAAAAAGAGGAACTTAATCAGATACATTTCCTCGCCCAAGTCTGATGAGCCAAAGTCATTCACAACAATGGCTGCTTCAAGAATGGCCACTTCTTTTGCATTTGTGATACTTCTATTCTCCCTTTCTAATGAATCCTGCTCACTGATAGGTCACAGTTCAATTCCCTTACAGAGATGATTTATGGCAGAGATGATCAAAAGGGAAACAAAAAAAAACCACACTGTTTTAGGTCTACATGGCCACCTTAAATGGCTGTAATTTAAACTCCAGCTTCCTCATATTTACCATCACCAAGATGAATTTGCTCTTTATGGAGGTTGCCTTATGTGTGGATTGAGAGTTGTTGTATCATCCAAGCTAAGAGCTAAAGTGTTGGAGGAGCTACATGCAGGTCATCTAGGCTTTCTTAAAATGAAAGCATTGACTTGAAACTTTGTCAGGTGGCCTGGGAAAGATCAGCAGATCAAGTAACTTGCAATGCACTGTTCAGGATGCCAACATATCCAGAAGATGCCAACAGCAGTGCATCTCCTACATTGCCCTGGCAGAGGATTCATATGGATTTTGCAAGACCATTCATGAGCACAAAAGTGGCCAGAAATGTTCCAAATAGCCTCCACTATGATCTCATGAATTGTTGATAAATTGAGAAACTTATTCACAAGGACTGATGTTCCAGAACACTTAATCAATGACAATGGACCTCAGTTTGTTGGGGAACAGTTTCGGTCATTCCTAAAAATGAATGGAATAAGACATATCCCATTTTCACCATAAGCCAGCTACAAATGGCTTAGTGGAATGGTTTGTCCAGAGTCTAAAGAATGCACTGCGAGCAATGTCAACAGAGCAAACTACACTAACACTGAACCAGATGTTCACCAATATTTGCCCTTGCACATCGTAATGCACTACTGTCCACAATAAACATCTCACCAGTTATGCTGTGCCTGGGTTGTCCCTCGCACAGGGTTGGATCTGCTCAAACCCAATCTCAAAAGGAGTTTGCAAGGCAAATAGCTGAGAGAAATTGAAAGCTCCTGAAACAGGGAGGTTTGATATTTCACACCTGGTCAACAGTCCTGGCAAGGAACTACATAGGTGATCAAAAGTTCAAAGTAGATTTATTATCAAAGTATGTATACATTATACAACCTTGAGATTCGTCTACTTACAGGCAACCACAAAACAAAGAAACATCAAAAGAACCTGTTTTAAAAAAAAGACCATCAAACACTCAATGAGCAGAGAGAGGGAGAAAAAAGAACAAATTGTAAAAACAAAAACAATAAAAATGAGCAAATAGCTTCAGAGCTGAAGTTTTATGAAAGACATGTAGCCAGGTGCCACTGTTACTGGAGCAGGCCACAGCCTCAGTTCAGTGCTGAGCTGAATAAATGTCATGGAGCAGTGAATGGAACCGAGCAGAACCGGTCCTAACCTCACTTCTGGTCCTGACACCCTGACCTTTTCAATCTGTCCCTGTGTTTAAATCATCCAAACAGCATTCATTGCTTTCTGACCACTCTGGGGCCTGAACCCTATTGTCACGATTCTGCCCATATCCAACCTTTCCAGTTTGGCCCAGCACTTACATTGATCAGACTTTGGGACTTTCAATGCACTTGAGGATGCCACGACTCTGCCTTGAGTCTACTTCGACCCTTTCTCCAACCATACCTTGCCTATGCCTCTGCCACCACCACAGTTCACCTTTCCATTGTTAGCATTGATCATTATTAATAAACTGTTACTAATAAAGTACTTAGTAGCTTTCTTTGTTTTGTTTTTTTTTTACCTCTGATAAGTAGTTGTTGGGCATCTGGGCAACTGGAAATGGACCACTCTCCTACACAGTGGAGATTGCATCTGATATCTGGAGATGGCACATTGATCAGTTGAGGAGAGCACAGTCAACTCCTACAACAACCATTGAGAAGGCCCCAGAACTTGAGATTGTTTCACAGCCACAAGTCTCACCTGCCAAGCAGCTGTAGGAAAGACATTGTTCCACCCCCGAGAGTAAGAAATCCTCCACAGCAATCAAATCTTTAGGTCCAAATGGGATAGTTTAAAATTTACCATGCTATGGATGTCTATATATATTGCAGTTGTAGTCTACTGTGCATATAGTTGAGATGTATAATCTATTGAGTTGGATTTGATAGTTAAGCAGAGAGGAGTGCTGTGTATTTTAGTAATATTATAGTCTTGAATATATTTTGCTTGATTAAGCATTCTTGTTTGTTTTTGGTTATATGTATAAATATGTAAAATGCGTATGTCCAGCCTACCACTAATAGATGCATGCCTCACTTCAACGCGGTTAGACTCATATTTTGGACTCCTGTGTCTTCTTTTGAATTTGTTTAATGTTTTGAAGTAACGAAACATTACAGAAAGAATACAATCTGGCAAGTGATAGGTGAAACAAGGTGAAGTGGGAAGGTGGGGAAGAAGGAGGGGGAATGAAGAAAGAAGCTGGGAGGTGATAAGTGGAAGAGGTACAGGGTGAAGAAGAAGGGATCTTCTTCAAAAGAGCTTTGACCAGCAGCAAATCTGGACATCAGAAGTTTTGAGAGGAGGGGACTTCAATCAGGTCCACTGTCCGAGTACAAAAGGCGGTAGCGGGTCAGTGCAGCGAAAAAGAGCTTTGCCCAGTGACCAATTGGCATATGCAATTAATTAGCAAGAACAAATTAAAGGAAGGCGGGGCACATGCAGCAGCCATTGTCTGAGTGGACAGAGTCAGAGAGGTGAGCTTGAGGCTTTAGCTCTTTGAGGCTTCTGCAAAGTCAGAGAAAGCAAAGGAAGGAAATCTCGAGTTTTTTTTCCCCTTCCTTTCTTTATGTCTGCTCAGCTATAATAGTAAAGTTGCCAGGCAGGATAGTAGAATGCTCCTCTTGCGGGATGTGGGAAGGCAGGGGGACCTCCAGTGTCCCTGATCACTACAACTGCAAAAAGTGCATCCAGCTGCAGCTTCTAACCAACCACGTTAAGGAGTTGGGGCTAGAACTGGATGAACTCCAGATCATTTGGGAAGCTGAAGGGGTGATAGATAGGACATGTTGAGAGGAAGTTACACCCAATGTACAGGACACTGGAAACTGGGTGACAGTCAGGAAGAGGAAAGGGTTTAACAAGCCTTTGCAGAGTACCCCTGGGGCCATCCACCTCAACAACCGAGGATACTGTTGGGAATCCTGACCTAACAGAGGAAAGTCCCAGTCTGCGGGTCTCTGGCTCTGTGACTTGGAAGGGAAAGGGGGGAGAAGAGCAACCCTGTGGTGATAGGGGATTCATTAGTTAGGGGAATGGACAGGAGGTTCTGTGGGCGAGGACAAGATTCCTGGATGATATGTTACCTCCCGGGTATCAGGTTCCAGGATATTTCAGACTGAATCCACAGCATTCTTAAGTGGGAAGGTGAACAGCGGAAAGTCCTGGTTCACGTAGGTACCAATGACATAGGTAGGACAAGTGACAAGGCTCTGCATAGGGAATTCAGGGTGTTAAGTGCTAAGTAAAAGGGCAGAACCTGCAGGGTTGTGAACTCAGGATTGCTACCCATGCCACATGTAGGCACTAGGAAGATTATACAGGTTAATAAGTGGCTAAGGATTTAATGTAGGAGGGAGGGCATAAGATTTTTGGATCATTGGATTCCTTTCCAGGGGAGGTGGATCTGCATAGAAGGGACAGTTTGCATCTGTACTGAAGGAGGACTAGTATCAAGCAAGAAGGTTTGTTAGTACTGCATGATGGGGTTTAAACTTGAGTTTCAAGGGGATGGGAACCAGAGTACCAGAAGAGACAGTAGAGCGGTTGTGGGGGTAGATGTTGTTAAGACCTCAGACAAAGTTACTGTACAAATCAAAAGATTGAGTATGGTGCAACTAGTGTCCTGAGCTGTCTATATTTCAATGCACGATGTATCATAGGAAAGGTAGATTATGGTGTTGAAGATGAGGTTTACAAAGACAATGTGTAGTAAGGAGAGGCAAAATTGCAGTCAACAGGATGAGTTGCAACAAAAAAGATGGGCAAAATTTAAAATGGTGAATACAGGACTGTATGTGTTTTATTTGAATGCGCATAGTATTCTCATTTAATTTTTAATCTTCTTTTATTGATTTAAAAAATATATAAAGACAAATAGAAATCAGAGAAGTTATATCAAATACATATTCCAATAAAAGTACAAACAAAAAAAGGAGTGTACACTGTCTAAATCATATATAGTATAATATTGAGCTAATATATGAAAGGAACCACAACTCCTCTTAACAATTCAAGAAAAAAAAGACTAAAAATTTCTATTATTAAGAAGAAAAAAACCCACTAAACTAACCTAAAACAAAAAAAAAAGAAGACTGGGCATTCCATTTGAGGATATAATTACAAACAAAAGGGGGAAAATATCCTTCCAGTCAAATCTGAAACATCACGGAGAAGAAGAAAAGAGATTAACTAAAAAAGTGAAAAAAAGTAAAGAAGAAGAAAATTTAAATCATATGAAAATATTGAATGAAAGGTCACCAGGTTTGCTCAAATTCAAAAGATGTATCAAACGTCCAAGATGCATCAACTTCTCCAAGCTTAAACACGACACAATGGAGGAAAGCCAAAAAAAAAAACAGTAGGTGGATTAGGATCTTTCCAATACAACAAAATAGCTCTCCTAGCCAGTAAAGTTGAAAAAGCTATAATACATTGAGCGGAAGCAGAAATATTTCCTGCTTCCTTCGGCGTGATCCCAAAGGTTGCCGTAAGTGAATTAGGTTGTAGGTCCAAACCTATGACTTTGGATAATGTTTTAAAAACATCTCTCCAAAAATTATTTAACTTTATACAAGACCAAAACATATGAGTTAAAGTAGCCACCTCAGCATTACGTCTATCACAGGTGGGATTTATATTAGAAAAAATATGTGCTAGTTTATCTTTTGACATATGCACCCTGTGCACTGCCTTGAACTGAATCAAGGAGTGATGGGCGCAGATGGATGAATTGTTAACTAAATGATAAATTTTATTCCATTGATCATCTGAAAGTGAATCCTGAAGTTCCAGTTCCCAAGCACGTTTAACTTTTGGTAGGCAAGATTTAGATTCCATTGTTAGACATGCATTAAAAATTTGGTTTCAGTTTCGCAGATTTTTTGATTTCAATAACTTTGTTCTCTCTAGTAATTTCCATCTTAACTATTTTTTTAAACCATCAATTCTGGATAAGGCCTTTTTAATATGGAAAACTAAGGGAATAAAAACTTTTTTAGATTTGTTTTTAGAGAATTGTTTAATGTCTTTTTTGCAGCTAGTGGATAAATATGATATACTTAATGCACAATTTTTTAGATATTTACAAGTTAGGAATTTTCTATGAGATTTATTGCCAAGTTATCCATTTGCTCATTTACCAAATGTGATAGGTGTTATTTTTCAGCTTAAACCATCTCAAAAAGGATTGATAGCCATTATATATAAACGGCTTATGAATTTACGAATGATGTCTAATATGCATAGTATTTTATTCAAGTTTAATTGTCATTAAACCTTATACAGTATGAATACTCATGAATACAGCCAAAGGAGACAGTGTTACTATAGGTTCAAGGTGCAAAGACACTTTACCAACAGCCACACACTGTAAGCACATACAAGATTATAATCACATAATAAGAGCCCATCGTTCCACCACTCCTCTCTATATCCCTCCCCCGGCAATGCTGTGGCTTGATGCAGTGTATGGAATAAGGTAGATGAACTTACAGCACAGTTGCAGATTGGCAGGTATGATATTGCAGTCATCACTGAATCATGGCTGGGAGAAGATTATATAGTTAGGAGCATAATGTCCAAAGATACACATTGTATCAAAGGCACATGCAGGAAGGCAGAGGGTGTGGTGTTTCTCTGTTGGTAAAAAACAAAATAAAATCATTAATAGAAGGTGATATAGGGTCAGGAGGTGTTTGATCATTGTGGATAGATCTAAGGAACTGAAAGGGTAAAAAGACCCTGATAGGAGTTGTTTACAGACTCCCAAGCAGAAGTAAAGATGTGGCCTACAAATTAGAACAGGAGATAGAAAATGCATGCGAAAAGGGCAATGTTACAATAGTCATGGGGGACTTCATTATGCAGTTAAATTGGGAAAATCAGGTTGGATTCCAGGAGGGAGAATTTCTAGAGTGCCTATGAGATTGGTTTTTAGAGCAGCCCATGGTTGAGCCATCTAGAGGATCAGCAATTCTAGATTGAGTGTTGTGCAATGAACTAGAATTGATTAGAGCACTGAAGGTAAAAGAACCCTGAGAGGTAAGTGATCATAATGTGATCAAATTCACCCCAAAGTTTGCATAGGAGAAGATAAAGTTAGATATATCAGCATTCCAATGGAGTAAAGGGAATTACACAGGCATGAGAGAAGAGTTGGCCAGAACTGATTGGAAACAAACACTGGAAGAGATAATGGCGGAGCAGCAATCACTGGAATTTCTGGAAGCAATTCAAAGGCACAGGTTATATACAGTTCAAAGAGAAAGAAGTATTCTAAAGGAAAGATGACACAGCTGTGGATACCAAGAAAAGTCAAAACCAACATAAAAGCCAAAGAGAGGGCATATAATAGCGGAAAAATTCCTGGGAAGCTTTTAAAAATCAACAGAAGGCAACTAAAAGTCATTGAGAATGTAAAGATGGAATATGAAAGTAAGCTAGCCAATAATATTAAAGATGATACCAAAATTTTCTTCTGATACATAACGTCTGACAGAGAGTGGCTATTAGACCACTGGAAACCAATGCTAGTGAAGTTGTAATGGGGGAGAATGAAAAGGCAGATGAACTGAATTAGTTTTTTGTGTCAGTCATATTGTGGAAGATACCAGCAGTATGATGGAAGTTGCAGGTGTCTGGGGTCATGAAGTGTGTGGTTACCATAATTAGAGTGGTGGCTCTTGGGAAATTGGAAGGTCTGAAGGTAGATGGAGTACACCCCAGGGTTCAGAAAGATGTGTTTTGAAGAGATTGGAGGCATTAGTAATGATCTTTCAAGAAACACTAGATTCTGGAATGGTTCAGGAAGGCTGGAAAATTATAAATGTTTCTCCACTCTTCAAGAAGGGAGAGAGGCAGAAGAAAGGAAACTATTGGGCAGTTAGTCTGACTCAGTGGTTGGGAAGATGTTGGCGTCGATTGTTCAGCATGTGGTGTCAGGGTACTTGGAGACTCATGATAAAATAATCTATAGTCAAGGGAATATCTTACCTGACAAATCTGTTGGAATTCTTCGAAGAAATAACAAGCAGGATAAACAAAAGAGAATTGGTGATGTTGTGTACTTGGATTTTCAGAAGGCCTTTGACATAGCGTCACACATAAGGCTGCTTAACAAGCTATGAGCCCATGGTATGTCAGGAAATATTCCAGCATGTATAAAGCAGTGGCTGATTGGCAAGAGGCAAAGAGTGGGAATAAAGGAAGCCTTTTATATTTGGCTGCTGGTGAATAGTTGTTTTCCACAGGGGTTGTGTTGAGAACAATTCTCTTTATGTTCTATGTCAATGATTTAGACGATGGAATTGATAGCCTTGCTGCAAAGTTTACTGACGATATGAAAATAGGTTAAGGGCAGGTAGTTTTGATGAAGTAGAGAGGCTACAGAAGGACAGACAAATTAGGAGAACGGGCAAAGAAATGACAGATGAAATATTGTGTTGGAAAGTGTATGGTCATGCACTTTGGTATAAGAAATTAAAAGGTTGACTATTTTCTAAGTGGCGAGAAAATACAAAACATTGAGGTGCAAAGGGACTTACTTGGGGGTCCTCATGCAGGATTCTCTAAAAGTTAATTTGTAGGGTGAGTCTGTTGTGAGGAATGCAAATACAATGTTAGCATTCTTTTCCAGAGGACTAGAATATAAAAGCAAGGATGTAATGTTGATAGTTTACTTAGCACTGTTGAGGCCTCCACTTGGAGTATTGTGTGCAGTTTGGGACCCCTTACCTTAGAAAGGGTGAGCTGAATCTAGAGATAGTTCAATGGAGGTTCATGAAAATGATTTCAGGATTGAATGACTTGTCATATGATGGGTGCTTGATGGATCTGGGCCTGTTCACACTACTATTCAGAAGAATGAGGGGTGACCTCATAGAAATCTATCAAAAGGTGAAAGGAGGTGATGGAGTGGATGTGGAGAGGATGTTTCCTATGGTGGGGGAGTCCAAGGCCAGAGGACACAGCCTCATATTAGAAGGGCATCCTTTTAGAATGGAGATGAGGAATTTCTTTTGCCAGAGAGTGCTGAATTTGTGTAATTCTTTGTCACAGCCAGCTGTGGAGGCCAAGTCTTTATGTATATTTAAGGCAGCAGTTGATAGATTCTTGGTTGGTCTAGGCATGAAGGAAGAAAGCAGGAGATTAGAGCTGAGAGGAAAATTGGATCAGTCATTGTGAAATGGCAGAGCAGACTCAATAGGCCAAATGACCCATTCTGCTCCTTTATCTTATGGTCTTCTGGAATTTGATCGGAAAGCATGGTGGACCATGGGAGAAAGAGAAAGAAAATGGGAACCAGAGGGCGATGTTTGGTAGGGGAGGAGAAAGCGTGAGAATGGAACCAGAATGAGGAATGGAAAAAGAGAGAAGGGGAGTGGTGAGAAATTACCAGAAGGCAGAGAAATTGATGTGCATGCCATCAGATTGATAGCTACCAGACAGCATATAAAGTTTTGCTCCTCCAGCTTGAATGATGCCTCATTGTAGCAGTAGAGGAGGCCATGGACTGATGTGTCTGAATGAGGATGAAACTCATATTGAAATGGGTGACTACTGGGAAACTTCACCTTTAATTTTAAACTTTGGAAATAATCCAGATCCACACTGCAATGGTGAAAACGCTTAGGTGTTTGAATTAGGGTCTACACACAATTGCTTAAAGTACTAGAAATGTCTTTATCTACTTTCTCTGATCTCTCTCCAATACAACCAGGGTCTCTTTTAGGTGTTTTGTTTTATACGCAAGCATTATTCCAGGGATGATCTTCCAATCATTTATAAACCATTCAAATATCTCATTTTGATTCACAGTTAAATTAACATATAAGCTTTAATGTAGGAAATACTAAAATGTTGGGGTCAAACATCCCTATAAGCCACGTGGCTTCCTTCATAGCATTTTAGATTAATTAGGTTAGAACACTGCAGATGTTTTTATTTAAAATTTTCAAAGTTCTTTTGATTAAGGAAACATCCCTTTAGATAGAACAGAAACAATAGAAATAAAAGTCATAGATTCAAGCTTGCCAATGTCACAGAGGGAAGCAGCGCTGTAAACACCATAGAGGTTAGCATTACATTTCAATGAACTATTAATAAAGTAAAGGAATGTAAAAATATGTAACAAATAGATTTCAATATTTGAGATCATCCACTTTGGACCCAAAAATAATATGACACACTTTGTAAATGATGAAAATCTAGAAGTGTTAATTGAGAGATAATTAGTCACTGGGATAACAGAGACATTTCTGTGCTCTTTGAAATAGTACTGAACTGTTGCTTCCTGCAATGCTGCTGAAACTTTATCTCCATTCAGTGGCATTAGGTGTACTATGTATTAGTGGTGGTCTGCCACACTTAATTTAGATCAAGGCAGATTAGAAACCTAGGGAAATGGCTCAGATAGAGCAGGTACTCATCTTTACTGTCCAACGTTCTCAGAATCAATGTCTGGAATACGACTTAGGTGGGAAGTCCTCATGAAGGATGGTATTGATCTTTCACATCTTCTGATGCATGTGTGTTTGAGACATTGGATGAAGACTTCCAATGGGAATAACATTTAGCAATTAATCCTGACAACTATGAATGATGTATTTTGATTCTCTAATAAAGGCTGTTACATACACCATGGAGGAGCAAAGGGACGTTGGATCCATAGATCCTCAAAGTCTGCTGCACAGATGTATAAGGTAATGAAGAAGAGTCATAGGATGTTTGTCTTTATTAGGTGTGGTGTAAAATATAAGAGCAGGAATGTAAAGGTACAACTTTACATATCTTTATTTAGGTCACAGCCAGAGTACTGTGTGCATTTCTTGTCACCACACTTTAGTGAAGCCCTGATTGTATAGGAGAGGAGATTTTCAGGATGCTACATAGGATGGAATTATGATGAGAGAGTAAATAGATAGGTTTCTTGGCCTCAGGGTGGAGGAGTGACCTGATATAGACAAATTGAATTATGAGAGATATGGATACGATGGATAGTGAGAAACTCTTCACCTTAATTCCGACGGCCCAATCAGTGACAGGAGCAGGCCACTGACACTTGTTTAAAAGGAGAGCTTTGTGAGCGTGCAGGCTCATTCTGATGGCCCAATCAGTGACAGGAGCAGGCCACAGCAATGAGGGTTCTTGCAAGTCAACAACGCTTGTTTAAAAGGAGAGCTTCATGAGTGTTCATGCTCATTTCAACTGTTTAAAAGTACAGAAGGGACAAGTGAGGCAGCCATTGTTGGGAATAGGCCAGTGGTGAGAGTAGAAGAATCAGGTTTTGGCTCAAACGAGGCTTAGGCTCGGAAGAGGCATTGGCTCTAGGAAAGCTTCTGTTAGGGTTCCGTTTTTTCTTTCTTACTGTACCTAGTGTAGTAAATGGCTGTTGTGTGTTCTTCATGCTGATTGTTGAAGGCCTGGGAGATCCATCTGTGTGAAATGCATCTGGCTGCATGTTCGGGATCTAGAGTTGTACGACCTTCGGTTTGTACAGGAGAATGAGGAGGTAATCAATTATAACCATATAACAATTACAGCACAGAAACAGGCCATCTCAGCCCTCCTAGTTCATGCTGAACACTTACTCTCACCTAGTCCCACTGACCTGCACTCAGCCCATAACCCTTCATTCCTTTCCTGTCCATATACCTATCCAATGTTTCTTTAAATGACAATATCGAACCTGCCCCTACCACTTCTATTGGAAGCTCGTTCCACACAGCTACCACTCTCTGAGTAAAGAAGTTCCCCCTCGTGTTACCCTTAAACTTTTGCCTCTTAACTCTCAACTCGTGTCCTCTTGTTTGAATCTCCCCTACTCTCAATGGAAAAAGCTATCCATGCCAACTCTATCTATCCCCCTCATAATTTTAAATACCTCTATCAAGTCCTCCCTCAACCTACTATGTTCCAAAGAATTAAGTCCTAACTTGTTCAACCTTTCTCTGTAACTTAGGTGCTGAAACTCAGGTAACATTCTAGTAAATCTCTGTACTCTCTCTATTTTGTTGACATCTTTTCTATAATTCAGTGACCAGAACTGTTTTAAAAGAAAGAGAAAAACTAAAAGAATCATTGGGTGGGAAAAGATGAAATATGAAAGCAAGCTAGCAAACAGTATCAAAGTGGATAGTAAAAAAAGTACTTTAAAGTATGTAAATAATAAGAGAGATAAGAGTGGATATAGGAACACTAGAAAATGAGGCTGGAGAGATAATAATGGGGGCCAAGGAGATGGCAGATAAACTAATTGAACATTTTGCATCAGTCTTCACTGTGGATGACACTAGCAGTATGCCAGATATTGAAGGGTGTGAGGGAAGAGAAGTGAGTGTAATTACTATTACAAGGGAGAAGGTGTTCAAAAAGCTGAAAGACCAAAGGCTAAATAAGTTATCCAGACTAGATGGACTGCACCCTAGGGTTCTGAAAGTTGTAGCGGTAGAGATTGTGGAGGCTTTAGTAATGATCTTTCAAAAAATCATTGGATGCTGGCATGGTGCCAGAAGACTGGAAAATTGGAAATGTCACTCCGTTCTTTTAAGAAAGGAGGAAGGTAGCAGAAGGAAACTATAGACGAGTTAGTCTGATCTCAGTGGTTGAGAAGATGTTGGAGTCAATTTTTAATGATGAGGTTATGGTGTACTTGGTGACACAGGACAAGATAGGACAAAGACAGCATGGTTTCCTTAAGGGAAAATCTTGCCTGATGAACCTGTTGGAATTCTTTGAAGAAATAAAGGGGGTGCAGTGGATGATGCGTATTTGGAATTGCAGAAGGCCTTTGACAAGCTACCACACATGAGGCTACTTACCAAGTTAAGAGCCTATAAAAGGAATAAAAGGATCGTTGCCCGGTTGGCTGCCAGTGAGTAGCGGTGTTCCGCTGGGATTGGTGTTGGGACCACTTCTTTTTATGCTGTAAATTAATGATTTAGATGATGGAATAGATGGCTTTGTTGCCAAATTTGCATATGATACAAAGATTGGTGAAGGGGCAGGTAGTGTTGAGGAAACAGATAGGCTGCAGAAGGACTTAGAAATATTAACAGAATATTTAGGAGAATAAATGTGCAGACTATTTTCTAAATGGGGAGTAATTCCAAAAATCTGAGAGGCAAAGGGACTTGTGAGTCCTTGTTCAGAACAATCTAAATGTGAACTTGCAGGTAGAGTCAGTGGTGAGGAAGGCAAATGCAATGTTAGCATTAATTTCAAGAGGTCTAAAATACAAGAGCAGGGATGTGATACTGAAGCTTCATAAGGCAATGGTGAGGCCTCACCTTGAGTATTAAGAACAGTTTTGGGCTCTTCATCTAAGAAAAGATGTGCTGGCATTGGGGAGGGTTCAGAGGAGAATTGCAAGGATAATTCTGGAAATGAAAGGGTATCATACGAGGAAAGTTTGATAGCTCTGGGTTTGTAGTTGCTGGAATTTAGAAGGATAAGGGGGAATCTCATTGAAAGCTTTTGAATGTTGAAAGGCCTAGAGATGTGGAAAGGATGTTTCCCATGGTCTCAGACAAGAGGGCAGAGAAATTCCTTTAACCAGAGGGTGGTGAAATTGTGGAATTTATTGTCACAGTTAGCTGTGGAGGCCATGTCGTTAGATGTATTTAAGGCAGAGCTTGATAGGTTCTTGATTGGACACAGCATCAAAGGTTACGGGGAGAAGGCTGGGGAATGTGGCTGGTGGGGGGGAGGGGAAATCAGCAATGATTGAATGGTGGAGTAGACTCAACAGGCCAAATGGCCTAATTACAACCCTATGTCTTATGGTTTTATCGGAAACATCTAAAACAAGTGCACATAGGCTTAAGATTGGAGGTGAACTGAGGAGAAGAATTTTCTCCAAGAGGAAGACTGCAGTCTGGAAAGGAGTGCAGGCAGTTCATTTAAAAGCACTTGGATGAGCACTTGAATGAACATAGTAATAGAGTAATACATCATGGACACAGGTTCTTCAACCCAATTTGTCCATTCTGACTAAGATGCTGATCTAAACAAATCCAAATTTTCTGTGTTTGCCCACTATCCTCTAAAACATTCTTATCAATGTGTCTGACTAAATGTATTTTAAATGTTGTTATTGAACCTGTCCCAACATCTTCTTCTGGCAGCTTGTTCTATATACGTATTATCCTGTGTGTGAAGGAGTTGCTCCTTCAAGCTCCTATTAAATTTCCTCCTCCCACCTAAAACCTGTACTCTCTAAGTTCGTTAATTCTCCACTCTTGAAAAAAAAACTGCTTGCATGCACCCTGTGTCCATGGTTGTATATACTTTTATAAGGTCATCACTCAGTCTATTACTTTCAAGGAATAAAGTCCTAACCTTTTGAACTTGTTCTGTAAATCTATCCCTCAAGAACTGTCAATATTCTCATAAGTCTTCTTTGCATGCTTTTCTGCTTAATGGCATCTTTCCTGCAACAAGGTGACCAAACTGTAGACAATGTAGTCTCACTAACATCTTGTGCAACTGTAATATAATGTCCCAACTCATTTAATCAATGTCCTCGCTGATGAAGGGCAGCATGCTGAATTCCTTCTTTATTATCTGTGCCTCCACTTTCAAAGTACAAAGTAAATTTTATTATTGAAGTACATATATGTCACCATATTCAACCCTGAAGTTCATTTTCTTGTGGGCATGCTCAACAAATCTGTAGAGTAGTAACTATAACAGACTCAATGAACTAGGGCCAAACTAAGGCTTTCAACTGGAGTGCAGAGGAAAACAAACTGTGCAAGTGAATAAAGAAGAAATAATAATATAAATAAAAAAGCAATAAACATTGAGATGATGAGTCCTTAAAAGTGAGTCCATAGATTGTGGGAACATCTCAATGATGGAGCAAATGAAGTTGAGTGAAATCATCTTCTTTATTCAAGAGCCTGATGTTTGAGGGGTAGTGACTGTTCCTAAACCTGGTGGGCTGTATCCACTACTATGTCACACAGTCATAACTGTAAAGCAAGTAGAGAAAGGGGCTAAGCTCATAGCCTTGTGGTTTACCCTTGGTGATGGACATTGTGGAGGAGATGTTGATGCCAATCTGAACTGGCTGGGTCTAAAAGTAAGGAAATCCAGGATCTAATTGCACAAGGAGGTATTGAGGGCAAAATCTTGGAGCTTATTGATTAGCTTTGAAAGGATGATGATTTGATAAAGAGCATCTTGCTGTCCAGATGTTCCAAGATTGATTGAAGAGCAGAGCCAATGTAATGGCATCTGCTGTGGACCTGTTGCTCCTGTAGACAAATTAGAAAGCATCTAAGTGCCTTCTCAGGCAGGAGTTCATGTGTTTCATCACTAGCCTCTCAAAACACTTCTTCACTGCAGATGTATGTGCTACAGAGTGATAGTCATGGAGTCAGGTCCCCACACTCTCCTTAGGTATTGGTATAACTGAAACCATATATTTGTACTCCTAGTTCTCTGTGCTATAATATTCCCCTGGACCCTACATTTCACTGTTTAAGTCCCCCTGATATAACTTTACAAAATGCAATACCTCACACTAAGTGTATTGACTGCCATTTACCAATTCACCTACCCAGCTATTCAAGATCCCACTGCAATTTTTTATCAGCTTCTTCACAGTCTATGATATCACCTATTTTAGTGTGGGGATTGACATAGTTCAGGACGATGGTTTGTATGACATGCTTGTACCCGCTTCTGTGCTGTATGGCTCCATGCTTGGGTCAGTTGCCCTTACTCAATGAACAACTGAACAATGCAATGAGGTGGAGTTAAGAAACTGCAAGGGTAAAATGGCCCTGATGGGAGTTACAAACAAGAGGAGGTCTGCAAATGCTGGAAATCAAAGTAATATTCACAAAATGCAGGAGGAACTCAGCAGGCCAGGCAGCATCTATGGAAAAGAGGAAACAGTTGGCGTTTCGGGCTGAGATCCTTCGTTGGGAATTATATACAGGCCAGGATGTGAGGTACAAATTACAACAGGAGATAGAAAAAATATGTAAAAAGAGCAATGTTATTCTAGTCATGGAGGAATTTCAAAATCAGATTGGATCCCAAGAGAATGAATTTGTAGAATGCCTACGAGATAGAGCAACTTGTAGTTGAGCCCATGAGGGAATAGGCAGTTCTTGATCGGGTATTGTGCAATGAACCAGATTCGATTTGGGAGCTTAAGATAAAGGAACCCTTAGGAGAAAAAAGATCATAATATGATATAATTCACTCTGCAGTTTGAGAGGGAGAAATTAAGATTAGATGTATCGTTATTACAGTTGAGTAACTACAGAGGCATTCAATGCCATCATTTCCTCAAAACTAATTGACAAGCTTCAAAATATGGCCTCAGTACCTCCTTCAATTTGGCAGTAACATATCCTCCACGATCTCCATCAGCACAAGTTTGCCACAAGGCTGAGTGCTTAGCTTTACATTTATGACTTTGTGGCTAAGCACAGCTTCAATGCCATATTCAGGCTTGCTGATGACACCACTGTTGTAGGCCGAATCAAAGGCTGTAACAAAGCAGCATATAGAAAGGAGATTGAAAATCTGGCTGAGTGGTGCCACAGCAAAAACCTCTTACTCAATGTCAGCAAAACCAAGGAGCTGATTATTGACTTCAGGAGGAGGAAACCAGAGGACCATGAGCCAGTCCTTATTGGAGGATCAGAGATGGAGAGGATCAGCTACTTTAAATTCCTTGGTGTTATCTTTTCGGAGAACCTACCCTGGGTCCAGCAATTAAGTACAATTATGAAGAAGGTACAGCAGCACCTCTACTCTCTTTGGAGTTTGCAAAGATTCTGCATGAAATATAAAACTTTGACAAACTTCAATAGATGTGTGGTGGAGATTATATTGACTGGCTGCATCATAGCCTGGTATGGAAACACCAACACCCTTGAATGGAAAATCTTACAAAAAGAAGTAGGAGGATACAAGTCAGACAATCATGGGTAAAGCCCTCCCCACCTTTGATCACATCTACATGGAGCATTGTTTCGGGAAAGCAGCATCCATCATCAAGGACTCCCACCACCCAACACATGCTGTCTACTCACTGCTGCCATTGTGAAGAAGGTACAGGAGCCTCAGAGCTCACAGCACCAGGTTCAGGGACAGTTATTACCCTTCAACCATCAGGCTTTTGAACCAAAAGGGATAACTTCATTCAACTCCACTTGCCCTATTATTGAAATGTTCCCACAACCTATAGACTCACTTTCAAGGACTCTCGATATTTATTGCTTATTTATTTTCTATTATTTCTCTCTTTGTATTTGCACAGCTTGTTGTATTTTGCACACTGGTTGAACATAATAGCTTGTGTGGGTCTTTCATTTATTTCTAGTAAGTATGCCTACTAGAAAATGAACCTAAGGGATGTATATGGTGATATATCTGTACTTTAATAATAAATTTACTTTGTACCTGATAGACTCCATTTCTCACTGATCTCACCGATTAAAGCGTCAAGGAAGATTGAAACATCAAGCCAAGTGTGGAAGGTGAGCAAGTGTTCAGCATCATCTAGAATCCTGAAGAAGAAAAAAAGATAACTGTGGTTGACAAGGGAAGTCAAATACAGCATAAAAGCAAAAGAGAGGCCATACAGTACAGTGAAAAATAGTGGGATGCTAAAAGTTTGGGAAGCTTATAAAACCCAAAGGAAGGCAACCAAAAGGAATAAGGAAAAAAAGATGAAATATGTAGGTAAGCAAGTCAATAACATACAAGTGGATACCAAAAGCTTTTTCAGATATACTGTATAAAAAGTAAAACAGAGACAAGAATGGAAATTGGACTGCAGGAAAATTATGCATGAGAAGTGGTAATGGGGACAAAGAAATGGCGGACAACTGAATGAGTACTGTGTGTCTGTCTTCACTATGGAAGGCAGCGGCAGCATACCAGATGCTCGAGTGCCAGGGATCAGAAATAAGTGTAGTTGCTATTAATAAGATAAAGGTGCTAGGGAAGCTGAAAGGTCTGAAATTAGGTAAGTCACCTGGACCAAATTACTATTCTCCAGGGTTCGGAAAGAGGTAGATGAAGAGATTGTTGAGGCATAAGTAGTGATCTTTCAAAAATCGCTAAATCCTGGAATGCATCTGGATTACTAAAAAATTGCAACTGCCTCTACTCTAAGAAGGGAGGGAGGCAAAATGGAAATTATATATGTTAGCCTGACTTCATTGATAGGCAAAATAGTGGATTTTCCCAGAAGGAAACCATGCTGA
This sequence comes from Hypanus sabinus, assembly GCF_030144855.1. Lineage (NCBI taxonomy): Eukaryota > Metazoa > Chordata > Chondrichthyes > Myliobatiformes > Dasyatidae > Hypanus > Hypanus sabinus. The sequence goes on from NC_082715.1 coordinate 50,678,703, forward strand.
CTTTGTACTATCTTGTATTTCACCACAATCTCTAACGCTACCTCTTTCAGAACCCTAGGGTGCAGTTCATCTGGTCCTGGTGACTTATGTACCTTTAGGTCATTCAGTTTTTGAGCACCTTCTCTCTTGTAATAATAACTGGACCCACTTCTCTTCCTTCACACTCTACAACATCAGGCATACTGCTAGTGTCTTCCACAGTGAAAACTGATGCAAAATACTCATTTAGTTCATCAGACATCTCTTTGTCCCCCATTATTATTGCTCCTTTCTCATTTTCTGTCAGTCCTATATCCACTCTTATTTCTCTTTTATTTTTAACATACTTGAAAAAAAACCTTTTACTAACTACTTTGATATTATTTGCTAGCATGCTTTCATATTTCATCTTTTCCTTTCTAATGATTTTTTAGTTGCTCTCTGTAGGTTTTTTAAAATTTCCCAGTCCAGAGTGGACATGGAGAGGATATCTCCAACAGTTGAGGACCAAAGGGCATAAACTCAGGATATTTCTTTAGAACAGAAAGGAGGAATTTCTTTAACCAGAGGGTGGTAAATCAGGGAACTATTTGCCACAGACAGGGTTGGAGGCCAAGTCACGGGGCATATTTAAAAAAGAGTTTGATTGGTCAAATGCTATGGGGAAAAGGCTGGAGAAAGGGGTTGAGGTAAAATAAATCGGTCTGAACAACCTCAGTGGGTCGAATGACCTCATTCTGCTCCAATGGTTTCAGACCCAAGACGCAGTTGATGCTGGAATCTGGAGCAATGCACATAGCGCTGGAAAAACTCATTGGTAAAATACATTATCCATGAAGGGAAATAAACGGACGATGTTTTGCTCGATATCCTTCATCTGGACTGTTCCTATTAGTTCCTCCAAAGCTATGCATTCAGGGTGGCGGTGCAGTGCCAGCAATTGATGTATAAAACTTAGTCCCATCCCCTGTGGTAAGCAGCTGAGTTCCTGCCTCTTCCTCCAGCCATTGTGCTCTCTTTAATTGACTGCTTCCAATGCAGGGAAGAGATTTAAACTTGTTTCTCCCGCTGTCGCCGATGCACTAAAAGCCGTTGGCAATCGGCGGAGATGGAGCGTGTACCCCTGGAGGAGAGGGAGAAGGTGGGCGTACAGGTGAAGAAGCGAATGCGTGCGGCTGGAGGGGAATGAGGGGAACGGGTGGTCGTTCAGGTGAGGGAGCGGGCGCAAGGAGGGCGCAGGTGGTTGTTCAGGTGAAGAAGCGGGCGCGGGTGGTCGTTCAGGTGAGGGAGCGGGCGCGAGGAGGGCGCGGGTGGTCGTTCAGGTGAGGGAGTGGGCGCGAGGAGGGCGCGGGTGGTCGTTCAGGTGAAGAAGCGGGCGCGAGGAGGGCGCGGGTGGTCGTTCAGGTGAAGAAGCGGGCGCGAGGAGGGCGCGGGTGGTCGTTCAGGTGAGGGAGTGGGCGCGAGGAGGGCGCGGGTGGTCGTTCAGGTGAGGGAGCGGGCGCGAGGAGGGCGCGGGTGGTCGTTCAGGTGAAGAAGCGGGCGCGAGGAGGGCGCGGGTGGTCGTTCAGGTGAAGAAGCGGGCGCGGGTGGTCGTTCAGGTGAAGAAGCGGGCGCGAGGAGGGCGCGGGTGGTCGTTCAGGTGAAGAAGCGGGCGCGAGGAGGGCGCGGGTGGTCGTTCAGGTGAAGAAGCGGGCGCGAGGAGGGCGCGGGTGGTCGTTCAGGTGAAGAAGCGGGCGCGAGGAGGGCGCGGGTGGTCGTTCAGGTGAGGGAGCGGGCGCGAGGAGGGCGCGGGTGGTCGTTCAGGTGAGGGAGAGGGCGCGAGGAGGGCGCGGGTGGTCGTTCAGGTGAGGGAGCGGGCGCGAGGAGGGCGCGGGTGGTCGTTCAGGTGAGGGAGTGGGCGCGAGGAGGGCGCGGGTGGTCGTTCAGGTGAGGGAGTGGGCGCGAGGAGGGCGCGGGTGGTCGTTCAGGTGAGGGAGTGGGCGCGAGGAGGGCGCGGGTGGTCGTTCAGGTGAGGGAGTGGGCGCGAGGAGGGCGCGGGTGGTCGTTCAGGTGAGGGAGTGGGCGCGAGGAGGGCGCGGGTGGTCGTTCAGGTGAGGGAGTGGGCGCGAGGAGGGCGCGGGTGGTCGTTCAGGTGAGGGAGTGGGCGCGAGGAGGGCGCGGGTGGTCGTTCAGGTGAGGGAGTGGGCGCGAGGAGGGCGCGGGTGGTCGTTCAGGTGAGGGAGTGGGCGCGAGGAGGGCGCGGGTGGTCGTTCAGGTGAGGGAGTGGGCGCGAGGAGGGCGCGGGTGGTCGTTCAGGTGAGGGAGTGGGCGCGAGGAGGGCGCGGGTGGTCGTTCAGGTGAGGGAGCGGGCGGTCGTTCAGGTGAGGGAGTGGGCGCGAGGAGGGCGCGGGTGGTCGTTCAGGTGAGGGAGCGGGCGCGAGGAGGGCGCGGGTGGTCGTTCAGGTGAGGGAGCGGGCGGTCGTTCAGGTGAGGGAGCGGGCGGTCGTTCAGGTGAGGGAGTGGGCGCGAGGAGGGCGCGGGTGGTCGTTCAGGTGAGGGAGCGGGCGCGAGGAGGGCGCGGGCTGGCGCTATATTTCAAACCGCTGCCCTGTTCCGGGAGGAACAATTCAACAGAAAGGAGGTAAGTCGGGTCCCTGCGTTGGTGACGGCGTCCGGAAACCACCAGGGCTTTTGAAATTCTCAGGTTATCCTCTGTAAAATGCGGCAGAATTCCTTTCTAATCTGGCCTTCTGGAAGGTCTTCCCCCACCCCTCCACCCAACAGGTTTACAAAATGTCCACCTGCGCGGTCTTGAAATCATTTAAGCTCTTAATGCGCAACCTTCGGAGGAAATTAAAAAAAATAGATTAATGCACGCTAATAAGGGAACAAAATTGATCTAAATAGAATATTCTCCACAGAGAAGTATGCAGCAGCATCGAAAGAAACCAAGTGGGGGTAAAACAAAACATTCTCGTGGACTGGATCCTGTGAGTTTTCCGAGGAAATTCAGCACTCAGCCATTTTTGAATAACGGAACAGGCTCGAGGGTCCGAAAGCCCGAATTTGCTCCTATGTCTTCTGATCTTACGGCAAGATGCCATCAGGATAGACAAAGCTGGGACCAATAAAGTAGTTAGATAGGATTTTAGTTCAAAGCAAAATTGATTAGGGAGTTATAAGGGAGATGGATTTAAATTGCTATTCGCCCTCGTGTTCCTAGTAATTTTAAGAGAATGGATGGAAATTCGAGCCATAACAAGCACCTTTATTAAAAAATTATTTTAAATGCACCAGTTACAGATGGCATGAAATATTGTCTCTAGTCATTTTGGACTCAGTTTCTTTTCCAATTATATTAGAAGAAAATTACTCTTAATATAATCTTTACTGTTTAGTCTTAGTAACCATAATTTTTACCAGTGAGATAATGAAAAAGGGAGCACACTACCCATACCAATACATGCTCAAATCTAACCTTCAGTTACTGCTTTATTATACTGACTTGTAATGAAAAATAAAGCTACATGGCCCATGAAGTTCTTATGTTACACTTTGATCTATTCTCTTCCACAGGTTGAAATTTTATATTTTTAAAAATTTATACTTATTCAGATACAGCACAAAATAGAGTCTTCTGGCCTTTGAGTCCTGCTGCCCAGTAACCCCCAATTTAACTCTAGTCTAATCACTGGACAATTTCTCATGACCAATTAACCTACCAACTGGTATGTCTTTGGACTGTGGGAGGAAACCGGACCACCCAGAGAAAACCCACATAGTCATGGGGAGAATGTACAAACTCCTTATGAGCAGTGGCGGTATTTGTGGCAGGTATGTATGGGTGAAGTCATGGCTGGAGTTCTAGGCTGAGTTTGCGTCTCCTAATTTAAGGGACAGTCCAAAAGAGGTTCATTTGGCAAATTCCTGAGATGGGAGTTGTCCTATCGTGAATAATCAAGAAAATTAGATCAACATTGTTTGGACTTCAGATGAACAAGGGGGGCTCTTATTGCAATGTATATAAGACCCTTAGGGGGCATGATTGGAGAATCTCGAGCAAGGGGACATATTTACAAGATTAAAGGTTGGTCAGTTAATCTGAGGTTTGTGGGAACTTCTGTTAGCAGTGAAACTCTCAAGTCTTCTTAGCCAGAAGGTTCAGAGTGTTTAGAGGTAGATCAAGAAATTGAGGGCAATGAGAACTGACAGATGAGGAAACAAGGACTGGAGCAATGATCATATTAAATGAGCAGGATCCAGGGACTGACTAGCCTACTCCTGCTTCTATTGTTCATTAACAACCTGTCCCAGTTCTATCCCCCACCTACAGTTTCATCATAAAACATAGCAGCAGAAATAGGCTATTCAGCCCATTGAGTCTGCTTCACCATTTGATCATGTAACCTTTTACACCCTTACTGAATGAGAACCTAGCAACCACTGCTTTAAATATGTATGCCCTCCTAATGAATTGGCCTCAACTGCCATCTGTAGTATTGAATTACATATATTCACTCCTCTGGCTAAATTCTTTCTCATCTCTGCTCTAAAGAGATGTTTGTATTCTGAGGCTGTGCCCTCTGTTCCTAGACTCACCCAGTATTGGAACCATCCTTTCAATGTCCATTCTGTCAAGGCTTTTCAATATTCAATAGGTTTCAATGAGATCTTCTATAATCTTTTAAACACTAGTCAGTACAGGTGCAGAACCATCAAATACTACACATACATTAAATCTTCCATTCCTGGGATTATTCTTGTAAATGCCTCTTGTCCCACTCCAATGCAATCACGTCCTTCATTAGATAAGGAGCTTAAAACTCCCAATTGCAGTCTGACCAATGCTTTATAGTGACTCAGCATTACTCCTGCAATAGCACTACCAAGACCTTCTGACTTCTGAATTTGATTCCCATTTGGGGAATAGTCTACACCTTTATTCCTTCTACTAAAGTACATGACCTACACTTTATTTCATCTGCCACTTAGGGTCCCTTAGAATTCTCCTTCATCTTGCTGGCCGTTTGGTAAATTGGCAACTGCAGTGGAATTTGGAGTGGAAGAGGAAAGATCCAGTTATAACCATATAACAATTACAGTACAGAAACAGGCCATCTCGGCCCTTCTATGTCCGTGCCTAACGCTTAATCTCATCTAATCCCACAGACCTGCACTCAGCCCATAACCCTCCATTCCTTTCCTGTCCATATATCTATCCAATTTTGCTTTAAATGACAATACTGAACCTGCCTCTACCACTTCTACTGGAAGCTCATTCCACACAGTTACCACTCTCTGAGTAAAGAAATTCCGCCTCATGTTACCCTTAAACTTTTGCCCCCTAACTCATGTCCTCTTGTTTGAATCTCCCTTACTCTCAATGGAAAAAGCTTATCCACGTCAACTCTATCTATCCCCCTCATAATTTTAAATACCTCTATCAAGTCCCCCCTCAGCCTTCTATGCTCCAAAGAATAAAGACCTAACTTGTTCAATCTTTCCCTGTAACTTAGGTGCTGAAACCCAGGTAACATTCTAGTAAATCTTCTCTGTACTCTCTATTTTTTGTTGACATCTTTCATATAATTCGGTGACCAGAACTGTACACAATACAGTTCGGCCTTACCAATGCCTTGTACAATTTTAACATTATATCCCAACTCCTATACTCAATGCTCTGATTTATAAAGGCCAACATACCAAAAGCTTTCTTCACTACCCTATCCACATGAAATTCCACCTTCAGGGAACTATGCACCATTATTCCTAGATCACTCTGTTCTACCGCATTCTTCAATACCCTACCATTTACCACGTATGTCCTATTTGGATTATTTGGAAATGTAGCACCTCACACTTATCAGCACTAAACTCCATATGCCATCGCTCAGCCCACTCTTCTAACTGGCCTAAATCTCTCTGCAAACTTTGAAAACCTACTTCATTACCCACAACACCACCTACCTTAGTACCACCTGCATGCTTACTAATCCAATTTACCACCCTGTCATCCAGATCATTAATGTATATGACAAACAATATTGGACCTAGTACAGATCCCTGAGGCACACCGCTAGTCACTGGCCTCCAACCTGGCAAACAGTTATCCACCATTACTCTCTGGCATCTCCCATCCAGCCACTGTTGAATCCATTTTACTATTTCAATATTAATACATAATATGATGGTCCTTATGGGCACCAATGATATAGAAGAACAAGGAAAGAGGTTCTTCTGAGGATATTTGAGTAGCTACGTCCCAATTAAAACACAGAACCGAAAAGGTAACAATCTCTGTATTGTAACCTGAGCCATATGCAAATTGTCCATAAAATCAAAGAATTAAATGTGAGGTTTAATGATTGGTGTGGAAAAAGTGGGTCTGAATTCGAGGGACAATGGCACCAATATGGAGGAAGGACAGAACTGTTCTGATGGGACAGACTCCACCTGAACCCATGCTGGTACTAAAGTCCTGGTGAATCACATAACTAGGTCTGGTTCAGCTCGCTGCTCCGTGATGTTTACTCTTCTCTTTACTGCACTGAAATTGAGGCTGTGGGCCTGCTCTGGCTGCTCTAGGCTTTATGTTTCTGGGCTCTGGGTATTTATTCTTCTACACGTTGAGCTGAGGCTGCAAGTCTGCTCCGAGCCTCGTGTCAATGGACTCCCTTTTGTTCTAAATGCTTTTAGCTTACTTTTATTGTTTACACAATTTGTTTTTTTGTTTTTTTTCCTCTCTCTCTCTGCACATTGGGTGTCTGTTGGTCTTTTTCTTAAAGGGTTATTTTAGGTTTCTTGTTTTGTGGTTGCCTAAAATGAGACAAATCTCAAGGTTGTATAATGTACACATACTTTGATAATAATTTAACTTTGGACCACCCAACAGTCTGTGGGATTTAAAGGAACAAATTAGTAAGAGATTACAGACTGTTGCAAGAAACATAAGGGTGTTATAGTAGGTGATTTTAATTTTCTCTGCTGCTTTGGGTTAAGCAGTGATTTTATCACTACAAATGTTTAAAATATTTAATACCATGCCTTTTCTTAAATTTCTACAACCATCTTGCTGCATATTCACAATTACCTTTGGTTTTCAGCTCATTGTGATAGATCTTTCTTTGCTTGTTTCATGATCAGCACACTGTTAAGTGTCATGTGCTTACACCCATGCTGATGAATTCACTTTTCAATTTACCATCAAGATCTTCATTTTTTGCTTTAAGCAATGGTTTTCTATTTTTCATTAATTTCTGTTCATTACATATATGAGGTCACTTCTCAGAACTGTCTGTGGTGTGGAGAGACCTGTACATCACCTGGAAACCTTCCCAACACTTCAGGTCAGCACTTAAAAAACATTTCAGATTTCAGAGATTTATAGGTTTTGGGATTTCATATTTTGGGGACTCAACCTGGAAAGTGGATTGGGACAGGTTCTTTGGCAAAGGTGTACTCGGCAACACAAACAAAATGCTGGAGGAACTCAGCAGGGCACGCAATATCTATGGAAAAGAGTAAATGATTGGTGTTTCTGGTGAGGACCCTTCTTCTGGACTGACCGGGAAGGGGGGCAAATGCCTGAATTAAAAGGTGGGGGAGGGTAAAGAGGCTAGCTGGAAGGTGATAGGTGAAGCCAGGTGGGCGGGCATTGTGTCAAGTCTGGCAATGAAAGAATCTGATAGGAGAGGAGAGGGGACAATAGGAGAAAGGGAAGGAAGAGGGAACCTGGGAGCAAGTAATAGGCAGGTGAGAAGAACTAAAAGGTCAGAGTGAAGAATAGAGGAAGTGGGGAGAATTTTGTTCACCGGTAGGCGAAATCGATATTCATGCCATCAGTTTGGATGGTACCCAGATGGATTATGAGGCAGCCTCATTTTGGCACATCGGGAGCACTGGACACAATAGACAACTCCAGCAGATCTGTAGGTGAAGTGTATGGGTTGGTGTAGTACTTAAGTACTTTAGATAAATGCCTGGAGTGGGGAGGAACAAATGGAAAAGGGAATTGTAGAGGGAGCAATCCCTGTGGAAAGCAGGGAGGGAGGAGGCAAAGTTATATTTAGTGGTAGGGTTCCTTCGGAGATGGTGGGGGGAAGTTATGGTGTATAATGTGTTGGATGTGGAGGCTGATAGGTTGGTAAGTAAGAACAAGAGAGACTCTATCACTATTATGTTGGCGCGTGGCCAAGTGGTTAAGGTGTTTGTCTAGTGACCTGAAGGTCACTAGTTTGAGCCTTGGCTGAGGCTGCGTGTGTGACCTTGAGCAAGGCACTTAACCATACCTTGTTCTGCGATGACACCGGTGCCAAGCTGTATGGGTCTTAATGCCCTTCCCTTGGACAACATTGGTGGCATGGAGAGTGGAGACTTGTAGCTTGGGCAACTGCTGGTCTTCCATTTAAAAAAAAACCCTGCCCAGGCTTGTGCCGTGGAAACTTTCCAGGGTGCAAATCCATGGTCTATTAAGACTGGCAGAGGCCTACACACTACACACACACATTATAATGGCGGGAAGATGGGGTGAGTGCAGATGTATGGGAAATGGAGGAGATGTGGGTGAGGGCAGCATCAATAATAGAGGGAGGGGATCACCGTTCTTTAAAGAAGGAGGACATCTTTGATATCCTGGAATGGAACGTAGTATCCTAAGAACAGATGCAGCAGAGGCAAAGATACTGAGAAAAGGAAATAACATTTTTACAGGAGGTGGGATACGATGAGGTATAGTCAAGATAACTATGGGAATCAGTAGGTTTATAGAACATAGAAATCTACAGCACATTACAGGCCCTTTGGTCCACAATGTTGTGCTGACTATGCAATGTACTCTAGAAACGGCCTAGTGCAGGGGTCAGCAACCTTTACCACTGAAAGAGCCACTTGGACCCGTTTCCCACAGAAAAGAAAACACTGGGAGCCGCAAAACCCGTTTGACATTTAAAATGAAATAACACTGCATACAACGTTTTTTTTGCCTTTATGCTATGTATAAACAAACTATAATGTGTTGCATTTATGAAATTGATGAACTCCTGCAGAGAAAACGAAATTACATTTCTGCATGCAACAAAAACATTTTGAACTCCGAAAAAAAGACGTTGGGTTGAAAGTTACTTTTAAGTAAAATATTCAATGTCTATTTGAGTCCTTCTTGTATTTATGAAAAACGCCGAACTTAAATTTTCCGCCAGCAGCAAACCAAAAATAACGTCAGCCAGCTGTCATCCTGAAAAATGAAAGGACTATTTCACTGAACAATGAAAAAATATGAATATGAGTAAAATAATAGGCAATTAAAATATTTATCATACTTGGTTAATGGGATTTCTGCTCCTGGACCTCAGCGCACAGCGTCTGCACATCAGGGCTGTATGATGTCACCTTCATCTTTACACAGGATCGCAAGCTGTCATCTGTGAGGTTTTCAATATCACTCCATTTGTGTTTCTGAGCAAGAACGGCCTTCTGACGGGCAACATCTTCAAGGTCTGCTGTCAAGCGTCTAAACTTGGACACCCATATGTCTTTGTCGGCTATGTCGGCCAGTTCCATCTCAAGATCAGGTTGACTCACACCTGCCAATGCAGTCGTATTCAGTAGGGAAGGATCGATGCTTAAGGGAGTGACCGGGAAGGATAATGTGTTTTTTTCCTCTCTGAACTCACAGAAGCGTTTCCCAAACGATGTTTGCATTGCGATGATTGCAGAATGTAAATACTCCGAAATTATCATGTCGTGACCTTGTTTGAACTCTCTCAAATTGGGGAAGTGAGACAAAGTGCCTTTCTGTAAATCTCTGGCAAGCACTGTCAACTTGCGCTCGAATGCCAAAACATCCTCCAACATGTGCAGGGCTGTACGTCCTTTCCCCTGAAGAGCTGTGTTCAGCATGTTCAGGTGCGCTGTCATGTCTACCATGAAGTGTAGCTTTTCCAGCCACTCTGGCTGTTCCAGCTCAGGAAAGGTGAGCCCTTTGCTGCCCAGGAAAGTTTTCACTTCTTCCAGACACGCGACAAAGCGTTTCAGCACCTTCCGTCTGGACAGCCAGCGATAAAAACACGTTGTAGCGGTGTCAGTAAACTGCAGTCAAAGATAGCTTTATTCGAACTAAACAGCCTTGCTTTTCAGCTTCCCTCAACCCAGCCCCCATGGACGCAGATGCTGCAAAAGACGCGTACTCACAAACCCCCGTAGGCTATCTCCCTTAGCCGGAATGCTGGCTAATTGTGAGCCGTTTTATGATGTGGCAGGAAATGTGTCGCTACACTTAGGTTGTACAAGATCACCATAATTACATTTCAAAAGCTAACAAACTAACATAAAATACATTTTAATTAAATACTGACCAATTATTTCCCAAAGCCACAGGGAGCCGCAGCACAGAGGTGAAAGAGCCACAAATGGCTCGGGAGCCGCAGGTTGCCGACCCCCGGCCTAGTGCATAGCCCTCTATTTTTCTAAGCTCCATATACCTATTTAAGAGGCTTTTAAATGACCCTATTGTATCTGCTTCCACTATCACCACTGGCAGTGCATTCCACACACTCACTACTCTCTGTGAAAAACATCCCCTTGCTGACATCTCCTTGGTACCTATTTCCAAGCACCTTAAAACTATGTCCCCTCGCGTTAGCTATTTCAGCCCTGGGGAAAAGCCTCTGGCTATCCACATGATCAATGTCCTCATCATCTTCTACACCTCTACCAGGTCACCTCTCATCCTTCATAACTCCAAGGAGAAAAGGCCAAGTTCACTCAACCTATTCTTATAATTTATGCCCTGCAATCCAGGCAACATCCTTGTAAATCTCCTCTGCACTGTCTTTATAGTATCCACATCCTTCCTGTAGTGAAGTGACCAGAACAAAACATAGTACTCTCAGTGTGGTCTGACCAAGGTCTTATATAGCTGTAACATTATCTCAAGGGTCTTGAACTTAATCCCATGGTTGATGAATGCCATACACCTTCTTAACAACACTGTCAACCTGCACAGCAACTTTGAGTATCCTATGGACATGGACCCCAAGATCTCTCAGATTCTCCACACTGCCAAGAATCTTACCATTTATAAAGGATGTCAGTTGACAGTTTGTCTCCAGAAATGGGGACAGAGATCATGAAAGGGGAGGGAGGTGTCAGAGATGGCCCAAGTGAAACTAAGGGCAGGGTAGAAGTTAGAGGTAAAATTGATGAGCTCAGCATGGGTGCATGAAGCAGCAGCAATACAGTCATTAATTTAGTGGAGGAAGAGTTGGGGAATATAACTGGGGAAGGGGCTCTGTATAGAAGTAGTACTTTTGATGTCTGGCATCTGCACTCTACCTAGTAGGGTAGATAGGCATTACTAGTCCTCATTCATCTCCTAAAACTCTCACGTCTCCCTCCAATTAACATATTCCAGTACAATAATTCAGCTGGAGAGTTAAATAACATGAACAGGTGGTGTTAACATGACACCACTGGGTGAAGGACCTTGTTGATGAAGTCACCGGCCAGTGGATGAGTTACCTGAAGAACTACAATAGCCATGTGTTCAACACCATGGTGAGCCACCAAGTTGGCTGTGGTCTGGCCTGGAGAAGGGTGGGCACTGTCAGTCCTCTCCATCCCAAGACACGTGACATGCTGGACACAGCAACAGACCCTATACTGAATCAGTCACCGCTTGGGTCACCAAGGACCGTGCCATATGTTGCACACAAGGATGGAGGTGTTAAGTATGCTACTGGTATAACCTCTCCACAGAATATCCATGGGAGAAATTACATCTCATTAGCCTCGTGGAATGTGAGAACACCTGCCCAAGCAGGGAAACTGAAAGAGCTTGCATATAAGCTGGAGAGGTAAACCTGGCACTTCATAGGATTCTTGTGAAGTCAGGTGGAAAAACCTTGGTGAATATCTTACTGAGGAAGGTCATATATGATAGTACAGTGGAGAATTTGACAAACATGCCAATGACATAGGATTTCATGTCAACAACAGCATCAAGAACTCAGATATGGGGTGCCACCCAGTATCCAACAGGCTTATTTCCATCTGCCTTCCAGCAGCACCTTTCAACATTACGGTAATACAGGCCTATGCACCAACAACTGACTACAAAGATGACCATGTGGAGGAATTCTATACCCAGCTCCAGGGCATTATTGACAAGATGGACAAAAAGGACATTTTAATCATCCAGGGGGTCTGAACTGCCAAAGTGGGTGCAGATACACTGAAAGACCGGAAGAAATTCTGCGGCCCCTCCTGTAATGCCGTAACCAATGAGCAAAGATTACACCTACTTGAGTTCACCAGTTACAATAACATAATGCTTACGTACACTCTTCGAGAGTCACAATGCTGGACCAGGCATGTGCCCAATGGAATACATCATAGCCAGATCGGTTACATACCGGTGCAGAACTGGTTTCAGCATGGGATCAAGAGAACCACAAGGATATTCCCAGGAGCTGATATTGGAATTGACCACGACCTAGTGATAATCAGCTTTAGAAACAGGCTGAAGGAAGTCAAGAAGTCCAGGAACATATGAATGAAATTCAACTTCAGACTGAAGGACTCCTCCAACACCAAATCCTTCAAAGCTACAGTTGGTGGAAATTTTGCAACACTGCTGATGCTTGACAAAGATGTTGAAACGTTGACAGGTAAGTTCAGTGAAGTGATGACAGAAGCAGCCAATGAGATGCTTGGAAAACACCACCAGAAAACCCAACCCTGTGTAAGATAGGAGATGCTAGAATTCTGTGATACTATAAAAGATCTGAAGAAAACTAAGAACACAACAACAGGAGCTGTAGTATACAGAGAGATCATTAAGATCAGGAAAACTATGATCAAGGCCAAGGAAGAATGGATTGAGAGACAGTGTACAAAGATAGAAGATAGTCTGAACAAGAACAACAACAGGCAAGAATTTCAAATTGTGAAGGACCTTACTAAACAGCGATGGTTACAAGCCAGCACCATACAAGACAAAGAAGGAAACTGTCTCACAGAAGACAAACACATTCTCAACAAGGAGACCCCAGCATATTCACAAGTTAGGATTTTTCAGATGATGAGAAGTAGAAACAGCCATAAGATTGCTGAAGAATTGGAAAGCTGCAGGAATAGACAAAATCTCAGCCAAGCTGATAAAACATGGAGGAGAGACAGTGATAGACATCCCCATCAATATCTGCCACAAAATCTGGCAGACTGGGGAAGGCCTTCAGTCTGGATGAAATCACTCATTATCACTCTCCCCAAGAAAAGCAACTTACAGCAGTGCCAGAATTATAGGACCATAAGTCTAATCAGCCATGCAAGTGATGTTGAAAGTCATCTTGAAAAGACTGAAACCTCAGGCAGAAGAAATAATCACTGAAGAGCAGGCTGGATTCAGAAGCGGCAGAACAGAAGTTTTAAAGTATTAGAAGTATTAGAAGTTTTAAAGTTGGATTGAGAGGTATGGCTCTGAGCCTGGTAATTCAATATCTGAGTACTATGTGAGAAATATAACCATCATTAACAGGACGTCCTTCATGTGATCATAGACTTCAAGAAGGCATTTGGTAGTGTGTGGCCTGATGTACTCTGGGCTATGATGAAGAGATATAACATGGGCCAGAAGCTGATCCGAACCATCAAGCAGCTCTGCACTAAAGCTAGCAGTGTGGTATTTGTTCAAGGCACAGCTGGAGAGTGGTTCCACACAGTTGAAGTCCAACAAGACTGCCTCCTTTCACCCAGACTGTTCAACATTTTCCTGAAGCAAATGATGACAGATGCTCTGGGAGGCCATATCAGCACAGTCAGCATCGGAGACAGATCATAACCAACCTCAAGTTTGCTGATGTCATTGATGAGCTGGCAGGAAGTGGGGATGAATTGGCCTGCCTTGTGAACCATCTCCATGATCAATCTACCAGATATGGTATTGAGAACAGTGAAAAGAATACCAATCTGATGAGAAACAGCGAGGAGCCAATCATGACAGTCAGTCAAAATCACAGTCAGCGGACAAGAATTAGAGATTGTCAAAGGGTTCAAGTATCTTTTTGCCGTCATCAACCAAGAAGGATCAAAACCTGAGGTCCTTACAAAGACAGCCCAAACAATAGCAATGCTAGCTAAATTAAAGTCAATCTGGAAAGATACATTGGTGCTAGGAAGTTTGTGAACCCTGTAGATTTTTCTCTATTTCTGCATAAATGTGACCTAAAATATGATCAGATTTTGACGTAAGTCCTAAAACTAGATAAAGAGACTCAACTAAATGAATAATACAAAAAACATTAAACTTATTCATTTATTTATTGAGAAAAATGATCCAATATTATATATATTTGCTGGAAAAAGTAGATGAACCTTTGTTTTTAATAATTGTTGTGACGTCCTGGTACAGCAATAACTTCAACCAAACATTTCCAGTAGCTGTTGTTTCTCTGGCACATTGGATTGGAGGAATTTTAGGCCATTCCTCCTTACCAAACTGCCTCAACTCTGGGATGTTGGTGGGCTTCCTTGCATGAACTGCTTGCTTCAGGTCATTCCACAATATTTATATAGGACTATGGTCAGTATTTTGACTCGACCATTCTAAAACACAAACTTTCTTCTTTTTAAACCATTCTGTTGTTGATTTACTCTTGTCTTTTGGATCATTGTCTTGTAGCATTATCCAACTTCTATTGAGTTTCAGGTGATGGACTGCTACCCTGACATTCTCCTGTAAAATGACTTGATACAATTTTGAATTCATTGTTTCCTCAATAATTGCAAGCTGTCCAGGCCCTGAGGCAGCAAGGCTGTCCCAAACCATGATGCTCCTTCCATCATGCTTCACAGTTGGGATGGGATGTTGGTGTGCAGTGCCTATTTTCCTCCAAACATAGCAGTATACATTTCTGCCACAAAGTTCAAATTTTGTCTCATCAGTTCACAGAGCATTGTCCCAGAGGTGGTCTTTGGCAAACTTGAGATGTGCAGCAACATTTTTTTGGAGAGAAGTGCTTTCCTTCATTGGATCCTTACATGAAAACCACTCTTGTTCAGTGTTTTTCTTATAGCAGACACATGAATAGAGACTATAGCAAGTTTTGGAGATTTCTGAAGGTCTTTTGCTGTTACTTCGCCTCCTTCAGCATTGCACATTGTGGTCTCGGTGTGATCCTTGCAGGATGCCCACTCCTAGGAAGAGTAGCAACAGTACTGAGTTTCCTCCGTTTGTAGACTTTCAGTTTTTCTTACTGTGGACTGATGAACACTCAAGTCTTTTGAAATGTCTATGTAGCTTTTTCCAGCTTCATGCATCTCTACAATTCTTCTTCTAAGATCCTCTGAAAATTGTTTAGATCAAGGCATAGTGCACATAAACAGATCATTCTTGAGAAGAGCAGGTCTGTCAGGAAACTGACTTTGTGTGTCTTTTTTATAGGGCAGTGCATCTCCTCAATCACCACTTCCAATCTCATCTCATTGATTGGAACACCTGACTCCAAATAGCTTTTGCAGGAGGCATTACCCCACAGGTTCACATAATTTTCCAGCAAATGCATGTAATATTGGATCATTTTTCTCAATAAATAAATGAACAAGGATAATGTTTTTTTGTGTTATTTATTTAATTGTGTTCTCTTTATCTAATTTTAGGACTTACATGAAGATCTGATCACATTTTAGGTTATATTTATGCAGAAGTTCTGCAGGGTTCACAAACTTTCTAGCACCACTGTACTGCTCCAGGTTGTTCAGGAAAGTTTACTTGATCTTATAGAAGTACTTATAGAAGTACTGAGGAAATTACCAGGAAAGTATTCTTAGAGATGGTATATATAATTATCTGGATAGACAGGGTCTGATTAGGAACAGTCAACATGGATTTGTGCGTGGAAGGTCATGTTTGACAAATATTATTGAATTATTTGTGAGGTGCTACATTTTGGTAGGAATAATCCAAATAGGACATATATGGTAAATGGTTGGGCATTAAGGAATGGAGTAGAACAGAGTGACCTAGGAATAACGGTGCATAGTTCCCTGAAGGTGGAATCTCATGTGGATAAGGTGGTGAAGAAAGCTTTTGGTATGTTGGCCTTTATAAATCAGAGCATTGAGTATAGGAGTTGGGATGTAATGTTAAAATTGTACAAGGCAATGATGAGGCCAAATTTGGAGTATTGTGTACACTTCTGGTCACCGAATTATAGGGAAGATGTCAACAAAATAGAGCGAGTACAGAGGAGATTTGCTAGAATGTTACCTGGGTTTCAGCACCTAAGTTACAGAGAAGGTTGAACAAGTTAGGTCTTTATTTTTTGGAGCGTAGAAGGTTGAGGGGGGGACTTGATAGAGATATTTAAAATTATGAGGGGGATAGATTGAGTTGTCGTGGATAGGCTTTTTCCATTGAGAATAGGGGAGGTTCAAACAAGAGGACATGAGTTGAGAGTTAAGGAGCAAAAGTTTAGGGGTAACACGAGGGGGAACTTCTTTACTCAGAGTGGTAGCTGTGTGGAAGGAGCTTCCAGTAGAAGAGGTAGAGGCAGGTTCGATATTGTCATTAAAAAAAAATTGGATAGGTATATGGAGGGTTATGGGCTGAGTACAGGTATGTGAGACTAGGGGAGAGGAAGTTTTTGGCATGGACTTGAAGGGCCGAGATGGCCTGTTTCCGTGCTGTAATTGTTATGTGGTTACATAAAGTGCTAAAAAGATTTCCATTCATGCATCAAACATCTCCATCTGCCACAACTTGTAAGATTGTAGTTAAAAGTTGTTGATGAACTGTGTAAATATAGAGTCCTGATATTTTTCAAGTGATTTCCTATAAACTGTATTAAGTTTTCCAAGTTATGTTAGGATTGAGAAGTTGCACTAGTGAAGGTTAAATTAGTGGGTCTAAAAGAATATTAGAAGTTTTAAAGTTGGATTGAGAGGTATGGCTCTGAGCCTGGTAAGTGGAGAAGTATTGCTTTATTGTGGTTCATTGGACATCCAATGCACATTGTTGCATCATGACAAATAGAAAAGAAAGCAGTATGCATGTGCATTTTTGAGGTCAACTTGAAGTTTCTCATGCACATCACAGTTACACTGTCTGCTTGCTCATTAACAGTTGGTTTTAGTTACTCTTGGACAATTTATGTGTATGGTACTTGGCTATGAACTGCATGTGTGCTATGGAACACTAATCCTGATGTTTTCCAGATTATATGTGCCATTTGTGTATCAGGTTTATCCTTGACACAATTACCTTCTTCAAATTGATAAGGAGAGTTAGCGGACAATCCATCTTCACACTGATAGAACAGTTTTTTGGAGTTGTGGAAAGTTGATTTTATTAATCAAAGTGAATTTTTGGTCTTTTGCTCAGAGTTGTAGCAGAGTTACTGTTTTTGTGAGTTTTGTAGTTATTGCATTGATTTTGATTGCATATTATTTATAATAAATTGCTATAAATTGCACATTTACAGGGAGACGTAACAAAGATTTTTACTCATGTGTATGAAGGATATAAGTAATGAAGTCAATTCAATTCAATTCAATTCACTTCATTCTACATTGATGATAGATCATAAAGATTACTATGACAGTCTAGGATTTTGTATTAAAATATCTTGATAAGGATTCCTGTGTTGAAATCCCACTTATTCTTTGGGCTACATTCCTGATGAGAAAGCTAGAGACTTGGATGGTTCTGGGGCAGGAATGATTACTTCAAGTGCCAGGCTTTAGATGGTTCAGAAAGGTCAGGGAAGGAGGCAAAAGAGGTGGGAGCGTGGCACTGTTGATCAGAGATAGTGTCACAGCTGCAGAAAAGGAGGAAGTCATGGAGGGATTGTCTATGGAGTTTCTGTGGGTGGAAGTTGGAAACAGGAAGGGGTCAATAACTCTAATGGGTGTTTTGTATAGACAACCCAATAGTAACAGGGCCATCGAGGAGCAGATAGGAAGACAGATTCTGGAAAGGTGTAATAATAACAGCATTGTCGTGGTGGGAGATTTTAATTTTCCAAATATTGATTGGCATGTCCTTAGAGCACGGTGTTTAGATGTGGGGGAGTGTGAGGTGTGTTCAAGAAGGTTTCATGACACAATACATAGATACGCCTACAAGAAGAGAGGCTGTACTTGATCTGGTATTGGGAAATGAACCTGGTCAGGTGTCAGATCTCTCAGTGGGAGAGCATTTTGGAAATAGTGATCACAATTCTATCTTCTTTACCATAGCATTGGAGAGGGATAGGAACAGACATGTTAGGAAAGGATTTAATTAGTGAAAGGGGAAATATAAGCCTATCAGGCAGAAACTTGGAAGCATAAATTGGGAACAGATGTTCTCAGGGAAATGTACAGAAGAAATGTGGCAAATGTTCAGGGGATATTTGCGAGGAGTTCTGCATGGGTATGTTCCAATGAGACAGAGAAAGGATGGGAGGGTACAGGAACTGTGGTGCACAAAGGCTGTTGTAAATTTAGTCAAGAAGAAAAGAAGGGCTTAAGAAAAGTTCAAAAAACTAAGTAATGATAGAGATCTGGAAGATTATAAGGCTAGTAGGAAGGAGCTTAAGAAAGAAATTAGGAGAGCCAGAAGGGGCCATGGGAAGGCTTTGGCAGACAGGATTAAGGAAAACTCAAAGGCATTCTACAAGTATGTGAAGAGCAAGAGGATAAGACGTGAGAGAATAGGACGAATCAAGTGTGATAGTGGAAAAGTGTGTATGGAACCGGAGGAGATAGCAGAGGTACTTAATAAGTACTTTGCTTCAGTATTCACTACGGAAAAGAATCTTGGCGTTTGTAGGGATGATTTACAGCGGACTGAAAAGCTTGAGCTTGTAGATATTAAGAAAGAGGATGTGCTGGAGTTTTTGGAAAGCATCAAGTTGGATAAGTCACTGGAACCAGATGAGCTGTACCCCAGGCTACTGTGGGAGGCGAGTAAGGTGATCGCTGAGCCTCTGGTGATGATCTTTGCATCAACAATGGGGACAGGAGAAGTTCCAGAGGATTGGAGGGTTGCGGATGTTGTTCCCTTATTCAAGAAAGGGATAGAGATAGTCAAGGAAATTATAGACCAGTGAGTCTTACTTCAGTGGTTGTTGAGCTGATGGAGAAGATCCTGAGAGGCAGGATTTATGAACATTTGGAGAACATAACAGTATTAGGAATAGTCAACATGGCTTTGTCAAGGGCAGGTCGTGCCTTACAAGCTTGGTTACATTTTTTTGAGGATGTGATTAAACACATTGATGAAGGTAGAGCCATAGATGTAGTGTATCTGGATTTCAGCAAGGCATTTGACAAGGCCATGCAAGGCTTATTGAGAAAGTAAGAAGACATGAGATCCAAGGGGACATTGCTTTGTGGATCCAGAACTGGCTTGCCCCCAGAAGGCAGAGAGTGGTTGTTGACAGGTCATATTCTGCATGGAGATCGGTGACCAGTGGGGTGCCTCAGGGATCTGTTCTGTGACCCCTTCTTTTCGTGATTTTTATAAATGAACTGGATGAGGAAGTGGAGGGATGGGTTAGTAAATTTGCTGATGACACAATAGTTGGGGGTGTTGTGGATATTGTAGAGGGCTGTCAGAGGGCCTATCAGTGGACATTGATAGGATGCAAAACTGGGCTGAGAAGTGACAGATAGAGTTCAACCCAGGTAAGTGAAAAATGGTTCATTTTGGCAGGTCAACTATGATGGCAGAATATTGTATTAATGGTAATATTGGCAATGTGGAGGATCAGAGGGACCTTGGGGTCTGAGTCCATTGGACACTTAACGCAGCTCTGCAGGTTGACTCTGTGGTTAAGAAGGTATATGGTGCATTGGCCTTCATCAATTGTGGGATTGAGTTTAGGAGCTGAGAGGTAATGTTGCAGCTATATAGGACCCTGGTCAGACCCCACTTTTAGTACTGTTCTCAGTTCTGGTTGCGTCACTACAGGATGTAGAAACCATAGAAATGGTGCAGAGGAGATTTACAAAGATGTTGCCTAGATTGGGAGCATGCCTTATGAGAATAGGTTGAGTGAACTCAGTCTTTTTTCCTTGGAGCAATGGAGGATGAGTGGTGACCTGATACAGGTGTTTAAGATGAGGAGAGACATTGATTGTGTGGATAGTTAGAGGCTTTTTCTCAGGGCTGGAATGGTTAGCATGAGAGGGCACAGTTTTAAGGTGTTTGGAAGTAGGAACAGAGGAGATATCAGGGGTAAGTTTTTTATGCAGGGTGGTGAGTGCATGGAATGGGCTGCTGGCGACTGTGGTGGAGGTGGATATGATAGGTTATTTTAAGAGACAGGTACACAGAGCTCAGAAAAATAAAGGGCTAAGGATAATCCTAGGTAATTTCTAAAGTAAGGACATGTTCGGCACAGCTTTGTGGGCTGAAGGGCCTGTATTGTCTTGTAGGTTTTCTGTGTTTCTGTGTCCACAGTATCCTGAAAAGGGAGGGTGAGCAGCCAGAAATCATGGTACATATTGGTCCCCGCAACATAGGAAGAAACAGGGTGAAGATCCTGAAAAAAGAATATAGGGAGTTAGGAAGGAAGCTGAGAAGCAGTGTCTCAAGGGTAGTAATCTTGGGATTACTGCCTGTGCCACGTGACAGTAAGGATATGAATAGAATGAGGTGGCAGATAAGTATGTGGCTGAGGATTTGGAATGGGGGCGGGTATTCAGATATCTAGATAATTGGGACCTATTCTGGGGTAGGTGGGACCTGTACAAAAGGGATGGTTTGCACTTGAATCCGAGGAGGGGGCCAATATTCTTGCAGGCAGATTTACTTGAGCTGTTGGAAGTGGTTTAAGCTAAAATGGCATGGGGGGTGTGGTGGGAACCAGGATGATCGGGCTGAGGATGAGCCAGAAGATTTACAAGTAGATGATGGGCATAACGTGAATGTAAGGGAAGACAAGCCAGTGACTGGATACAAATGCAGACAGAGATAAGAGTTAAATTGTAGTGCAGGGGCAAAATTCAAAAGGGCAAAGAATGCAGGACTGAAGGTGCTGTATTTAAATACACATAGCATTCAGAATAAGGTGGACAAATTCGTGGCACAATTAGAAATTGGTATGATGTTATGGGCATCACTCAGTTGTAGCTGAAAGAAGGCCATAATTGGGAGTTTAATATCAAAGAATATTCTTTGTATACAAGGTACAGGCAGGAAAGCATAGGCAGTGGTGTGGTAACATTGGTAAGAGATGGAAGTACATCTTTAGAAAGAGGTGACACAGGGTTAGAGAATGTTGAATCTTAGTGGGTGGAGTGAAGAAATTGCAAGAATAAAAAACACATTATGGGAATCATATATAGGCCTTCAAATAATATTCAAGATGTGGGGTTGAGACTGCAAAGGGAGCTGGAAAAGGCATGTAATAAGGGTAATGACATAATTGCTATGGGGAGTTTGAACATGCAAGGGGATTGGGAAAATCAGGTTGGTGTCAGATTGCGAGAGAGGGAATTTGTTGAATGTCCACGAGAAGGCTTTTTCGAGCAGCTTGTGCTTGAACCTACTTGGAGAAAGGCTATCTTAGACTGGTGTTGTGTACCAACCCAGATCTTACTAGGAAGCTTAATGTAAAGGAGCCCTTAGACACTAACAGTGTACCAGTGGTCCGTAAGTGTCAGGGAGCAAGAGTAAGTGCCATTGCTTTTACAAAGGAAAAAGTGCTAGGCAAACTCAAAGGTCTTAAGGTGAATAAGTTACCTGGGCCAGATGGTCTACATCCCTGAATCCTGAGGGAGGTTGCTGAAGAGATAACAGGTGCTTGGATGGTGGTTGCTGTATCGTGCTGTGGGGATGCTTCACAGCAGTAGGCCCTGGAAGGTTTGTGAAGATAGAGGGTAAAATGAATGCAGCAAAAAGCAGGGAAATCCAGGAGGAAAGCCTGATGCAGCCTGCAATAGAGCTGTGACTTTGGAGAAGATTTGTTTTCCAGCAAATCAATGACCCAACCATAAAGCAAAAGCTACACAGGAATGGCTTACAAATAACAAAGCTAATGTCCTGGAGTGGCCACGTCAGAATCCAGATCTCAATCCAATTGAGAATTTGTAGCTGGACTTGAAAAGGGCTGTTTGCTCATGATCCCCATGCAATCTGACAGAGCTTGAACAGTTTTGCAAAGAAGAATGGAGAAAAATTGCAGTGTCCAGATTTGCAAAGCTGATAGAGACCTGTCTACACAGATTCAAGGCTATAATTGCTGCCAAAGATACATCTATTAAATATTGACTTGAGGGGGGTGAATAATAATGCAATCAATTATTTTCTGTTTAATATTTCTAATAAATTTAGAACAATTTGTAGAAATTTGTTTTCACTTTAATATGAGAGTGTTTTTCTGATGATCAATGTAAAAAAAAAAGCTAAATTCAATCCAGTGTGATTCAATGTTGTCAGACAATAAAACGTGAACACTTCCAAAAGGGGTGAATACTTTTTATAGGCATGTAGGTAAGGATGCCCAGCCTAAAGGTTTTACTAATTTTTTGTAATATACGAGTGTTGGTTCAGGTTGATATGCACAGGTTAAAAATAAGTTTTTTTTAACTGAAGTATTTCAAATGATGACTAAACTTTACACTTTACATGTTTTGCTTTGTTTTAGCTTATTCCACAATTCATATTGCAGTCCATTCCTCTCATAGAGAATACTACACCACTACAATAATTTTCTACAAAGCTTAGAATGACATGGAACATTCACCTTCAAAACGAATGAAACTATCAATTGATTCCTGCAAAACAAATGAATGGTCAATTGAGAAAAATGCAGCCCGAAGCAGTATTCAGGATTTGTTAAAGCATAGAAATGAATTTACACAAGAAACAGGGCATTGTATTGATTCATTTATGGAGAAAAAGCCTATAGATGGAAAAATCATTAGCAGCAATGCTGTTGAACAAGAGAGATTTACATTTCATGAATATGGATTTGAAAAGGATTCTACAAATTGTGAAGATCACAGTTCAGAGCTAATGGTCCCTGTGCAAATAGAGAAACACATTAAAATGGTTAACTATCCCAGATCTCAGTGTATTCCAAGTGGGACAGAAGATAAAGCGTCTGAAACTAAACTCATGTTGTTTGGGTATAAAACTGATATCCAGGATATTGAATTGATATCTAATATATCAATGAAGTCTGAACAGGTTTTGGGTCAAAGTATGATTTTGAGTGGCATTACTGTTGGAAAAGTCAAAACCCAAGAACAAAGCTGCAGTAAATCTGTTTGCAGCTTTTATAATTTTGACAGTGTTCAAACTTGTGAACCAATTAACTCAGAAGGAACAGGTACAAGTGACATATATAATGTTGAACGTGTAAGAGTTGGTCGGCTGCAGAATCAAAAAGGGGAAATGAAAAACATGAAACAAGGAGCCCAAGAACCCAGAAGAACACTGTCAAATTCCATAACAATGAAACATCATGGAAATGCAACTATGGATAACAAAAAGTTCACTTTGGGTGTTCCACTTACATCAGAGTATGGTGAGATCCAAAATGATTCAATGATGATCAGTCAGACTGAAGCACTTATTTCTGATTTGGAGACTAATGTACAAACTTCATGTTTACTTGAAATTTCTAGATTGAATGAAAATGCCTATGACATTGATGCTCAGAAAATGGCCATAGTATGTTTAGAAAATGCCTCTTCTAAAAATAGCAATGACTGTTTTGTTGAAAAGATTCCTGTTAAAAGAAAGAATGAAAATAATCTCAATTACAGATATGACACTGCTGTTCATAAGGAATCTAGTAAGGTCCAAATTCATGAGTGTAAACAAACTTGGAGAGTTACTAAAAAGGCACTGAGAATAGTTAACCCTCTGACTTTTAGTGAGCTTATTGGAATACGTGAAATTTTAAATTTCAAATACAATATTGTAGATGCTTCTAAAGCTGTAATAGAATTAATTTATGGCAATTCTCCTATAAGTATTGATACAAAGATGCAAACTGCATATAGAAAACAAGCTGAAGAAGCATTTTTGATAATCCAGCTGCAGTTGCCTAAGGAAAAGCAAGGACACTTGAAGCAAAAATTGCTAGAAATTTCAAACTGTAAGGGTGGATATTATTGTGATCTTAACAGTTCTCAAATGGAGAGAAAATTAGAAATGTTGGGAGCTACTTCATTGACTAGAAAAATATACTTAAAGAAAGATGGTGAGTCATTTTGTGATGTACTGTATGAGTCGTGCAGTGATAATGCTGAGTCTCAGGACTCAATGCTGCTAAATGTTGGTATTATTATGAAGGATTTAGTACATTCTAGTAGCATTGAATGTCAGCCTGGAAATATTTTCTTCAGCTCATTTGAAGCATATGAAAAAATGTCAAAAGGAATTTTTGTTTATAAAAATGCCTGTGATGAAGAAAGTGATAGGAATACCACCTCAGAAAATGATGGAGAACATGAACTGATCTATATGGCTAAACCAGATTTTCTTTTAATAGAAAATAATGTGCCTCTTTCTGAACATCAATCTGGCAATTTGATACAAACTGAATATGCAAGTCAAACAGAAATATCATCCACTTTTAATGATTCAGTGGAAGACTATGTTGATTCCTCTGGCACCAATGGTGTATCATTGTGTGCTTGTGAAATTGAGGAACCTAAAGATACTTGTGTAATGGAAATTCCTTCTACGTGTACTGTTAACAGTATATTGAAGGGTTCTGGATTAACCAACATTAGTTCAGAAAAAATAAACAAGGGCCAATCAGATTCTATTGTGGTATATACAAAAGAAACTGGAATAGATATTTCTGAAAGAGAAGCAGAATGTCAGATGAAATACTTGTGCAACACCCAGTATGTGAAAGACTGGAACTGTGACTATCAAACAGAAAATACAATTCATTATAGTGATGGATGTAGTACATATATTGTACAAAGTGATTGGACAGGCATATTAAAACAGTCTTCCACACCTGCCTGTTCGTTATCTGACTGGTTACAATTTAATACCTCCGGAAATACTTTGCTATATAGTCAGAAAACTGGACTATTAGATGAAATTCAAACTAATAATCTGCTAGACACTACATTTAGTAAAGTGAACAATACCAAAGAAATTACAGTTTGTGTTCCAAATGACAGAAGTATTCAGCAATCTGTTGCCTGTAATTTGCTTAAAAATACAGGAGTAACTAATTTTCTAGTGAAAGAAGGAGAATGTCATCTTAAAAATGTAGCTAGTCTTAGCAGCCTCCAAGGTACTGACAATAAAATGCAGAGTGCAGCTTCAAAACTATTAGAAGCAATTTCATGTTTGCAGGATGACAAAGGGCAAAGTTTTGATACTGAATGTTTAAACAACGTTTGCAGTTTGACAAGTGACAATGTGCTAAGTTGTACTGCTAGTGTACCAGTTAAAGCAGATATACAGATGTCGTTTGCGAAGATTGAAGGGAATAAGGTTTCTGCTGTAATGTGTCAGCAAAAGTATGTGAGTAAGTCACAGAGTATGACACATACAAATCACCATGCTCATAAAGAACTCAATGCGTTATATGGTATTCCTCACCTTGATAATAGCTTCAGGTCTCAATCTGAGTCTTCTGTCTTGCATGTGGCAACTAAGAAAAACACAGCATTGAGCATGGTTGAAAATAATCCACATTTCAGTTATGGGGAAGAGGTATTGAATGAACAATGCTGCACTAAAACATTTACCACTATATCTAGTACACAGAAAAGTACGGATGATATTACAAATGGATTTTCAGAAAATGGAAATATTGAAACAGCAATTTCTCCCAATGTAAATGAAATTTCTGAAAAAAATAATTGTTCAGAAAATAAAGCAGAATATCAGCTTAAACATTTAACCATGTTTGAGCAGTTCAGAGGCTTTGCAAGTAACATGGATGCTTTAACAGTTAATGAGTTACATCCAGTCTCTTCATTGGAGAGTAACACTGTGAAGGAGTATGAATTTGGATGTGCAAATAAAACTGCACAGTTCTCTAGTGTTTGCAATTTGACAAAAGATGATATTTCTTTGACAAGCACTGCTAATTTATTAGTTGGAGAACGAAATAAACTTGTGGATGAACGTTTAGCATTTCCTACTTCTCACAATGATTGTGAGAACAGTTCAGATGTGACTAAAGTCTTCTTTTCAGAAAATTCATCTTTAACAAATTACACAAGGACTACAATGAATAATATATCCAAAAGTGAAATGGAGAGTTTTCATAAATGTGAATATAGTTATAACCACTTTAAACAATCAGATATTGATCTTCATGGAAAACTGAATGTGTTATATACTGCATCTCACTTTAATACTGAAAATACACATGATTCTCAGACTGATTTTTCACATAATGTAGGACCGTATTCACTTTGCTTCAGTTCAAGCAAAGATACTGCATCATTGAGTAGTCCTGAGGATATTTCACCTCTCACGCATGTGAATGAAATATTGGAAGAACGTCAAAACGATGATAAATTTAGTACAGATCCAGATGCCAAGAATAAAATTGAAGAAAATGCCATGATTAGTGCATCAAAGTACATGGGTTTTCAATTACCACTGGCCTGCAATCCAATGTTTGAAGATAGTAGTATAAACAATTCTTCAAATCATTTTAATAAACCTGTGAATGGGCAAAGTTGTTTTTTAAATAGTAGTAATGATTTGACTGCAGATTTAGTCAATAAGTTTCAGGAAACTTCTCAATTTGAACCTACCAAAATGCATTTGACTCAAATTAAGTGTTTTGATGAAGCAGTACAGTGTTACAATATTTGTAATTCATTCAAAGATTGTTCAGGCTTGAGTGGCACTGTAAATACTTCACAGCATTTTGAAATGGCAGGAGGACTGGAAGGATGTAATGGCAGGAAAAAACCCACTGTTACATTTAGTACTGATCTTCCTGTAAAAGGAAATACTGAATTTCCTCATTCAAATGTTGAAGGAAATTCAACATTGGTTAAATTGGTGAATGAAAAAAACAAACAGCCAGGAATAAAAAGTAAAAGCTTTTCCAGAACAACTGCATCTGCTTTTGACTGTTTTGAAAAATATACCCTCAATACTGACACTGAAGAACAAGAACTCATTAGAAAAAATAATTGCTGCAACAAGGAAGCACACAATGAGGATGCAAGCATAATTAAACAGATTATTCATAATAATGATAACAATTCAAATGAGGCTTTGTCACTTCAAATGTCAAGCTCCAAATCCAGTTCTGCAGAGTGCTGTCAGAGCAGCATAAATAACACTAATTCTGGAGAAACCAAGAATGTGATTCCTCATGAACAAGACAAAAAGGAATATTCTAACATAAAGTTACCTGTAAAGTTGCAGAATAGAATTCAAGAAGACAGTATGTATTGTGTTCAAGCTTCTAAGGCTTCACTTAAAAATTATGAATTGGACAGTGCTCCAGATCAAGTACAGCAACATACACTGGACCATAAGCAAGTCCACACAGAATCCATTGTGAATGAAAACAGTCAGCAATTATCAGGTGTTATCGTTAGCAACATTCAGAATGATTTGTCTTCAATGCATAACACTCAACAGGTGGTATCAGTGCAAACTTCAGGCCCTTTTGCTTGGACAGATGGAGCAATGAGATGTGATAGTATAATTGGTCATGGACGAACTAATTATTTTGAGCCTATTAATTCTACTAAAGATTCAACAATCTCAAGAGTTGCTGAGGAATGCTTCAAGACACAGATCGTGATCTCAAACAATGAAATACCAAATTTTGAAATGAAAGAGCAGTTTAGTGCTGTGCTGAAGGAGCTTTGTCTTTTTCATGAGATCAGTAAACAATCAGAATGGGCTGAAACAGTTTCTGAAGACCATGTAACTGAGCTTGTCAATGAAAGAAAAGATGTGGCTATGTTTCCACAAAATAATGATAAAATGAATAATTCACATGTGGGTCAAATGCATAATAGCTCACAGCCTTTGGCTGATGAAAATGATGATGATTGCTTTATAAGACAAGAGGCTTTACAAGATACACTTCCTAAGTTTGCCAAGACATTGTCAGTTACCAAAGGAGAACAGGAGGTACCAATGACAATTGATGTTTCAGAAACAGATGATGAAGAGTCATTGTATATCCCACATAAAGTCTCAGGTGAGTATATTCAACTATTACTGTAAAATAGAAAAAAACATTGTTCAGTAAATTAAGATATAGTAGTAATTTTTTCCAAGTTCACTTTTTAATTTATAACTTGTGATACGATATTTTGCATTGCTTATTTATCAATAAAATTTAAAAAGATCATTGCATATTTCGTTAAGCACTGAAGGATGTGAAATGATTTCAGTTATAAATGCAGACAGAGGAAGATGCATTTGAGATATTTCTGAAATAATCTAAAAATATTGTTGAGGTTGATATTATCTAATTAGAAAAATAGAAAGAGGAGAAGAGGGGGGCCATTTTGTCCTTGAGCCTGCTTCAACATTCACTGTAATTATGACTGATCATATACAGTATCTCAATACTATCTTCCCAGTTTCTCTACATGCTCTATTTCTAGGTGCAGTCAGTACTCTCTGCTAGTGAATTCAATATATTTACCACCTCCACAGATCAGTCTTGATCTCTTACTCCATAATCTTAATCTGTGATCCCTTGAGTTAAGAGAACGATGGTTCCTGTGTAGACTGATCAGAATTTTCTAAGTTCAACTAAAGTTCAGAATCAAGTTTATTATCACTAGCACGTGTCATGAAATTTGTTAACTTAGCAGCAGCAGTTCAATGCAATATGTAATATAGAGAGAAAAATAATAACAATAATAATAATAAATAAGTACATGTATATTAAATAGATTAAAGATTGTGCAGAAAATAGAAGTAATGATTATATTAAAAAAGTGAGGTAGTGTTCAAAGTAAATTTAATATCAAAATATCTATATGTCATTATATACAACCTTGGGATTCATTTTTTTGCGAGCACGCACAGTAAATCCAAAAAACATAATAGAATCAATGAAAGACCACACTCAGCAGGATGGACAAACAACCAATGTGCAAATGATAACATACCGTGCAATACAAAAAGAAAGATATAATAAGATTAACAAAAAGCAATAAATATTAAGATAAAGAGTCCTTGAAAGTGCATCCATAGGTTGTGGGAATACAGTATTTCAATAACAGGGCAAGTGAAGTTGAGTGAAGTTATCCCCTTTGGTTCAGGAGTGTGATGGTTGAGAGGTAATAACAGTTCCTGAACCTGGTGATGTGAGTCCTGAGGTTCCTGATAGTAGCAGTGAGAAGAGAGCATGTCCTAGGTGGTGGTTATACCTGATAATGGATGCCACTTTCCTGTGACAGCTTTTCATGTTAATATGCTCAATGGTGGGGAGGGCATTACCCATAATGAAAGGGGCTATATCCACTACTTTTTGTAGGACTTTCCATTCAATGGAATTGCTGTTTCCCTAACAGGCTGAACAGGCTCTCCCTGTGATCAACCTGTGGGTGTTTTTGCACTCCCTTTAATAGCAAGAACATCCTTTATGGGCAAGAAGACTAGAACTGTATATTGTACACAAGGTGTAGTCTCACCAAGGCCCTCTGTGATCGCAACAAGACATCCTTGCCCCTGCACTCAAATCCGCTTGCTATGAAAGCTAACATGCTAGTTTTCCCGGACCACTTTTTCTGCCTGTGTGCTTGCTTTCAGAGATGGATATGCAATAATATCCAAGTTCAAAGTTCTAAGTAAATATATTATAAAAGTACTGCACACAGCAGGTTCAACAAATGGCCACTGTGCAAAACAAAAAGAAAAAAATATATAAATCAATAAGCAATAAATATTAAGAACGTGAATAAGGGTCGTTGAAGGTGAGTCATCAAGTTGTGGGAACAGTTCAGTGATGGGGGAGAGAAGGTATCCCCTCTGGTTCAAGAGCCTGATGGTTCAGAGGTACTGGTCCTGAATCTGGATGGGTGTCCTGTAGCTCTTTAACCTCTTCCTGATGGCAGTAGTGAGAAGAGTGCATGAACTTGACGTTTAGGGACATGGATTGTGGATGCTAATTTCTTGCAACAGCAATCAGTGTAGATGTCCTCAGAGGTGGGGAGGGCTTTACTAGTGATGGACTGGGCTATATCCATTACCTTTTGTAGGATTTTCCATTCAAAGGCATTGAGTTTCTATATCAGGCTGTGATGCAATCAGTCAGTATAATTTCCACCATTTATCTATTAAGATTTGTCAAAGTTTTAGATGCCATGTTGAATCTTTGAAAGCTTCTAAGAAAGTAAAGGCATTGCTGTGCTTTCTTTGTTATGGCATTTACATCTGGGCCCAGGACAGATCCTCTGAAATGATAACACCGTAGAAATTAAAGTTCCTAACACTCTCAACCTCCAATCTCTCGATGAAGACTAGCTCATGGATCTATGATTTCTGCCTCCTGAAGTCAATAATCAGTTCCTTGGTTTAGATGACATTGGGTGAAAAGTTATTATTGTTGTGGCACAACTCAGCCAGATTTTCAATCTCCCTCCTATCTGCTGATTTGACACCACCTTTGATTCAGCCAATGATAATGACATTGGAGCTGTGCTTATCCACACGGTCACAGTCAAAGCAAGTGGAGCAGGGGGCTAAGCACACAGCCTTATAGTGCACCTGTGCTGATGTAGAATCCGGGGGAGTTGCTTCTTTTATGCATCTACGTTTCTTAGTGTAACATAATTTATATAATTTATGTAATTTGCTATCTTTTTGATTATCCTTTCAAAGCAGATAACTTCAAATTTATCTATGTCATAGAGTATCTGCCATGATTTTGTACACACTCACTCTATTTATGTTGTCTTGAAACGTTCTTTGCATCTGAGTGACATTTCATAATTCCATTCAGTTTGATATCATTGTCACGCATTGAGAAATTACTTTCTGTTCTTTTGTTCAAATAGTTGATGCATGTTATGAACAACTGAAGCCTAAGCACTGATCCTCTTGTATACCCATTAGGTACAACCTACTACCATATAAGATCCATATATTCATATTCTCTGTTTACCTGTCAATCGGTCTTTTAATCTTTGCAGTTGTATTACCTCTAATACCATATGCTTTTCTCTTACACAATGATTTTTAAAGTGGGCCTTGAGCAAAGGCTTTCTGAGAATCCAAGTTTGCCACATCTAACTGTTTTCCCTTATCCATTCAACTTGTATCGTCAAATAAGCTCTGGAAGGTTTGTCAATCATGATTTCCTTTCTAAAAATCCACATTGATGTAGTCTATTTCTGGTAATATTTTCCAAATATCCTGTATTTCATTCTTTATAGTAGACTCTAGCATTTTCCCCACTACTATATTATGCTTTCCCAGTCTATAGTTTCCAGTTTTCTCTCTCCATTGTCTGTTAACTAGTGAGATTATATTTACCATTCCTCTGTGAACTGTTCCATAATCTATAGAAATTTGAAAATTGATAACCAATACATTTACAAAGTAAATTATCGTGTCCTCACATTTCTAATGTTCCCTGCAAATTTACTCTCCTGCTGCATTTTAGTTCTCTTAATGTTTTGGCCTTTTTTAATGAAATAAAATTGCTACCTGTTAGTGAGTATTCTGGAGTTATGTGAATATAACAGATATTAATTCAAACAAGAACCAGGCTTTAGTTCTTATTGTAAATGTAAATGAGTTCAGGAAACTTACAATTAGGCTACGGTGACTAGTGGTGTTCTGCAGGTGTCGGTGTTGGGGCTGCTTCTCTTTCTGTTTTATATCAATGATTTGGATGACAGAACTGCTGGCTTTGTAGCCAGATTTGTGGATGATATGAAGATAGGTAGAGAGGCAGGTAGTGTTGACGAAGCAGGGGGGATGCAGAAAGATTTAGATAGATTAGGAGAACATGCAAAGAAGTGGCAGATGGAATGAGTGTTGGAAAGTGTATGGTAATGCACTTTGATAAAAGGAATAAGAGTGTAACCTATTCTCTGCATGGGAGAAAATTCAAAAGTCTGACGTGCAAAGGGACTTTGGAGTGCTCTTGCAAGATTCCCTAAAGGTTAACTTGGATGTTGAAATAGTAGTGAGGAAGGCAAATGCAATGTTAGCTTGCTCTATAAAGCAAAGGTCAAACGTCACTTGGAATATTGTGAGCAATTCTGGGCCCCTTATCTAAGAAAGGATGTGTTTACTTGGGGGAGGGTTCAAACAAGCTTCACAAAATACATCTGGGAATGAAAGGCTTATCATATAAAGAGTGTTTGATGGCTCTGGGCTTTACTCACTGGTATTTAGAAGAAAGAGGGGAGATTTCATTGAATTCTATAGACTATTGAAAGGCCTAGATAGAGCGGATGTGGAAAGGATGTTTCATATAGTAGCGGGATCTAGGACCAGAGGACACAACCACAGAATAGAGTGATGTCCATTTATAATGGAGATGAGGAGGAATTTCTTTAGCCAGTGGGTGATGAATTTGTGGAATTTGTTACAACCGGCAGTTCCAGAGGCCATATCATTGGGTGTATTTGAAACAGAGATTGAAAGGTGCTTGTGAGGTCTGGGAGTGAAAGGTTTTGGGAGAAGGCAGAAAAATGGATCTGACAAGGAAATGGAACAGCCATGATCACATAGCAGAATAGACTCAATGGGCTCAATGGCCTGATTCTGCTCCTATGTCTTATGGTCATATGCACAGCAATAATAATGAAGTCAGTAGTCATTCTTAAACTGCAGATGTGCAGTTATGATTTTGAGGAATAGGTTCTGATTTGGAGACATCCTTGATTTGCCAAGACCCTCACATTGAGGGTGATATTACTTTGGAATTTTCTAAGAAATAATGTGGATCTGGACCTATTGTTGCTTTTGCACTTTATTCTCTCACTTACTCCCTTTTCCCCACCAAAATGAGAATATATATGTGTATGTAAAGTGTGTGTGTATGTATATGTATATGTGTGTGTATGTATGTATGTATATATATATAGGAGGAGTACACAGGGAAATCTTTTATGTGTAATGGATTTGTTCACTGACTTTTATGAATACTGCATTGGGGGCCCTCAACTCACAAGTAGGAGGGGCTATCCCCAACAGCTAGACATTTCCTCTAGCTCAACACAGCGTCATCTACTAGAGACCTCAGCCTTGGAATCACACCTTTGTTGCCATTTTTGTTGTTATTTGCATTTCTTGGTTCTTATTTGTTCAGGGAGTAGATCGATTAAGTTTTATTCTAATTTCAATGGTACATTGACAGATAAATACAGATGGCTAAGGACAAGGTAAAATTTATTTCTTTTAATGTCAATGGGCTATTAAATCCAATCAAATGTAAGAGAATTTTATCCAATTTGGAATGATTTGATTCATACTGGGAAAAATGGTTTAACCACATAATGGCTCATAGGTCTGATTTTATTCTCACAAATCAATGAATCTGTTGTAAAAAAAAAGATCACTCCCTACTTGTACATAGTTCTTTCCTTTTGCTTGTTTTTTTCTTTCCACTCTTTTCTATGAGTGTATACCTCAGATAAATACTTAGTGGAGATTTGTGATATATATGATTATATGATATATATGTGCAAAGTCTGAAATACATCTTATGGAAATGTTTGTTTGATGATGAACTTCAATAAAAAAATAAATTATAAAGAAAGCATTATTTCCCTTTATGATGGACTAGATTACATTAGAAACATCATGCTTTGGCTTAGAATTTCATTGGTGTCTGAAGGCTTGTTAATTGGTCAGAGCATGGTGGATCTAGAAGTGGCTAGTTTCTGGGATTGCTGTTGGGAATTTAATTATGTGTAACATGTTAAGCATTAAAGCTTTGATAATCCTTCAGTGGTGCTGGATTGGCAGATTTGCTGGATTGGCTGTTTGATGTTATTTCTATAAATATCTCAACACTTTTTTAATTCAATTTGAAGATATTGAAAACACTTACAAGTGAGTCTGCTCATCAAAGGTAAAGCAGGCTTTTCTGGTTCTTGACTCAATCTCTACATCCAGAGAAGCTGAGGATGTTATTATGCTACACAGGTAGCAAAACTTGTTGACAGCATTGTTATGAGTGTCATCAATGAGGACAGTTGGTTCTTCAATGAGGAGCCGGTTGGTACAAAACTTCTGTTTTTTTCAGGCTGATTGTCAGTCCGAAGCTTTTGGCTGCACTGGCAATGCGACTGGTGATCTCCTGTAAGTCTTTGCGAGAATAGGCAACCAGTGCACAGTCATCAGCAAATTATTGTTTTTTGCTTTCTGTCTTGCAAGGTTGAGGAAGCCTGCCATCAACCCTTGTTTGTAGGAAGACCTCTGACTTCAGGTGTGATGCGGCATCCTGAAGAACAGCAGCGAAGAATAGACTAAACAGAGTAGGTGCCAAAACACAACCCTGTTTTACATCGTTGCTGATGGGAAATGGGTCTGACAACTCACCACACATTTGATGCGGCCTTCCATGCCTTCGTGGAACTGAAGGATGATGTTGGTTAGGCATAGGGGGGCACCCGAATTTTGGTAGGAGCTTCCACAAGCCATCTCTACCAACAGTGTCAAACGCTTTGGTTAGATCAACAAATGTGACTAGAGACTTCTCTACTGCTCAACATATTTCTCTTGGACCTGCCTCAGTGAGAAGATCATGTCCACTGTACTACAGCCTGTTTAAAAAACCACACTGGATTTCTGGAAGGATGTTGTCACTGATGTTGGACACCAAGCTTCTAAAGGCAAGCATTTTCCCGCAGTTGACAGAAGAGAGATGCCACAGTAATTGTTGCAGTCTTTCTTATCTCCTTTGTTCTTGTAGATGGTCACGATTGGTGTGTCTTTGAAGTCTTGCGGTAGTTCTACAGCTCCCCACAACTTTGTGGACAGCTGGTGCAGGCATGATGTCAATGTGGTAGATCTTGGCTGCGATACCATCAGGCACTGGTGCTTTGTTGGGTTTTTGTTGTTTGATGGCTTTGATGACCTCATGAAGAGTAGGGGGAGCATCTAGCTCGAACAGTATGGGTCGAGGGTGTACTCTGCCCAGTGATTCATCGGTGATGGTTCTTGGTCTGTTCAGCAGCTCGTGGAAGTGCTCTCGTCATCTTTTCATGTGCTCTGACTTCTCAGTAAAGATGGATGTACTGTCCTTGCTCAGGAATTGTGAGGTACCTTTCTTTGATGGACCATACACAGCCTTGATTGCTTCATAGAAGCTTCTTGAGTCATTATAGTCAGTGAAAGCTTGTAACTCTTTGGCCTTGTTCACCCACCACTGGTCTTCCATAGCTCTGAGCTGCCTCTGCAAAGTTGATTTTGCACACAAAAAGGCACATTTATTGGAACTTAAGTTTGGGTGTCAAAGAAGAGCCTGGTGTGAAGCTGCCTTAGCTCTTAGAAGGTCTTGAACAGACTGGTTGCTCTCATCAAACCTGCCCTGATGCTTGTGCTTTACTTTCCTCAAGGTGTCCTGGACAGTGCTGTAGACCATTTCTTTGAAGGCATTCCAGTGCTTAGTAATATCGTCTGGTGGATTCTCAACCAGTCTGCTTAGAGCAGTTTCCACAGAGGATTTTAGGGCATCAGCACATTCACGGTGTTTCAATTTGGAGGTGTTCAGCTTTCTGGGTAGTTTGGCAGCATTCAGTCTGTGTGGAGGTTTAATCAATAGACTTAGATACATCCACACCATTTGATAATCAGTTAAGCACTCAGCTCCATACTTAACTCTGGTGATATGAACGTCAGAGATGTCTCATTGTTGGGTGATGACATAGTCAATGGGATGCCAGCTTTTAGATCGTGGATGCATCCATATGCATTTGAGCTTGTCTGGCAATTTGAACAGTGTTTTAGTAGTGCACAGTTTGAATTCTGTGCACATCGAGAGGAGCAGTAGACCTTTCCCGTTACTGTTGCCAATCCCTTGGTGTCTAATCACACCAGGCCAACTCAAGCATTAAAGTGTCCTAGCAACAGCAGCTTATCGGAAGTTGCCACGCTACTGATGGTGGTTTTCAGCTCACCGTAGAATGCCTCCTTGTCTTCACTGGGATTAGTCAGAGTTGGGGTATAAACATTGACTATGGTGAGGTGGCGCTTTCCTTA
Source organism: Hypanus sabinus (assembly GCF_030144855.1). Classification (NCBI taxonomy): domain Eukaryota; kingdom Metazoa; phylum Chordata; class Chondrichthyes; order Myliobatiformes; family Dasyatidae; genus Hypanus; species Hypanus sabinus. The sequence continues at coordinate 50,714,791 of NC_082715.1, forward strand.
CAGAGGTGTACGCAAGGTCTGGATTTGGTCACTTACAGCAACAGGTAGGGTTGGTAGCTTTGCTGAGAGGAAGTTTTTGATAGCCAAGCACATACCAGATTCTTTTCATTCTTCTTTGGGCCTGCCAGACCAAAAGAATGTGTACCCTCCTTTCTCTTCACAAAGTGCGAGTTGGAACTCCTGGAGAGCCGCAATGTCCATGTTGTAGTCCTTGAGCACACAAGCAACCAGTGCAGTGTATCTCTCTGGGCGATCAGAGTTAGCATTGTCCAACAGAGTTCGTATGTTCCATGAAGTGACAATCAGATTCTGCTTGTGATTCCTACCGCTAAAGTTGGACGACCAACCAGCCGTGGCAGACTGGCCAGGTTGGTGTGAGTGGGCTTTGTTTAAGCCACCTTTTCTAGGCCCTTCTCTAATTGAAGGGTGAGCAGTGCTTCCCTAACAGGGCTGCTCAAATGCAGAGGATGCTGGCTCACCTGATCTCTGCTCAGTAATCCATGTACGACCACTCTCCCCCTGCCTCATGCAGGCAGACTTGTGACGATGGCTCCCTGCTGGTCAAGCCTACCGCTTCGCCACTTGCCCGTTGCTAGAGGACTTGGGTGTGTTGAGGATACCCCACTCCTCAGAAAAGAACAGTGTGTGTGTGAATGGATTTTAGGTGAGAAGGGGGTTGCACAGGTCCAGACCCACCCTATCGACATCCCCTCCTGGATCCAGTGGCATGGTGGGGTCCAGGATAGCTGGGGGAAGTTCTGTTGCAGTGAATGGCCAGACCAATCTTCAACGCAAGGGATGCCCTTTCTGTGCTTCACGGCACGTATTTGCTAGATGGCCGTTGACCCTACAAGAGGGTTCATCTGCCCTTTGACAGGTCTTGTTTTTCATCCTGCTGCGTGTCTGGCCACCATCCTCAAGCCTGGTGGGGGTGCTGGTTTAATCAACAACCACCCGACCATGCAACAGGTAGTACTGGGTTACGTGGTACCGGTAGCACTCAGATGAGTGACCTGACATATAACATAAAAAGAATCGGTCCCAGCACATACCCCTCTGGAACACCAGTAGTCCTGGGTAGCCAACCAGAAGCATCTCCATTTATTCCCACTTTTTGCCTTCTGCCAATCAGCCAGTGCTGTATCCATGCTAGTATCTTTTCTGTAATACCATGGGCTCTTAACTTGTTAAGCAGCTTCATGTATGGTACCTTGTCAAAGGCCTTCTGAAAATCCAGGGAAACTACATCCACTGGTTCTCCCTTGTCTGTTCTGCTTGTTATTTCCTCAAGCAATTCAAACAGATTTGTCAGGAAAAATTTTCCCTTAAGGAAACTCTTGCTGACTTTGGCCTATTTAATCCAAAATCTCATCCTCATCCTTAACAATCAATTCCAACATCTTCCTGTTCACTGAGGTGAGACTAACTGGCCTATGATTTACTTCCTTCTGCCTCTCTCTCCCTTCTTAAAGGACGGAGTGACATTTACAATTTTAAGTCCTTCAGAACCATGCCAGAATCTATTGATTCTTGAAAGATGATTTCCAATGCCTCCACAAACTCTTCAGCCACTTCTTTCAGAACCGTGAGGTGTAGACCACCTGGACCAGGTAATTTATCTTCCTTCAGGTCGGTTTACGAAGTACCTTCTCTCTAGGAATAGCAACTTCACTCACTTCTGCCCCGACACTTTCGAACTTCTGGCATAGTGATACTGTCTTCCACAGAGAAGACTGATGCAAAACCCATACTCAGTTTGTTTACCATTTCCTTGTCCCCTAGTAATATATTTCCAGCATCAGTTTCCAGCAGTCTGATACCTACACTTACCTCTCTTTTACTCTTTATATATCTGAAGTAATTTATAAGTAACATCTTTAATATTATTGGCTAGCTTACCTTTTGTATTCCATCATTTCCCTCTGTATAACTTTTTAGTTGCCTTCTGTTAACTTTTAAAAGCTTCCCATTATTCTAACTTATAAATTTTGATCTATTATATGTCCTTTTTTGGTTTTTATGTTGGTTTTGACTACCCTAGTCAGCCATGGTTATGTCATTCTCCCTTTAGAATACTTATCCTTTGGGATGTATCTATCCTGCACCTTTTGAATTGCTCCTAGAAACTCCAGACATTGCTGCTCTGTCGTTTTCCCTGCTTGTATCCCCTTCTAATGAACATTGGCCTGCTCCTCTCTCATACCTTTGTAATCCTTTTTACTCCACTTTAATACTGATACATCCTACTTTAGCTCCTCCCTCTCAAATTGTGGGGTGAATTTGATCATATTATGATCACTGTCCCCCAGGGTTCTAGAATTGTGCCCTAGGTGTTTTTACAGAGCCCAGGAACCAGGACTTGGGAAGGTGGAATAGGAATTGCTTCTAGGGCTTGGTGAGTAGAAAGGGAATGTGGGAACAAGAATTCAGTGAATGAAAGGGAACACTAAATGCAGGGTCAAAGCTTGTTAGAGGGAGAGCAGTAATTGTGAAGAGGAAAGAGAGTGTGGGAACTGGAGTCCTAGTAAATTAAATAGTACACATCAATCATTAGCTGGTGAACCAGATAACAGATCTTATTATTTTTCTTAATGATCATATGGCAGATTATTGGAGCTTTAATGTAGGTAATTTCTTGAAACTAATATGAAATAAAGTTGTTGTATCACAGACTACTGGCATATGGCTGCCATAGCCTCTTGGTTTTCTGCAGCTAAAAATTCCTTAGGATAATGAATAATTTTCATTTTCAGTGGTTGAATGCAATCTAGCATATTTTCGCTCATGATCCACCATCTATTTATTGTGCAAGTTGAAGTCATAATTATGCCCAACATGTCCAAGGGACAAGTTAATTATTATCTTCGTTAGGCTTTCTCCTTTGCTGTACAGTGTTATGAAGGATGCAGCATACAGCTTTTATCTTGGAGACGTACACTAGTCAATACTGAAGAATGCCTCTGAACCTACTGAGATAACTGAAGTACATCTTCAAGAATACACTCAATTGGTGATTGACATACCTTAAGGTAATGTGTTTGTCCTTGTAGCCCTTGTGTAACTACTTGATGGTATCCATTGCAGGAACCTGGAACCTAATTTGAAATGGTTATCCTTTATATCTTTTGAATAAATTCTTGTTTATTGGAACAATATAGTTTAGTTTTATAAACTGCTCTAAAAAATCCAAAAACATTTTCTTTTGTATTTTCATGTCAGCTTTGTGATAATTCATGAATATTCCTTGCTAGTTATAAAAAATAATTTACTGCTCTATCAATGTTTGGATTGCAGTATGTGTGCAGTTGGCAATACTCTGTACTTCCGTGAATTCAGCTAGAATAGTTAATTCAGGCTATTGTTAACATGTGAATTGACTAAATAGTTGCCTGATAATCAATTCTTCTGAGATTCCAGCGTGGGACATCCTGACTATCTCTCAGGTAGTGGTCTGGAAAAATCAGTTGTCAAAAAAGTTAAAAGTTATGGTCAGTTTTATTACCAGGCCCAACATAGAGCATGCGTACCTCCGAAATATTTCAGATATCTGCCAACAGACACAATGAAACAATCCAAGTGTATTAAAGTTGTGTAATAGTTTATTGCACAATCATAGCCATGCTTCATATCAAATTGCAGTGGAGTTTGTGGTAGATTATGAAAAAGTGGTTTCATATAGTTGGTGCTAATGAGATCTATCCCAAATATATACATATGATTGACTATTTCCTTTCACCTGTTTTAAACTATTTCCTTAATGTTTTCCTTTGTATGTTAAATAATACTTAAATGCAACCCTTCTAGTCAAGTTTATTAATGCATTTTCTGTTATGAAATTATACACATAATTCTGATTTGCTTTTCTAATCAGCAGGCCTTGATGAAGGATCTTGGCCTGAATCGTCAACACTTTATTCCCCTCCATAGATGCTGCATAACTTGATGAGTTCCTCCAGCACACAAATTTTGTGTGTGTTGTCTGCATAGAAATAACTCACTCTATAAAGGAAAATACAGAGAATTTAATGTTTTTTTCTTTCTTTTCATCACAATTTTCTTTGTAATTTTAATAGAGTACAGAAGTCATGGGTCCAGGGAAGCTAAAATATGGTCACCAGCATTTAATTTTAAAATAAACAATACAAGGACTGCAAGGGATAGTATTGAGAGTAAAATAGGTAAGATCTGGTGTTATTAATTCTATGGAAAGTAATCAAAACTGTTAACTAATTTCATGACCTGTAAGTATGTAAAAGTGTTAACTAAATTGAGTTGAAATGCAGCCTCTTTGTTATTTGCATGACGTTGGTGAATATTAATGATTGTATAAGGAATAAAATAGAAGTCAGAAACATAAGAGGTTCTTAAGATGCTGGAAATCTTGAGCAACATGCACAAAATGCTGGAGGAACTCAAACCCTAACAGCCTGTGTTAAAAAGCCAAAATTCCAAAGCAATTTAATGTAATATCAATCAACTGAGGCCACTAGAGTTAACCAATGAAAAGAAGTTGCTACTGACCAGTACAGCACAGATATTAATCAATCAAAAGTGCTTCTCCCGGTACATACGCAAAGTGCTAGTTCTATTCCACTGCTGCTGCAGATTCTGGTATCCAGAATATGTTGGCTATTCTAAACAGGTCAGCGAACATACAAACCTAATGTAAACTTCTCCCTGGCTGCTTTTGGGCTTTGTAAGCCAGCTGGTAGTCCCTTTAAATTGGGAAGACAGACTGTTCTAACTCCTGATCTTTGATTAGCCTTCATCTTTCTCTGTTAAGGAGCATTAGTTACTTTGCTTGAGTATTTAGTGCTAGCCTGGAGCATGTATGATATACACACCGTCTATTTGTAAATGAGTTAGCTTCTGTCTTGCAAATGATATGAGGATTTTGAAGTTCAAAGTGGGTCCGGTACCCCATACTATGCAGATCTTCTTAGAGTAAGAAATCTGTATGGCAACAATTAGATTTCCTTGGTGTTAAGAAACTTTGAAATAAAGAACTACACCGTTGTTTTAAAATATTTCTTCAAGATGGTTTTTTGGTAGTTGATTATTTTTATGGTATTGTTTGGTTGTGGTTACAGTTTGTACATATTTAATGTCTGTAATAACCTCTAAAAGATATATTGTTAATTGTACTATTAGAGATTAGATGACTAATCCTTTTCAGGCAAACACAAAAAGTTGTCTGCTTTCAGAATTAGCAATTGGTTGTAAGCTATCCTCATCTTTTGTTCAAAATATGTGTAAAATATTGAAAGTTCTTTCCCAATTCGTCAGTTGCTTAACTAATGTTTGGTAAATATCTCCACTATTAGAGGAGTTACTTTCAAGTTTATTTTTTCCTCTAATAGATAGCCAACTGTGACCTTGCTGTTGATTATATTTTGCCTCTTTACTGTTCCATTATACAGAGGTATTTAATGTATTGTACGAAATATTACATTATATCCTACTTCTCTCTAAGTGTGCATGTTTCTTATAATTCTTGTTCAGGGTCTTACTTGTCAAATGGATTGCCAAGAATTGAACCTCTTAAAACTTGCTCTGGTCCCATAAGAATTGGTTTATCGAAAAGGATCAAAACTAAACATCTACATCCGTATTTAAGATAGAATGAATGTTTTGTTGTACGTTATCTGGATGGTTTACAAAGTGTTGCAATTATTTACTGTTTTACTATTGTTATGTAAGAATTATAAATTTCACGGCAATAATACTTTAATGATAATCCTTCCAAATTTCATGTTGATAAATGTCACAAACAGCAGAGTATTTGTTTCTTCATATGTGTGATGAAATTTCCAAAATGTTCGTATCAATGGATTTCCCATGTCTGAATATTGAAGATATTTCTTCCATACAAAAGTGTAGTGTAAGAGAGAAGATCAAAAAAGCAATTTCCTCCATTTGGCAAATGCTTCTTTTTAGCAGCCAATCATATCCCTTTTTTGCTGCTGTTTATAGCAAATCTCATGGCCCATCTTGTCTAGATGAACTCCGGCAGAGAATGCTGTATGCAGAGATGAGCTCCCCAAGAAGTAAGAGATGACAATCTGAATTACAGACCTGTACCATTCCAGCACAATGTTTTCCTAGGATAAATAATTCTAGTTATTTTACTGTTTTATTTGTTTGTAGATATTAGAATACATTATGACATGGAAACAGTTAAGTTCGGCAGTATTGTATACAGGTATCAGTGATGACTATACCATTACACAAAACTTGTTACTTAGCAATTCCTAGTTTGATTATAAAAGACAAAATGGCTTTTATGTTACTGTCAACATCAGATTTAACTACAATTAAGGCATGTAAACAAAATAGTCAGAAAACTGCTATTTGAAATGTTTTATATTTGCCGGACCAACACTGAAAAAAGGGCTGAAACAATTAGTTATATTTACATTGCAATATGTAGCAGATAAAGTTTAGCTCAGGCATTCATGTGTAAATAATATTTTAATAGATTTATAATTATTAATATTACAAAATAACCTTTCTGACTCTGAAAATTTACTTTTAAAATCACCATTGCATTTTTGATATTTTAATTGTTACTTAAGTATTTTTATTTGAAAGCTTTTATCATTTTTACAGTTTTATCTCTTACACTTTTTAAGTCCACTTTTCTTTCCCTCAGTTTGCCTTTGATACATAACTTGGATTCAAATTGAATATTCTCATTAACATTTCTTTATTTAGATTGATGGGTTCTTCAATATGATTGATTAAATTGGCACTCCTTCTTGTCCTTTTCATCTCCGGTAAAAAGACAGTGTACTGTTTTGGCAATGCAATTGCTGCCAATCATGCATAAAACCCACAGGAAGTTTATGGGCAGGTGTAAGAGTGATAAACGTCCAACACCATTTATTTACCACTGACTAAAAAGTGCTGTTTGTAATGCCCAAATCTTGGTTTCTATTTAAACCCAAAAGGATATTTAGGCTAAAAATATGCACACTTCAGGAAAACATGTGGAAGATGTACGTGGAATTTGAATTTATTGGTCTTAGTATATGAACTGTGATTTTACAGTAGTTACTTACCACTGTGTTATCCATGATGCATGCTCAGTTTAACTTACAATTGAATTTTATTGGAAATCTAAGTTGTCTTTACCATGTAGGACTATTTTTTAAAAATTGCAAACTGCAGTTGTAAGTTCAATTTATTATAGATTTAGTTTCATTGTTAGTAAAACATTATATATTTGGTTAATATTGGATTCTCATATATTGTATTATGTTTAACTTGTAGGTTTTTAGGCAAAATTGAAGTAAACCTGTTTGAAGTTAATTAAAATGATATGTATTCACTTGCTAAATATTTATACCATTGAAATGAGTGTACTAGCTATTTAATAAACATTCAGTATTTTCAAACCATGACTTGGTGAAATTTTGCTTTTTACATTCTTGTTTTATAAAGACAGTCAAACTGGATTAGTTAGGTATAAAATTATAATAAATTACCACATAATCAATAGCAAAATAAAACTTACATCACTTAAGTTCAAAGTAAACTTACGTTATACTTTACTACCTTGAGATTTATTTTCTTGCAAGCAAGCATTTAAAGGGAAAAAGAAATACAATAGAATTTTACGAATGATTACACATGAACAGGCAAAAACTGACAAGCACCATTGTGCAAAAGAAGACAAAATGTGCAAATAAAAATTATACTGAAAATATGAGTTGCAAAGATGCCTTGAAAGACAGTCTGTAGATTGTAAATTCAGTTCAGAATAGTGATGAATGAAGTTGTTGTGTATCTAATATTTCAGTAATATTTGAGTAATGTAAATATATTGATTGATTGATTAAGCATTCTTTGTTTAAATAATTCATTACGGGTTATATGTAAAAGACATTCATCATTATGCACAACATCACATGTGCGCACCTCGCTGAAAATAAAAACAAAACATGCATATTCTAACAGGCTGATGTCACACTGTAGTTTTAAAATTATCTGAAGATTCTTACCCACGTGGTAAAGTGCAGCGACATGACTGAATTAAAATAAATGCAGCACGTATTTTTTTCTTCCAACAAGAAGATGGTTGAGTTAAAAAAAGGCAGAAAAATGGATGAATTCACAGGTTTATAAACAATGAGTACCATGTGTTAATAGTAATAATAAACTTTAAAAAAACATAAATGGCTGGCTACATCAGAAAGACAGGTTCAATTGGACAAGAGATAACTGGTTGATGTATACTGAACAAATTGAGCAGTATTTTGATGCAAATCAAATAGCCAATGAAAAGTGAGTGCCAGTTTTGCACACAGTTTGTTTATACATTTGACTGTTCTAACCAAACCAGCTGAAACTAGATTCTCGGTTATCATAAAAGTAATGCATAAACATTGAGTACCAAAGCCAGTGTTGGTTGCAGAGCACTTTAGGTTTTATAAGTGGAATCAAAAGGAAGGAAAGTCTATTTCAGTTTAGGTGGCTGAATGGAAGAAATTGTCTGAGTATTGCCAGTTCAAGTGGATATGGACTTAATGATGCACTAAGAAATTGTTTAATTTGTGGAATCTTACAAGAAATCATTCAAAAATGGCTCCCAAGTGAGGCACAACTCTCATTTCAAAGAGCAGTTGAAATCACTGCATCAATGGAAACTGCAGTCAGAGATGCAATTGAGTTGCACTCAGGAATAAAAGTGAGAGCAACCAAAATTGCAACATCAAAACAGAAAGTTGCCTAGCTGAACAAATTGTGGTAGTATTGTGGCTGGGGCTTTCATAAATCAGACCAATACAAGTTTAAAGATGAAAATTTAAAGACAGAAAATGCAATAAAGTAGGGCACATCCTGTCCAAAGAACATGTTGGGCAGACAAAATAAAGGGACTACACAGGGAAGAGATAAAGCTAAAAAGTTTAAAAGTCAATTGCAGTTTCAAAAAGAGCACTAATCTGCATGCTGCTGATGTAAATTCTGATAGTGATGTGAGTGACAAGAGGACTGAATAGTCTTGAGATTTACAATGTGGCGACTAATGAGACAAGCAATTTGGCTTACACTAGAATTAAAATGGAATGGACACTAGCGTGGCTACTTTAGTCATTCCACAAAATGATTTTGTGAGGCATTTCAAATATACTGAACTGCAGATATCCAACTAAGAACTTATATTGGAGAAAAGATAACTCCTGTGGGAATGTCATTTGTAATAGTAAAATGCAACAACCATCAAGCCACTTTGGGCATGTACATATTGAAAATAGGAGGGCCAACATTGGTTGGTTGTGATGGCTGACACGATAGCTTGATAAGAAATCCATCCACCATTTGCAAGTCACAGTCCCTGTAATAGAGTCAACTGAAATCACATTAAGAAAGGTACTAAATGATGCCACAGCTGTGTTCAAGGATGGCATTGGAAATCTCAAACATATTACGGGTAAAGTAGTGTTAAATGAAAATGCGACATCCAATTTTTACAAATTCCTTAAACAGCATCCTGATATAGTATTTTAGCATCCAGGTGTTCCAGTGTTGAGTGAAAAGCCAATGAAATAGCATCTGCTGGGGATCTGTTTCTTAGTAGGCAAATTAGAGCTGATCAGAGTCGCATCTCAGGCTGATGTTGACGTATTTCATCAACAACCTATCAAAACACTTAAACATGGCAGATGTGAACGTGCATAGTATTCAGAATAAGGTGGACAAATTCGTTGCACGGTTATAGTTTGGTCGATATGACGTTGCAGGCATCACTGAGTTGTAGGTGAAAGAAGGTCACAGTTGGGAGCTGAACATCAAAAGATATACGTTGTATTGACAGAACAGTAGGAAGGCATAGGCAGTTGTGTGGCTCTGTTGGTAAAAGATAGAATTCCACCTTTAGAAAGAAGTGACATAGGGTTAGAGAATGTTGAATCTTTGTGGGTGGAGTTAAAAAACAGCAAGGGTTAAAAAAAAATTATTGGAATTATATATAGGTATCCAAATAGCCGCCAAGATGTGGGGTTGAGATCGCAAAGAGAGCTGGAAAAGGTATGTAATAAGAGTAATGTCACAATTGTAATGGGGGACATCAATATGCAAAGGGATTGGGAAAATCAGGTTGCTGTTGGATTGCAAGAGAGGGAATTTGTTGAGGGCTATGAAATGACTTTTTAGAACAGCTCATGCTTGACCCTATTGGGGGAAAGGCTATCTTAGATTGGGTGCTGTGTAATAACCCAGATCTTATTAGGGAGCTTAATGTAAAGGAATCCTGAGGAGGCAGTGATCATAATATGATTAAATTCATACTGCAATTTGAGAGGCAATAGCATGAGTCAGATGTATCAGTATCATAATGGAATAAAGGGAACTACAAAGGCACGAGAGAGGAGCTTGCCCAGGTGGATTGGAGGAGGATACTGGGGTGGGTGGGGGTGAAGTGGAGATGACGTCAGAGAAGAAATGGCTGAAGTTTCTGGGAATTGTTCACATGGCGCAAGATGGATACGTCCCACATAAGAAGTTGTTCTTAAATGGTGGAGGTAGGCAACTGTGTGACAAGGGAAGTTTAGAGCAGTTTGTCATTAAGCTTACTGGAGATTGGCTATACTGGATAGGGTGTCATCCATGGTCCTGAAAAACGTTGTTTCATTTTTACTATGCACTGTACCAGCAGTTATGGTCGAAGTTACAATAAAAGTTGACTTGACTTGACTTGACTTGGTAATGAACTGAGGCAATTAGGGAGCTTAAGGTAAAAGAGCCCTTAGGAGCCAGCGATCACAGTATGATTGAGTTCAACTTGAAATTTGATAGGGAGAAAGTAAAGTCTGATGTAACAGTATTTCACTGGATTAAAAGAAATTACAGTGGTATGACAGGAGTTGGCCAAAGTAAATTGGAAGAAGCTGCTGGCAGGGATAACAGCAGAGCAGCAATGGCATAAGTTTCTGTGAAAAATGAATAAGGTGCAGGGCAGACATATTCCAAAATGAAGAAATGCTCAAATGGTACAATAGTACAATTATGGCTGACAAGGGAAGTCAAAGCTAATGTAAAAACAAAAGAGGGGGCATACATCAAAGCAAAAATTAGTGGGAAGAGAGAGGATTAGGAAACTTTTAAAAACCTACAGAGAGCAACAAAAAGGATAATTTAGAAGGGAAAAGATGAAATATGAAAGCAAGCTAACAAACAATATCGTAGTGAACAGGAAAAGATTTTTCAAGTATGTAAAAATTAAAAGAGAGTTGAGAGTGGATATAAGACCACTAGAAAATGAGGCTTGAACAATAATAACGGGGGACAAGGAGATGCCTGATGAACTAAATGAGTATTTTGCATCAGTCTTCACTATGGAAGACACGAGAAGCCAGATGTTGTAATGTGTGAAGGAAGAGAAGTGAGTGCAGTTACTATTACTAGGGAAAAGCTGTTCAAAAAGCTGAAAGACCTAAGATTACTTGTCACCCAGAACAGATGAACTGCACCCTAGGGTTCTGAAAGAAGTAACATTAGAGATTGTGGAGGCATTAGCAATGAACTTTCAAGAATCATTGGACTCTGGCATGGTGCCAGAGGACTGGAATATTGTAAATATCACTCCACTCTTTAAAAAAGGAGAAGGGCAGCAGAAAGGAAATTATAGACCAATTATCCTGATCTCAGTTGTTGGGAAGATGTTGGAATCAATTGTTAAGGGTAAGGTTATGGAGATAGTTCAAAGTCAGCATGATCTCCTTAAGGAAAAATTTTGCCTGATGATTCTGTTGGAAATCTTTGAGGAGATTGCAAGTAGGATAGGTAAAGAGGATGCAGTGGATTTTGTATACTTAGACTTTCAGAGGGCCTTTGACGAGGTGTCACACATGCTTACCAAGTTAAGAGGCTGTGGTATTACAGGAAACTTACTAATGTGGTTAGAGCATTGTTTGATTGGTAATAGTAGTGAGTATGAATAAAAGGATCCTTGGCTGGTTGGCTGCCAGTGAGTAGTGGTGTTCCACAGGGGTTGGTGTTGGAAACCCTTCTTTGTATGCTGTTTATCAATGATTTAGAGGATGGAATAGATGGATTTTTTGCCAAGTTTTCAGATGATATGAAGATTGGTGGAGGGGCAGGTAGTGTTGAGGAAACAGGTAGGTTGTTTAGACAGTTTAGGAGAATGGGCAAGAAAGTGGCAAATGAAATATAATGTTGGAAAATGCATGGTCATGCACATTGGTAGTAGAAATAAATGTGTAAAATATTTCTAAAAGGGGTGAAAATCCAAATATATGAGATGCAAAGGGACTGGGGGTCCTTGTGCAGAACACCCTAAAGGTTAACTTGCAGGTACAGTTGGTGGTGAGGAAGGCAAATGCAATGTTAGCATTCATTTCAAGAGGTCTAGAATACAAGTGCAGGAAATTGATGCTGAGGCTTTATGAGTCACTGGTGATACACCTTGAGTATTGTGCACAGTTTTGTGCACCTCATCTAAGAAAAGATGTGTTGGCATGTGTTGGAGAGTCCAGAGGTGGTTCACAAGGATCATTCTGTGAATAAAAGGGTTTGATGGATCTGGGTCTGTACTTGCTGGAATTTAGAAAGATGAAGGAGGATGTTGAAAGGCCTGGACAGAGTAAATGTGGAAGGGATGTTTCCCATGGTGGGGGAGTTTATGACAAGATGGCACAGCCTCAGGATATAGTGGTGTCCTTTTAAAACAGAGATGCAGAGAAATTGCTTATAGGCAGAGCGTGGTGAATTTGTGGAATTTGTTACCGCAGACAGCTGTGGAGACCAGCTCGTTAAGGCAGAGGTTGATAGGTTCTGATTGGATATGACATCAAAGATTACAGGGGGAATCCGGGAAATAGGGTTGAGGAAAGGAAAAAAGGATGGCAGAGCAGACTCGGTGGATCAAATGGTCCAATTCTGGTCCTATATCCTATGGTCTTATGGTCTTAAGGTCTGAATAAATGCCAAAGAAAGGGCATATAAGGTAGCAAAGGTGAATGGGAAGTTGGATGATTGGGAAGCTTTTAAAATCCAACAAAAGGAATCTAAAAAGCTATAAGAAGGATAGGTGAAATAGGAGGGCAACAGGCCAATAATATAAAGCAGAATACAAGAAGTTTTTCAGTTATATAAAGAGTAAAAGGGAGGTAAGAATTGATAAGGAACCATTGGAAAATGATGCTGGTGAGGTAGTAATTGAAGACAAAGAAATGGCAGATGAACTTAATGAGTACTTTGCATGAGTCTTCACTGTGGAAAACTTTAGCAGTGTGCCAGAGGTGCATGGGTGTCAGGGAGCAGGAGTGGGTGCCATTGATATTACAAAGGAGAAAGTGCTAAGCAAACTCAAAGCTCTTAAGGTGGATAAGTCATCTGCACCAGATGGACTACATCCAGAGTCCTGAGAGAGGTTGCTTAAGAGATAATGGATGCATTGGTCATGAACTTTCACAAATCACTTGATTCTAGCATGGTCCTGGAGGACAGGAAGATTGCAAATGTCGCTCCACTCTTTAAGTAAGGAGGAAGGCAAAAGAAAGGAAATTATAGGCCAGTTAGCCTAACCTCAGAGCTGAGAGTGTTGGAGTCTTTTATTAAGGATGTTTCTGGGTACTTGGAGACTAGTGATCAACTGAGTCAAAATCAGCATGGTTTCTGAAAATGAGGATCTTGCCTGACAAATCTGTTAGAGTTCTTCAAGCAAGTAACAAGTAGGGTGGACAAAGGAAAGGCAGAGAATGTCATTTACTTGGATTTCAGAAGACATTTAATAAGGTGCCACACGTGAAGCTGCTTAACAAGATAAAAATCCTATAGCATTACAGGAAAGATACTGGCATGGATAGAGGAATGGCTAACAGGTAGGGGATAATGGATGGGAATAAAAGGGGCCTTTTCTGTTGGCTACCAGTGACTAGTGGTATTCCTCAGGGGTCAGTATTGGGACCGCTACTTTTCACATTGTTAGTCGATTTTAGCCAAGTCGATGGTTTTGTGGCAAAGTTTACAGATGATACAAAGATAGGTGGAGGTGAGGAGCTGCCAGGGAAGCAATGCAGGACTTAGGCAAATTAGGAGAATGGGCAAAAAGGTAGCAGATGGAATGGAGTGTTGGGAAATATATAATAATGCATTTTGGTAAAAGAAACAATAGTGTGGAATGTTATCTAAATGGGGAGAAAATTCAAACATCAGAGGTGCAGATGGACTTATGATACTTCCTGCGAGATTCCCAGAAGGTTAATTTACAGATTGACTCTGTGGTAAAGAAGGAAAATGCAACATTGGCATTTATTTTAAGGGGAATAAAATATAAAAGCAAGGAGATAACGTTGAGTCTTTATAAGACACTAGTCAGGTTACTCTTAGAATATTTTCAACAGCTTAGGGCCCGCTATCTCAGAAAGGATGTGTTGTCATTGGAAAGAGTCCAGAGGAGATTCACTAAGATGATTTCAGAAATGAAGGGGTTAACATATGTAGAGCATTTGGCAGCTTTGGGCCTACACCCACTGGAATTTAGAAGGATGTGGGGAGATCTCATTAAAACCTACTGAATGTTGAAAGGACCAGAAAAGGTGGCTGTGGGGAGGATGTTTCCTGTGCTGGGTGTATCCAGAACTACATGGTACAGTCTCAAAACTGAGGGGTGGCCTTTTAGAACAGAGCTAAGAGAGAATTTTTTTTAGCCCAAGAGTAGTGAATCTGTGGAATGCTCTGCCACAGACTGTGGTGGAAGCCAAGTCTGTGGGTATATTTAAAGTGGAAGTTGATAGTTTTCTAATTGATCGGGGCATCAAAGGATATGATGGGAAGGCAGGTGTATGGGGTTGAGTGCAATCCAGAAACAGCCATGATGTGATGACAGAGCAGTCTGAATGGGCTGAATGGCCTAATTCTGCTAATATATTTTATGGTCTAAATAGTACTAGACAATATTACTGAGGCAGGGCCCATGTTCTTCCTAGTTTCTGGTAGAATTGAAGCCTGCTTGAAGCCTCAGATGGTGAAACAAGAGGCGAAGGATCTCAGTGAACTTGGCCAGGTACCCTGAGGAATCTGGGCCAGATGCTTGCCATGGGTGTACCCTCCAGAAGCTGTCACGATGGCCTCAGAGACTGAAATCACAGAATTGTTGGGGGCTCTGGGAGTTTGTGTTGGTTTCTACATGCTTTGACGATGGAGCATACAAGGCATTGAGCTCATCTGGAAGCAAAGCCTTATTGTCATCTATTACACAAAGGAAAATCTCAAGAAAGTGTTATAAAGCTTAGAAGATTACGGATTCAGAGCATGATGCAATAAGAGTGAATTCTTTAATCCAAGCATCACCTACTGTGGTCTCAGCATTGATACACAAGAATTATACAAGAGAGCTGAGAAAATTGAAGCATTGGTGGATGCCCCAAGAATAAATAACATGTCACAGTTGTGGTCCTTTTTAGGATTTGTCAATAATTATAACAGGTTCCTGCCAAACCCAGTTACTGTTCTCCATCCCTTGAACCCATTATTATAGCCAGGATGCAATATAGCCAAGCAAACAGTGTGTAGTAGCTTTCCAAAAGGTCCAGGAAATAGTGAATCAGACATTATACTCATACATTATGATCCACATCGCCCAGTGAAGCTTGCTTGTGATGCTTCATCTTATGGTATAGATTTAGTCATGTCACATGTTATGATTGATGGAAGTGAACACATAATAGCCTTTACATCATGTTTCCTTACTGTTGCAGAGAAAAATTGCAGACAGCTTAACAGAGAGGCCTTGTTTGGTTTGGGGTGTAAAACATTTCAATTAGTACTTGTATAGGAGAGAGTTTACCCTCATTACGGAAGATCAACCACTGGTGTCCATTTTCAGTCAACAGAAGGACGTTCCCTAACAGCAGCAGTACAAATGCATAGATGGGCTCTGTTCTTTGAGGACACATTCACAAGACTAAGTTCAAGAAGCTTAATCATTGAAGTGCTGATGGACTGTCCCATTTACCCTTAGAAAAGGAAATACCAGAAAAAATTACAAAGGGGCACACTCCCTACTACAAATCGAAAGCCTCACTATTATTTTAGAGATGATCCAAAGGATAATGAGAAAAGACCCCACACTGTATCAGGTCTACATGGCATCCCAAAATGGTTGGAATGTGCAGCAGAAATCCCAGCTTCCCCATTTTTCCCAGTGCCAGGATGAACTTGCCCTTGATGGGGGTTGTTTTATGTGGGGATTGAGAGCTGTACTATTCAAGCTGAGAGCTTAAGTGTTGGAAGAACTACAGTCATTTAGGTGCGATCAAAGTGAAGGCATTGGCTCTAAGTTTTACCTGATAGCTTGGGAATAGATCAGCAGATCAAGCAGCTTGCCATGCACTGTTTGGGATGCCAGCTAGTCAAGAAGATGCCTAATTCAGTGTCCCTCCATCCCTGAGAATGGCCTGCCTTGCCTTGGCAGAGGATTCAAGTGGATTTTGTCAGACAATTCATGGGCACAAATTTCTTCATAGTGGCCAGAAGAGTTCCCAATAGCCTTACTGCAGCCTTGCACCCTGCTGTTGTGTTGAGAAGCCTCTTCTCAAGGGTTGTTATTCCAGGACTCTTAATTACTAACAATAGACCACAGTTCGTTGCAGAATATTTTCAACCATTCCTGAAAATGGGTTATTAACAAAGATGATTGAAAACAGAGGAGAGTAGTAGAGGGGTGCTAATCTGACTGGATTCTATGGCCAGTGGTATTCCACATAGATTGAGGACCTCCTCTTTGAAATACAATATATATATGTATATATAAATAATTCAGATGAAAATGTAAGTAGGCTGATTAGTAAGTTTGCAGATGACACAGTTGTGGAGAGTAAGATGGGTTGTCAAAGTATTCAGCAGAAGTTTGACCAGATGGAAATATGAATAAAGAAATAGCAGTTGGAACTTAATCCAGGGAAGTGTGAAATATTGCACTTTGTGAGGTCATGTGAAAGAGGGAAGTAGATAAATAGATATTTTATTGATCTCAAGGGAAATTATAGTGTCACATTACAAGTGCACAGATATTCAAACATTAGATGTAAGAAAGAATAAAAAAGTTACCTTAAAAGTAAGATGTACAAGATTTACAAGTCAAATATTTTCAGGAATTGCAAGATATCCGAGTTCACACTGATAAGATGGTAGTGCAAGAATTACTGTAATATTATACAGTAATGGGTGCACGTTCATACCGTCTAGATAAGAAGTGTTAGTAGTATTGACCAGCTCTGGTAAACAGAGGTTATAAACAGTCTAACAGGAGTGGGTCATCACTCATTATAGAGCCTAATAGCTGAGGGTAAGAATGACCTCATACAGAGCTCTTTGGAGCAGCACAGTTCACCAGATCTCCATCTGGTACGGGAGTAAGTGAGCGTTGGACTGGTAGCCCCCACAAAGCATTATGAAAACAGATGAAAGAATTATAGCGTCTCTCTACCATCTAATGGGGACATTTATCAGGAGCGTTACGTACGCAGAGTCCTTAGTATTATTAAGGGTCCCACCCATCTATCCAGAATCCTCTTTGACTTTCTACCATCAGGCAGGAGACTATGATACATAAAATCAAGAATGGTCAGGATGAGAAACAGTTTCTTCCCTCAGGCGATTAGGCTTCTGAACTCTCTGCTGCATTCCATTCAAAGTGTCACTAGTTAATCTGTTCTGTGGCTTACAATATTTATGCACTTTAGTTATTTATCAAAAAAAAGTAATGCATCTGTAGATTTCATTCTTACTTTCATAAGTTATTGTGTGTTATGTATACTACAGTGCTTTACACCCTGGATTGGAGAAACCTCTCGTTTGATGGTATGCATGTATATAGTTAAATAACAATAAACTTGACTTGACAACTCGAAAGACTGAGTAAGTTAGATCTTTTTAGAGATTGGAAAAATGTTGGAGACATTGAGAAATGCAAATTTCTAATAGGAATTTACTGTGTAGGTGCTGAGAGGATGTTTTATCTGGCTGAAGAGTCAAAACCTAGAGGAATGAGCTTCCAGGGGAAATGATAGAAGTGAATACAATTACAGTACAACATTAAAAAGACATCTGGACAAGTTCATAGATAGGAAAAATTCAGAGGAATATGGGTCAAATGCTAGCTCAGGATGACAGCTTGGTCAGTGTGGCTGTTTTGAATCCATGGGCCTGCTTTTGCTATATAACTCTATGACTCTACAGTAAGAACATTAACAATGCTAATTGCATGGTGCTTAGCTCTGTTTGTAAGCCCTCAGATAATGAAGCAGCCATTGCCTGCCTGTAGGAGACAAAAGAGACTGAAGATGCTGGTATCTGAAGCAAAAATCAAACTGCTGGAGGAACTCAGATATTTTGGCCATCCACTTGAACCAAAACTAGCCAAATCATGAAGACTAACACCATCTGATTTTTCAGCAAGTTAAATCACATCATCAAATTTGGACAGCAGCATATTAATGAAAAGCAAATAAAAATGAAGCTTTAACTCTGTTCCTCTCTGTGTAGATCCTGCTTGAATAGTTGATTGTTTGCAACATTTTCTTATATCAGATTTACCATCTGCAGTATTTTGCTTCTGTAAATTCTAAAGCATACCAAAGAAAATGAACTTTAATTGTGACAATCAAAACTGAATCCTAATCTTTTATATATTAAATTAAAAGTTAAAATCTTCAGAATAATTGGACCTTTTTAAGTCCTCTTTTGTATTTGAATAATACTTTTTTTAATTTTCAATTTCAAATTTCCCACAGTCCTTTTAACCCACCCAGTGGTAATTAATAATGGTGCAATTAAATCATTTGCACAGTGAGGGTAACATATTTTACCGAAAATAAAAACGACGCTAGAAATCTGAAATAAAAACAGAAAATGGTGGTAGAACAGCAGGTCAGGCAGCATTTACGCAATCAGAAACAGTTTCTGACCCTTCATCAGAACAGAGAGAAAGAAAGCAAGTTAATCGCTGTGGGGGTTGGGTGGGAAGAGGGTATGGCAATGAGCAGATAGAGGAGATTTCTTTAATAGGAATGAAATGATGAAATAAGTAAATAGACAGTTAAGGCTCTTTGTCTTTATACTGAGGCTACGTTCACACTACGATGGATAAATCTGTAACCGAAGCCTTTTCTCTTCGTTTTTACCCTCCGTCCACACTAAAACGGCGTTTTCGCCCCCAATACTGGAGCTTTTCAGAAATGCTTTCCAGGGTGGGTATTTTTGAAAACGCTGCTCGGGCAGATCAGTGTGGATGGGGTAACCGGAGAAATCTGAAAACGCTATTAGATGGCGGAGTGCTATTTCATTGTTTTCTTGAACTCAACCTAACAAATTCAGAACAGATGGCAACGAGACTGAAGCCAGAAGAGTTAGAAATGTACTCACTGTGGTAAACTATGTATACCTGTCTGGACACGCCCCTCTGCTGACTGCTCCTGTGGCTCCTCCCACTGACCCCTGTATAAAGGCGATTGGGGCACTGCTCCTCCCTCGGTCTCTGAGATGTTGTGCTCCCTTTTGCTGCTAATAAAAGCCTATCGTTCACTTCCAGTCTCCGAGAGTTATTGATGGTGCATCACTCACCAAATGCTTTGACCCATAACTTACTGAATAAATAAGTATACTGTACTCACTTTGCCCTGTTTTCTGTCCTTGCTCGTATGAAGGTGGTTTACCTATTTATGCAAGTACTTCTCTGACAATAGATGTGTAACAGCCTAATGTAACGTTGTATGGAAATACAAGATAACACTGATGCAGACATGTTTTATACATTTAACAAGGTGCTTTATTAATGCCACAGAGTTAGTCAGTTTTTCAATGTTCATCATCAGCCGGGTCAATCTGTCCATGAACTCCCTGTTGGTTGCCTCCGTATGCTTAAGTATTTGTTTTTTTTAGCTTTAAGTTCTCCTGTGCGACAGCCAACAGCTGTCCATCGTTTTAAGTTTTTCTAGTCTGTAACTATATAAACGCGCACTTTTACGGCGAGATTCATCACCAAACACGTTACTTGTTTTCGGTAGATGTGTCCTGCATGTGCGCAGGAGGAGGAGATTCGGCAAAATCTCCGTTTCAATGTGGATAGAGATATTTTCAAAAACACAAAGTTGGACGCCTATCGTTTTTACGCGAAACCAGCGTTTTCAAAATTATCTGGTCTAGTGTGGATGTAGCCTGAGCAGCAGTGTTGCACCAACTTCCTTCCCACCTTCCAGGAGCATCAGCAGTCTACTCATGGTTCACTTGCCATTGTTCTAATCTAGTATACTGCATTCAGTGTGCGCAATGTAGCCTCCTCTAACTGGCAAAATCAAACATGTTGTGAAGCACTTGCATTCAGTCCACATGTGTGGTGGCCTTATGTTTCTATTGTCACATTAATGCACTATCCCATTCTCTTCTGACCTCGACCTGTGGCCTCATGCATAACTCTAATGAAGCCCAATGTAAAATGGACAACACCTCATATCTTGTCTGAGCCTGCAGTACTTAAAATTGATTATCCAACTTCAAACAACTTTATCTATCTTTATCAAACAAGAGAAAATCTGCAGATGCTGGAAATCCAAGCAACACACACAAAGTGCTGGAGGAACTCAGCAGGTCAGGCAGCATCTATGGAACATAAGTACTGTTGACATTTTGGACTGACCTGGCCTGCTGAGTTCCTCCAGCATTTTGTGTTTGTTGCTTATCTATCTTTCTGTTTGTATCCAGATTGGCCATTTGTGTTTGGCCTTCCTCTTTTCATGTTTCTTTTTACCTTTCATTGATATAACCCAGACTTCACACTATACACAGAGAAGCAAGAAAAAATCGGCAGATGTTGGAAATCTGAGCAACACACACAAAATGCTGGAGGAACTCAGCAGGCCAAGCGGTATCTAGGACAAGAGTACAGTTGACGCTTTGGGCTGAAAGACAGAGGTTCATTTAAAGGCTTTATCGTTTCCATGCACTCCCCCCCACTTTCCCTCCTCCTTCTGATAAAGTGTCTTTGATCTGAACCATTTTATCTTTGATTCTTTTTCCACAGATGCTGCCTGATTTGTTAAGTTTTCCCAGTACTTTATGTTTCATTACATTTTCCCAGAAGGAGTGAGCTCTTGAAACCAGTAAACCTTTATTGTCAACTTTATGGTTGCTGTGAAATATTGTCAACTATATTTTTACCTGATGCCCTTTAGAGATAGCTGGTCCCTCTAGCCATTCTTTAATCTAAATTTAAGAAGAGGTACATAATCACCAAATTGTGCATATGCTTTTTAAAGTTTCTGTAAATAAAGCATTCATCAACTTTGTTTTAATAATAGATTTTACTGCTCAGACTGGAAAAAAGTCATGGAAACCTAATTCAAATAGATAAAGAAGTATACATATTTAGCTATGGTAGTGGACATTCTTCCAAAAAGGATATTGTTTCTGAGAAAATATTTTTCTTTATATGCAATATTCATCTCCTCCCATGAACAAATTGTCCTCTTATTTATGGTGATTTGACTGTAAAAATATATCCATGGGTTGTGTTATTCCAGCATGATGAGCTTCAGCTGCACTTCTACCATTTTGTCCATGAGATCAATCTGAGCTCACTTTCATTCATTTATTGTGTTTTGTTAAGTATGACAAAGGATTAAGGTACCCCATAAATTTTGCCTCTAACCTACAGGGTGAATCTTTTTTTTATGCTCAGTAGCAAGAACACACCAGTGCTATGTTAGATTTGCTTGATAAACTCTTGCTTAATTCAGTGAATTTACTAATATTGCAACCCCATGCCTGCCCAGTGCAAGAGCTGAATAAAACCAATGTAGAGGTGGGTCTATAGTTCCTTGGGAGGCAGGGAAATACATGTTTTTTTTTCCTGAACAAACATTATTGATAATGTTTTTTAGGTGCCCTTCTTTTTTTTATCAGGACACCAGGCAATCATTCTCAGTTTTTGATAAGTTACTTTGCTTGAATCACCTCTGGTGATTAGAATGCAATGTACATATAAAACAATTCTTCACTAAGTGATAAATTTTCAGACTATAATTCTAGGACAGTTGAGCTGTTCGTGATTTAATGACATCTAATTTGCGCTGTTCATTGTAGAATCCTTAGCCTACCCAATAAGTTGAGATAGTGGTTTACTGGAGCTGCATTCTCCCGAGATCTAGCGGCATCTTCAATTGCATCCTGCCGTGAAACTGAACCCAGTTCCCATGTTGCATCCCAGCTAACGCAATAATTCTATTTTGATGTTGCTTCCAACTTTACTGGATTTAAGTCGCCTCTTGATCTGTCCTGCAGGGAGTAAGTCTCCTTGTGAATGTTTTCCACTTGTTTTAATATGTTCATTTACATTAATTGTGAGCTAGAAATGAATCAAGAACACAAGAGATCCTGCAAATGCTGGAAATTGAGAGTAACACACACAAATGCTGGAGGCACTCGACAGGTCAGGTAGCATCCATGGAGAGGAATAAACCATCAGCATTTTGGGCCAAGATCCTTCATCAGGACTGGAATGGAAGGGGGAAGAAGGTGAGAGGAGGGGAAGGAGTACAGGCTGGTAAGTGATAGGAAATAATCAGGTGAGGGGAAGGTAGGTGGATGGGAGGAAGGGGAGGAAGAAAGAAGCTGGGAATGATAGATGGAAGAGGTCAAGAGCTGAAGAAGAAGGAATCTGATGGGAGAGGTGAGTGAACCCTGGGAGAAAAGAATGGAGAAGAGGCAGAATGAGGAATGGAAGTAGAGAGAAAGAAGAGGGATGAGAACTTACCAGAAGTTAAGGAAGTCAGTATTTATTCTGTCAGGTTGGAGACTAACCAGATGGAATATGAGCTGTTGTTTCTCCAACCCGAGAATGGCCTTGTCATGGTGCAGCGGAGGCCATGGATTGACATGTCGGAATGGGGAAAGGAAATGGGAAGGCCACTGTGAAAACTTATCTGTTGTGTCAAACAGAATGAAGGTGCTCAACAATCTACGTTGGGTTTCACCGATGTAGAGGGGGCTTCACCGGAAGCACCAGATACAGTAGATAATCTCGAGAAATTTCCGAATAACGTGTCACCTCAACTGGAAGGTGTGTTTGAGGTTATATTAGGTGCTGAGGCAGGAGGTCCCTGGGCAGATGTAGCACTTGACTGCTTGCAGGTAGAAGTACTAGGAGGGAGATCAATGCAGAGGGACGAGTGGATCAGGAGTGAGGGAATGAGACATTAAGTGGTACAATTCTGTTGAAGATGTGGAAGTTATAGAGAATGATGTGCTGGATGTGGAGGCTTGTGGAATAGTAGATAAGACAAAGGAAACCCCATCCCTGCTATGGTGGCAGGAAGATGATTGAGGGCTGATCTCTGGGTAACGGAGGAGATATATATTTGTATCCACGGAATTACATCTATGAATTAAATGAATGCAGAACTTCTCTGTGCATTGTAATGTTCTTTTGCAACTGAGTTCCATTGACATCAAATGAAAGGTACTCTATAATTGTAATCTGTGCTTTATGGATAAATTTCTTGCGGCGTTATCGGGTGTTATATGTTATACCTCGTTTAACATAGAACATAGTACATAGAACAGTACAGCACAGAAACAGCCCATTCAGCCCACAATGTTGTGTCGAGCGAGCTAAAAGCAAATCAAAAACATCCAAACACTAATCCCAACTACCTACACCATGTCCATATCCCTCCATCTTCCTAACATCCATCTGCCCATCCAAATGTCTCTTAAAAGCCTCTAATGTATTTGGCTTTACCACCATACCAGGCATTCACAACTCTCTGGCAAAAAACTCAACCCTCACACCCAACTTGACCCTACCCCCTCTCACCTTCCATGTATGCCTTCTGGTTTCAGACATTTCAACCCTGGGAAACCGATACTTCCTGTCAACCCAAGTTTATCCAGTATCTCATGACAGCACATGCCCTCAAAACTAGGCAGCATCCTGGTAAATTTTCTGCACTCTCTTTAAATGCTCAACATCCTTCCTTTAGTGGGCTGAGCAGAACTGTATGCGATACTCCACATGTGCGCTAATCAGTGTTTTATAAATTTGCAACATGACCTCCTGACTTTTGAACACAATGCCACCACTAATAAAAGCAAGCATTCTATAAGACTTCTCAACCACCTTATCGACTTGTGTAGCCACTTTCAAGGAGCTGGATCCCGAAATCTCTCTGATCAGCAACACTGTTAAGGATCTTGCCCTTAGCAGTGTACTGTCTCCTTGTATTTGCTCTGCCAAGGTGAAATGCATCACATTTATCTGGGTTAAACTCCATCTGCCCCTTCTCAGTCCATATCTGTAACTGTTCTATCTTGTTTTGTATTCTTTGCCAATCTTCTGCACTATCCACAACTCCACCAATCATGGTATCATCTGCAAATTTACAAACCCACCCCTCTATGCTTTCATCCAGGTCATTTTTATACATCATAAGCACCAGAGGTCCCAGCATAGATCCCTGTGGAACACCACTAATTACAGATTTCCAGCTGGAATAAATCCCTTCAACCACTATTCTCTGTCTTCTATGTGCAAGCCAGTTCTGAATCCAAACTTCCAATTCACCATGGACCCCATGCATTTCAATATTCTGGATTAGCCTCCCATGAGGGACCTTTTCAAACACTTTACTAAAATCCATGTAGACAACATCCATTGCCTTACTCTCATCGCCTTGTCAAAAAACCCAATCAAGTTAGTAAGGAATGAGCCTGCCACAAACAGAGCCAATGCTCTCCAAAATTAGGCCATGGGTTTCCAAATGCTCACACATCCTATCCCTAAGAATTTTCTCCATCAATTACCTGATAACTGAAGTGAGACTTGCTGGTTGATAGTTCCCAGGATTTCCCCTTGTTCCCTTCTTAAATAGAGGTACAACACTAACCGCTTGTCAGTCCTCCGAGACCTCGCCTGTGGCTAGAGAGTACAATAAAGGCCCAGCAATCTCATCTCTTGCCACCTTCAATAGCCTGTGGTAAATCCCATCAGGCCCTAGGGCTTATCCACCTTAATACTCATTAGGAGGCCCAACACTTCCTCCTCATTGACCTCGAAACTGCCCCAACGTATTTATACACTCAGCACTGATCTCTTGGTCCACCACATCTTTTCCTTGGTAAATACTGAAGCAAAATACTCATTAAGTACCTCACTCATATTCTTTACATCTAGGCAAATGTTTCCCCCTTTATCCTTGAGTTGTTCTACTCTCTGTCTAGTTATCCTCTTGCTCTTGATGTATGTATGGAATGCCTTGGGATTCACCTTAATCCTACTTGCTGAGGACTTTTCATAGCCCCTCCTTGCTTTCCTAATTCCCTTCTTTCATTATTTTCTGTGTTTTTTATACTCTTCAACTTTAGTTTAAACTAATTTGCAAGGGGGATGGGACCCGGAGTGATAGAGCAGTGAAAGAAGTGCATGGAGATGTAACATACAGAGAGGCTTTGATGAAAAAGAAGCAGAATAAAGGGTATAAAGGTAGTAAGGTAGAAGTGCTAAAGTGTGTGTACTTCAATGCAAGAAGCATCAGGAACAAAGGTGATGAACTGAGAGCTTGGATACATACATGGAATTATGATGCAGTGTCCATTACGAAGACTTGGCTGGCACCAGGGCAGGAATGAATTCTCAATATTCCTGGAGTTCAGTTCTTTAAAAGGGATAGAGAGTGGGGAAAAAGGGGAGGAGGGGTGGCATTACTGGTCAGGGATACTATTACAGCTGCAGAAAGGGTGGGTAATGTAGCAGGATCCTCTTTTGAGTCAGCATGGGTGGAAGTCAGGAACAGGAAGGGAGCAGTTACTCTACTGGGGGTATTCTATAGGCCCCCTGGTAGCAGCAGAGATACCGAGGAGCAGATTGGGAGGCAGATTTTGGAAAGGTGCAAAAATAACAGGGTTGTTATCATGGGTGACTTTAACTTCCCTATTATTGATTGGCACTTGATTAGTTCCAAGGGTTTAGATGGGGCAGAGTTTGTTAAGTGTGTCCAGGATGGATTCCTGTCACAGTATGTTGACAGGCCGGCTAGGGGGAATGCCATACTAGATCTAGTATTAGGTGACGAACGGGGTCAGGTCACAGATTTGTCAGTGGGTGAGCATCTGGGGGACAGTGATCACTGCTCCCTGGCCTTTAGCATTATCGTGGAAAAGGATAGAATCAGAGAGGACAGGAACATTTTTAATTGGAGACGGGCAAATTATGAGG
This sequence comes from Hypanus sabinus, assembly GCF_030144855.1. Classification (NCBI taxonomy): domain Eukaryota; kingdom Metazoa; phylum Chordata; class Chondrichthyes; order Myliobatiformes; family Dasyatidae; genus Hypanus; species Hypanus sabinus. The sequence continues at coordinate 50,741,024 of NC_082715.1, forward strand.
CTATAAGGCTAGAAATTGCGGGTGTGAATTGGGATGATGTTTTTGCAGGGAAATGTACTATGGATGTGTGGTCGATGTTTAGGGATATCTTGCAGGATGTTAGGGATAAATTTGTCCCGGTGAGGAAGATGGAGAATGGTAGGGTGAAGGAACCATGGGTGACAAGTGAAGTGGAAAATCTAGTCAGGTGGAAGAAGGCAGCATACATGAGGTTTAGGAAGCAAGGATCATGTGGGTCTATTGAGGAATATAGGGTAGCAAGAAAGGAGCTTAAGAAGGGGCTGAGAAGAGCAAGAAGGGGGCATGAGAAGGCCTTGGCGAGTAGGTTAAAGAAAAACCCCAAGGCATTCAGTTATGTGAAGTACAAAAGGATGACAGGAGTGAAGGTAGGATAGACTAGAGATAAAAGTGGGAAGATGTGCCTGGAGGCTGTGGAAGTGAGCGAGGTCCTCAATGAATACTTCTATTCGGTATTCACCACTGAGACAGAACTTGATGACGGTGAGGACAACATGAGTGAGGTTGATGTTCTGGAACATGTTGATATTAAGGGAGAGGAGGTGTTGGACTTGTTAAAATACATTAGGATGGGTAAGTCCCCGGGGCCTGATGGAATATTCCCCAGGCTGCTCCACGAGGCAAGGGATGAGATTGCTGAACCTCTGGCTAGGATCTTTATGCCCTCATTGTCCACGGGAATGGTACCAGAGGATTGGAGGGAGGCGAATGTTGTCCCCTTGTTCAAAAAAGGTAGTAGGGATAGTCCAGGTAATTATAAACCAGTGAGCCTTACGTCTGTGGTGGGAAAGCTGTTGGAAAAGATTCTTAGAGATAGGATCTATGGGCATTTAGAGGATCATGGTCTGATCAGGGACAGTCAGCATGGCTTTGTGAAGGGCAGATCGTGCCTAACAAGCCTGATAGAGTTCTTTGAGGAGGTGACCAGGCATATAGATGAGGGTAGTGCAGTGGATGTGATCTACATGGATTTTAGTAAGGCATTTGACAAGGTTCCACATGGTAGGCTTATTCAGAAGGTCAGAAGGCATGGGATCCAGGGAAGTTTGGCCAGGTGGATTCAGAATTGGCTTGCCTGCAGAAGGCAGAGGGTTGTGGTGGAGGGAGTACATTCAGATTAGAGGGTTGGGACCAGTGGTATCCCACAAGGATCTGTTCTGGAACCTCTACTTTTTGTGATTTTTATTAATGACCTGGATGTGGGGGTAGAAGGGTGGGTTGGCAAGTTTTCAGATGACACAAAGGTTGGTGGTGTTGTAGATAGTGTAGAGGATTGTCGAAGATTGCAAAGAGACATTGCTAGGATGCAGAAGTGGGCTGAGAAGTGGCAGATGGAGTTCAACCCAGAGATGTGTGAGGTGGTACAGTTTGGAAGGACAAATTCCAAGGCAGAGTACAAAGTAAATGGCAGGGTACTTGGTAGTGTGGAGGAGCAGAGGGATCTGGGGGTACATGTCCACAGATCCCTGAAAGTTGCCTTACAGGTAGATAGGGTAGTTAAGAAAGCTTATGGGGTGTTAGCTTTCATAAGTCGAGGGATAGAGTTTAAGAGACGCAATGTAATGGTGCAGCTCTATAAAACTCCAGTTAGGCCACACTTGGAGTACTGTGTCTAGTTCTGGTCACCTCAGTATAGGAAGGATGTGGAAGCATAGGAAAGGGTACAGAGGAGATTTACCAGGATGCTGCCTGGTTTAGAGAGTATGGATTATGATCAGAGATTAAGGGAGCTAGGGCTTTACTCTTTGGAGAGAAGGAGGATGAGAGGAGACCTGATAGAGGTGTACAAGATATTAAGAGGAACAGACAGTGGACAGCCAGCGCCTCTTCCCCAGGGTACCACTGTTCAGTACAAGAGGACATGGCTTTAAGTTAAGGGGAGGGAAATTCAAGGGGGATATTAGAGGAAGGTTTTTCACTCAGAGGGTGGTTGGTGTGTGGAATGCACTGCCTGAGTGGTGGAGTCAGATACATTAGTGACGTTTAAGAGACTACTAGACAGGCATGTGGAAGAATTTAAGATGGGGGTGGTATATGGGAGGTAGGGTTTGAGGGTCAGTACAACATTGTGGGCTGAAGGACCTGTAATATGCTGTACTATTCTATGTTCTATGTTCTATGTTCATGTGCTTCATTTGATCCAAACTTCTGAAGCTTTACATACTTCTGCTTTTTCTTTTTGACTAAATTCATCACCTGTTCGGAGATCCAAGGTTTTCTTATCTTTCTATTCCCATCCTTCCTTCTAAATGTTCCTGTACTCTGGCAATTGATCTTTAAACACCCTCCACATGTCTGATGTGGAATCGCCAGAGAAAAGATGTTCCCAATGAACAGTTCTTAGTTCCTGAATAATGTCCTTGTAATTTAGACCATAAGACATAGGAGCAGAATTGGACTATTTGGCCCACTGAGCCTGCTCTGCTATTTCATCATAATGAATCCATTTTTACTCTCAGCCCCAGTCTCTTGCCTTCTCTCCATACCACTTCATGCTCTGATTCAGGGTTTCTCAACAAGGGTTCCACTAGAGGTCACTAGGGGATCCGCGAGAGAATGTGATTTAAAAAAATAATTCTCATCGTTTTGAACGATGTGCAATGCTAGTGCTCACAGTGAAGGACAGTGGCCGAGCAGCCTGTTAGCAATCTCATTAGAGGTCTCTCAGTGCAGAATAGCAGTGCGCAGTAGGACCATATTTATTTAGTTGAGTCTAGTCTCAGATTTTGAAGTGAGACAGGTGAGGCCATTGATAATTGGTGAGCACTGTCTTACATGCACAGCTGGATGGTAGGCTGATAATTGGTGAGCACTGTATTCCATGGACAGGTGGATGGTAGGCTGATAATTGGTGAGCACTGTATTCCATGGACAGGTGGATGGTAGGATGATAATTGGTGAGCACTGTATTCCATGGACAGGTGGATGGTAGGATGATAATTGGTGAGCACTGTATTCCATGGACAGGTGGATGGTAGGCTGATAATTGGTGAGCACTGTATTCCATGGACAGGTGGATGGTAGGCTGATAATTGGTGAGCACTGTATTCCATGGACAGGTGGATGGTAGGATGATAATTGGTGAGCACTGTATTCCATGGACAGGTGGATGGTAGGCTGATATTTGGTGAGCACTGTATTCCATGGACAGGTGGATGGTAGGCTGATAATTGGTGAGCACTGTATTCCATGGACAGGTGGATGGTAGGCTGATATTTGGTGAGCACTGTCTTACATGGACAGGTGGATGGTAGGAGGATAAATGCTGGGCACTGTATTGCATGCACAGGTGGATGGTAGGCTGATAATCGGTGAGCACTGTATTCCATGGACAGGTGGATGGTAGGATGATAATTGGTGAGCACTGTATTCCATGGACAGGTGGATGGTAGGCTGATAATTGGTGAGCACTGTCTTACATGGACAGGTGGATGGTAGGCTGATAATTGGTGAGCACTGTCTTACATGGACAGGTGGATGGTAGGAGGATAAATGCTGGGCACTGTATTGCATGCACAGGTGGATGGTAGGCTGATAATCGGTGAGCACAGTGTTACATGGACAGTTGGATGGTAGGAGGATAACTGGGGAGCTCTGTATTACATTGACAGGTGGATGGTAGGATGTTAAGTGTTGAACACTGTATTACATGGACAGGTGGATGGTAGTCTGATAATTGGTGAGTGCTGTACTGCAAGGAGGGGAGGACGATAGTCGGATAAGTAGCATGAAAAGCATTTTCTGAGCATTAAATAGACTTGCCCAACTTGGGCTGTGATGTCAGCCTTTCCCTCCTGAATTACCTCCCTGAACTTCCCCTTAAATGCTGATGACTGACTTATGGGAGCAAACTAACTCTATCTGTGTAGTAGAAAGTTGCAGGGAGATTTTCATTCTAAACACAGTCCATTGTGACAATATTTGAAGAGGAAGTGTGAGATGGAACAGGAGGATTCAAGGCCCAGGCCTATGGACAATTCTGTTAAGTTTAATGATGAAGAATTACAATCTTCTGAGCCATTTCACTGTGCTAGTGCAACAACGGACACAACAAAAGCCTGTTTTTATAATGAAAACTACTTATCAATGGGTTTTATATGGACTGGTGATCCAAGGCATCCTATTCCATTGTGCCTAGTCTGTGTCAAACAACCTAGAAATGCAGCAATGGCTCCAGCAAAATTGAGAAGACTGCAAATCACAGCAATATAACATGTAAAAGTGCTGATGACTTGAAATGGCTTTTGGAACCTCAAAGCAGAGTAAAGGTTTTGTTAGTAAAGTCATAGTCAGTAATAACACTCATGAAGCAAATTAGTTAGTGGCAAAACTTACTACCCAGAAAAGGAAAAGTCACACAGCTGATGAGAACCTATGTAAAATTATTTGTGAACCTATGTAAAATTAAACTGGGCAAAATGCTAGTACAAGATACAGTATGCAATATTGAAAAGGTTTCACTGTCCAGCAGTACAATAAGTTGACATATTGGCAACATGTCACATGATGATGAAGCAGTTTTGTGTGATAAACTGAAGAACAATAGCTTCTCTATTCAGGTTGATGAGTCAACAGATTTCTCCAATAAATGTCATGTTGTAGCATTTGTAAGATTTGTAAATGATAGTGAAATTCAATAAAACTTTCTATTGCAAGGAGCTTCCCGGAACAAACAAAGGCCAAGATATATTTAATGTTTTGTCTTTTTATCTGGAAACAAAAGGTCTGTCTTGGAGGAACTGTGTTGGTATCTGTACTGATGGTGCCCCATCAGTGGCTGGCTCCATTGCAGAAGTATTTTCAAGAACATAGTAGGCCAGAATTTGCTAAGTGCTTTGAAGATGAGGAATAGCCACAGAAACTAGCCTACTAAGCAGACATATTTTATTTTGTGAACCAGTTGAACAAGTCTCTGCAAGGTCCTAGAGGAAATGTTTTTGACTTCAGGTGACAATTTTTTTAGGTTTAAAAGAAAACTGCATCTTTGGAAATATCATGTTCCAAAACATCATATGATACTAAGTGTATCATGTGATATATATGATATATATCATGATATATACTTAGTTATGATACTAAGGTAGGTGGTGTTGTGGATAATGATGCAGGTTTTCAAAGTTTGCAGAGAGTTTTAGGCCAGTTAGAAGAGTGGGCTGAACGATGGCAGATGGAGTTTAATGCTGATAAGTGTGAGGTGATACATTTTGGTAGGAATAATCCAAATAGGACATACATGGTAAATGGTAGGGCATTGAGGAATGCAGTAGAACAGAGTGATCTAGGAATATTGGTGCATAGTTCCCTGAAGGTAGAATTTCATGTGGATAGGGCGGTGAAGAAAGCTTTTGGTATGCTGGCCTTTATAATTCAGAGCATTGAGTATAGGAGTTGGGATGTAATGTTAAAATTATACAAGGCATTGGTAAGGCCAAATTTGGAGTATTGTGTACAGTTCTGTTCACCAAATTATAGGAAAGATGTCAACAAAATAGAGAGAGTACAGAGAAGATTTACTAGAATGTTACCTGGGTTTCAGTACCTAAGTTACAGAGAAAGGTTGAACAAGTTAGGTCTTTATTCTTTGGAGCGTAGAAGGTTGAGGGGTAACTTGATAGAGGTATTTAAAATTATGAGGGGGATAGATAGATTTGACATAGATATGCTTTTTCCATTGAGAGTAGGGGAGATTCAAAAAGAGGACATGAGTTGAGAGTTAGGGGGCACAAGTTTAAGGGTAACACGAGGGGGAATTTCTTTACTCAGAGAGTGGTAGCTGTGTGGAACGAGCTTCCAGTCGAAGCAGTAGAGGCAGGTTCAGTATTGTCATTTAAAGTAAAATTGGTAATGTATATGGACAGGAAAGGAATGGAGGGTTATGCGCTGAGTGCGGTTCAGTGGGACTAGGTGAGAGTAAGTGATTGGCACGTACTAGAAGGGCCAAGATGGCCTGTTTCTGTGCTGTAGTTGTTTTATGGTTAAAAGGAAATCTTGAAGTATTTTCACTGCTACTTGGGCTTGAGAGTGAGGAAGGATATTTGGAAGTTGAGTCTTATTGAAAACCACCTGGAAGAACAACAGAACAAAATTGAACAGTATTTTTCCTCCTTTTCAATACAAGTGTATGACTGGGTAAGGGACCGTTTCTCTGAATCTTCTACTCAGCCTGAGAACTAGACTTTGGGAGAAAATGAAGAACTTTGTGATCTATAGTCTGATTGTGCACTCAAGATGAGATTTACTGACCTGTCCCTGGACAAGTTCTGAACTTCACTTCTATGAAAGAAGAAGAGTATCCTGCCATCCATAGGAAAACAATGAACATTTTCCAACTTGCATGTGTGAGCAAGCTTTTTCCTGTTTAACAAGCAGCAAGAGCATGGATAGAAATTGTCTTATTTCAATTGAAGGTGGAATCTGTGTGTGCTTATCTCAAGTTCAACCCAGAACTGAGTATTTGTGCAGCAAAAAACAAGCAGAGGTTTCACATGCTAAGCCTATCATTGAGCCTGATCATGTCACTTAGTAAGAAAATGTTTTTTTTAAGTCTTGTGTCTTGGGCTACATTTTTGTTCATGTTGTTTTGTCTTATGGTTTTTAGTAACTTTACTATTCAACATTGTCAATAAATTTTCATGATGTAAATAGCATTAATTAAAATCTACCAAGCTTACCTTTAGAAAAAAATAAATCCCATTTGGCTTAAGCTAGTTATTTAACAGTAATTTATTATGTTTTCCTCATGAGTGTTTAAAATTTATGAAAGGGGAAGAAAAAGATTAATTTCAGGCAAGGTAAGCTAAGCTTAACTATGTTTTTTACAAGAAAAGTTGGCAAAAAAATAATTCTCTGCTCAAAAGAACATTGATAATTATTTTTGGAATATTATTATTGACAATTTACTGATCACGTTAACGTACTGTGAGCTGTAGATGTAAAAATTTTACACAGTGGTTTGCTGAGATCTAAAAATTATTTCAGGCTTCTTCCAGAGCAAAAAGGTTGAGAAATCAAGAATCTATCAACCTCTGCCTTAACTATACATATACATACCTGTGGCAAAAAAATTCCACAGATTCACCACTCTCAGGCTAGAGAAATTCCTCTTTATCTCCATTTTAAAAGGGTGCCCTTCTATTCTGAGGCTGTGTCTTCTGGTCTTAGACTCTCCCAACAGAACAAACATTCTTTCCAAATCCACCCTATCAAGGCCTTTCACCATTTGATAGGTTTCAATAAGGTCACCCCTTATTCTTCTGAATTCCAGTGAATACAGGCCCAGAGCCATCAAACGCTCTTTATATGACAAACCTTTCAAACCTGGAATCATTCCTGTGAGCCTCCTTTGAACCCTCTCCAGTTTCAGCACATCCTTTCTAAGATAAGGGGCACAAAACTGCTCACAATACCAAGTGAGGCTTCACCAGTGCTTTATAAAGTCTCAACATTACATCCTTTCATTATATTCCAATCCTCTTGAACTGAATGCTAACATCACATTTGCTTTCCCTGCCACAGAGTAAAAGTGCAGATTAACCTTTATGGAATCTTGCACAAGGAATCCTAAGTCCCTTTGCACTTCAGTTGTTCGTATTTTCTTTCCTCTTAGATAATAGTCAACCCTTTCATTTCTTCTACCAAAGTGCATGACCATACACTTCCCGACACTGTATTCCATCTGCCACTTCTTTGCTCATTCTCCTAATCTGTTTAGGTCTTTCTGTAGCCTCTCTACTTCTGCAAAACTACTTGCCTCTCCACCTATCTTTGTATCATCTGCAAACTTTGCAACAAAGCGATCAATTTCATCATCCAAATCATTGACATATAACGTGAAAATAATCGGTCCCAACACAAACCCTTGCAGAACTTCACTAGTCACCAGTAGCCAACCAGAAAAGACCCCCTTCATTCCCACTCTTTGTCTCCTGCCAGTCAACCACAACCTTATCCAAGCTGGAATCTTCCCTGTAATACCATGGCTCATAGCTTGTTAAGCAGCTTCGTATGTGGTATCTTGTTAAAATCTTTCTGTAAATTCAAATACATAACATCAACCAATTCTCCTTTGAATTTCCTGTTTGTTATTTCATCAACAAATTCAGATCAATTTGTCAGGCAACGTTTTCCCTTGAGGAAAACATACTGACTATGACCTATTCTATTAAGTGCCTCCAAGTATCCAGAAACCAGATCTTTAGCAATTGCCTCCAATGAGGTCAGACTAACTGGCCTATAATTTTGTTTCTTTTGCCTCTCTCCCTTGAAGAATAGAGTGCTATTTGCAATTTTCCTGTCTTCCATAACCATTCCAGAACCTAGCATTTCTTGAAAGATCTTTACTAAAGCCTCCAGTGGTTTGATATCCACTCTCACCCTCTTTTACACTTTATGTATCTGAAGAAACATTTTGTATCCTTCAATAATATATTACTTTTATATTCAAAATCTGGCCCCAGAGCGAGTCACTGGGCAGTAAAATTGGGGCTCGGAGTCTTTTTGCAGCAGCGGTGCCTGGGTCCTAGTGTGAGGTACAATATGCTGTTCAGATTATTTCAATGCCTATCTAGATCGGAGATGGAAGCCAATTATGCTCATTCTTCACGATGGTCACTCCTCTCTCCGGGGTGTGGAGCGTTTCACTTTTCTGTTATTGGGTCAATTTAAACACTGGCCCAGATAGACTGTAAAGACAGAGTTTCAATTGGGATGAGAGCCTACTATGACACTGAGCCTACTGTGTCCCATGCCCACTAATATTTTGCACTAATAACCAAGAGTTTGGACCTACTCTCGCTGTTCCAGGGTTCAGATCTGAGGTCTTGATTTTGGGTTGGAATGCTTTTGCTCTCTTCAATTGTTTTCATGATTTTTATTTTTATTTTAGTTCTTTTTTTTGCTTTAATTGTACTCTCTTGAGTTTCTTGCTACCTAAGACCAAGCAAATCTCAACATTGTATAATTTATACATTCTTTGATCATTAGAGAACATGAATCTTGAATCAAGTATTCATTCTGTCTTTATCTTCTTCATGACTTTTTTAGTTGCCTTCTGTTGCTATTTGAAACCTCCCCATCCTACAACTTCTCACTAACTTTTGCTCTATTACCTGCCCTCTCTTTATCTTTGATTTTGTGTTGGCTTTGATTTCTCTTGTTAGCCACGGTTGTGCCATCTTGCCTTTAGAACACTTCTTCCTCTTTGGGATGTATATATCCTGTGCCTTCAGACTGCTTCCAGAAATTTCAAACATTTCTGCTCTGTTGTTATCCTTACCAGTGTTCTTTTCCAAACAGAATCAGGTTTATTATCACAAGATCACAAGACAAAGAAGCAGAAGTAGGCCATTCAGCCCATCGAGTCTGCTCTGCCACTCTACCATGAGCTGAACTATTCTCCCGTCTAGTTCCAATTTTCGTGTTTTCCCCATATCCCTTGATACCCTGACTAATTAGATACCTATCAATCTCCTCCTTAAACATCCTCAATGATCGGGGCTCCACAGCTGTATGTGGCAATGAATTCCATAAATCCATGACTCTCTGGCTAAAAAAAATTCTCCTCATCCCTGTTTTAAATGGGTACCCTCTAATTCTAAGACTGTGACCTCTTGTCCTGGACTCACCCAACAAGGGAAACAGCCTTTTCACATCTACTCTGTCCAACCCTTTCAACATTCGAAATGTTTCTATGAGATCCCCTCTCATTCTTCAATGCTCTAATGAATACAATCCAAGAGCCGTCAAACACTTCTCATATGTTAGTCCCTGCATTCCAGGAATCATCCTAGTGAACCTTCTCTGAACTCTCTCCAACATCAGCACATCATTTCTAAGATAGGAGGCCCAAAACTGCACACAATATTCCAAATGGGGTCTCACCAGTGCCCCATAGAGCCTCATCATCACCTCCTTACTCTTATACACTATTTGTCTTGAAATGAAAGCCAACATAGCATTTGCCTTCCTTACTGCTGATCCAACCTGGTGGTTAACCTTTAGGGTATCCTGCACTCGGACCCCCAAGTCCCTTTGCACTTCTGATTTTTGACTTTTCTCCCCATCTAAATAATCTGTCCGATTGTTTCTTCTTCCAAAATGTACAACTGTACATTTCTCAACATTGTATTTCATCTGCCATTTCTTTGCCCACTCTCCTAAACTGACTAAGTCTCTTTGCAACCTTTCCCTTTCTTCAACACTTCCTGCTCCTCCACCTATCTGGGTGTCATCTGCAAACTTAGTCACAAAACCATTTAATCCATAATCTAAATCATCGATATACAGTGTAAAAGGAAGAGGCCCTAACACCGACACCTGCAGAATACCACTAGTAACTGGCAACCAACCGGAATAGGATCCCTGTATTCCCACTCTTTGCTTTCTGCCTATCAGCCAATGCTCCACCCATTCCAATATCTTTACTGTAATTCCATGGGGTCTCATCTTATTAAGTAGCCTCTTATGCGGCACCTTATCAAAGGCCTTTTGGGAATCCAAATACACTACATCCACAGCCTCTCCCTTGTCAATCTTATCTGAGATTACCTCAAAAAATTCCAATAGGTTGGTGAGCAGGATCTTCTCTTCATGAAACCATGTTGGCTCAGGCCTATCTTGTCATGCACCTCAAGGTAATTCATAATCTTATCCTTGAGGATCGACTCCAATAACTTTCCAACTACCGATTATCACCAACATATGACATGAAATTTGTTAACTTAGCAGCAGTTCAATGCAAGAATAGAAGAAAAAAAATAAATAAAGTAAATCTTATTCAGTATACTTTATACAGTATAGTCTATTGAATAGATTAAAAATTGTGCAAAAAACAGAAATAGTAAATGATAAAAAACTGAGGTAGTATCCAAGGGTTCAATGTCCATTTAGGAATTGGTTGGCAGAGGGGAAGAAGCTGTTCCTGAATCGCTGAGTATGTGCCTTCAGGCTTCTGTATCTACTATCTGATGTTAACAGTGAGAAAAGGGCATGTCCTGGGTGCTGGAGGTCCTTAATAATGGACGCTGCCTTTCTGAGACACCGCTCCTTGAAGATATCCTGGGTACTTTGTAGCCTAGTACCCAAGATGGAGCTGACTAAATTTACAATCCTCTGCAGCTTCTTTTGGTCCTGTGCAGTAGCCCCTCCATGCCAGACAGTGATGCAGCCTGTCAGAATGCTCTCCACGATACATCTATAGAAGTTTTTGAGTGTATTAGTTGACATACCAAATTTTTTCAAACTCCTAATAAAGAACAGCTGCCGTCTTGCCTTCCTTATAACTGCATTGATATGTTGGGACCAGTTTCGATCCTTAGAGATCTTGACACCCAGGAACTTGAAGCTGCTCACTTTCTCAACTTCTGATCCCTCTACGAGGATTGGTATGTGTTCCTTCCGGAAATCCACAATCAGCTCTTTCATCTCACTGACGTTGAGTGCCAGATTGTTGCTGTGGCACCACTCCACTAGTTGGCAGATCTCAATCTTGAACACTCTTTCATCACCACCTGAGATTCCACCAACAATGGTTGTATCGTCAGCAAATTTATAGATGGTATTTGAGCTATGCCTAGCCACTCAGTCTTGTGTATATAGACAGTAGAGCTGTGGGCTAGGCACACACCCCTGAGGTGCACCAGTGTTGACCATCAGTGAGGAGGATATGTTATCACTAATCCACACAGATTGTGGTCTTCCGGTTAGGAAGCTGAGATCCAGTTGCAGAGGGAGTTACAGAGGCCCAGGTTCTGCAGCTTCTCAGTCAGGATTGTGGGGATGATGGTGTTAAATGCTGAGCTATTGTTGATGAACAGCATCCTGACATAGGTGTTTGGGCTGTCCAGGTGGTCTAAAACTGCATGGAAAGCTATTCATCTGCCATTGACCTATTGTGGCGATAGGCAAATTGCAGTGGGTCCAGGTCCAATTCTGGCCACCTCCTCTCTCATGCCTCAGTAATTCCCTTTACTCCACTGTAATACTGGTACATCTGACTTTAGCTTCTCCTTCTCAAATTTCAGTGTGAATTTGATCATATTATGATCACTTTCCCTAAGGGTTCTTTTACCTTAGGCAGCGCAGCACAGGGCAGAAGTGGCCTTTCGAATCGGGTGCTACTTTAATTTAGTTTTTAAATTTAATTTAATTTTAATTAAATTTAATTTTAAGGCACAATTAGGGTTTAGGGCAATGAATAACAGAGCGACTATCTACCATCACCAGATACTGCTACGATAGAGATCGCCCAAAAACAAACCTTCATGAAAATCTGCTGGTTAGATTGCCCGACCTCGGCTTGCTGAGGGAATCGGGCCTGCAGTGCTCGGAGTCACCTGATGCTGGTGACCAGAGATGGGGACGTTGTAAGTGGTGTGCGAGGAAGAGGAAGCAAGGCGAGCAGGCAGGAGTCCGTGTCAGGAAGAAAGCAAGCCCTAGCCGGCCGGCTCTCCCGTCCATTCTGCTCTCCAATGTCGGCTTGCTGAGGAAATCGGGCCTGCAGTCCTCGGATTCACCTGATGCTGGTGGCCAGAGGTGGGGACGGCATAAGCGGTGTGTGAGGAAGCGTAAGTGGGCAGGAGTTCGTGCCAGGGAAAAAGCAAGTCTTAGCCGGCCGGCTCTTCCATCCATTCTGCTCTCCAATGGACATTAAATTGGACTACAACTGTGGCAACGATATACTCGGCGAGAGTACAGAATCGGACGGAATCCTGGATGCCGCCATTCAGCTGATTATTTATGTAACAGATTTTCTCCCAAGCTATTGGACTACCAACCTACTGACCTCTGCTGTGCCTATTGTCTTGTTTATTATTTGTTGTAATGCCTGCACTGCTCTGTGTACTTTATGCAGTCCTGGGTAGGTCTGTAGTCTAGTGTAATATTTGCATTGGTTTACATAGTTCAGTGTAGCTTTTGTATTATTCATGTATCACCATGGTCCTGAAAAATGTTGTCTCATTTTTACTGTGTACTGTACCAGCAGTTATGGCCGAAATGACAATAAAAGCAAGTTGACTTGACTGGGCTTGACCTTGCTCTCTAATCAATTCCGGATCATTGTGTAACATCCAATCTGCAATAGCTCAGATAGCTCAGTTCTCAACCATGAGCTGCTAGAAAATGCCATTTTGTAAGCATTCTAGAAAATTCTCCCTCTTGGAATCCAACACCAGCCTGATTTTCCCAGCCTACTGCATATTGAATCCCCCATGACTATTCCCTTACTCCAATTTAAAACCTTCCCACAAGGATCCTACAAGTCCTTATCTACAGCTATCCTGAAAGTTAATGAGTTGTGATCATTGTTCACCCACTGAATGATCAGTCACCTGACCAGCCTCATTACCCAACACCAGGTCCAGTATGACCCTTCCTCTCATTGGAATGTCCATATCTTGATTTAAGAAACTTCCTTCATACACTTAATAAATTCTGCCTCATCTAAGACCCCTGCACTAAGAAGGTCAAAGTTTATATTAGGGAATTTGATATTCTCCCATGACAACAAGCCTATCATTTTTACACATTTCCTTAATCTGATTACATATCTGTTCCTCAACGTCCCGGTGGCTATTATGGAGTCTGTAGCACAATCCCATCAATGTGATTGCACTTTTCTAATTCCCGAGTTCCACCCAAACGAACTTAGTGTCTGACCCCTGCATAATCTCTCCCCTGAGTGTAGCTGTGATATTGTCCCTTATTAGTAGTGCAAACCCCCCCTTACATGCTCCTCTAACTTTTCAAAAACTTCGAAAGCATGGAACATTATTCATCCATTTCTGCTCCTCTCTCATCCAAGTTTCAGTAATGGCTGCAATATCGTAGTTCCAGCTCTACTGATCCAGCTCTAAGTTCATCACCCTTACCCATAACACTCCAAGCATTAAAATAACACACTTCAAACTATCTGACCCATTATACCTGTTATTTCAATTTCAGCCCTGACATCTACCTCCTGGACCGATCCTTCAATTATGGACCTGGTGATATGGTTCCCAGCTCCCTCCCAAGGTAGTTTAAACTCCCCTGTGTAGCATCAGCAATCCTCCTTTGACAGAATATTCATTCCCCAATGTGTTCTTTGTTTACTGATATGCCAGTAACCCACCAGATAGTATTCAGCTACCAAAGATGCTCAGCTGTAACTTCAGCAATCAAAAAAAGAACTAAAATAAAATCATGAAATTCATGTGATCCTTTTTTAGGTTAAGCAGATGGAATCAAAGGCTTTCAATATATATGGAATGCATAATGCAAGAGGTAAAATATGTACATACTCAGAGAGTCATTATCATAATTGACAAGTTATGTTTAACTTAAACTTACTGAATATGAAGTGTGCAATATACATATTGATGTCGCATTACATGTATTAATCAAAACCATTTATGTTGTCTTCAAAGAAGATTCAACCAGTTGCATGTACCAGTGTAAAAAGCAATTTATTCAGCAAATGAAACCAAGCATTTGTTTACAAATTGTAAAATACATTGCAGTTATATCTCACCTTAAGTTAAAAGCAATCGACTATAAAATCACGTCTTGTCAAATTGCTCAGCCTTAATTCCTGAATCTGACATATAATTTATGCATGCATCTCAAAATGCTAGTACACTCATTATAAAGTGCAAAATGATGATATATCAGTATTGTGTTAATTAAACGATTGGTGGATAATATAGCTTGTGCATAGACTCCTACTTATGCAAAGCTGAAAGCTTGATTCTCATATTTAAATTTTCACTGATAGAAATTCATTTTCAAAATTCTTCATTTTGTAGAAATAGCTCATTAATACTTTGTCTAGGAATCTAGAAACAGATATTGGGAGTATTGAGGGCTTGAGAGTACCTTTATAGATACATAGAACATCGTACAGTACAACACAAGAATAGGCACTTTAGCCAATGATATCTGTGCCAACCATGATGTCAATCAAAACTATTCCCATTCCTCCATTCCCCGCTTGTTCATGTGCATGTCTAAGTACACTGTCCTTGCAGAAGCCAATCCAAGCCAGCCTCAGCAAGAGCCACATGTATTTCTCCTGCTTTTTTTTATTGTATGTATTGTATTTGAAAATTGGTTATTTCAGAGAGAAATCCAGTTTGTACAAACCATTCGTCAAATCATGCTGATCTGGAAATTCTGAAATTTGCTATTGAATGCTTGTTTGGAAGGATTGTGGCCGAAGTATGTGGCACAATATGATTTCTGAAAAATATGCATTGTTTGGACATTTAGTTCATGTTGTGATGTCGTATGCCTGGGAGGGGAGGAAAAAGAGAGGAGGAGCCACAGTATTTTAGTAAAGTAAAATCCACAGTATTTTTGGTAAGGGGAGCAGACAAGATTTATCTGACTTCCACTGATATGTTGTTTCATTTGTGCCAGGATGAATAATGTCACAGAACATTTCCTGCAAAGGAATTAAGGAGTGAGGAGATCAATTAAAATTAGTAATTCCAGTGTAAATGCAGGAAGAGTTGTCCTTACAAATGCAAGGCTGGAGAGATGATGCAGGAGGGAGGATTCTAGATTACTGAGATGCTGGACACAGTTTTGAGGAAGCCAGGACTTGTACATACAGAATAGCTTTTGGGAAGGAATTTAATTGGAGCTGTGGGCAGGTTGGAACAAAAGCAGGAAAACTAGGACGAGAGAAGCAAAAATATGAATGTTAGAATGCCAAAGCAGAAGGCAGGAAAATCAAAGCTGAGAGGCAAATAGAAGCAGAGAACACAAAATGGATGATTATTAAAAACAGCAGTAAGGCAAGTTTAAAGGTTTTGTAAGTAATACATAAAGCACTCATGATAAGGTATGATGGCTAACAGTTTAAATGGAGAAAAATAGATATGATCTGAAGACATTACAGAGTCATAGCTGCAGGAAAATCAAAGTTCCAAACCTAACATTTGATTTCTAGAAGGAGAAGTGGGAAGGAAAAGGTGGTAAGGTAGTTCTGAGAGATGATCTACGGTTATCAGATGAAACTTGTGCAGAGATAACAAATAGCAAAAAGAAGAAGCCATTTGTAGAATTAATATCAGACTGTCAAATGTTAGCCATGACACAGGAAAGGATGTAAGTCAAAAATAATGGCTGCATGCAAAAAACCTGTAAATATGGAAGAATTTAATCTTATATATTGGATTAATCAAGTTGGAATGGGTGGTCATAAAATCAAATTCAGAGTGCATTTAGGATAATTTTCTAGATCAAAACACTATGAATTTAAACAATGAACAATCTGTGAGCAAGAACTTAGATGGGAAACAATTGTTTTCAACTTAAATAAAGAATTAAAATGGAATTGGGCTGCATTTGGCTAAAATGCTGTAGATATATAGACAGGAAAGACAGTAGGTGAGCTGGTAATGGGTAATTCATGGTATTTGGCAAAACTGCATCCATGCAAAGCGGTAAGATTCAAAACAGTTAAGGTGGTCATTAAAGAGAAAATGTGTGAGCATAGTCTACATATTACATTTTACCTACTAATGTTGGGTAGATGTTGTTTTTGAGTGGATTCCACATAAGATGAGTAGATTTCCCTTTGTCCAGGTAATGTGCAGCACTGCAGCAAGAAGCTTGTTAGAGATGAGCATTGAAGAAGATTGAGACGTTGAAGTGAATGTGGAAGGTGAGTGAGAGTTCAGTGCCGACTGCTGTCTTGTCTGTGAGTGGCCTAACTCTGTGTGGCTAGCTGTGGTGGGTGAGGACGCCACTACTTTGTGTGGTGTCCCTCTCTTTCGATGAATGTTGGTGATATTGGAAGATGTTATTGTGGTTCTGCGTTTATGGGCTGGACTATTGTGCTTATGGACTGTGGACTTCTTCAGACTTATGCTTTTATATTCTGTGTTCTTTCACCCATTCCTTTTCCGTTTTGTTGGGTGGGGACTGTGAGTTTTGGAGTTGATGTTCTTGTTGCGTTCTGTTAGTTTTTTGCATAGGGAAGGGTTGTTTGGGAGTTGATGCTCTACTTGCATTTTGTGAGGGGGAGGGGGGTTGGGGTAGATGATTGGGATGCCGTTCTTTTTTGTGTAGAGGAGTGTGTTTGATGTTTCTCTCTGAATAACCTTCAAGTTCCCTCTTTGTTTTGTGCCTAATTGGAGAAGACAAATCAAAGAGTTGTCTTTCTCTCTCTCTCTCTCTCTCTCCCCCCCCCCCACCCCCTGTGTAGTCTGGTCCAAGTGACTTATCCGTGTTCAGACCTTTCATTTTCCCAAGCACCTTCTCCCTCTAATAACAACTGCGCTCACTTCTGCCCATTGCTACTCTCAAACTTCCAGCATACTGTTAGTGTCTTCCACTGTGAAGATGGATGCAAATTACTTCAACTTCAAACTTTAAAGTTTAAATTTGAATTACATTTACTATCAATGTATACTATATACAACTTTGAGATGCTCCAGCGGGTCATGAAGTGTGTGAAGTTGACATAACTAGAGAGAATGTTCTTGGGAAACTGAAAAGTCTGAAGGTAGATAAGTCACCTGGACCACATGGTGTACACACTAGGGTTCTGAGAGGTGATGAAGAGATTATGGAGGCAAGCAGAATAGACAAAGGAGAGTTGGTTGATGTTGTGTATTTGGATTTTCAGAAGTTCTTTGCCAAATTATCACATGTGAGACTGCTTAACAAGCTGCGAGCACATGGTATTACATGGAAGATTTTAGCATTGATAAAGCAGTGTCTGACTGGCAGGAGGCAAAGAGTGGGAATAAAGGGAGCCTTTTCTGGTTGGGTGCTGGTGACTGGTGGTCTTCCACAGGGGTCTGTGTTGGGACTGATTCTTTTCACATTATATGTCAATGATTTGGATGCTGGAATTGTTGGCTTTGTTGCAAAGTCTGCAGATGATACAAAGTTAGGTGGAGGGGTGGGTAGTTTTGAGGAAGTACAGAAGCTACAGAAGGACTTAGACAGTTCAAGAGAATTGGCAAAGAAGTGGCAGATGGAATACAGTGTCAGGAAGTGTATGGTCATACAATTTGGTAGAAGAAATGAAAGGGTTGACTATTTTCTAAATGGAGAGAAAACATGAAAATCTGAAGCCCAAAGGGACTTGGGAGTCCTTGTGCAGGATCCTCAAATTTGCAGGTTTGCAAGTTTAATTTGCAGGTTAAGTCTGTGGAGAGGAAGGCAAGTGCAATGTTAGCATTCATTTCAAGAGGACTAGAATATAAAAGCAAGGATGTAATGTTGAGATTTTACAAAGCACTGGTGAGGCCTCCCTTGGAGAATAGTAAGCAGTTTTTCCCCTTTTATCTTTGAAATGATATGTGGAAACTGGAAAGTGTGCAAAGGAGGTTGAGAAACATGATTCCAGGTTTGAACAACTTGCCGTAGGAAGAGTGTTTGATGTTTGATGGCTCTGGGCCAGTCACTGGAATTCAGAATAAGGGGTGACCTCACTGAAACCTATCAAATGGTGAAAGGCCTTGTTAGAGTGGATGTGGAGAGGATATTTCCTAAGGTGGAAGAGTTCAGAGGAGAGAACCTCAGAATAGAGAGGCGTCCTTTTAGAATGGAGATGAGTAATTTCTTTAGCCAGAGATTGGTGAGTCTGTGGAAGTTTTTGCCACAGGCGGCTGTGGTGGCCAGGTCTGTATGCATATTTAAGGCAGCGGTTAATAGATTCTTGATTGGTCAGTGCATGAAGGGATATGGGAGAAGGCAGGAGATTGGATTGAAAATTGGATCAGCCACGATGGAATGGCAGAGCAGAGTCAATGCTCCTTTGTCTTATGCTCTTATGGTCTTCTCCATTCAGGCATCCACAAAAAGAAAGAAATCCAATAGAACCCACCAAAACCGAATCTGTCAAACACTCAATGTGTAAAATAAAAACAGAACAGCCCATACAAGCAATAAAAAGTAAGCAAATAACATTCAGAGCAAAAGTTCATGAATGTGAGTTCACAGCCATGAAGCCAGTTGGCACTGGCTTAGTTAGTTGCAGGCTATATCCTCAGTTCAGTAAACCATGACGAGCCATGAGCTGAACACCAGCCTGTCTATTGTATCAGCCCAGCCACCCTGACCTTTGCAATCTGGCCCAGTGATTAAATTGGTCAAACATTGGCTCTTTCCTCACTCAGGGATCCAAGCTCTGCTACTGTGATAGGTTCCTGAGCCTGGGCCATGTCACCTCAATTTGGCCCAGCGCTAAAACTGGTCAAACATTGGCTCATTCCTAGCTCTCTGGCCTGGACCCCGCTGTCTCAACACTGCCTCACCTCAGATCTACCGGTTTATTTCGATCATCTGCCATTTCCTTGTTCCCCATTTCTATCTCTTCAGCAAAATTTTCCACCAGTACAATGTTTGTTCTTACCTCTCTTTTACTCTTTATATATCTGAAAAAATTTGATATTCCCTTTGATATTATTAGCAGTTTATCTTCATACTTCATTTTTTTCCTTCCTTATGGCTTTTTAGCTGCCTTCTACTAGTTTTTAAAAGCTACCCAATCTTCTAACTTTCCATTAAGTTTTGCTCTATTGTAAACCCTATCTTTGGCTTTTATGTTGTTTTTGACTTACCTTGTCAACCACAGTTGTGTCATCTTGCTTTTAGAATACTTCCTCTTCAGGGTGTATCTATCCTGCGCCTTTCAAATTTCTCCCAGAAACTCCAGCCTTTGCAGTTCTGCCATCGTACCTGCTAGTATCTCCTTCCAATCAACTTGGGCAGCTCCTCTTTCATGTCTCCCTTTATTCCACTGTAAAATTGATACAGCTGACTATCCCATCTACCTCTCAAATTGCAGGGTGAATTTGATCATATTATGATCATTGTCTCCTAACGGTTTCCTTGCCTTAAAGTGGCTAATTAAATCTGGTTCATTACACAACACCCATTCCAGAATTGTCTTTTTCCAGTGGTGTCAACCACAATCTGCTCTAAAAAGCCATCTTGTACACAACTTTCGAATCCTCTTTCATGGGGTCCAGCATCAACCTGATTTTCCCATCTACTTGCATATTGAAATCTTCCATGATGATCATAACATTGTCCTTTTGACATGCATTTTCCATCTTCTGTTGTAATTTGTAGCCTACATTCTGGTTACTGTTCAGAGGCCTGTACATAATTCTCATCAGGGTCTTTTTACTCTTGTAGTTTCTTAACTCCTCCCACAAGGATCCTACATCTTCTGTCACCTCTTTCTAAGTACTTGATTTCATTTTTTACCAAAGATACCCTTCTGCCCACCTGCCTGCACTTTCAATACAAGCTGCATCCTCGGACGTTCAGTTCCCAAATATGATTTTCCTTCAGCCAAGTCAGTGATGTCCACAACATCATACCTACCGATCTCTAACTCTGCTACAAGATCATCTACCTTATTCTGTATACTGCATGCATTCAAATATAACTTCTCCTATTAGGGCAGGTGACAGATGTTTGTGTAGGGGAACACTTTGCATCTATTGATCATGCCATTAGTTTCAAGGCAATTATGGAAAAGGATAGGTCTAGTCCATATGTGGAGATTCTAAATTGTCAGATAGGATCTGGCAAATGTGGATTGGGAAAGGTTCTTTTCTGGGAAAAATGTACTTGGTAAGCAGTAGGCCTTTGAAATAAAAAAATAAGAGTGCAGAATTTGTAGGTTCCTGTCAGAAATAAAGGCAAAAAGAACAGGTTAAGGGATCATTGATTTTTGAGAGATATTGAGGTCCTGGTTAAGAAAAAGAAGATGCAGGGAGGAACTTGAAGAGTATGAGCAGATGAACCAATTGAAAATCCTAAGGGCTTCTACAGATATATTAAGAACAAAAGGATAGCAAGGGACAAAATTGCTCTTCTGGAAGCCTGAGTGTAAGCTATGCATGGAGCCCAAAGAGATGGGGAAGATCTTAAATGGAATTTCTGTATTTGTATTTACTTGTGAGATAAAAACAAAATCTATAGAAGCGGATGGTCAGAGTCTGATTAAGGATAGTCAACATGGCTTTGTGCATGGTTGGCCATGTCTAACCAATTTTAGAGAGTTTTTGGAGGTTGTTTCCAGGAGCGTTGATGAAGGCAAACAGTTAATGTTTACATGGACTTTGACAAGGCCCCACATGTAAAGTTGGTCAAGAAGGTTCAGTCACTTGGCATTCAAGAGGAGATAGTAAATTGAATTAGACATTCGCTTTGTGGGAGAAGCAAGAGAGTGGTAGCAGATGGTTGCCTCTCTGACTGGCAGCCTGTGATTAGTGTTTTCCTGCAAGGATTTCGGCTGGGTCCTTCATTGTTTGTCATCTATATCAATGATCTAGATGACTATGTGATAAACTGGATCAGCGTATTTGTGAATGACACTAAGATTGGGGGTGTAGTGGGCAGCGAGGAAGACTATCAAAATGGGATGAAAAATGGCAGATAGAATTTAATGCAGATAAGTGTGTGCTGTTGCACTGTAGAAGATGCATCAGCGTAGGTCTTACATTGTCAGCGGTAGGACACTGAGGAGTGCGGTAGAACAGAGGTATCTGGGAATGCAGATTCATTACACCTTGGAAGTGATATCCCAGATAGATGGAGTCATTAAGATGCTTTTGGAACATTAGCCTTCATAAATCAATGTACTGAGTACAAGAGTTGGGATGTTTTGATGGAATTGTATAATTTTAGGCCTGATTTACAGGATTATGTGCAGTTTTGGTCACGTACGTACAGGAAAGATGTAAATAAAATTGAAAGAGTTTGGAGAAAAGTTACAAGGATGTTGCTGGGACTTGAGGGCTTGAGTTATAGGGAAAAGTTGAATAGGTTAGGATTTTATTCCTTAGACCATCAAAGTTTGAGGAGAGATTTGATAGAGGTATGCAAAATTATGAAGGGTAAAAATTGGATAAATCGAAGCAGGCTTTTTCCACTGAGGTTGGATGAGTCTACAACTAGACATCATGGTTTAAATGTGAAAGGTGAAATGTTTAAGGGGAACAAGAGGGGGAACCATTCAGGATGGCTACGCAAGTGGTGGATGTGGGGTTGATTTCAACACTTGAGAGAAATTTGTATAGGTATATAGATGGGAGGGTTACGGAGTGTGATGGTTTGTGTGCAGGGTGATGAGACTCGGCAGATTAATGGTTCAGCATGGACCAGATGTGCCGAAAGACCTGTTTCTTTGTTGTTATGTTCTATGACTCTATGAATGTATTAAAGTTTTAAATTGTATCATGATATTGAAGATTGAATCAGTTGAGTAGAAAACTAACAATCCAGAGAAGTGTGAGGTAAATGCTCTTGGAAAGGTACAATTTATCTAAGGAGTGCACTATAAATGAAAGGATATGGAGTTGCGTGGAGGGGCAGAGGGTGCTTGGTGTGTAAGTCTGGAGATTCGTAATGAAGCAGGATGAATCAATAATGTGGTACTTCCCTTTCCTAGCTGAGGCACTCAATATACTGTAAGAGCAAAGTGCTAGAATTGAACACATTACAAGTTAGTTTGAATACATCATACAGTACTGATCACCTATTTACAGGAAAGCTGTGAGAGCAGCGAACAGGGTGCAGAGGATATTCATAAGGACTGCCAGAATGGAAAATGTAGCTGTAAAAAGAGGTTAGATAAACAAGGATTGTTTTTATTTGAACAGTGGAGGCTGAAGTGTTTAAAATTATGACAGACTGAGACAAGGTAAAGAAATAACACTTCTCTCACCTGATAAAGCCATACATCAGAGATGAAATGCAGAAAATCGTTTACGCTCTGAGGGTGATAGGACACTTACTGATGATGGAGGTGGAAACCCACAACAAACTTAGAATGTATTTGGATTTGTAGATGAGGAGCTATGATCCACGGGATAATTAGCCGAGATCTGAAGATGGATTTAAGCTGGGTGAAAAGTTAGAGATTTTTTATTAGTTACATTCAGCCTCCACATTTATGCAGGAACTGAAGCAGTGAAACTGCTTCAACTACAATTTTGACTATCAGTCTGAAATCTTGTACAGCTTTCACCCTAATCCATCATCTGTGAAATGAATGGAATTAGATCTGCTATCGGAATAATGTAAAATCAGGAGAGATGTTAACCAGGCAACATTGCTGATTTTATCAGCTTTTCATGAAGTTAGTTTAAAATTTCCCTCTTTATTTTTCCTGTTTGTGATTTAAATGTTGCTGCTTAAGCGATGCAGCAAGTAGAGTTGGATCTGAGGAATTAATGGAGTGAATTCACCCAAGATGACCAATACTGCTCTTAGTGATGCTAATCTATTCCCACACACAGTTTAGTCAGTGATTTGTCCAACCCAGTTCCCCTGGTGATAGAAATCAGAGCTCAGTGTTTAAACACAACAAAAATAATAAAGGGAAAATGTTTTTTAAAGTTAATTATAGATACTGTTTGCAATGGCAATATGTTTCACTTGCTAAAGTTTGAAATGATATGTTTCTGCTTGGAAAATAGAACATTTGGAAAATTCTATTTTTTTTTCAAATAAACTATGTTGTAGTTAATTCCAGTAAATATAGTTGGATGAAACAAGGATCATCTGGGAGACAGTGCAATTCATAGATAAGATTTGTGAGCGGGTTGTTACACCCCTGAGTGCAGCATTCTGTGAGTAGATGAGTGACCACGAGAGAGGTAAAGGGAGAAGGAAGTCAGTGCAGGGACCCCGGGGCCATTCCCCTCAGCAACAGGTAGACCCCTTTAGATACTGCTGAGGGGGATGACCTCTCTGGGCAAGGCAGCAGCAGCAGCACTGTGGTCGGCTCCGAGCATCAGAAGGGTAGGGTGAAACCAGGTGCAGCAATAGTCATGGGGACTCGATAGTTAGGGGGACAAAGAGGAGACTCTGTGCTAGCAAAAGAGACACCAGGATGGTGTGCTGCCTCCTGAGTACTAGGGCCCAGGATGTTTTTGAGTTGCTGAAGGGGAGGGTGAGCAGCTAGAAGTCATGGTACATTTTGGGACCAATGACGTAAGCAGGAGAGGGGTAGAGGTCCTGTGCAGTAAGTTTAGGGAGTTAGGAAGGAGGCTGAAGAGCAGGACCTCTGAAATGGTAATCTCCGGATTACTCCTGGTGCAATGAGCTAGGGAAGGTCAGAAGATAGAACAGACGAGTGAGTGGCTGAGGAACTGCTGCAGGGGGCAGGGTTTCACGTACTTGGATCATTGAGACCTTTTCTGGAGAAGGGGTAACCTGTACAAGTGGGATGGGTTGCACCTGAAATGGAGGGGAACCAATATCCTGGGAGGGAGGTTTGCTAATGCTATTGGGGAGGGTTTAAACTAGATTTGCAGGGGCGATGGGAACTGAAGAGGCAGAGGATGAGGTGGTTGGCGCACAAGTAGTGACAGCTTGCAGAGAGTTTATGAGGAAGGATTGTCAGATAATAGATTTAAGATGCACTCAGCCAGGTGGTTTGAGCTGTGCCTATAAGGAGTATCATGAGCAAGGTGGATGGACTTAGAGTGTGGATCAATGCATGGAAATATGATGTTGTGGTCATTACTGAGACTTAGATGTCTCAGGAGCAGGAATGGTTACTGAGTGTGCTGGGCTTAGATGTTTCAGAAAGGACAGGGAGGGAGGGAGGAAAAAGAGGTGGTGCATGGAATGCTTATCAAAGATATATCTGATGCACCATTAATAACTCTCTGAGACGTGAGGTGAGATATCGGCTTTTATTGACTGGAAGAAAGAACAAGCAGCAATTGACCACCGTACTACATCCTGGAGACTGAGGGCAGGGCTCAGGCCACAATCGCCTTTATACCGGGGTCTGTGGGAGGAGCCATGGTCAGTGGGAGGAGCCACAGGAGCAGTCAGCGGGGGGGCGTGTCCAGACAGGTATATGTAGTTCACCACAATATCATGGCTGCAGCAAAGGAGGAAGTCATTGTGGGTGGAAGTCAGAAACAGGAAGTGGGCAATAACTCTACTGGGTGTTTTTTATAGATCCTCCCCAATAGTAACAGAGATATTGAGAAGCAGATAGGAAGGCAGGTTCTAGAATGGTGCAATAATAACAGGATTGTTGTGATGGGTGATTTTAACTTTCCTAATATTGACTGGTATCTTGTTAGAGCAAAGAGCTTGGATGGGCTGGAGTTTGTTAGGTGTGCCCAGGAAGATCTCCTGATGTAATATCTCTGTAGTTAAGCCAATGAGAGGAGAGGCTTTACCTGATCTGGTATTGGGAAATGAACCTGGTCAGGTGTTGGATCTCTTGGTGGGAGAGCATTTTGGAAATAATGATCACAACTCTATCTTCTTTACCAAAGTGCTGGAGAAGGATAGGAGCAGATAATTTGGGAAAACATTTAATTGGGGTATGGGGAAATATGATGCTATTAGGCAGAAACTTAGGAGCATAAATTGGAGCAGATGTTCCCAGGGAAGTGCTTGGCAGAAATGTGGCAAATGTTCAGGGAACATTTGCATGGCATTCTGCATAGGTATATTCCATTGTGGCAGGGAAAAGATGGTAGGGTAAGAGAACCATGGTGTACAAATGAGGAAAATATAGCTAAGAAGTAAAGAAATGCTTTGAAAAGTCAAGAAACTAGGTGCTGTTAGAGATCTAGAAAATGCCAAGATTGCCAGGAAGGAGCTTAAGAATGAAATTAGGAGAGCCAGGAGGGGCCATGAGAAGGCCATGGTGAACAGGATTAAGGAAAACCCCAAGGCATTCTACAAATATATGAAGATCAAGAGGGTGAGCTGTGTGAGAATAGGACCAATCAGGTACAACAGTGGAAATGTATGCATGGAGTTGGAGGATGTAACAGTGGTACTTAATGAATACTTTGCTTCAGTATTCACCAGTGAAAAGGACCTTAGCACTTGTGGAGATGACTTACAGCAGACTGATATGCTTGGGCATATAGACATTAAGAAAGGGGATGTGCTGGGGCTTTTGAAAAGTATGAAGTTAGATAAGTCATCAGGTCCAGATGAGATCCACTCCTGGCCGCTGTAGGAAGTGAGGGAGGAGATTGCTGAGCTTCTGGCGATGATCGTCATCAAAAGGGACAGAAGAAGTACCAGAGGATTGGAGGGTTGCAAATGTTGTTCCCTTGTTCAAGAAAGGGAGTGGAGGAAACACAGGAAATTATAGACCAGTGAGTCTTACATCAGCAGTGGGCAAGTTGTTGGAGAAGATCCTGAGAGGCAGGATTAATGAGTATTTGGAGAGACATAATCTTATTAGGGTCATTCAGTATGGCTTTGTCAAGGGTAGGTCATGCCTTATGAACCAGATTGAATTCTTTGAGGATGTAACAAAACACATTGATTTATGTTTGTAGATAGAGTAGTGGATATAATATATATGCATTTCAGCAAAGCATTTGATAAGGTTACCCATGCAAGGCTCATTCAGAAAATAATGAGGCATGGGATTGAAGGAGACCTTGCTTTGTGGCTTGCCCACAGAAGACAAAGGGTGGTTTGTATTCTGCATGGAGGTCGGTGACCAGTGGTGTTCCACAGGGATCTGTTCTGGGATCCCTTCTCTTTGTGATTTTTATAAATGATCTGGATGTGGAAGTAGAAGGGTAAGTTAGTAAGTTTACTGATGACACAAAGGTTGGGGGTGTTGTCGATAGTCTGGAGGATTGTCAAAAGTTACAACAGGACATCGATAGGATGCAGAACTGGGCAGATGGAGTTCAACGCAGGTAAGTGTGACATTGTTCATTTTGGTAGGTCAAATTTGAAGACAGAATATAATATTAATGGTAGGACTCTTGGTAGTGGCGTAGCGGCATCAGCGCCTGACTTTGGAGTGAAGGTTCCCGACTTCGAATCCAGCCAGCTCCCTTACATGCATTCCATCTGTGCTGGGTTGAGTGTTAAATTAGCAACTCAGCCTCATAAAAATAAAGAAGCCTGCTAAAAAAAACACCATCACAATGGCGTCCCCATGACTCCACTCGGAGTTAAGGGCTTTCTTCTTCTTCTTCTTCTTCTCGGTAGTGTGGAGGAACAGCGAGATCTTGGGGTCTGTGTCCACCGGACACTCAAAGCTCCTGCTCAGGTTGACAGTGTTATTAAGAAGGCGTATGGTGTGTTGGTCTTCATCCACCGTGGGATTAAGTTCAAGAGCCATGAGGTAATGTTACAGCTATATAAGATCTTAGTTAGACCCCATTTGGAGTACTGTATTCAGTTCTGGTCACATTACAGGAAAGATATGGATACTACAGAAAGAGTGCAGAGGAAATTTACAAGGATGTTGCCTGGATTGGAGAGAATTCCTTTTGAGAATAGGTTGAGTGAACTTGGCCTTTTCTCCTTGGAGTGACAGAGGATGAGAAGTGATCCGATAGAGGTGTATAAGATGATGGGATTCATTGATCTTCTGGATAGTCAGAGGCCTTTCCCCAGGGCTGAAATGGCTAACATGAGGGAGCATAGTTTTAAGATGCTTGGAAGTAGGTACAAGTGGGATGTCAGAGGTAAGTTTTTTCCAGAGAGTGGTGGGTGTGTGGAATGCACTGCCAGCGGAGGTTGGAGAGACAGATACAATAGGGTCTTTTAAGGGACTCTTAGATAGGTACATGGAGCCTAGAAAAATAGAGGGCTATGTGGTAGAGAAATTCAAGGCAGTTTCTAGAGTAGGTTACATGATCAGCACAACATTGTGGGCTGAAGGGCCTGTAAAGTGCTGTAGATTTCTATGTTCTATGTTTTCATTGAAAGCATATGTTCTCATTGTAAGTTGTTTTCAAGAGAAAGCAAATGCATTTTGAATCATTTTGCACATTTATTTGTAATTTATTTAATTTCAATTATGCACTACAATTAAAAAAAACAGACTTTTATTGAAATACCTACACCAGTTACTTCAACAAAGCAAACAATCACCGTAATGCATTATTAGACGGATAAAATTGCTGCTCAATAAAAATCCAATAAATATATTTTTCTCTCTATTAATCATCATCTGAGCTTAAAATGAGTGTGTTACAGATGGATGATAACTAATTGGTTAAATTTCTGGATGCTTGTAATGTTTCTGATATAAGTACATTCAACGCCATGGTTCCCTGGGGTATGACAATGGATGGATGATACTAGTTTCCCATCTATCAGAAATCTGTTAGAAAAACTTCAACCAAGTGCATTTAGTACTAGACAGCTCTGATTAATGATATGGTTTCTGATTACAGAAAGAGGCCTTGGAGAATATTTTTCCAAGGTCATGGTCGGAGTTGGCTTTTCGTGCGATGAAATCTGCCAGGATTTAGGGTAGGACACTAGCATGGAATTTTGTCATATTATCTTTACAAACACCCTTTCAAAAGACAGGATGGTTAAATTTAAAGTAAATGTATTTTTTCAATAACCATCAAGGAATTTCATGCAAAGTATTAATCTGAATAAAACGTATCTGCATAATACAATACCAAACAGCCAATTTTGCATATGCATAGCACATTACACATAGTTATACTTCAATTTTCTGTGTTTTATTTGCAGCATTAGGTCCTGATGGAATGATATTGGTGCAGGAGATTAATGTCGTTTGCATAGCATAGCTGATTCTCTCATAAGTTAGGTGTGTAGGGCTGAGGAAATAAGTGTGTAATGGAGAGTAACAGAAAAGTAAGGGAAAGAATCAGTGATGGTCCTGAGGTTTTCAGTATCTCCTAGAAGGCTTTCTTCTCATGATCTTGGGAAAGCTGTTGATCAATATTTGTTGTTAAGATGGAGGTATATTAAAATAAGCTTAATTCTGACTTCTATCTGGTATTTGCTTACTTTTCCACAGAAAACGTCTAAATTTGTTTATTCCTCCTTGAAAGCACTTTGGGTAAATAGTTACCTTCCAAATACACGCTTACCTTTCCTCTAATCCTAGTATAAATCCCTTCAGGAATCTTCCTGTTCCTCTGCTGAGCAGGCTCTAAGCAAGCCATAAATAACACCTGAGGTGATTGAGTCTTATTGCTCTGTCTAACTTCTCTACAATTTTTAATGTGAGGGTGATATGGCTGACCAACGTCTTTCTATCTCCATTGCCACCCAATTGTGCTCTCCTGCATCAAATCCTGACTGTTTAGACATGGTCTATTAATTATCAGTAGCAATTGATCATCACATTTATAAAAGTGTGGATGGGCATTGGAGAATGGGGAATACAGAAAGCCATTTCTGTGGCTTTTAATGTGATTTCTGAATGATATGTTACCTGTGAGTACTTGGGTGAAGGATGTCACTGAATAGCAGCAAGTATCTGAAGTAGATAAGTGAACATCAAGAGGTCACAACATTAGCAATGAATTAGATAGAAAAAGTGGCAAGGACCTACGGACAAAGTTTATGAAGCTAGATAAGAGGTTAGAAAGCAGGACTTCAAATGCTGAAATCTAGGGATTACTTCCAGTGCCACAAGTTCAGAAGGTTGGAGGATAGATCAAATGAGTATATGGCCAGAGAGATGGAGTTTATATCAGGAAGAAATGGGCATTTTAAACAAATTCATCCCTGTCAATAAAGGTGCCTTTCTGAACTAGTCTTGATTGCCTGTATTTGGTCCATATCCCTTTCAACTTTTCCTATCCTTGTACCTACTCAGATGTCTTTTAAACATTATAACTGTACCCACCTGTTCCACTTCCTCTGGTTGTTCAGTCCAGACGTCCACCATCCTCTGTGTGAAAAACTTACATCTCAGGTCCCCGTTAAACCATCTCCCTTTCACCTTCATCCTTTGTCTCTAGGTTTAGACTCACCTATCCTTGGACTGTGACCTATCCACTCTGACTATCCACCATATCTATGCCCCTTGTGATCTTGTCACACCTTTGCCTTCTTTCATTCCAGGAACAACTGTCCTGGTCTATCCATCCTTTAATTACAGTATAACTCAAGCCTGCCAGAGCCCATGTCATCTTTCAGAACCTTTTCTGCACACTCCCTGTCTTAATCAGCTCCAGGATCATAATGATGAGCAGATGGATGGCTATCATGCACACAATATTTCAGGTGCAGTCTCACCAACAACTTGTACATATATAACATGATGTCCATTAGACCATAAGACATAGGAGCAGAATTAGGCCATTCAGCCCATCAGGTCTGCACTGCCATTCCATCATGGCTGATCCTGGATCCCACTCAACCCCATACTTCTGTCTTCTCGCCATACCCTTTGTTACCCGGATCGATCAGGAAATGATCAACTTCCGCCTTAAATATATGCACAGACTTGGCCTCCACCACAGTCTGTGGCAGAGCATTGCACAGATTCACTACTCTCTGGCTAAAAAAATTCCTCCTTACATGTGTTCTAAAGGGTCATCCTTCAATTCTGAGGCTGTGCCCTCTAGTTCTGGATACGCCCACCAGAGGAAACATCCTCTCCACATCCACCCTATCTAGTCCTTTCAACATTCGGTAGATTGCAATTCTTGTAGTCAAGGCTCTGACCTATGAAGGCAAGTATGCCAAAAATTCTTTGTCTTATCTTGTCTACTTGTTTTGCTGTTGATGGAGCAGGAGGGAATAGTTTAAGTTTCCGAGAGATTGGAAACGTTTTGTGGGATGAACGGGGCCTGTGCAAATTGAACAGCTGCACCTCAAGAACTCGGATCTTTTCAGTCATATTTGCCAGTACTCTTGCTGAGTATTTAAACTTAGCAGGGAAATGGTAACATCAGGAGGACTTCAGAAACAAAGCAGGAAGTGGAGATTAGAAAAATAGTAAATGGAATAGTATTCTACAGAAACAATAGCAAGCAAAAGATATTGAATCAAAGGGTTCATAAAGTTGCCAAAAGTAACAGTAGGCTTGAGAATTGGGACTATTTTAGACTATAGCAAAAGAAGACCAAGAACCTGATAAGAAAAAAACAATATAGTGTAAACATATATAAAAACAGGCTGTAAGGGTGTTCAGAGAAACCTAAAAGAGAAAGGACGAGTGAGTGTAAGTGTGGACCGTTATAGATGGACACAGAAAATATAAATAATTGGGGAGAGGAAACAGCACAGAAATTAAACAAACATCTTGTGTCTGTCTTTACAGACACTGCTAGAGATAACAGTGTAAATGAGGAACTGAATTCCCACAACCCTGAGTCTTTGTACCTCCCTCTGCAACTGGATCTTCGACTTCTTAACCGGAAGACCACAGTCTGTGAGGATTGATGATAACATATCCCCCTTGCTGATTATCAACACTGGCGCACCTCAGGGGTGTGTGCTTAGCCCACTGCTCTACTCTCTGTATACCCATGACTGTGTGGCTAGGCATAGCTCAAATACCATCTATAAATTTGCTGACGATATAACCATTCATGGTAGAATCTCAGGTGGTGACAAGAGGGCGAACAGGACTGAGATATGCCAAATAGTGGAGTAGAGCCGCAGCAACAACCTGGCACTCAACGTCAGTGAGACGAAAGAGCCGATTGTGGACTTCAGGAAGGGTAAGACAAAGGAACACATACCAATCCTCGGAGGGATCAGAAGTAGAGAGAGGGAGCAGCTTCAAGTTCCTGGGTGTAAAGAACTCTGAGGATCTAACCTTGTCCTCACATATCAATGTAGTTATAAAGAAAGCAAGACAGTGGCGCTACTTTATTAGGAGTTTGAAGAGATCTGGCATGTCAACAAATATACTCAAAAACTTCTATGTTTTTACCGTGGAGAGCATTCTGACAGGCTGCATCACTGTCTGGTCTGCAGGAGCTACTGCACAGGACCGAAAGAAGCTGCAAAAGATTATAAATTTAGCCTACAAAGTACCCAGGACGTCTTTAGGAAGCAGTGTCTCAGAAAGGCAGCATCCATTATAAAGGACCTCCAGCACCCAGAGTATGTCCTTTTCTCACTGTTACCATCAAGTAAGAGGTACAGAAGCCTGAAGGCACACACTCAGCGATTCAGAAACAGCTTCTTCCCCTTTGCCATCCGATTCCTAAATGGACATTGAAACTTTGGACACTATCTCACTTTTTTTTAATATAGAGTATTTCTGTTTTGGCACTTTTTAAAAATCTATTCAATATATATAATTGATTTACTTGTTTATTTATTATTATTATGTTTTATTTTATTTACTATCTTTTTTTCTCTCTGCTAGATTATGAATTGCATTGAACTGCTGCTGCTAAGTTAACAAACTTCACGTCACATGCCGGTGTTAATAAACCTGATTCTGAAAAAGATAAACGTCGGTCAAAAATAGCACAACACAAGGTGGTGAGTTTGAAGCCGACAAATTCTAATGATCTGTACGCTGTATAATGAAATATATAAAAATGAAATGCGCATGGAGAAAGTAGGTGATTTAGGTGTCATCTTTCTGAGCAACACACACAACATGCAGATGGAACTCAGCAAGTCAGGCAGCATCTATGGAGTGGAATAAATAGTTTGGGAGGAAAGCCTTTTCCTTACCAGATAGGAAGGCGGCAGAAGTTGTACAAGTTGGCTGGTGATAGGTGAGACCTCACGTGGGGGTAGATGGGTGGATGGAGAAGGGGGGTGATGAAGTAAGAAGCTGAGAGTTGATGAATGGAAGAAGTAAAGGGCTGAAGGGAAGGAATCTAATGGGAGAGGACAGTGGACCATGGAAGAAAGGGAAGGAGAGGAACCAGAAGGAGGTGATTGATGAAGAGAAGAGAAAGGGTGAGAGTGTAACCAAGAGAGGTCATGGAAAAAGAGAGGGGGGTGTAAAGGAATTATTGTTGGACATTAGAGAAATTGATGCTCCATGTATAGATTGCCACTCTGATCTTCCTTACTATCCTTTTGATCTTAATATAGCGGTTGAAGCTCTTAAGATTCTCTTTCATTCTGTCTGCTAGAGCAACCTCATGTCTCCTTTTAGGCCTCCTGAATTCCTTCTTAAGTGTTCCTTTGCATTTCTTATACTTCTCAAGTACCTTATTCGTTCCTATTTGCCTATACCTGTTATGCACCTCCTTCTTAACCAGGTCCTCATGATCTTTTGAAAACCAAGGTTCCTGAAACAGGTTATCTTTGCCTTTTATTCTGATAGGAACATATAAAGTCTACACTCTTAAAATTTCACTTTTGAAGATCTCCCATTTACCAAGTACTTCTTTACCAGAAAACAAATTGTCCTCATTTGCAGATCATTTCTGATCTCATCAAAATTGGCCTTCCTTCAATTTAGAATCTCAATCCGAGGACTGGACCCATCCTTTTCCATAATTACTTTGCAAGTAATGGGATTGTGATCACTAGATCCCCTACACAAACTTCTGTTACCTGCCTTGTCTTACTCCCAATAGGAGATCTAGTAACACACTCTCTCTATTTGGGACTTCTATGTTCTGATTAAAGAAACTTTCCTGAATACTTCTGATAAACTCTTTCGCATCCAGCCCTTTTACTGTATGGGAGTCCTAGTCAATATGTGGAAAATTATAATCACCTAGTTTCACAACCCTGTGATTCTTGCAACAGTCTGCGATCTCTCTACAAATTTGCTTTTCTAAATCTCGTGGACTGTTACATGATTTAAAATAGATCCCATTAATGTGGTAATTCATTTCTTATTCCTCAGTTCCACTCATTAAGCCTCATTAGACAAGCCTTCCTATCTTCCCAACTGACACTTCTATAAAATCTTCCTTGACTAATAATGCCAGCCCTCTCCCTTTAATCACTCCTCCACTATCTAAAACAATGGCACCCCAGAACATTGAGCTGCCAGTCCTGCCCCTCCTACAACCAAGTCTCGCTAATGGCTAAAATGTCATATTTCCACATGCTAATCTACGGCCTAAGCTCCTCTGCCTTGCATACAATATTTCTTGCTCTGAAACATATGCAGCTCAGAACAGCTCACCGTGCTCAGCCTCTTGAATCATGACTTTGTATGCAGGCTTAACAACAATTACTCCACAACAACTCTACTATCTATTCTGACACTCTGATTCCTATCCTCCCGCAACTTGGGCTTAAACCCTCCCACCCATTTGTGGCACTAGCAACTTCCCTGCTAGGATAATCATCCCCATCTAGTTCAGGTGCAAACTGTACCTTCTCTACAGGTTCCACTTGCCCTGGAAGAGAGCTCTAATATCCAAAAATCTGAAGCCCTCCCTCCTGCACTAACTCCTTAGCCATGTGTTAAACTGTATAATCTTTCTAATTCTGGCCTTACTAGCACATGTCATGGGTAGCAATCTTGAGAACACAACCCTGGAGGAGCTGTTGTATTACTCAGCACCTAACTCTCTGAAGTCACTTTGCAGGACCTCGTCACCGATCCTACCCATGTCATTGGTATGATGTAGACCACGACCTCTGGTTGCTCACCTTTGCACAAGAGTGCTGTGGACTCAATCCGAGATGTCCCTGACCTGGAGGCATCTAACCATCAAGAAATCTCCTTCTCATTCACAAAACCTCCTTTCTGTTCTCCTAACCAGAAACCTCCTATTACTACAGCTCGCCTCTTCGGCCCCTTCACTTCTGAGCCTTAAAGCCAGGCCCAATACCAGAGTGGTGTGAAGAAGAGCATCTCTGAAGGCAAAGTATACCAAACTTGAAGAGGATGGTCTACAACAGCAGCAGTTTGGTTTGACTTGAAAATGAATGGATGTTGAAGTATATGATCACTGAACACAGAGGTGGTTGGAGGGGAAGAGAAACCAGCAGGAAGATAAAGTCTTAGTGTTCATCCCAGGCCTGATGGGGCACAACTATATGCATTACATTTGGGTGTCAAAAATGTGAAAAATCCTCTGGTTTGTGTAAGATTAGGCCAGTCTGAGTCTTTTTTAAATATAGTAGATGAACTCTAGCTTAGAACTGAATTTCTTGATAGGCTAACTAAAACTGTATCCTATTTTAAGCAAACTGCACAAGAAGTAGTTCTTATTTCTGATTCCACAGAAGATCCTGGTATCTGTCCCAAGCCTAATAGTCCAGAATATATGCATTGGCTTGGGACTGAGCATGATCCAATCAATTTTTAATTTTATACATGAGCAGCCCTTTAGTATACGACATTAGCAGTGGAACAAGTGCACAAGCAACTGTAGAATGTAGAACATAATGCAGGCCCTTCAGCCTGAGGTCTGTGCCAAACTTTTAACCCACACTAAGATCCATCTAATCCTTCCCTCCCATATAGTCCTCCATTTTTCTATCATCCTTGTGCCTATCTAAGAGTCTCTTAAATGTTCTTAATATATCTGCTTCTGCCACCACTCTTGGCAGCTCATTCCATGCACCTAATGTAAAAAATGCTTCCTCTGATATCCCCCTCTATACTTTATACATTCCTCCAAATATCTTAAAGTTATTTGGGCCCTTTGTATTCACTATTTCTAGCATGGGGAAAAGTCTCCAGCTGTCCACTCTATCTATGTCACTTATCACCTTGTATACTTCTATCAAGTCACCTCCCATCCTCCTTTGATCCAAAGAGAATAGCCCTAGCTCAATCAACCTATCCTCATTAGACATACTCTAATCCAGGCAACATCTGGTTAAATCTGCTCTGCAATAACTCTAAATCTTCCACATCTTTCCTATAATGAGGCAACCAGAAGTGAACACAAAGCTCCATGTGTGGTCTAACCAATTTTGTGAAGCTGCAAGATTACCTCACAGCATTTGAACTCAATCCCCCAACTAATGAAGGCCAACATATACCTCTTAACCACCTAACTAACTTGCGCTGCAACTTTGAGGGATCCATGGTTGTGGACCCCAAGACCAACCGTTCCTCCACATTTTTAATAATCCTGCCATTAACCCTGTATTCTGTCTTCAAGGTTAACCTTGCAAAGTGAATCACTGCACACTTTCCCAGACTGGGAAATTCATCTGCCACTTCTCAGCCTGGCTCTGTATCCTATCAATGTCCCATTGATACATATGATAACCTTCTACACTTTCCACAGCACCACCAACCTTCACATCATCTGCAAATTTACTAACCCACTCTTTTACTTCCTCATTAACATCATTTATAAAAATCTCAAGGAACAGGGGTCCCAGAACAGATCCTTTCTGAACGCTACTGGTCACTGATCTCTAGGCAGAATACGGCCCAACTACTACTGCCTCCTGCCTTCTGTTGGCAAGCTAATTCTGAATCCACACAGCCAAGTTTCCCTGGATCCCATGCCTCCTGACTTCCTGAATGAGTTTACTATGGGGAGCCTTGTCAACCATCTTTGTTAATGAGTATTTAATGATTCCTGCCTTAGAAGTAAGTTTTGTTTTAAACCTCCACTTATTTGAGATTATTTAGTAATTGTCTAATATGTAGATTTTTGATGCAAAGTTACATAAAGTTGAGTAATGTATGTCAATGTGCATGATATATACAGTTGTTGTTTCTTTATAAAGTTAAGAAAACTAATTGACCCTTCTGAATCCTTGTTGACTTCTATGGCTATGTTATTTTTGCATAGATGACCTATTGATAATTAATTTTATAAGTTTACACATATGGATGGGATAGAAAAGTGAAGGATGCCTGGTTGTCTGAATGAGCTTTTGAATAAATGCACCACATGATGCTGTTTCTAAGTACAAGTACCATTACATTGACATCTCTATGGTAGGCTATAGATTCCTCACAATCTAGTCTCAAACCCCTCTATATTTTAAAAATGCCATTATTTCCTCCCATTTCCTCCTGGGGGTGTATTTACTTTGAGCCATGTCGTTGTATGATTCCATTTTATTTTCATGGTATTTTAATCAATATCTCTTTAATGTGAGAGAGCATGTAGTTGATGCCTTCCCATGTGAATGGTGGAGGAAGTAATCATTCAAAACATTTGCTACATTGCAGTCATTGTAAATGTCAAAGCAATCTGCATCTGCTGTGATTTTCACCTCCTACATTGGCACAGTGAAAGAGTTGTTTACTATTATCCTTTGACTCAACTAACATAGATTCTTCCAGACCTCTCCTTATGCTTCTTGTAATTATTCCACAACAAGGCCGAATTCTTGCTGTATTGTCAGTAATCTCCAATGCTTTGGGGTTGTTTCAGTCTGCTGGTAGGGATACTTCCAACACAATCTACCATTGGCCTGTAACTGCAATAAGTTGTTAATTGGTACTCTGCTTACAAAAGTCAATATATGTATTTTCAACCCCTAAGACTATTAACAGTATTTTGAGAATACCAGGTAACTCAATGGACAGAGAAGTAGTCAATAGCTTGAAAACACAATAATGCTTTACTCGTGTTCACTAATATTGATAAAGCACCAGGTGCTGCATTAGCTCATTAGATTTTTCATAATTCCATTGAAATTATGAAATTCCATTGAAATTAAACAAATTGATTATCTGGAATAAACTTGATCATTAACAGCAGATGGCATAGATTTGGATGGGAAAGATTCTACCAGATCAATGTCTTCAACTTCTTTGAAATCTGTGGGAGACCTTAGGGCCAATGAGCTAAACATTGACTCCAAATAACCTTGGATAAATGTTTTAATGGAAATTTAGCATGAACCTAAGGATAATAATCAGAGTGGAAA
Organism: Hypanus sabinus; assembly: GCF_030144855.1. NCBI lineage: Eukaryota > Metazoa > Chordata > Chondrichthyes > Myliobatiformes > Dasyatidae > Hypanus > Hypanus sabinus. Next base: position 50,778,524 of record NC_082715.1, read on the forward strand.
TTGGATAAATAAATAATCATTTCAATCTTAGGCTGAGGTACTGAGTGTTGGCAGCATTGCTATTTCTGAGCGAGCTACATTACCTGCATTCATTAATTCATTGGAAAGTTCAAATTTGGAGAGTACCAAACTAAGAAGAGTGGAATCAATAAAAGAAACTCATAAATTATATTATAGATTAAAATGTTAATTGGCATAAAACAAGTTAAACATCTGTACTTGGGGAAACATTATAAACAGCAAGCAAACTCTGTAAATGTAAATCTTAATGATCTTTTAAGAGAATTAATACTAATCATGTAATCAAAGCAGATCAGAAATCAATCATTAAAGTGTTTTACAACAAAGCCAAAACAGATTATAAATTTGAAAGAACCATAATTAAACTTTAAAATTACTATTCAAAGTATACTTTGAGTTTTGGATATGCTTCCGGGCTTTTAGAGATGTGATCGGTGAATACGCGAATGAGAAAAGCTAACTGGGAGCATTACCTTCAATTAAATTGTAAAGTTCGCTACAGTGGAAGCCTTGTGCTTTTGGAGGGAGGATATTAACATCTATATAGTGAGATGTGTCTGGCTTGACAGCTGTGTTCTTTCTTTTTAGAAACAGATGACTGATTGTCAAGAAAAATTATCAGTCTACAATAGCCTGAAGAAAGCATCCAAGAGTCGGGAGGAGGGGGTTGGAATTCTTGATATTATTGATTTACAGAATATCACTGAATAATTTCAGGTGAGCATCTATATGCATCATTGTATATCCTGATTCAACGTATTAACCGTGAACTGTATATCCCAATCTGTTTGATAATTGCAAATCATATATTCTTATTAAAGCCTGTCCATGTCTAAAGGGAGGAAGTTGTAGAGAGATTGTCCACTAAGTCTGTGTGGGTGGAAGTAAGAAACAGGAAGGGAGATATATATTCTCACTATATTGAGAATATTCTATAGACCCCAACAGCATCAGAGATACAGATCAGGAGGCAGGTTCTGGAAAGATACAAAAATAATGGATTGCATCTTTTCAGAACCTGCCTCCTGATCTGTACTTCAACTTCCCTAATATTGATTGGCAACTCCTTAGTGCAAAAAGATTAGATGGGGCCAAATTTGTTAGGTGTGTCCAGGAAGAATTCCTGATACAATATGTAGACAAGCTGACTAGAGGAGAGGCCATACTGGATAAGGTAATAGGCAATGAACCTGGTCAGATATCCGATCTCTTGGTGGGTGAGCAGTACTCTGCAGAAGTCTTAGGCACATATACATAGCTAGAGTGCAAAGAACTCCACAGATTCACAACTCTCTGGATAAATAAATTCCTCTTCAGCTCCATTCTAAAAGGACATTCTATTCTGAGATTGTATCCTCTGGTCTTATACTCTGCCACCATTGGAAACATTCTCTCCATATTCATTTTATCAATTTTTTTACACGGAGTATGGTAGATGCACAGCCAGTAGTGGTTACATTAGAGACACTTAAGAGACTCTTAGATGGGCATGCAGATGAAAGAAAAATGGAGGGTTATGGGTGAAGGAATGGCACAACATCATGTCAAAGGGCTTGTACTGTGCTGTATTGTTCTATGTTCTGTGTTCTAATAGGTCTAGACCAGGGGTCAGCAACCTTTACCACTGAACGAGCCACTTGGACCCGTTTCCCACAGAAAAAAAAACACTGGGAGCCGCAAAACCCGTTTGACATTTAAAATGAAATAACACTGCATACAACGTTTTTTTTGCCTTTATGCTATGTATAAACAAACTATAATGTGTTGCATTTATGAAATTGATGAACTCCTGCAGAGAAAACGAAATTACATTTCTGCATGCAACAAAAACATTTTGAACTCCGAAAAAAAGACGTTGGGTTGAAAGTTACTTTTAAGTAAAATACTCAATGTCTATTTGAGTCCTTCTTGTATTTATGAAAAACGCCGAACTTAAATTTTCCGCCAGCAGCAAACCAAAAATAACGTCAGCCAGCTGTCATCCTGAAAAATGAAAGGACTATTTCACTGAACAATGAAAAAATATGAATATAAGTAAAATAATAGGCAATTAAAATATTTATCATACTTGGTTAATGGGATTTCTGCTCCTGGACCTCAGCGCACAGCGTCTGCACATCAGGGCTGTATGACGTCACCTTCATCTTTACACAGGATCGCAAGCTGTCATCTGTGAGGCGTGCGCAATGTTTGTTTTTAATAAAGTTCATGTTGGAGAACACCTGCTCACTTACATATGTGGATCCAAAGATCGACAGGACTCCAAGCGCATACTTTTTAATGTTTACATAAATGTCGGGCATAGCATTCCATGTTTCGAACACAAGTTTGTCCGGTTTTGGAAGGTTTTCAATATCACTCCATTTGTGTTTCTGAGCAAGAACGGCCTTCTGACGGGCAACATCTTCAAGGTCTGCTGTCAAGCGTCTAAACTTGGACACCCATATGTCTTTGTCGGCTATGTCGGCCAGTTCCATCTCAAGATCAGGTTGACTCACACCTGCCAATGCAGTCGTATTCAGTAGAGATGGATCGATGCTTAGGGGAGTGACCGGGAAGGATAATGTGTTTTTTTCCTCTCTGAACTCACAGAAGCGTTTCCCAAACGATGTTTGCATTGCGATGATTGCAGAATGTAAATACTCCGAAATTATCATGTCGTGACCTTGTTTGAACTCTCTCAAATTGGGGAAGTGAGACAAAGTGCCTTTCTGTAAATCTCTGGCAAGCACTGTCAACTTGCGCTCGAATGCCAAAACATCCTCCAACATGTGCAGGGCTGTGCGTCCTTTCCCCTGAAGAGCTGTGTTCAGCGTGTTCAGGTGCGCTGTCATGTCTACCATGAAGTGTAGCTTTTCCAGCCACTCTGGCTGTTCCAGCTCAGGAAAGGTGAGCCCTTTGCTGCCCAGGAAAGTTTTCACTTCTTCCAGACACGCGACAAAGCGTTTCAGCACCTTCCGTCTGGACAGCCAGCGATAAAAACACGTTGTAGCGGTGTCAGTAAACTGCAGTCAAAGATAGCTTTATTCGAACTAAACAGCCTTGCTTTTAAGCCTCCCTCAACCCAGCCCCCATGGACGCAGATGCTGCAAAAGACGCGTACTCACAAACCCCCGTAGGCTATCTCCCTTAGCCGGAATGCTGGCTAATTGTGAGCCGTTTCGGATGTGCCAGGAAATGTGTCGCCACACTTAGATTGTACAAGATCACCATAATCTTCAAATTTAGAATTACATTTCAAAAGCTAACAAACTAACATAAAATACATTTTAATTAAATACTGACCAATTATTTCCCAAAGCCACAGGGAGCCGCAGCACAGAGGTGAAAGAGCCACAAATGGCTCGGGAGCCGCAGGTTGCCGACCCCCGGTCTAGACCATTGTTAACAGCTATTGAGAAAGAACAGTGCAGTTAAAAATAACATGTATGGTAATAACAAGATAACAAGGCTTTTGTAAATTCTGCCTGATGGGAGAGGTGTGGGGAGAGAGATTATCTGATGTGGGTGAGGTCTTTGATTATGCTGGCTACTCTATGGAGTATAGACAGAGTCCATAGAGGGGAGGCTGGTTTCCTTGAGGTGCTGAGCTCCATCCACAACACTCTGCAGTTGCTGCCAGACACATGCAGAGCACTTGCCTTACCAGGCCATGAAGCAACTATGGGCAGGATCCTGCTGACTTCAAACCAGCAGCTCTGGAAGCAATCCTTAGCTCTGATATTTACATTTCAGGACTGCTTTGCATGAGGTGCCCAGTGTGGAAATTGGATATAGGCAAGACGTCATGGCCTGGTACTGCAAACCGTTATTGTTCTCACCATTGAGTTCAGCGTCTCACTGGAGAGAAAGTCTGAGTACATTCAACAACAGGCATTAGCTTTAGACCTCAGAGAGAGAGAGAGAGAGAGAGAGAGAGAGAGAGAGAGAGAGAGAGAGAGAGAGTCCTCAGACTCAGCGAACTCTCTGGAGGGGCAGGAATCGCTGGGGGTGGATGCAGCATCGAGGCCTGATAGCTGAAGACAAACCGGTCATCAGCTCCATTACTCAGTGCCGATTAGAGCGTCAAGATTGATTAAAATTATCAAGGGTAAGAGCAGAAAACGAACAGGTATTCGGCGCCATCTGCCTGCGTTTCACCGGTCTCCCTTCATCCCGCTGCTGCCATCAGGTGGGAGATGCAGAAGTCTTGGCTGATGGGTTAGAAGGTAGTTGTTGCCTTGCAGCCATTGGGCTTCATCACCTCAGCACTGAACAGGCTCCATCGCTTTGGACTCACTTGCGGGGACTCCGTGCTTCACGTTCCATGTGATTTTTAAAATATTTTTTCACCATTTGTGCTACTTGTCCTTTTTTGCAAATTGGATCTATGGCAGTCTTGTTGTTTGTGATTTTTTTTAGTGAATTGTATTTCTTTGTTTTATGGGTGCCTGCCAGAAGATGAATCTCAAGGTTGTATATGATATACACAGCTTGATAATAAACTAGAACTTTGAACTGATATAGGAATGCCAAATATCTCCTGTATTTATAAACTTAAATACATCAACATAGAGCATAGAACTGTACAGCACAGGAACTGCCCATGATGTCAGGGCTTGAGTTCAAGAGCTGCAAGGTGATGTATAAAACTCTGGTTAGATGACGGTTGGAGTATTCTATAACTTCTGGTCGCCACATAGAAAGGATGTGGAACCTTTAGAGATGCTGCAGAGGAGATTTACCAGGATTTTGCCTAGATTAAAGAGCACATCTTATGATGATAAGTTGATTGAGCTTGGGCTTTTCTCTTTGTAGTGAAGGGGGATGAGAGATGATTTGATAAATACGATGGCAAGAAATGAGAATTGAAAGTGGGCAACAAAACGGAAGTTCAATTACTTAGGGAGCAGGATAATATCTGATGATGGAGCTGATGTTAAGATTAGAAGAAGGATTGGGATTGCTAAATGCACATTTGAGCAAGATACTAAAGAATAACATAATTTCTATAAGTACGAACCCAGAGTGGTGCGGTGCTACATTCATTCCACACTAACATATGGAAGTGAATGTTGGATGATATCAAAGCAAGATGAGGGAGGACTTGAAGTTGCAGAAATGTGGTTTTTGAGAAGAATGATGTAAATATTGTGTAAGGAGAGAATAACAAATGAAAAAGAAGAGCTGACATCATCAATCAGTAAATGGCAGCTAGAATTTCTGGAACATGTTCTGATGAAAGAGAAGCATGAACATCTTGCAGTGATGGGAAGGATTGATGGAAGAATAAGTCATGGTCGATAGTGCATGACGTTCATGAGTTATATCAAAGGATGGACAGGCAGAAGTTATTAGAACTTCTCAGATTAAAGACAGCTGGAAGACCATGATCGCTCACAACATACAACATGGCACGTGCTGATGATGATGACGATGATGAACAGAGGCATAGATAAGTGGGCAGCCAGTGACTTTTCCCCAGGGCATCAATGGCTAATATGAGAGGGCGTAATTTGAAAGTGATTGAAGAAAGGTATGGTGTGAATACCAGGGGTAGGTGGCCACTGCAGGGGGGTAATGGCAGAGGTGGATACATTAGAAATATTTAAGAGACTTGTGGATACGCACATGAATGAAAGAAACATGAAGGGTTAAATTGATTTTGGAGTAGAATAAAAGCCTGGAACTACATCATGGATTGATGGACCTGTACTTTGCTGTACTGTTCTATGTTCGTTAAAATATGGGGAGGGATCCTTTATAGGTTTGGCTGATAATCAGTCTGTTTCTGTGTCTAAATGATCCAAAAACTCAAAAAAAAGATCTACATAGTAGTAAAGCTTAGAGCATTTATTAAACTGGGAAGCGTAGTTGAATCAGAAGATATATTTTGAAATTATAGAAATAAGTACAATACATATTGGAATGAAATGTATTTATGAGTAAAGAATGGCAGATTAAATTAAATAGAGAATATAAGTGCTGCATTTGGAAAGAGAAAATAGACAAACTCTAAAGTCCGTGGAAAACTAAGGCAGAGGCTCTAAAACACTGAAGAATTGTAATAGATTTAATCTTAAAAGTCAAGCAACATGGCCACTGGTTTTCATCATCTGCTGCGGAATGCAAAAGTTTCTAATTACATTCCAAGTGGTCAGATACAATTTGAATAGATGCTATGGGGGTTTTAGAGAATGGAATTTAGGAGGAAAGAGAGTTTCAATGGAATAGAATATTTACAGTTGTTACATGTCAAGTGTCTAAATACAGGACTTTTTCCAACTGCTTTCCTTTTGTTGAAGCACTGTTACAGTATATTGATGTGAAAATATGAGAAGGGCCTGTTTTCCTGCTATATTTATCTATGAAAATCAGCAAGTCCTTCAGCAACACAACAGGTTCCAATATATTAGATCTTTTTTCCTCTTGTGGAGCTGAGGTATTTTTATCATGTTTTTTCTTTAAATAATACTCAACTGCTTTTGACGTTTATAATTTCCATTGGCTTTGAAGGCAGCTCTAAATACTTGGGGCTTATTTGTGGCTGCATTCTGAATGCTATAGACTTAGGGATACTCAAACAGAGGAATCACGGAAGGTAAGAGTTGTGATTTTTTAGCTTGTTCTCTCATGACATGTCGAGTGATTAAACCTTTGGATAATTTCTGGGTATGTTGACTATAAACTATATAAAAAACGGAAACGTGACCCCACTAATGTTCCCCATTCTTTGTGCATAATTATCTACATTTTATATGAGCAAAACCTTTTCCCCTTTGGTTGGAAAAGCAAAACAATGATTATGCAATTGTTGTATGTAGATAGAAATCCACGGGCTTCTCGCCATCTGAAACCAGTGTTCTGTGTATCAAGGATACATTCAGCACCCTTTACATTATTTTCTGACTCAGTCTACAATCATGCAAAATGTTCAGAGCAATGTTGCTAATGTGAGCTTTGCCTCACATAACTGAGTAACTCTTTTCTTTCAACCTCTGTTTGGTGGCTTTGCTACAGTCTAAATAAGATATTCTCATTTTAGAAATACATTTATTTTGGCATTTTCTAAATATCACAGAAGCAGATATTGGAAGCCCTGCAAGCAACAGTTAAAACTCGAAGGAAGTGGCACTTTCCACTAGGCGCTCAGTGTGCAGTGACTAATACAGAAAAGGCTCTTGAGTTTAATCACCTGTACGCACACTGATGTGAAGAAGCATCTAGGCAGATCAATTTGGAAGAGAGGAAAGGAGGAAGAATATTTCCAGGCAGTGTTCTAGTTACAAGTAACAGAATTATCTTTGTTAATTAAGCTTTACCGTGTGTGAGCAACACATAAAATTCTGGAGGAATGTAGCAGGTCAGTCAGCATCTATGGAGATCATATGCTCATCAGGAGTGAAAAGGAAGGGGGAAGAAGCCAGAGTAAAAAGGGAAGGAGTACCCACCACATTTAGCCACAAAGGGACATTTAAGAGACTCCTAGATAAGCACACGGATGAAAGAAGGCCATGTGGGAGGGAAGGGTTTGATTGAACTTAGACCAGGTTAAAAGTCAGCACAACATTGTGGGCCAAAGGGCCTTTACTAGGCTGTACTGTTCTACTCTCAACATTCCAATAACAAAGTTCAATGTAAATTTATTATCAAAGTACATATAAGTCACCATATACAACCCTGCAATTCCTTTTCCCAGGTTGGGTAATCAGTTCTGTGATGGGGCGAATAAAGTTGAGTGAAGTTATCCCCTTTGATTCAAGAGCCTGATGGTTAAGGGGCAGTAACTACTCGTGAACCTGGTGGTGTGAGTCCTGAGGCTCCAGTATCTTTTCACTGATGGTAGCAGTGAGAGGAGAGCATGACCTGGGTAATGGGGTCCCTGATGATGGATGCTGCTTTCCTGCAACAACACTTCATGTATATGTACTCAGTTGTGGGGAGGGCTTTACCCGTGATGGACTAGACAATATCCACTACTTTTTGTAGGATTTTCTGTTCATGGGTACTACTGTGTCTATACCAGGTTGTGATACAACCAGTCAATATACTTTCCATGACACATCTATTAAAATTTGTCAAAGTTTTAGATGTCACACCGATTCTTCACAAACTCTGAAGGAAGTAGAGGCACTGCTGTGCTTTCTTCGTAATTGCAGTTATATGCTGGGCCCAGGTCAGATTCTCCAAAATAATAACACCGAGGAATTTAAAACTGCTGACCCTCTCCACCTCATCTACTGTATTGGTGCCCCCTGTGCAGCTTCCTCTACGTTGGCAAGACACAAAATAGATCAGGGGACCATTTCATCGAGTAGCTTTGCTCCACCACCCACAAAGGCAGGATTTCCTGATGGCGATCCATTTCAATTGAACTTCCCATTCCCATCCTGGCATGTTGGTCTATGGCTTCCTCTACTGTCATGATGAAGCCACTCTCAGGCTGGAGGTGCAAACTTCATAGCCTGTCTAGGTAGCTTGCAATCTAATGGCATGAATGTTGATTTCTCTAACCTAATTTCCCTCTCTCTCCTTCTCCTTTTGTCCATTCCCCAATCTGTCCATCCTCAAGTCCCTTCTTTTCCCCTCAATGGCCCATCACCTCCCTATGCCCCCTTTCCCTTCCCTTTTCCCCATGGTCTTCTATTCTCTCCTATTTGATTCCTTCCTCTTCAGCCCTTTGCCTTTTCCACCTATCACTTCCCAGTTTCTTACTTCATCCCCCTCACCACCCACCTTCTTTCTCAGCCTGGCTTCACCTATCACTTTCAAGCTGTGCTCCTTCCTCTCCCACCCCTTCTTGTTCTGGCTTCTTCTCCCTTCCTTTCCAATTCGGAGGAAGAGTCTCAGCCCAAAATGCCAACTGTTTTTTTCTTTTCCATAAAGGAAACCTGACTTGATGAGTTCCTCCAGCATTTTATGTGAGAAACTTTGTGTAAAGTAATTTTGCACAAGTGATAATCAAACAATGGTGCTGCATCTTCAACTATTTTGCAATGAGATACTATTCAATACTATTCTGCCTACAATAGTGACATGCACAGTGGCATTCAATTGTGACACACATGTACTAAGAAGCTGCTCTATTTAGTGTTAATTGGCAAGTTGTGCTGTGTGTAGGTTGTTACACTTTGGACTACTTAAATTTGTTGACAGCATATTCACTTATGAAATCTCTGTAAATTCAGTCTACTAGCTAATGGTCTGTTTAGATCAACAGTGAATGGAAAATACGGATTGAGGTATTTAAAATTATGAACAATCAAATATACAGTATTAATGAGTAATTATTTTGTCATACTTTGTTTTTCCCCTTTGTTTTCTTTTTCTGTAAAATCTCAACTGTATTACAGAATATGACAGCTAAACTATTTTATTAAGTATCAACTTAATTTGTTTTTGTTGTTTATAATTTTCTTCTGATTGGTTAACCTGATTAATTTGAATCTTTTAACTAGCAATGTGGTGAAATAGCATGGTTAGGAGTTATGAAGGCGCATTGGCCAGCATGTATTAAAATGCCACGCTGAGGAAATTAAACCAAAAAGATGTTGCTCAGTATTGACAAATCATACATAGAAATTATGCCATTTTACTAGTAATTGCACTTTACAAATTCTAATTTATATTGGATAGACAATATTGCATTTTAAATGAATGCTATAGTTAAATATGGGTTGCAGTATATAATTAGTTATTTTTTATCTGTGAGCAGGAGATAAAGGCTTTTGCAAACCGGTGGCTGATTATTGATGTTTTGCTATTTTGAAGGTTGTTGAGTCACGACTGCCGCCTTTGTGATAGAATGCAAAAATATTCTGTGCCTTTGTGTGTATCTTGCCACATTTTCATGAAAGGCTTCCTTGTTGAATGCTCTGTGTTTAATTTCAACATAACTAGAAATTCCAGTTTCTTGTCTGGGATGCAAATGCAGTATATTAGGGTAAACTATGTAATATCTGAGCAAAAGGAACCCTTTGCCTCTGCGTACAGCACACACATCACTGCCACTCATTTGTCCATTCAGTGGCACCCACACATTTAGCCACGTTATCATTCTGTCACTCACTCACCCACTCAATTCATTTTTTTTTGAGTATTTGGACCTGCCACTGGTTCACATTAGCTTTCTCTGGAGATTATTATTGTATTATTCATGGAGCAACCCTATACATCTTTGCCATGCACCCACTGATAATACTGACACTGGCACTTTGATGAAGATCTAAGATTTCTGCTCCCTATTCAAATAAAGCAAAGCATACAGGTTCCAGGCCTGACATGCCTTAAGGCATTGAAAGTGGGATTTTCAACAATACAGGAGAAAACAATAGAAAACAATAGAATCTCAATGTTCATGCAGGAAGGAAGCATAATGTGATAGTACAGAAGACCATAGAGCTCATCTGGTCATAGAATTATCATTTCATTAAGAGAAAGAGCCTCACGGTTGAAGGATGAAAACATGTCGAAGTGAAGTGCTGTGGTGGAAGCCTTAGGCCTTTTGCATAGCTTCAACTGCAGAAACTGGAGAGGGTAAAGGTGTCCCCAAGAACCTAAAAACTGAAAAGCAAAAGATGATGGGAATACAAAGTGAAAATAAAGTAATCAGGAAATAATCAGCAGTTGAAGCAGTATCTATGAGAGAAAAGCTAAGTTAACATTACAGGTTAACCTTATATCAAGATTGACTTTTCATCAAAAAGATTTCAGTGAAAGGCCTTGGGGACCTGAAACACTAATCAGTCTCTCTTTCTGCAGATGTTGAGTATTTGTAATATTTTCCACTCTTATTCAGGACTCTCCAATGAATCAATTTTTAAGTTTTTTTTCCTTTACCAATTCTCAGCTTTCCATCCTTCCAAAGCTTGAATGCTGGGGAAAACTCTTTTAAGTTTGAAAATTAAAGCTATGATGGAGCTGTGATGTTGTGGCCATTGCAGAGACTTGGATGGCTCAGGGGCAGGAATGATTACTTCGAGTGCCAAGCTTTAGATGTTTCAGAAAGGACAGGGAGGGAGGCAAAAGAGATGAGAGTGTGGCATTATTGATCAGAGATAGTGTCACAGCTGCAGAAAAGGAGGAAGACATGGAGGGTAAACACAAAGTATACTGCAGATGCTGTGGTCAAATCAACATGTAGAAACAAGCTGGATGAACTCAGCAGGTCAGGCAACATCCATTGAAAGGAGCAGTCAACGTTCGGGCCAAAACGTTGACTGCTCCTTTCAATGGATGTTGCCCGACCTGCTGAGTTCACCCAGCTTGTTTGTAAGACATGGAGGGATTGTCTACGGAGTCTCTGTGGGTGGAAGTTAGGAACAGGAAGTGGTCAATAACTCTACTGGGTGCTTTTTATAGACCACCCAAAAGTAACATTGAGGAGCAGATAGGGAGACAGATTCTGGAAAGGTGTAGTAATAACAAGGTTGTCGTAGTGGGAGATATTAATTTCCCAAATACAGTATCGATTGGCATGTCCCTAGAGCGAGGGGTGGAGTTTGTTAGGTGCGTTCAAGAAGGTTTCTTGACACAATATGTAGGTAAGCCTACAAGAAGAGAGGCTGTACTTGATCTGTTATTGAGAAATGAACCTGGTCAGGTGTCAGGTCTCTCAGTGGGAGAGCATTTTGGAGATAGTGATCACAATGCTATCTCCTTTACCATAGCTTTGGAGAGGGATAGCAATAAACAAGTTAGGAAAGTGTTTAACTGGAGTAGGGGGAAATATGAGGCTATCAGGCAGGAAATTGGAAGCATAAATTGGAAACAGGTGTTCTCATGGAAATGTACAGAAGAAATATGGCAAATGTTCAGGGGATATTTGTGTAGAGTCCTGCATAGATACATTCCAATGAGACAAGGAAAGGATGGTAGGGTACAGGAACTGTGGTGTACAAAGGCAGTTGTAAATCTAGTCAAGAAGAAAAGAAGAGCTTATGAAAGGTTCAAAAAACTAGGTAATGACAAAGAACTGGAAGATTATAAGGCTAGCAGGAAGGAGCTCAAGAAAGAAATTAGGAGAGACAGAATGGGGCCATGAGAAAGATTTGGGGGACAGGATTAACGACAACCCCCTAGGCATTCTCCAAGAATGTTACGAGCAAGACAATAAGATGTGAGAGAATAGGACCAATCAAGTGTGTCAGTGGAAAAGTATGTTTAGAACAGGAGGAGACAGCAGAGGTACTTAAAGAATACTTTGCTTCAGTATTCACTATGGAAAAGGATCTTGCCAATTGTAGGGATGACTTACAGTGGACTGAAAAGCTTAAGCATTAAGAAAGAGGATGTGCTGGAGCTTTTGGAAAGAATCAAGCATCCAGGCTACTGTGGGAGGCGAGGGAGGAGACTGCCGTTACTCTGGTGATAATCTTTGCATCATCAATGGGGACGGGAGAGGTTCTGGAGGATTGGAGGGATGTGGATGTTGTTCCTTTATTCAAGAAAGTGAGTAGAGATAGCTCTGTAAATTATAGACCAGTGAGTCTTACTTCAGTGGTTGGTAAGTTCATGGAGAAGATCTTGAGAGGCAGGATTTATGAACATCTGGAGAAGCGTAATATGATTAGGAATAGTCAGCATGGCTTTGTGAAAGGCAGGTCATGCCTTACGAGCCTGATTGAATTTTTTGAGGATGTGACTAAACACATTGATAATGGTAGAGCAGTAGATGTAGTGTATATGGATTTCAGCAAGACATTTGGCAAGGTACCCCACGCAAGGCTAATTGAGAAAGTAAGGAGGCTGGGATCCAAGGGGACATTGCTTTGTGGATCCAGAACTGGCTTGCCCACAGAAGGCAAAGAGTGGTTGTAGATGGGTCATATTCTGCATGGAGGCCAGTGACCAGTGGTGTGCCTCAGGAATCTGTTCTAGCACCCATACACTTAGTGATTTTTATAAATGACCTGGATGGAGAAGTGAAGGGATGGGTTAGTAAATTTGCTGATGACGCAATAGTTGGTGGTGTTGTGGATAGTGGTGGAGGGCTGTCAGAGGTTACAGTGGGACATTGATAGGATGCAAAAATGGCTGAGAAGTGGCAGATGGAATTCAATCCAAATAAGTGTGAAGTGGTTCATTTTGGCAGGTCAAATATGATGGCAGAATATAGCATCAATGGTAAGACTCTTGGCAGTGTGGAGGATCAGAGGGATCTTGGGGTCTGAATTCATAGGACACTCAAAGCTGCTGTGAAGGTTGATTCTGTGGTTAAGAAAGCATATGGTGCATTGGCCTTCAATAATTGTGGGATTGAGTTTAGGAGCTGAGAGGTAATGTTGCAGCTATATAGGACCCTGGTCAGGCCCCACTTGGAGTACTGTGCTCAGTTCTGGTTGCGTCACTACAGAAAGGATGTGGAAATCATAGGAAAGGTACAAAGGAGATTTACAAAGATGTTGCCTGGATTGGGGAGCATGCCTTATGAGAATAGGTTGAGTGAAGTTGACCTTTTTTCCTTGGAGCAACGGAGGATGAGAGGTGACCTGATAGAGGTGTTTAAGATGATGAGAGGCATTGATCTTGTGGATAGTCAGATGCTTTTTCCCTTGGCTGAAATGACTAGCACGAGAGGGCACAGTTTTAAGGTGCTTGGAAGAAGGTACAGAGAAGATATTAGGAATAAGTTTTTTATGCAGAGAGTGATGAGTGCATGGAATAGGCTGCTGGCGATGGTGGTGGAGGCTGATACGATATGGTCTTTAAAGTGACTCCTGGACAGGTATGTGGAGCTCAGAAAAATAGAGAGCTATGGGTAACCTTAGGTAAATTCTCAGGTAAGGACATGTTCGGCACAACTTTGTGGGCTGAAGGGCCTGTATAGTGCTATGTGCTTTCTGTGTTTCTATTAAGAAAATTCATATGGGGAATTGTTAGGGTGAATCTTTTTCCCAGGGAATGGAAACCAAAAAGAAGAAAGGATAGGTTTAAAGTGAGAGGGGAATGGATTTAAAAGGGACCTTAGGGTTCAGCTTCTTCATGCAGAGGATGATGCTTATATGCAACAAGTAGCCAGAAGAAATTATTGAGGTGGGCCAAGTAACAACAGTTAAAGAACTCTTGGATTGGTACATAGATAGGAAAGACTTAGAGGGATAAGGGCCTGATTGGGCATTTTAGTCAATTGGAGGATTTGGGCTAAAGGAATGTTTCCATGCTGTATTAATCTACAATTCTCCGAGTCTAAAAAAATTCATGATACAGGATTTTTCTTTCATCTACAGCTGTTAATCTCACTGGCTTTATCTCAGCTGCCCCATTCTTCTCAATTAAATTAATACCAAAATATTTTTTCATAAACAAGATAAAAAACTGCAAATGCTGGAAATCCAATTAACACATACAAAGTGCTGGAGGAACTCAGCAGCCCAGCCAGCATCAATGGAAAAGAGTGAAGAGTCAATGTTTTGGGCTGAGTCCCTTCATCAGGACTGGAGAAAGATGATGAGAATTCAGGATAAGAAGGTGGGCGGGGTGGGGAGGAAGAACTATAAGCTAGTAGGTGATAGGTGACACCAGGAAAGGGGGAGTAGGAGGTAAAGAGCTGGGAAGTAGAATGATGAAAGAGGGAGCTGATGGGCAGGCAAAGAGATAAACTGATAGCGGGGAAAGGGGATGGGGAATAGATAAGGAGGGGGTAGAGCCTCTCTCTCTCACCTTATCTCCTTTACCTTCCTCTGGTGCTCCTATTAGATTCCACCTTCTGCCCTGTATCTCTTTCACCAATCAACTTCCCAGCTCTTTACTTCGCCCATCCCCCTTTCAATCACTTTGTGTTTTTTCCTTCCCTCCTTCTAACTCTGATTCCTCCTCTTTTTTTCTCTAGTCCTGTTGTAAGGTTTTGGCCTGAAACATTAACTGTATTCTTTTCCAGAGAGGCTTCCTGGCTTACTGAGTTCCTCCAGCATTTTGTGTAGTTTCCAGTGTTTTTTAGTGTTACTTATTTTTGGGATCTGGGCAACACTGGCAGCATTTATTTATCATCTTTAATTCCCCTTGAGAAGGACATGGTGAGCTGTGTTCCTGATCCATAGGCCTTTCTCGTGAAGGTAATCCCACAGTGTTGTTGGGTAGGGATTTTTATGATTTATACACAATGCCGGTGATAGTTCCAAATAATGATGGTTTCTCGTGTGGACAGGAGCCTGCAGGTGGTGGTGTTCACTGGTGCTTGCCACCCTTTTTGTACTTTATGTACTTGATGTCACAGGGTTGTAAGGTGTGGCTGGAGCTATTGGGAGTGATGGAGAGAACACTTGACGTGGTGAATGTGATGCCACTCATCTGGGCTGCTTTGCCCCGGAATATGTTGAACTTCTGAAATAAAGTCACAGTCACACTGATCCATGTGGAGAGTAATTCAGCAAACTCCTGACTCATGCAGTGCAGATGGAAAAGATTTAGGGAGCCTGGAGGTAAACTTCCACTGAGAATACTTCAGTGCTAATCTAATCTTGTGGTTGAACCAATTCAGTCTCTGGAGAATAGTAATCTGTTCATTCACAACAACTCTAAAAGGCTGTTGATGAGAAGAGTGGAGACTCACAATGGGAATGCTATTGAACATCAAGGTTTGAGATCTATTCTGAAGACTTTTACCCTTTCTCTTAAGATCCATATAAAGATCCAGTTACTCCTTTTATTGACTTTCTTTTCTCTTGGTATCTTCACTGTGGTAATTGATAGTGGATTTCAGAAAAGGTAAGATTAGGGAACAGACATCTGACCTCAAAGAGGGATCATAAGTGGAAAGGGTGAGCATTTCCAAGTTTCTGGGTGTCAACATCTCTGAGGATCTATGCTGAGCCCAACATATTGATGGACTTACTAAGAAGGCACGGAAGTGGCTATATTCCATTAGGAGTTTGAGGAGTTCTGGTATGTTAACAAAACACACACAATTTTTTACAGATGTACTGTGGAGAGCATTCTAACTGGCTGCATCACCATTTGGTATGGGGAAAGGTACTGCACAGGATCAGAATAGGCTGCATAAAGTTGTAAACAGTCAGCTCCATCAAGGGTACTAGCCTCTCCAGCATCCAGGACATCTACAAGGAGTGATGTCTCAAAAAAGGCAGCATCCATCATTTAGGACTCCCATCATCCAGGATGTGCCCTCCTCTCATTGCTGCCATCAGAGAAGAAGCCTAAAGGCACACAATCAATGATTTAGGAACAGCTTCTTTCCCTCTGCCATCATTTCTGAATGGACACTTTCACTGCTTTTTTGCACAACTTATTTAATTTAACTTAAAAAGTACACACACACACACACACACACACACACACACACACACACACACACACACACACACACACACACACACACATGCACACACACACACACATTCAGTTTTTATTATTATGTATTGCAATGTACTGCTGCAACATAGCAATGAATTTCCAGTGACATTAAAACTGATTCTGATTCTGATCTGATCTAAAATCAGGACTCATAACTTCTAATCCCATTGCCACTTTTTATTTTACCTTTCCATCTCTCCTATCTCCTTTGAAACTTCATTTCTAACCATGGTCATCTACTGGGGGTTGAAATTAAATGAACTAATGTCTTTGGGGTTAATACTTCCCTGTTAGGGGACGGGAACATGAGTGCTTGGTGCAGTTAAAGTTAAAGTGAAGTTTACTGTCATATATACAATAACTTGTGCACAGGTGCAATCAAGAACTTCCTTCCAGCAGCATCAAAGGCACATAGCATCATATAAGCTAGATTCACATGAAAGCAAATTAAAGTATGCATACACAATTTCTACAAGAAAACACCTAGAAGAGAGAGAGAAAAAAATATTTGTGTGCAAATTGGTCATAATAGTCATAATCTGGATACTTCTAACAGTACATCTATGAAAGTTTGTTAGAGTGTTCATTGTCAAGCCAAACCTCCTTGACCTCTGAAGAAAGTAAAGGCTCTGGTGCACTTTCTTTATGATTGTATTTATGTGCTGTGCCCAGGATAGGTTTATGCTCAGGAATTTAAAGCTGTCGGTTCTCTCCAACACCAATCCCTCAATGTAGACTGGCACTGGTGCATGTTCAATTTCCTTCCCCTTTCTGAAGTCAGCAAAACTCTAATTTTGCTGACTTTAAGTGAGAAATTGTTTTTCTAGTTCTACTCAACCAGGTGACCCAGATCGCTTCAGTACGCTGACTCAATGCGATCAGTGATTCAACCAACAGTGGTGTCACCAGCAAGTTGGAAGATGGCTTTGGATCTGTCACGCCCGATCGAGAGTAAAGCCGGGGGTAAGCATGCACTAATGCTGATGATTGGCAAGGAGGAGACGTTGTTATCAATCTTCACTGATAGAGGTCTGCTGATGAGGAAGCTTACAGTTGCAAAGGGAGGTACAGAGGCCCAAGTCTTGAAGTTTAATGATTACTTTTGATTAACTTACTGTTAATTGCATGTTTCTTTACTAGTTTATTTCTTCAGCTTTTCTACAATGAACAGGGTAAAAGAGCGTTATCTGAAACACAGTTTAATATCACTTGGAACTTTAACCTGCTTTTATTAGGTTGCTTTTTAAAATACTGTCGCAGCAGTACAAGAAACCAAAAAACAAAAAATTTCTCAGTAGAGACAAATATTATTGGGTTCAGCATGACATAAAATAAATATAGAGATTGTCAAAATATTACATTTTTTCATTGAAGTATTGTCCTTTACTGCTCCTAACTAATAACTTCTGTGATCCTTAAAATCTTTTCTTATGCTGGTTAGAGAGGTGTTTGTTTTTGCTATCTCCTTATTCATTGTTTTCCTCACTCTTACCGGATTGGTGTAGTTGTATGTTGGTGACCTAATGTGTAAGAGTTGGTTTGTTCCATGTGTCACTATGTCATTGTTGTGTGGAATCCTTTGCCTTAATATTCCATTGCAGAGCATGGTATTTATGTATAGTGATGATTTGCAAAGTGGATGCAGAGTTCCCTGTAGATGAATACCCCTGGCTTCTTAATTAACGATCAAACTCTATTGTTCTTGGCAAGCTGTGATGTTTTCTTCAGAATTACTTCAACCCTAAACATTTGTACCACTTTCCCATATCCACCTGCTAATATCTTTTCCCTTCTTTTTACATTCCAATCCCTCTTCTTTCCCAACAGCCCACTCCCACTCAGCCATGGTGGGTTATCATGCAGGAAAGCATCAGTATGCAGTTTGCATACTGACCCATGTACTGGTTTTACCAGCATGTCCTCCTGGGTCCTTGAGGCCTCCATCAAAACTTAGGTGAATTCCTGTTTAGCAGTAATGGAAGAACTTCACAGCCAGATCTCTCTTTTGCGTTATGCTGTTGTGCTGAGTTATTTTGTTAAATTCTGTTTAGGTTGCAAGGCTTTTAAGGTCTAATGTCTTTGTAGTGAGTGCAGGGACCAGTGAGCAGTGAGTGCAGGGACCAGTGAGCAGTGAGTGCAGTGAGTGCAGTGAGCAGTGAGTGCAGGGAGCAGTGAGCAGTGAGCAGTGAGCAGTGAGCAGTGAGCAGTGAGCAGTGAGTGCAGGGAGAAGTGAGCAGGGAGCAGTGAGTGCAGGGAGAAGTGAGCAGGGAGCAGTGAGTGCAGTGAGTGCAGGGAGCAGTGAGCAGTGAGTGCAGTGAGTGCAGGGAGCAGTGAGTGCAGGGAGCAGTGAGCAGTGAGAGCAGGGAGCAGTGAGCAGTGAGAGCAGTGAGCAGTGAGCAGTGAGTGCAGTGAGCAGTGAGAGCAGTGAGCAGTGAGTGCAGGGAGCAGTGAGCAGTGAGTGCAGGGAGCAGTGAGCAGTGAGTGCAGTGAGCAGTGAGCAGTGAGAGCAGTGAGTGCAGTGAGCAGTGAGCAGTGAGAGCAGTGAGCAGTGAGTGCAGGGAGCAGTGAGCAGTGTGTGCAGTGAGCCGTGAGAGCAGTGAGCAGTGAGTGCAGGGAGCAGTGAGCAGTGAGTGCAGGGAGCAGTGAGCAGTGTGTGCAGTGAGCAGTGAGAGCAGTGAGCAGTGAGTGCAGTGAGCAGTGAGCAGTGTGTGCAGTGAGCAGTGAGAGCAGTGAGCAGTGAGTGCAGGGAGCAGTGAGCAGTGTGTGCAGTGAGCAGTGAGAGCAGTGAGCAGTGAGCAGTGAGCAGTGAGTGCAGTGAGCAGTGAGTGCAGGGAGCAGTGAGCAGTGAGCAGTGAGTGCAGGGAGCAGTGAGCAGTGTGTGCAGTGAGCAGTGAGAGCAGTGAGCAGTGAGCAGTGAGCAGTGAGTGCAGGGAGCAGTGAGAGCAGTGAGCAGTGAGTGCAGGGATCAGTGAGCAGTGAGTGCAGTGAGCAGTGAGCAGTGAGCAGTGAGTGCAGGGAGCAGTGAGAGCAGTGAGCAGTGAGTGCAGGGATCAGTGAGCAGTGAGTGCAGTGAGTGCAGGGAGTGCAGGGAGCAGTGAGCAGTGTGTGCAGTGAGCAGTGAGAGCAGTGAGTGCAGGGAGTGCAGGGAGCAGTGAGCAGTGAGTGCAGTGAGTGCAGGGAGTGCAGGGAGCAGTGAGCAGTGAGCGCAGGGTGCAGGGAGCAGTGAGTGCAGGGAGCAATGAGCAGTGAGAGCAGGGAGCAGTGAGCAGTGAGAGCAGGGAGCAGTGAGAGCAGGGAGCAGGGAGTGCAGGGAGCAGTGAGCAGTGAGTGCAGGGAGCAATGAGCAGTGAGAGCAGGGAGCAGTGAGCAGTGAGTGCAGGGAGCCGTGAGTGCAGTGAGTGCAGTGAGCAGTGAGTGCAGGGAGCAGTGAGAGCAGGGAGCAGTGAGAGCAGGGAGCAGTGAGTGCAGTGAGCAGTGAGCAGTGAGTGCAGGGAGCAGTGAGCAGTGAGTGCAGGGAGCAGTGAGTGCAGGGAGCAGTGAGAGCAGTGAGCAGTGAGTGCAGGGAGCCGTGAGTGCAGTGAGTGCAGTGAGCAGTGAGTGCAGTGAGCAGTGAGTGCAGTGAGCAGTGAGAGCAGGGAGCAGTGAGTGCAGGGAGCAGTGAGAGCAGGGAGCAGTGAGTGCAGTGAGCAGGGAGCAGTGAGTGCAGGGAGCAGTGAGAGCAGGGAGCAGTGAGTGCAGTGAGCAGTGAGCAGTGAGTGCAGGGAGCAGTGAGCAGTGAGTGCAGGGAGCAGTGAGTGCAGTGAGCAGGGAGCAGTGAGTGCAGGGAGCAGTGAGAGCAGGGAGCAGTGAGTGCAGTGAGCAGTGAGCAGTGAGTGCAGGGAGCAGTGAGCAGTGAGTGCAGGGAGCAGTGAGCAGTGAGTGCAGGGAGCAGTGAGCAGTGAGTGCAGGGAGCAGTGAGCAGTGAGTGCAGGGAGCAGTGAGCAGTGAGAGCAGGGAGCAGTGAGCAGTGAGTGCAGGGAGCAGTGAGCAGTGAGTGCAGGGAGCAGTGAGCAGTGAGTGCAGTGAGCAGTGAGTGCAGGGAGCAGTGAGCGCAGGGTGCAGGGAGCCGTGAGTGCAGGGAGCAATGAGCAGTGAGAGCAGGGAGCAGTGAGAGCAGGGAGCAGTGAGCAGTGAGTGCAGGGAGCAGTGAGCAGTGAGTGCAGGGAGCAGTGAGAGCAGGGAGCAGTGAGTGCAGGGAGCAGTGAGAGCAGGGAGCAGTGAGTGCAGTGAGCAGTGAGCAGTGAGTGCAGGGAGCAATGAGCAGTGAGAGCAGGGAGCAGTGAGAGCAGGGAGCAGTGAGCAGTGAGTGCAGGGAGCAGTGAGCAGTGAGTGCAGGGAGCAGTGAGCAGTGAGCGCAGGGTGCAGTGAGCAGTGAGAGCAGTGAGCAGTGAGCAGTGAGAGCAGGGAGCAGGGAGCAGTGAGCAGTGAGAGCAGTGAGCAGTGAGAGCAGTGAGCAGTGAGTGCAGGGAGCAGTGAGTGCAGTGAGTGCAGTGAGTGCAGTGAGTGCAGTGAGCAGTGAGTGCAGGGAGCAGTGAGCAGTGAGTGCAGGGAGCAGTGAGCAGTGAGTGCAGTGAGTGCAGTGAGAGCAGTGAGCAGTGAGCAGTGAGTGCAGTGAGCAGTGAGCAGTGAGTGCAGGGAGCAGTGAGCAGTGAGCAGTGAGTGCAGGGAGCAGTGAGCAGTGAGAGCAGGGAGCAGTGAGCAGTGAGAGCAGGGAGCAGTGAGCGCAGTGAGAGCAGTGAGCAGTGAGCAGTGAGAGCAGGGAGCAGTGAGTGCAGTGAGTGCAGGGAGCAGTGAGCAGTGAGAGCAGGGAGCAGTGAGCAGTAAGTGCAGGGAGCAGTGAGCAGTGAGTGCAGGGAGCAGTGAGCAGTGAGTGCAGTGAGCAGTGAGAGCAGGGAGCAGGGAGTGCAGTGAGTGCAGGGTGCAGTGAGTGCAGGGAGCAGTGAGCAGGAGAGCAGGGAGCAGTGAGTGCAGTGAGTGCAGGGAGCAGGGAGTGCAGTGAGTGCAGGGTGCAGTGAGTGCAGTGAGTGCAGGGTGCAGTGAGTGCAGGGAGCAGGGAGTGCAGTGAGTGCAGGGAGCAGTGAGTGCAGGGAGCAGGGAGTGCAGTGAGTGCAGGGTGCAGTGAGTGCAGGGAGCAGGGAGTGCAGTGAGTGCAGGGTGCAGTGAGTGCAGTGAGTGCAGTGAGCAGTGAGTGCAGGGAGCAGGGAGTGCAGGGAGCAGTGAGCAGGAGAGCAGGGAGCAGTGAGTGCAGGGAGCAGTGAGTGCAGGGAGCAGTGAGCAGTGAGAGCAGGGAGCAGTGAGCAGTGAGAGCAGTGAGCAGTGAGAGCAGGGAGCAGTGAGAGCAGGGAGCAGTGAGCAGTGAGAGCAGGGAGCAGTGAGCAGGGAGCAGTGAGCAGTGAGTGCAGGGAGCAGTGAGAGCAGGGAGCAGTGAGCAGGGAGCAGTGAGCAGTGAGTGCAGTGAGTGCAGGGAGCAGGGAGCAGTGAGCAGTGAGTGCAGTGAGAGCAGGGAGCAGTGAGCAGTGAGTGCAGTGAGAGCAGGGAGCAGGGAGCAGTGAGTGCAGTGAGAGCAGTGAGCAGGGAGCAGTGAGCAGTGAGTGCAGTGAGAGCAGGGAGCAGTGAGCAGTGAGTGCAGTGAGCAGTGAGCAGTGAGAGCAGGGAGCAGTGAGTGCAAGGAGCAGTGAGCAGTGAGTGCAGTGAGTGCAGGGAGCAGGGAGCAGTGAGCAGTGAGTGCAGTGAGTGCAGGGAGCAGTGAGCAGTGAGTGCAGTGAGAGCAGGGAGCAGTGAGCAGTGAGTGCAGTGAGAGCAGGGAGCAGGGAGCAGTGAGTGCAGTGAGAGCAGTGAGCAGGGAGCAGTGAGCAGTGAGTGCAGTGAGCAGTGAGTGCAGTGAGTGCAGTGAGCAGTGAGTGCAGTGAGCAGTGAGTGCAGTGAGCAGTGAGTGCAGTGAGTGCAGTGAGCAGTGAGTGCAGTGAGCAGTGAGTGCAGTGAGCAGTGAGCAGTGAGAGCAGTGAGAGCAGTGAGTGTAGGGAGCAGTGAGTGCAGGGAGAAGTGAGCAGTGAGAGCAGGGAGCAGTGAGAGCAGGGAGCAGTGAGTGCAGGGAGCAGTGAGCAGTGAGAGCAGGGAGCAGTGAGTGCAGGGAGAAGTGAGCAGTGAGAGCAGGGAGCAGTGAGCGCAGGGAGCAGTGAGTGCAGTGAGCAGTGAGTGCAGTGAGCAGTGAGCAGTGAGTGCAGTGAGCAGTGAGCGCAGGGAGCAGTGAGCAGTGAGCAGTGAGTGCAGGGAGCAGTGAGCAGTGAGTGCAGTGAGCAGTGAGAGCAGGGAGCAGTGAGCAGTGAGAGCAGTGAGTGCAGGGAGCAGTGAGAGCAGGGAGCAGTGAGCAGTGAGTGCAGTGAGCAGTGAGTGCAGTGAGAGCAGGGAGCAGTGAGCAGTGAGTGCAGTGAGTGCAGGGAGCAGGGAGCAGTGAGCAGTGAGTGCAGTGAGAGCAGGGAGCAGTGAGCAGTGAGTGCAGTGAGAGCAGGGAGCAGGGAGCAGTGAGTGCAGTGAGAGCAGTGAGCAGGGAGCAGTGAGCAGTGAGTGCAGTGAGAGCAGGGAGCAGTGAGCAGTGAGTGCAGTGAGCAGTGAGCAGTGAGAGCAGGGAGCAGTGAGTGCAAGGAGCAGTGAGCAGGGAGCAGTGAGCAGTGAGTGCAGTGAGTGCAGGGAGCAGGGAGCAGTGAGCAGTGAGTGCAGTGAGAGCAGGGAGCAGGGAGCAGTGAGCAGTGAGTGCAGTGAGTGCAGGGAGCAGGGAGCAGTGAGCAGTGAGTGCAGTGAGTGCAGGGAGCAGTGAGTGCAGTGAGTGCAGTGAGAGCAGGGAGCAGTGAGCAGTGAGTGCAGTGAGAGCAGGGAGCAGTGAGCAGTGAGTGCAGTGAGAGCAGGGAGCAGGGAGCAGTGAGTGCAGTGAGAGCAGTGAGCAGGGAGCAGTGAGCAGTGAGTGCAGTGAGCAGTGAGTGCAGTGAGTGCAGTGAGCAGTGAGTGCAGTGAGCAGTGAGTGCAGTGAGCAGTGAGAGCAGTGAGCAGTGAGTGCAGTGAGTGCAGTGAGCAGTGAGTGCAGTGAGCAGTGAGTGCAGTGAGCAGTGAGTGCAGTGAGTGCAGTGAGCAGTGAGTACAGTGAGTGCAGTGAGTGCAGTGAGCAGTGAGTGCAGTGAGCAGTGAGCAGTGAGAGCAGTGAGCAGTGAGTGCAGTGAGCAGTGAGCAGTGAGAGCAGTGAGCAGTGAGAGCAGGGAGCAGTGAGAGCAGGGAGCAGTGAGCAGTGAGTGCAGGGAGCAGTGAGCAGTGAGAGCAGGGAGCAGTGAGCGCAGGGAGCAGTGAGCAGTGAGTGCAGGGAGCAGTGAGCAGTGAGTGCAGGGAGCAGGGAGCAGTGAGCGCAGGGAGCAGTGAGCAGTGAGTGCAGGGAGCAGGGAGCAGTGAGTGCAGGGAGAAGTGAGCAGTGAGAGCAGGGAGCAGTGAGAGCAGTGAGCAGTGAGCAGTGAGTGCAGTGAGCAGTGAGCAGTGAGTGCAGTGAGCAGTGAGCAGTGAGAGCAGTGAGCAGTGAGCAGTGAGTGCAGTGAGCAGTGAGCAGTGAGTGCAGTGAGCAGTGAGCAGTGAGTGCAGTGAGCAGTGAGCAGTGAGTGCAGGGAGCAGTGAGCAGTGAGTGCAGTGAGCAGTGAGAGCAGGGAGCAGTGAGCAGTGAGAGCAGTGAGTGCAGGGAGCAGTGAGAGCAGGGAGCAGTGAGCAGTGAGAGCAGTGAGTGCAGGGAGCAGTGAGCAGTGAGTGCAGGGAGAAGTGAGCAGTGAGTGCAGTGAGCAGTGAGTGCAGGGAGCAGTGAGCAGTGAGTGCAGGGAGAAGTGAGCAGTGAGTGCAGTGAGCAGTGAGTGCAGGGAGAAGTGAGCAGTGAGTGCAGTGAGCAGTGAGCAGTGAGTGCAGGGAGCAGTGAGTGCAGTGAGTGCAGGGAGCAGTGAGTGCAGGGAGAAGTGAGCAGTGAGTGCAGGGAGAAGTGAGCAGGGAGCAGTGAGTGCAGGGAGAAGTGAGCAGGGAGCAGTGAGTGCAGTGAGTGCAGGGAGCAGTGAGCAGTGAGTGCAGTGAGTGCAGGGAGTGCAGTGAGTGCAGGGAGCAGTGAGCAGTGAGTGCAGGGAGCAGTGAGTGCAGGGAGCAGTGAGTGCAGGGAGCAGTGAGTGCAGTGAGTGCAGTGAGTGCAGTGAGTGCAGGGAGCAGTGAGCAGTGAGTGCAGGGAGCAGTGAGTGCAGGGAGCAGTGAGCAGTGAGTGCAGGGAGCAGGGAGCAGTGAGTGCAGTGAGTGCAGGGAGCAGGGAGTGCAGTGAGTGCAGGGTGCAGTGAGTGCAGTGAGTGCAGGGTGCAGTGAGTGCAGGGAGCAGGGAGTGCAGTGAGTGCAGGGAGCAGTGAGTGCAGGGAGCAGGGAGTGCAGTGAGTGCAGGGTGCAGTGAGTGCAGGGAGCAGGGAGTGCAGTGAGTGCAGGGTGCAGTGAGTGCAGTGAGTGCAGTGAGCAGTGAGTGCAGGGAGCAGGGAGTGCAGGGAGCAGTGAGCAGGAGAGCAGGGAGCAGTGAGTGCAGGGAGCAGTGAGCAGTGAGAGCAGTGAGCAGTGAGAGCAGGGAGCAGTGAGCAGTGAGAGCAGTGAGCAGTGAGAGCAGGGAGCAGTGAGAGCAGGGAGCAGTGAGCAGTGAGTGCAGGGAGCAGTGAGAGCAGGGAGCAGTGAGCAGGGAGCAGTGAGCAGTGAGTGCAGTGAGTGCAGGGAGCAGTGAGCAGTGAGTGCAGTGAGAGCAGGGAGCAGTGAGCAGTGAGTGCAGTGAGAGCAGGGAGCAGGGAGCAGTGAGTGCAGTGAGAGCAGTGAGCAGGGAGCAGTGAGCAGTGAGTGCAGTGAGAGCAGGGAGCAGTGAGCAGTGAGTGCAGTGAGCAGTGAGCAGTGAGAGCAGGGAGCAGTGAGTGCAAGGAGCAGTGAGCAGGGAGCAGTGAGCAGTGAGTGCAGTGAGTGCAGGGAGCAGGGAGCAGTGAGCAGTGAGTGCAGTGAGAGCAGGGAGCAGTGAGCAGTGAGTGCAGTGAGTGCAGTGAGAGCAGGGAGCAGTGAGCAGTGAGTGCAGTGAGAGCAGGGAGCAGTGAGCAGTGAGTGCAGTGAGAGCAGGGAGCAGGGAGCAGTGAGTGCAGTGAGAGCAGTGAGCAGGGAGCAGTGAGCAGTGAGTGCAGTGAGCAGTGAGTGCAGTGAGTGCAGTGAGCAGTGAGTGCAGTGAGCAGTGAGTGCAGTGAGCAGTGAGTGCAGTGAGCAGTGAGTGCAGTGAGCAGTGAGTGCAGTGAGAGCAGGGAGCAGTGAGCAGTGAGTGCAGTGAGTGCAGGGAGCAGTGAGCAGTGAGAGCAGTGAGAGCAGGGAGCAGTGAGCAGTGAGTGCAGTGAGTGCAGGGAGCAGTGAGCAGTGAGTGCAGTGAGTGCAGGGAGCAGTGAGCAGTGAGTGCAGTGAGAGCAGGGAGCAGTGAGCAGGGAGTGCAGTGAGTGCAGGGAGCAGTGAGTGCAGTGAGCAGTGAGTGCAGTGAGCAGTGAGTGCAGTGAGCAGTGAGTGCAGTGAGTGCAGGGAGCAGTGAGCAGTGAGAGCAGTGAGCAGTGAGTGCAGTGAGCAGTGAGAGCAGTGAGAGCAGTGAGAGCAGGGAGCAGTGAGTGCAGGGAGAAGTGAGCAGTGAGAGCAGGGAGCAGTGAGAGCAGGGAGCAGTGAGCAGTGAGAGCAGTGAGAGCAGGGAGCAGTGAGCAGTGAGTGCAGTGAGTGCAGTGAGTGCAGGGAGCAGTGAGCAGTGAGTGCAGTGAGTGCAGGGAGCAGTGAGCAGTGAGTGCAGTGAGAGCAGGGAGCAGTGAGCAGGGAGTGCAGTGAGTGCAGGGAGCAGTGAGTGCAGTGAGCAGTGAGTGCAGTGAGCAGTGAGTGCAGTGAGCAGTGAGTGCAGTGAGTGCAGGGAGCAGTGAGCAGTGAGAGCAGTGAGCAGTGAGTGCAGTGAGCAGTGAGAGCAGTGAGAGCAGTGAGAGCAGGGAGCAGTGAGTGCAGGGAGAAGTGAGCAGTGAGAGCAGGGAGCAGTGAGAGCAGGGAGCAGTGAGCAGTGAGTGCAGGGAGCAGGGAGCAGTGAGTGCAGTGAGCAGTGAGTGCAGTGAGCAGTGAGTGCAGTGAGCAGTGAGCAGTGAGTGCAGTGAGCAGTGAGCGCAGGGAGCAGTGAGCAGTGAGCAGTGAGTGCAGGGAGCAGTGAGCAGTGAGTGCAGTGAGCAGTGAGAGCAGGGAGCAGTGAGTGCAGGGAGCAGTGAGCAGTGAGAGCAGGGAGCAGTGAGTGCAGGGAGCAGTGAGCAGTGAGAGCAGGGAGCAGTGAGTGCAGGGAGCAGTGAGCAGTGAGTGCAGGGAGCAGTGAGCAGTGAGTGCAGTGAGCAGTGAGCAGTGAGTGCAGTGAGCAGTGAGCAGTGAGTGCAGTGAGCAGTGAGCAGTGAGAGCAGGGAGCAGTGAGTGCAGGGAGCAGTGAGCAGTGAGTGCAGGGAGCAGTGAGCAGTGAGAGCAGTGAGCAGTGAGTGCAGGGAGCAGTGAGTGCAGGGAGCAGTGAGTGCAGTGAGCAGTGAGCGCAGGGAGCAGTGAGCGCAGGGAGCAGTGAGCAGTGAGTGCAGTGAGCAGTGAGAGCAGGGAGCAGTGAGCAGTGAGAGCAGTGAGTGCAGGGAGCAGTGAGAGCAGGGAGCAGTGAGCAGTGAGTGCAGTGAGCAGTGAGTGCAGTGAGAGCAGGGAGCAGTGAGCAGTGAGAGCAGTGAGCAGTGAGAGCAGGGAGCAGTGAGAGCAGGGAGCAGTGAGCAGTGAGTGCAGTGAGCAGTGAGTGCAGTGAGAGCAGGGAGCAGTGAGCAGTGAGAGCAGGGAGCAGTGAGAGCAGGGAGCAGTGAGAGCAGGGAGCAGTGAGAGCAGGGAGCAGTGAGCAGTGAGAGCAGGGAGCAGTGAGCAGTGAGTGCAGGGAGCAGTGAGTGCAGGGAGCAGTGAGCAGTGAGAGCAGGGAGCAGTGAGTGCAGTGAGCAGTGAGCAGTGAGCAGTGAGCAGTGAGTGCAGTGAGAGCAGGGAGCAGTGAGTGCAGGGAGCAGTGAGCAGTGAGAGCAGGGAGCAGTGAGCAGTGAGTGCAGGGAGCAGTGAGCAGTGAGTGCAGGGAGCAGTGAGCAGTGAGTGCAGGGAGCAGTGAGCAGTGAGAGCAGGGAGCAGTGAGCAGTGAGTGCAGGGAGCAGTGAGCAGTGAGTGCAGTGAGCAGTGAGTGCAGGGAGCAGTGAGCAGTGAGTGCAGGGAGCAGTGAGCAGTGAGAGCAGGGAGCAGTGAGTGCAGTGAGCAGTGAGAGCAGGGAGCAGTGAGTGCAGGGAGCAGTGAGCAGTGAGCAGTGAGCAGTGAGCAGTGAGAGCAGGGAGCAGTGAGTGCAGGGAGCAGTGAGTGCAGTGAGCAGTGAGTGCAGGGAGCAGTGAGAGCAGTGAGCAGTGAGTGCAGTGAGCAGTGAGCAGTGAGCAGTGAGCAGTGAGTGCAGTGAGCAGTGAGCAGTGAGCGCAGGGAGCAGTGAGCAGTGAGAGCAGGGAGCAATGAGCAGTGAGAGCAGGGAGCAGTGAGCAGTGAGTGCAGTGAGCGCAGGGAGCAGTGAGCAGTGAGTGCAGGGAGCAGTGAGCAGTGAGTGCAGGGAGCAGTGAGCAGTGAGTGCAGGGAGAAGTGAGCAGTGAGTGCAGGGAGCAGTGAGTGCAGGGAGAAGTGAGCAGTGAGTGCAGTGAGCAGTGAGCAGTGAGTGCAGGGAGCAGTGAGTGCAGTGAGTGCAGTGAGTGCAGTGAGCAGTGAGTGCAGTGAGTGCAGGGAGCAGTGAGTGCAGGGAGAAGTGAGCAGTGAGTGCAGGGAGCAGTGAGTGCAGTGAGTGCAGTGAGTGCAGGGAGCAGTGAGTGCAGGGAGCAGTGAGTGCAGTGAGTGCAGGGAGCAGTGAGTGCAGTGAGTGCAGTGAGTGCAGGGAGCAGTGAGCAGTGAGTGCAGGGAGCAGTGAGTGCAGGGAGAAGTGAGCAGGGAGCAGTGAGTGCAGGGAGCAGTGAGTGCAGGGAGCAGTGAGTGCAGTGAGTGCAGGGAGCAGTGAGCAGTGAGTGCAGGGAGCAGTGAGCAGTGAGTGCAGGGAGCAGTGAGCAGTGAGTGCAGGGAGCAGTGAGCAGTGAGTGCAGGGTGCAGGGAGCAGTGAGCAGTGAGTGCAGGGAGCAGTGAGCAGGGAGCAGTGAGCAGTGAGTGCAGGGAGCAGTGAGCAGTGAGCAGTGAGTGCAGGGAGCAGTGAGCAGGGAGCAGTGAGTGCAGGGAGCAGTGAGCAGTGTGTGCAGGGTGCAGGGAGCAGTGAGCAGTGAGTGCAGGGAGCAGTGAGCAGGGAGCAGTGAGTGCAGTGAGTGCAGGGAGCAGTGAGCAGTGAGTGCAGGGAGCAGTGAGCAGGGAGCAGTGAGTGCAGTGAGAGCAGTGAGCAGTGAGTGCAGGGAGCAGTGAGCAGTGAGTGCAGTGAGCAGTGAGTGCAGTGAGTGCAGGGAGCAGTGAGCAGTGTGTGCAGGGAGCAGTGAGCAGTGAGTGCAGGGAGCAGTGAGCAGTGAGCAGGGAGCAGTGAGTGCAGTGAGAGCAGTGAGCAGTGAGTGCAGGGAGCAGTGAGCAGTGAGTGCAGTGAGCAGTGAGTGCAGTGAGCAGTGAGCAGTGAGCAGTGAGTGCAGTGAGTGCAGGGAGCAGTGAGCAGTGTGTGCAGGGAGCAGTGAGCAGTGAGTGCAGGGAGCAGTGAGCAGTGTGTGCAGGGAGCAGTGAGCAGTGAGTGCAGTGAGCAGTGAGCAGTGAGCAGTGAGTGCAGGGTGCAGTGAGCAGTGAGTGCAGGGAGCAGTGAGCCGTGAGTGCAGTGAGCAGTGAGAGCAGGGAGCAGTGAGCAGTGAGCAGTGAGTGCAGGGTGCAGTGAGCAGTGAGTGCAGGGAGCAGTGAGCGCAGGGTGCAGTGAGCAGTGAGAGCAGGGAGCAGTGAGAGCAGCATTGGCGATAGCAGGTGCACAGCCTGCTTCTCTGCTTATTAAAATAAATGGTTGGAAAATCATATGTTGTACACCTGTGATTTTCCAGCAATGCTCTCTGTGATTGAAAATCTACTTGCAATGAAGATCCGGTCTGTAATTCTTATTTGTTACATTTGTCCTCCCACTGCTGTTTTGCTTATAGGTTCCCAAGTGAAACCATAGAAAGTCCTTAGGGAGCAAAGGTTTCCAATAGTAGTTCTAGATTGAAGGAAAAAGTCTGGAGGATCTGTCAACATTTCCTGTAATGAGGATATGACATTTCTGCTTCTCAAGAGACTGGCTCATTGAGATGCTCTCTCTTGAAAGGAACCTACAAATAGGGCTTTTGTGGTATGGCTTTGTGTGACGAAATACATTACATTTCTCTTTGATCACCCACTGTTTCTGATCAACCATAATTACCGAGCATGAACTACAAAAGCTCAGTTAGTCATTCGATTATCTACAGATGGACCAAGAACAGAACTATAATATTAAGGCAGTGGATTGATTAATTGCTTTAGGTTAACTGGTAGTTTAATTCATTTACAGTGGAAGGTTCATATATTTTTGTCTTGTAGTTCTTAATGTTTGGATTTGGGGATGTTTAAAAAAATTAACTTTTGTTCATTTTGTTTATCGTTTCTTTCATCTTGTTGGAAATGGCAAAAACTTATAAAATTCAAAGTGTATTTTAAATATTGTTAATGCCAAAATGATAATTCCTTCCATGAAAAGGTACTTACATATAAATAACCATGTCACCTTAATATTGCATTTCCTGTCAACTCTTTGGGTAGCTCCCAGTGCAAGGTTAGAAGCTTTTTTGATATCTTTCCTAATTATTTAATTAAGCAGTTTCCCAATAAGTGAATATAATTTGAAGTGCTGTCAGATAGCTTTGTTTTGGCAGCTAGTTAATTATGGTCATTGTCAGGTCAATACAACAAGGTCTAATAACTGACTAATATTTTCAACTGCTCTTATGACCAAGGAATGGAGAATACTACTTAATTTGGTTGGGTTGAGTTCTCTGATCCTGGCAATTTACTTGCA
Source organism: Hypanus sabinus (assembly GCF_030144855.1). NCBI lineage: Eukaryota > Metazoa > Chordata > Chondrichthyes > Myliobatiformes > Dasyatidae > Hypanus > Hypanus sabinus. The sequence goes on from NC_082715.1 coordinate 50,808,957, forward strand.
AAAGTTTTCTCATCCTACGAGGCAACAGCATCAATGCGCTGTTAATTATGGTGTGTCATCCAAATGCTTGGCTTTTATATACTTATATCAATCAGCTGCTTGAAAAAAGATCTAATGCTTTCATGGTGTATATGATGAATGAATTTTACTCGGGTTTCCAGCCATGTACAGGTATCGATGATAACCGTTGTTTCCACGACTAAATCTGCCATCTTCTTCTGGAATGATGCCTAGGCATGTCTGGTTCGGTGGTATTTATATCCTCATTGACCATCCCTCCTGATTGGTTAGTCCTAATGTGTGGTGCACCTTGTGCGTTTTTATCTGGAATTTTGCCCACATTAGCTCATAAATAGGATAGAGGTCTACAGGTCTGTTTACAGAATTGTTCTTGGAAAACCACACTTCCAGGGATTCCCTTACATGTTGCATATTTGCTTGCCCCATGATTTTCACTGATGCCTAGTTAAATTTGAACCCCTCTTGATCTTCATGGGCAGTGACTAGTTAATTGCCAAGATGGAAGAACAGCTCAATCCAACCATCTACCACTTGAACTACACATTTTCCAAATTATTTCATAGAAACATAGAAAACCTACAGCACAATACAGGCCCTTCGGCCACAAAGTTGTGTCAAATATGTCCCTACCTTAGAAATTGCTAGACTTACTCATAGCCCTCTATTTTTCTAAGCTCCATGTACCTATCCAAGAGTCACTTAAAAGACCCTATCTATCCACCTCCACCACTGTTGCCGGCAGCCCATTCCACACACTCACCACTCTCTGAGTAAAAAACTTACCCCGATATCTCCTTTGTACCTACTCCTCAGCACCTTAAATCTGTGTCCTCTTGTGGCAACCATTTCAGCCCTAGGAAAAAGCCTCTGACTATCCACACTATCAATGCCTCTCATCATCTTATACACCTCTATCAGGCCACCTCTCATCCTCTGTCGCACCAAGGAGAAAAGGCCAAGTTCGCTCAACCGATTCTCATAAGGCATGCTCCCCAATCCAGGCAACATCCTCGTAAATCTCCTCTGCACCCTTTCTATGGCTTTCACATCCATCCTGTAGTGAGGCGACCAGAACTGAGCACAGAGGTGTCTAACCAGGGTCCTATATAGCTGCAACATTACCTCTCAGCTCCTAAATTCAATTCCATGATTGATGAAGGCCAATACACCATACGCCTTCCTAACCACAGAGTCAACCTGTGCAGCTGCTTTGAGCATCCTATGGACTCAGACTCCAAGATCCCTCTGATCCTTCACACTGCCAGGAGCCTTACCATTAATACTATATTCTGCCATCATATTTGACCTACCAAAATGAACCACTTCTCACTTACCTGGGTTGAACTCCATCTGCCACTTCTCAGCCCAGTTTTGCATCCTATCAATGTCCCACTGTAACCTCTGACAGCCCTCTACACTATCCACAACACCCCCAACCTTTGTGTCATCAGCAAACTTACTAACCCATCCCTCCACTTCCTCATCCAGGTTATACATAAAAATCACTAAGAGTAAGGGTCCTAGAATAGATCCCTGAGGCACAGACTACTTAATCTACTTTCCAGTATCCAGGAATTATATCAATTGACCTAATGCAATGGACATCTTTCAACTTCTGAAGGAAATACACCCTCCAGCGAACTTAAGTTAAATCATCCTCTGAAGGCCAATCATGTTCATGTTTGACCTTGCATTCGCATTGTTTGATAGCATTACTTTCAATTCTTCTGCTTACAGACATGCTTTTACAGTAGACAAAATATATTTACTGTCCCTTCTACACATAGTTTGCTCCTTACATGTCTGTGCAATGATTCAAGCCCCTCAACTTAAAAGAAGCTGACACTACTTAAAATATTTCAACTCGCAGTACATTTATCCTCGCTGAGCATTTGACCCTATATTGAGGCTTACCTTTAGTTGGGGTTGAACATGGTTGTTGTGTCCTAGCTGTCTATGTGATATCTAAGCCATTACACAAACCAGGGCAGTACAACATGGAGCAAGCTGTCACTATGCAGCAGACCCCCTCTCTGTGCGGCTGATGAATCCTAAGGAATGGTAGTCGGATACAGTTTGGCACCAGTGGCATGACAGGTCTGCCAGTCGGTGTTGAACTCAGGGTAAGACTGTTTCAGGGACTTCAGCTAGAACCACAGAACCATAGAACACTACAGCACAGTACAGACCCTTCAGCCCTCCATATTGTACCGACCCATATAATCCTTAAAAAAAAGTACTAAACCCACACTGCCCCATAACCCTCCATTTTTCTTTCATCCATGTGCCTGTCCAAGAGGCTCTTAAATACTCCTAATGTTTTAGCCTCCACCACCATCCCTGGCAACTCATTCCAGGCACTCACAACCCTCTGTGTAAGAAACGTACCCCTGATGTCTCCCCTAAACTTCTCTCCCTTAATTTTGTACATATGCTCTCTGGTGTTTGCTATTGGTGCCCTGGGAAACAAGTACTGACTATCCACCCTATCTATGGCTCTCATAATCTTGTAGACCTCTATCAAGTCCCCTCTCATTCTTCTATGCTCCAAAGAGAAAAGTCCTAGCTCTGCTAACCTTGCTTCATATGACTTGTTCTCCAAACCAGGCAACATCCTGGTAAATCTCCTCTGCACCCTCTCCATAGCTTCCACATCCTTCCTACGATGCGGTGACCAGAATTGAACACAATACTCTTAAGTGCAGTCTCACCAGAGATTTGTAGAGTTGCAACATGACCTCTCTACTCTTGAACTCAATCCCCCTGTTAATGAAGCCTAGCATCCCATAGGCCTTCTTAACTACCCTATCAACCTGTGCAGCAACCTTAAGGGATGGATGGATTTGAACACCAAGGTCCCTTTGTTCATCCACACTCTTAAGTAACTGACCATTAATCCTGTACTGTCTTCTGGTTTGTCCTTCCAAACTCTGGATATTCCCCTTGGGATTTACTCATGAGGTCTTCCCTATACGTGTGTATAGACACAAGGCAATGGAGGATTGAGATCAGAGTTTTCCTTCTCTTAGATCAGCAGCCAACCACGGCTGATGAGAAATGACTGGTTTTAAGGCAGCAGTAACCCACCTTTGCTCCTTCTCTGATGAGTAAAACAGTTTGTTGGCCAGAAGAAACTATAGTCTAATCTAGGACAGGGGAAGTAGCCCAGACAAGCCCCTTTTTGTAGACTCTAAACTAATCTTTGCTTTTGGATAATCTAACCAGCAACTGGACACAGGAAGCTTCAGGCAATGATCTGCTAATCCTGACCATTCTCAAACAAGTAGCCATTTGTTATGTAAAAGCTGTGGACTCTGAACTGATTCTTGACTTTGGGACAACCTAATCAGAGCTATTCTCGGAGGAGTAACTACTTGTTATGTAAGATGCCAGACCTATCAATTAAGATAACTGTAATCTTGTTAGACTCTGTCTGGGTTGCCTCATTTAACTGGTTTGGACCAGTCAGAGTGTAAAGGCACAAATGCACAAGACTGGGGTAGACAGAGCTATGAAACAATGTTGGTTGTAGCCCTGTACAATGACCAGTAAGAAGGTGACCCAGGTAGGTCAAGTGACCTTGAGCCAATGGGATGGGAATCCACTGGTTCAACTGATGAGGAACAGTACAAGACTCAGGAGCTCCAAACACACAGGGGTGATAACTCTCCAGCAGCCGGAGACCAACCATCGCGGATAAGGAGGGCCCCACGGACACGTGGAGATCGGGGCCACAAGGAACGCTTGGCCAGCGTAGACTCCTTTCCCGGGTAATACCTTTTCTCTTCATGGACTGTTCATGGAGGGTCAGGGATGCTAGTAGGGTGCACATGGAGATAGTTTGTGAACCCATATGCTTTTAGTTGAAACAATAAAAGTTACTTGTTGGTAACTACAGATTCTCTGTACCTCACTGATCATTATTACAAGGGGTGATTCTTGTAACAGGTTCCATGGAAGTTAGTAGCTAAGCCACACGTGAAAACCAGGAGCTGGACTTGATTTTTAAAAGCAATTTGAGATGTGTGCATTGGGAGCAGTTAATAGGTAGTGGGAGCTTATCCCCACGACCACCCCTGGCCATAAGAACCTTAAGGAACTTTGACCCCACAGAGACCATATAAATAGTGATAACAGATGGTGTTAATGCACGGCTTTTCAAGTGTTCTTCCCTTTCATTCTTCTGATAAGTTTTACATCAGATTTTATTCCAAAATCATTCTTATGAGAATAATGGTATGTTTACTGCTACAACATGAAAACGAAAGTATTAAAATACTTTTGTCTCATTACATCTTGTTATTTAGACGCATTTTCAATGTTCCAGCGTGTGGGCCCTTTGCATGATAATGTAAATGATTGTGCTAAAACTTTGTACTATTGGTGGGAGGGGGGTGGTTTGAGAAGGACAGACATTGTCTCATGGAAAGACTATATTGCTCAGAACTCTAGCTGGTATATCTTTGGATTGTGGGAGAAAACTGGAGCACCCGGGGGAAACCTAAACGGTCATGGGGAGAACGTAGCAACTCCTTACAGGCAGTATGAGGAATTGAACCCTGATCACCTGTACTGTGAAGTGTTGTGCTAACTGCTACGCTACTGTGACACTCCAAATTAAGGGAAGTATATCTAATAACAAAATTAATAAAAGTTAAATGAGATCGATTAAGTCTGATCAGATCAGTAACCCCTGTGCAAAACTGTGTTCTATATTAATTTCACTGCACCTATCTCAAACATTCGCTCATCTTTTATTTCATTCCATGTTGCCTTTTATTTGTACCTTCAGCTTGGATGGGGCGTCAGAGCTCAGCGTTCAATCCCTGCGTCCTCTGTAAGGAAAGTGTGTATGTGTGTGTGTGTGTGTGTGTGTGTGTGTGTGTGTGTGTGTGTGTGTGTGTGTGTGTGTGTGTGTGTGTGTTTGTGTGTGTGTGTGTGTCCTCCGGATGCTCCAGTTTCCTCCCACAGACTCTATGAGATGTTTGGATAGATACATGGATGGTAGGGGTATGGGAGTACCAGTGCAGGTCAATGGGGGTAGGCAATTTAAATGGTTCAGCATGGACTAGATGGGCCAAAGGGTACTGTACTTTTCTATGACTAAGAGAAATCCAAAGACGTATCATTTAGTAGGTTTATTGGTCATTCTAAACTGTAATGTGATTAAGACTAGGAATTAAATTGGTAGGGTTGGTCAGGGGGCCAGAAGGCCTGTTCCACGCTGTATCCCTAATAAAATAAAATAAAAAATTAATAGTTCCAGAATTTTATGAATTTAATCTCATTGCATTTATGGCATATTACTTCAAACTGCAGGTTTTGTCGGAAATTAACAGCTAAAACATTTTATAAAGTAACATAACCACTTCTGATTTAAATTACAATTCAGAGTTTGTGTTAATTGGAACTTTTTAACAGACTTTGGAGCAATTGTGTTTATAAATCAAACTCAATAACCTGGCAAATTTTCAGAGTTAATATGGTGCAAATTAAACCAGTGAAATAGAGCATAACTGATGCCTTGTTGCTATTGAAAGGAATCCTGTATCAGTACCAGGTGGGGTCTCAGTGGTATATCTGGATTTAAAGCTCTCTTGGATAGTATGCTGCTTGATGGAAGAATTTGGTTCTACAGTTATATATTATTCATTATTGATCTATAGTGTTGCTAGATCAGATAAGCATTGTATTCCAATAGTTACATTTAGCACTACATTTATTTTTTTGCACTACATTGGATAAATAACCCTCTGTAAATTGAGCTTTTACATCATTTTGCACATGAATTATCATAGATCATGACTTGAATTTGCAATTCATAAAAAAAACAGTTTATTTTGCTTCCACCAGAGTCTAGCAGATGGCCTGAGCTGTTAGACCTTGACAGATTGCCGCAGAACCTATTTTCTGAGCTGAAGGAGTTACCTTGTAGTCATAGCACTGCAACCTTTAGAATAACTACAATTGTTTGTGTTGTATTGCACAGTGAAATTAATGTTTTTGCTTTAGCTGCCCCATCCCTTTACAAAGAGGGTAAATGCAGAACTTATGGTGTACAGCCAAGTTGTAAATAACTTAAAGATATATTTTCTTAGAAATTCCATACATGATTTGAAATCTTGATGAATATCAGCCAATATCAATTATTCGTCCTTAGTGTAATACAGTAACATGTCTGGAAATTAAAATGGAAGAAGTTATTATAGAATCGACTTGGCCTAGACAATGTATTGCGCTGCACAAAGACTATGGGTGATGGAAAATACACCTTAATTGGAAAATACTTTGTGGAACTGATACAATATTTGTCATAAACTCAATAACCTCTGTAATTTACTTTGCAGGTCCAGAGTATGTCTAATGCACTAGTGAAAGGAAGCATCTAAACATGAGTAATTTGTCGCTTAAGTGACGTTGGTGCAAACACATATGGCTCACAGACTGTGCACACTATTAATGCTGAAGCAGGTGCTTTTAGGCAACTTGCTTTCGGGCCATCAGTGGGAACTCCTTAGAGACAGGTTACCTTTAAGTTAAAATCTTACCTTCTGAAATATCTCAGCCACCCTGTATACATCCTACTGTTGCCCTCCTAGACTTTGACCACTTGTGTAACACCTTTGGATCTGGGATGAGTTTACTGCATTTCACATTTGCTGGTGATCCATGTATATAGAGTATTTAGCAACACACTCAAACTGATGGAGGAACTCAGCAGATCAGGCAGCATCTGTGGAGGGAAATGATCAGTTTATGCTTTGGGCCAACACCCTTCATCAGTCCTGTTTCAGTAACAGATGTGGTCTCTATGACATATCTATATTTAAGACAACCCTTGTATAGTAGGCAGTTTGATGGAAGAATTTACTGTTAAAGTCATATATTATTCACTAGAGATCTATAGTGTTATTAGAATCAGACAGCATTATATTATACTCTGAACAGTAGCAAAAATGTGGCTTTCAAAATACATCTGGAGATAGAAAATCCATGTTAAAAGGGCAATGATACAACAGTCATGGGGAATTTCAATATGTAGGTAGATTGGGAAAATCAGGTTGGTGCTGAAACCCAAAAGGGGGAATTTGTAGAATGCTTTTTAGAGCAGTTCATGGTGTAGCCTACAAGGGGATCAGCTATTCTGGATTTGGTGAGGTGCAATGAAATGGAACTGAGTAAAGAGCTTAAGGTAAAAAAAAAATCTTTTGGAGGCAGTGGTCATAATATGCTAGAATTTATCCTGAAATTTAAGAAGGAAAACCTAAATTCAGATGTATCATTATTAGGGATTTACAGAGGCATGAAAAAGCAGCTGACCAAAATTGAACATTAGTAGGGATAATGGCAGAACAGCAATGGTTGGAGTTTCTGGGAGCAATTTGAAAAGTGCAGGATAGCTGCATCCCAAAGAAGAGGAAGTATTTTAAAGGCAGGATGATGCAAACATGGCTGATAAGAGAAATCAAAACCAATATAAAAGCCAAAGAGTGGGCATATAATAGAGTGAAGAATAGTGGGAAATTAGAGGATTGGGAAGCACTGAAAAATCAACAGAAGGCAACTAAAGATACATAAAGAAGGAAAAGATGGAATAAGAAGGTAAGCTAGCCAATAACATTAAAGAGAATACCAAAAGTTTCTTCAGATATACTGGGTATAAAAGGGAGCCTCACTCAACTCTTCAAGAAGGGAGAGAGCATCAGAAAGAATATTACAAGCCAGTTAGTGGTTATGAAGCTGTTGGAGTTGATTGTTACGATGTGGTTTTGGGTTACTTGGAGGCATGAGATAAACTAGGCCTGGTATCCTCAAGGGAAAATCTTATTTGACAAATCATTTGGAATTCTTTCAAGAAATAGCAGACAGGAGAGGCAAAGGAAAATTTGTGGTTGTTGTGTACATGGATTTCCAGAAGGCTGGTGACTAGTAGTATTCAACAGGGGTCTGGTTCGGGACCACTTCTTTTTACATTACATGCAATGATATGGTTGAAGGAATTAAGGCTTGTGGCCAAGGCAGACAGTAGGAAGATAGACCAAAAGACCATTTGGCCTATCAAGTCTGCTCTGCCATGGCTGCTCCAATTTTCCTCTCAGCCTTAATCTCCTGCCTTCTCCCCATATCCCTTCATGTCCTTACTAATCAAGAATCTTTCAACCTCTACCTTAAATATACATAAAGAATTCAAGTCAAGTCACTTTTTATTGTCATTTCGACCATAACTGCTGGTACAGTACAGAGTAAAAACGAGATAATGTTTTTCAGGACCATGGTGCTACATGAAACAGTACAAAAACTAGACTGAACTAAGTAAAAACAACACAGAAAAAGAACTACACTAGACTACAGACTTACCCAGGACTGCATAAAGTGCACAAAAACATTGCGGGCATTACAATAAATAATAGACAAGACAATAGGCACAGTAGAGGGCAGTAAATTGGTGTCCGTCCAGGCTCTGGGTATTGAGGAGTCTGTTGGCTTGAGGGATGAAACTGTTACATAGTCTGGTTGTGAGAGTCCAAATGCTTCGGAGCCTTTTCCCAGACAGCAGGAGGGAGAAGAGTTTGTATGAGGGGTGTGTGGGGTCCTTAATAATGCTGTTTGCTTTGTGGATGCAGCGTGTAGTGTAAATGTCTGTAACGGCAGGAAGAGAGACCCCGATGATATTCTCAGGTGACCTCACTATAGGCTGCAGGGTCTTGCAATCCAAGATGGTGCAATTTCCAAACAAGGTAGTGATGCAGCTGCTCAGGATGCTCTCAATACAACCCCTGTCGAATGTAATGAGGTTGAGGGTTGAGAGATGAATTTTCCTCAGCCTTCGCAGAAAGTAAAGATGCTGCTGGGCTTTCTTTGCAATGGAGCTGGTGCTGAGGGACCAGGTGAGATTCTCCGCCAGGTGAACACCAAGAAATTTGGTGCTCTTTACGATCTCTACTGAAGAGTCATTGATGTTCAGCGGAGAGTGGTCGCTCTGTGCCCTCCTGAAGTCAACAACCATTTCTTTGACATTGACTTCTCTAACTTCCGTTAATGCCCCTCCTCCCCTTCTTACCCCATCCCTGACATATTTAATTGTTTGCCTGTTCTCCAACTCTCTCTGGTGTTCCCCCTCCCCCCTCCTTTCTTTCTCCCGAGGCCTCCCGTATCCTTCTCCAGCTCTGTATCACTTTCGCCAATCACCTTTCCAGCTTTTAGCTTCATCCCACCCCATCCGGTCTTCTCCTATCATTTTGCATTTCCCCCTCCCCCCACTACTTTCAAATCTCTTACTATCTTTCCTTTTGGTTAGTACTGATGAAGGGTCTTGGCCCGAAACATCGACAGCGCTTCTCCCTATAGATGCTGCTTGGCCTGCTGTGTTCCACCAGCATTTTTGTGTGTGTTGTTGTAACCATTTCATTTGTTTTGTTCACATTCAGTGACAGGTTGTTGGCTCTGCACCAGTCCATTAGCTGCTGCACCTCCTCTCTGTAAGCTGACTCATCGTTCTTGCTGATGAGACCCACCACAGTTGTGTCATCGGCGAACTTGATGATATGGTTCGAGCTGTGTGTTGCAGCACAGTCGTGGATCAGCAGAGTGAACAGCAGTGGACTGAGCACACAGCCCTGGGGGTGCCCCTGTGCTCTGTGTGATGGTGTTGGAGATGCTGCCTCCGGTCTGGACTGATTGAGGTCTCCCAGTCAGGAAGTTTAGTATCCAGTTGCAGAGGGAGGTGTTCAGGCCCAGTAGGCTCAGCTTTCCAATCAGTTTCTGAGGGATGATTGTGTTGAATGCTGAACTGAAGTCTATGAACAGCATCCGAACGTATGTGTCTTTTTCCTCCAGGTGGGTTAGGGCCAGGTGGAGGGTGATGGCAATGGTGTCGGCTGTTGAGCGGTTGGGACGGTACACAAACTGCAGGGGGTCCAGTGAGGGGGGTAGCAGGGTCTTGATATGCCTCATGATGAGCCTCTCAAAACACTTCATGGTGATGGATGTAAGTGCAATGAGACGGTAGTCATTGAGGCAGGACACTGAAGACTTCTTCGGCATGGGGACGATGGTGGTGGCCTTGAAGCATGTTGGAACGGTGGTGCTGCTCAGGGAGATGTTGAAGATGTCAGTGAGAACATCTGCTAGCTGGTCTGCACATCCGCCGAGCACTCTACCAGGAATATTGTCTGGTCCAGCAGCCTTCCGTGGGTTGACTCTGCACAGGGTTCTTCTCACGTTGGCCACGGTGAGACACAGCACCTGGTCATTTGGAGGAGGGGTGGATTTCCTCACCGCCACGTCATTTTCCGCCTCAAAATGAGCGTAGAAGTTGTTCAGTGCACTTGGGAGGGAGGCATCACCTGCACAGTCAGGTGATCTCCTGGATGCCCTTCCACATGCGTTGCGTTTCGCCGCTCTCCTGGAAGTGGCTGTGGATTAGCTGGGCATGTGCACGCTTTGCCCCTCTGATGGCCCGGGACAGTTTGGCCCTTGCTGTTGTTAGAGCTGCCTTGTCGCCTGCTCTGAAGGCGGAGTCACGGGTCCTCAGCAGAGCATGCAGCTGCCCTCCACAGCTGCCTGTCGCAAAGAATTCCACAGATTTACCACTCTTTGGCTGAAGAAATTCTTCCTCATCTCCGTTCTAAAAGGATGTCTCTCCATTCTGAAGCTGTGCCCTCTGGTCTTAGACTCTCCCACCATCAGAAACATCTCCATATCCACTCTATCAAGGCTTTTCATCATTCGATAAGTTTCAATTAGGTCACCCCCCCCCCCCATGCTTCTGAATTCCAGTGAATACAGGCCCAGAGCTTCATACTACAAGCCATTCAATCCTGGAATCATTTTTGTGCACCTTCTTTGAATTCTCTCCAGTTTCAGCACATCCTTTCTAAGATAAGGGGCCCAAAACTGCTTACAATACATGTCAATATTACATCCTTGCTTTTATATTCTAGTCCTCTTGAAATTAATGCTAACATTGCATTTGCCTTCCTCACCACAGACTCAACCAGCAAATTAACTTTTAGGAAATCTGCACAAGGACTCCCAAGTCCCTATTCACCTCAATTTATTGTATTTTCTCTCCATTTACAAAATAGTCAACCCTTTCATTTCTTCTACCAAAGTGCATGACCATATACTTCCCGACACTGTATTCTATCTGCCATTTCTTTGCCCATTCTCTTAATCTGTCCAAATCCTTCTGTAACCTCCCCACCTCCACAAAACTACTTTCCTCTCCACCAATCTTCATATCATTTCCAAACTTTGCAACATAGCCATCAATTCTATCATCCGAATCATTGACAGTGACGTAAAAAGAATCAGTCCCAACTCCTGTGCAACACCACTAGTTACTGGCAGCTAGACAGAAAAGGCTTCCTTTATTCCCACTCTTCACCTCCTACCAATCAGTCACTGCTTTATTCATGTTAGAATTGTTCCTGTAGCACCGTGGGCTCATAGCTTGTTAAGGAGCCTCATGTGTGGCACCCTGTCAAAGGCCTTTTGAAAATCCAAGTACACAAAATCAACCGATTCTCCTTTGCCTGTCCTGCTTGTTACTTCTTCAAATAGTTCCAACAGGTATGTCAGGTGAGATTTTCCCTTGAGGAAACTGTGTTAGCTATGGCCTATTTTATCATGTGCCTCCAGGTACTCTGAGACCACATCCTTAAGAATCGAGTCCAACATCTTCCCAACCGCTGAGGTCAGACTAATTGGTCTATCGTTTCCTTTCTTCTGCCTCTCTCACTTCTTGAAGAGTGGAGTGACATTTGCAGTTTTCCAGTCTTCCAAACCCATTCCTGAACCTAGTGATTCTGGAAAGATTATTACTTATGCCTCTGCAGATAGGAGGAGGGGTGGGTAGTGTTGAGGAAGCAGGGAGGCTGCAGAATGATTGGGACAGAGTAGGAGAATGGGCAAAGAAGTGGCAAATGGAATATGGTGTCAGGAAGTGTATGCCATGGACTTTGGTAGAAGAAGTAAAAGCATAGACTAATTTCTAAATGGAGAGAAAATTCAAAAATAGGAAGTGCAAAGGGACTGGGGAGACCTCGTGCAGGATTCTCTAAATGTTAATTTGCAGATTGAATCAGTGGAAGGCAAATGCAATGTGAGCATTCATTTCGAGAGGACTAGAATATAAAGGCAAGTGTGTAATCTTAAGGCTTTCTTGTTGAGGCCTCATTTGGGGCATTGTGTGCAGTTTTGGGCTCCTTATCTAAGGATCTGGCTCTATACTCACTGGACTTCAGAAGAATGATGGGGGACCTCATTGAAACCTACTGAATATTGAGTAGATTTGGAGAGGAATTTTCCAAAGGTGGGAAGGTCTAAGACCAGAGAACACAACCTTAGTATAGAGGGACATCCATTTAGAACAGAGATGAGGAGGTTTAGCCAGAGGGTGGAAAATCTGTGGAATTCATTTTCCATAGGTGGCTGTGGAGGCAAAGTCATTGGGTATATTTAAGGCAGAGTTTGATAGATACTTGATTAGTCTGGGCATGAAGGGATATGGAGAGAAGGCATGAGACTGGGGCTGAGAGGGAAATGGATCAGCCAGAATGAAATGATGGAGCAAACTCAATGGGCCAAATGGCCTAATTCTGCTCCTATATCTTATGGTATTATAATACACTAATTACATTTTCATAGGAAGTTAAGTTTGCACAACATTGAATAAATAAAGTTCTGCAAATTGACCTTTTAGAGCTTTTTCACATGAAGGTTCTTTGCCCAAAATGTTAACAGTTCGTTTCCTTCCACAAATGTTGCCTGACCTGTTGTGTTCCTTCAGCATTTTGTGTATATGATCCAGATTTCCAGCATCTGCAGTCTCTCATATGTCTCCAAGTATAAGTGTATTTGCTTATTTTAAAAAATTGCCTGTCATAACTTGTGCCTTTTCATCAAAGTTAATCAAGCTAAGCAGATGTCCTGGTTACTTTCTGAAATGGAAATCAACTCCTTTTCCACGTGTTAATTAAGTCCCAAAACAGCAATTGACACCGTTAAAATCTTACATTACAGCTGTGATTTTGTTTACTTTTCTAGTTCCAAACAGCTTTAGCTTTGTGAAATTATCTTATAAGAATAATGAAAGCTTTTAATATTTGCAGTATAATGAATAATAAAGGATGGCTAGTAAAATGTGACTACAGATAAGTGAGCATTAATACAGAAGTCTAAAGAATGCAAAGCGTGGATCTTCCAACATGGTCACTAAAGTGTTGAGTTTCAGTCTACTCTTATGGTGAGCTCCTGGCCTAAATTAGGCCTGTCTTTGGAAATATGCTCTTAGCTGTTGCCAGAAGTGGTTATGGAGGGGAAGCATGAAGCAGTGTGAATCATGGCAAGGCACCAAACCAGTGCACTTTAATTTTCAAATGGAACATTATAAGTGCTTGGGAAATAAATATGGCAAAGGAAAGAATGCCTTATTTTACACCTTTTACAGAGATTTAATTTGGGTATGCAAGGGCTTGCATATAATTTGGGTACAGGGAGAGGAACATATAAGCATATTGGAAAGCCAGCTTTCATGTACTGCAATTAATTCCGCTACCTTAGATTTTGAGACTAAGCTTAAATTCCCCTCCTGCAATTTGTACGAAAGTCAATGTCAATTATACAGTTACAGAGATACCATCATAGGTTTTGGGATTTGACTCCAAGAGTTTTTTGGGCTTCCTGGAACTCCAGAGTAAAGGTGAGCTAAAAACACAAGAGTATCTGAAGGTATGGGTATAAATATATAGAATGCTTCCAGCTGCTTTTTCTCTGCTTTGGGGAAAGAGCGAGTTCTTTCATTTTACAATAAAATCTTCAGATAGAAACTTACTACCTTTGGACCTGCAGACTACTGAAAGCATCTTTCAGATTTGATATGTCATATCACTGTTTTGCTTTTGAGGAGACAAAGTGAACACAGGGAGAAAGGAAACAATCTGCTGCTCACAGGAGAGCTGTATATAACATAGAAATACCACACTCTCTCCTGCCATGCTGTTAACACAAAACAATCAAGCCTCCTTTCCCAGCTCCTGAATACTTAAGTCTCAATGCAATTATTCATTGAACTGCCAGGCAGGATGTGGAAGCAGCAGTGTGTGCAAAGTGGAAGCGCTATGGGTACAGTCTCTGATTCAAGGTCTCTTTTACCATCAAGCCTTTTATTGTTTAGTTGCACAATGAACTGGTGGCATTAATCTGGAGAAGACCCTGACACAGATCAGTAGAGGGCCTAACATCAAGATTACAGATTCAGTCACCCTCTTTAAAGTTTGCATTCATAATCACAAGCCATTGGAGAATGCCTGGAGATGTGCGATTACTGCATTTCAAATCCATGTTAGTAGCCACTAAGCCTACTGATGCACCATCAAGAACTCTGAGACGTAGGTTAAGGTAGGCTTTTATTGGCTGGAAGAAAGCACAAGCAGCAAGTGACTATCACATGACATCCTGGAGACTGAGGAAGGGTCTGTGGCTCCAATCGCCTTTATACCGGGGTCTGTGGGAGGGGCCACAGGAGCAGTCAGCGGGGGGGGGGGGGGCGTCCAGACAGGTATATGTAGTTCACCACATTCACCCCCACCTTTGTTTTAAAAGAGAGTCCTCATGGGGCGAAGTTTCTTACAAGTATATTTACAGGTTAGGTCTATCAGGTGGTCGAATCTGTCGCTGCGACCTACGTAGCACCGGCTGTGATTGCACAGATGCTGGTGGTGATTGTGCTGGTTCCGGCCTGACTGGAGGTGTCAGCCCACTAGGAGTCAGTAATCCCTCACGCGTGTGTGAAGCGCCTGGTATATGCATGTGCGAGGCGCCTGGTATGGGAGTGTCGTGAAGAGTCGGTATAGGGCTTGGTGTGCGCGGTGTCAGCTCGGGTACAGGGTTCATAGTTACCGTGGAGTGTTTGGGGTAGTGGTCTGCTGCTCCTGTGGGCGCCAGGTCGTGGACGGAGACCGTGTCCTCCCGCCCATCAGGTAAGACCACGTAGGCATACTGGGGGTTCGCATGCAGTAGGTGAACCCTCTCGACCAGTGGGGAGTATTTATTGTTCTTCGCATGTTTCTGGAGTAGCACTGGCCCTGGGGATGTCAGCCAAGCCGGTAGGGTGGTCCCAGTGGCAGACTTCCTGGGAAAAGAAAAGAGTCACTCATGAGGGGTGGCATTGGTGGACGTACATAACAGAGAGCGGATAGAGTGGAGTGCCTCGGGGAGGACCTCCTGCCATCGAGAGACCGGCAACCCCTTTGACATAAGGGCTAAGAGTGTGGCCTTCCACACTGTGGCATTCTCCCTCTCCACCTGTCCATTTCCCCGGGGATTATAGCTCGTGGGTGGCGGGGTCTGCAGCGTCCACGGAACCGGTGGGGGATCACGTGGCTGGACAGCGTTGGCGTTGTGCAGAGCAGCCTCCAGTGTGTCGGCCGTCTCGATCGCCGAGCGTAAGGTAAGATCGGCATTTTCCAGCAGCCGCTGGTGCACGTACACTGACCTGATCCCCGTAATGAAGGCATCTCGTACTAGGAGCTCCGCATGGTGTTCCGCTGTCAGTCCCTTGCAGTCGCAGGCCCGCACGAGTGTCTGTAGGGCTCGGAGAAACTCTCTGCTCAACTCGCCGGTTCGCTGTCGCCGCGTCGCCAAGCGATGTCTTGCGTAGACGGTGTTCACCGGCCGCAGGTACTGTCTTTTGAGGGTGTCCAGTGCCCCTTGGTAGGTCGGCAGGTCCCTGATAAGGGAGTAAACTTTCGGGGTGACCCTCGAAAGGAGGATTCTGTGCATAATAGTGGGCTCAGTCACGGGAATCTGTTCCAAGTATGATTGGAAGCATGCAAGCCAGAGTTCAAAGGCAAGAGCTGCTTCTGAGTCTTGAAGATCAATGTCCAATTTTTCCAGATGTAAAATGCTTTCCATGTTTTAAAACCTCCAGCTAATAAAATTGATGCACCATCAATAACTCTGAGACGTAGGTTAAGGTAGGCTTTTATTGGCTGGAAGAAAGCACAAGCAGCAAGTGACCATCACACAACATCCTGGAGACTGAGGAAGGGTCTGTGGCTCCAACCGCCTTTATACTGGGGTCTGTGGGAGGAGCCACAGGAGCAATCAGCAGGGGGCATGTCCAGACAGGTGTATGTAGTTCACCACACCTACATAATGAGAAAAGATATCACTATGTAGGCAAACAACTTCATGGATCATATTTCGAAAACATTCTCCTCTGAACTGCAAAGATTCAGATTTATTGAAAGCTCATGTGGGACAATTAATGCATCTAGTTAGGCAGAGTGTGGAGTCTCCACCATCTTTTGTCATTCACATGAGATGGATGAAGCATTAGGTAGGACCCCAACTATTTTCCATGCTACTCCCATTGAAATGTGGTGCTTTGAGTAAGTTCGTGCTATGTCTGTCTGACTTTTGTGATCATGCTCATAATAAGAAGCCTCTTCCTATAAGGAGTTGCAGTTATCAGTGATGATCTGCAGAGCACCACTGATTTGATGAACAGAGTCCGTGAGGAAAGGGAGTCATTCATGATTAACGTCAAGGAAAATAAGTTTGATATTAATTAATTAGATTTTACTCGCTGATGACAGCAGGTCAACTTGAGTATGAAACCCTGAGAAATAAATCAGTCTTCAAATCTGCTGAGAGGCTGCTATCTCCCCTCCTTTGACGGACAGACACACCAATACTGCACCAATGTGCGGTTCCTTGTCTTCTGCACCTACTTTTCTGAAGATCGTTACCTTGTCGTGGTGGAAAGGCTTCTGAGATCCTGAGAGCGATAACTCCTGGTAGGGTCACCCATGGAGGTAAGGTCAGAAGATGATGACACACATCACAATGGCAATGGAAATAGAGGAGGACTGCAGCAGTGACGGGTCCCCAGTCAGATTGCCTGCCACTGGAATCTGCCCCTGATCTGTGTGGTGGATGCCCATACATCAGCTTCCCCATGTTAAACAGTCATGCACAGGCATTCTCCATTAAGGGAATAACCCCTTAGGAGAACATCATACTGGACTCAAGTGATCACATTACTACTAGTACCAGTAATAAGATCTACAGAGGACCACCTCACATTCTTCCCTCCCCATTATTTTGGTGTGAAAAAATGGAACAGCTCAATAGAGAGAATACTTGTTGAGTGTGGCTGTTTGGCAGAGCTATGATATCATGTACGGATGAGAATAGATGTTGTTTGTGGTTGGGTAGATGGACAAATGAGGAAATGCATAAGTCAAAAAAAAGCTGCACGGATTTTCAAAGTGAGTTGGGATATGTACTCATGTGCAGAAGTGGGGTGATAAGTGCTTTGGAACGTCCACAATTCCAGCACTTAATCTTTGCAAGCAGCTACTCATCTTGGGAAAATTACAGGGGAAACATATTATATTGTTTTTATGTAGAGTGACTTATCTTCATTTAAATGTAACAATGCTATGCCAATCAGTACCCACTTCCTACCACATTCCTAATGGTAATCTCCACCATTACCTCCAACTGCACACTTCAATCAACTGTTTCTTATAGAGCACACAATAGTTTACCACTACTAACATTGACAACACTGTTTTTAAAATGTTAAGGTGCGTGATGCGAATTTAAATCAGTCACCAAACCTGATGCAAATAGATGATGAGGCCAGTCTCAGTCTGGAGGAGAAATACTCGTCTCTGCCTGAAACATCAACTGTTGACTCTTTTCCATAGTTGCTGCCTGGCCTGTTGACTTCCTCCAGTATTTTGTGTGTGTGGCTTTGATTTCCAGCATCTGCAGATTCTCCCTTGTTTGTGATTCATCTATCACCTTCTAGCTTGAACTCCTTTCCCTACCTCCCCCCCCCGCTTCTCAATCTTGCTTCCCTGCCCCCCACCCCCACCTTCCTATCCATTTCTGATGAAGGGTCTCAGCCCAAAATGTTGGCTCTTTTGTCCTCTCTGTACATGTTGCCTGATCTGCTGCTTCCCTCCAGCATTTCCTGTGTGTTATTTGGGATCTTCAGATTCTGCCGAATCTCTTGTGTTTCAAATATAAGGGCTGGGTTTTTGCTGCTGTTATTGCTGCTCCTGCTTTCCTCCCTCCCTCCTGCAGTGGAAACTTTGAAATAACGGAATTAGTCAGTTTGCTGACAACGTCAGGGTGAAGGTGAGCATGTCATGGTTGAGTTAGCCAAAGATTTGTGGATGAGAATTTAGCTGGGTTGGGTTTACTGTGGAAAGAACATAATCTCCTTATTGTGAGTTCCTACTATTCCCACTAACAGGAGTTCTCAGCCTAGGATCCATGGACTCCTTGCTTAATGTATTGGTCTATGACATAGAAAAGGTTGCAAGCTCTGTGCTAGAAGATTATTTTTTAAATTTGGATTTTTTTTTGTGGAAGTTACAGTATGTTTGCAGATGGCCACAAAATACCAGGCCACTGTTCATACCAGAGTGCTCTGGTATGATACTACACTGGAGTTATTCAGCACTGGGCTATTCAGGACTGGATCTTTGAAAGCTGGGAAATTACAATGGGGAATAGGGTGCCTTGTACTGATTTTCTATAGTGCAGTCAAGCTTTTTTTTAAATATAGACCATCTGTGTAATACTGGAACTTCTTGCCACCAAATATTTGCTTTGAATCTCCAATTACTCACTCTTGAGCAATCCAACCTCTTCTTCCCATAGCAATGAAATGAGAATGGGGGAAGATTTGATAGAGGTATGCAAAACTATGAGGGTGTGGCGGCTCATTTCCTAGCGTATGCGAACCGACTCACAATTAGATAGCCTACGGGGGTTTGCGAGCACAGAGCTTTGGAGCCTCTTCGCCATGGGGGGCCGGTTGACAGAGGCTTAAAAGTGAGGCTGAAGTTTTCGAATAAAGTTTTTCCTTCGACTGCAGTTACCGACTCCGTGTCGTAATTTTAGCGCTGTTTGTAGCACACCGCTACAATTGGTGACCCCGACGGTCCAAACGATTTTTGGACCAGAAATGACCGACGCCGCCTCTGTTCATGCGGTTTCGTTGAAACTGCCGGGTTTCTGGACACAGCGCCCGGACCTATGGTTCCAGCAAGCCGAAGCCCAATTCCACGTTCGCCGGATCACCTCAGAAGACACCCGCTACTACTACGTGGTGGGCTCCCTCGACCAGGACACAGCTGCCCAGGTCGCGGAGTTCGTACAGTCGCCCCCGGCAGACGGCAAGTACACGGAATTCAAAGCCCTGCTCCTCAGGATTTTCGGACTCTCACGGCGCGAGCGGGCTGCCCGTTTACTGCACCTGGATGGCTTGGGCGACAGACCTCCATCGGCTTTAATGAACGAGATGTTGTCTCTGGCCGAGGGACACACAGGCCTCATGTTTGAGCAGGCATTCCTGGAGCAGCTGCCCGAGGACATACGCCTGCTGCTGTCCGACGCGGATTTCAGTGACCCCCGGAAGGTGGCAGCCCGGGCGGACTTGCTGTGGAACGCCAAAAAGGTGAGCGGGGCGTCCATCGCACAGATCACCCAGCCACGCTCCCGGCAGCAAACCAGTCCAGGCCCGGCCGCAGAGCCCACTAACCCCCGGCCCAATGACCACTGGTGCTTCTACCACCAGCGGTGGGGCGCAGAAGCCCGCCGTTGCCGCCCGCCCTGCAAGTTCCCGGGAAACGCCAGGGCCAGCCGCCGCTGATGGCTACGGCGGCTGGCCATCGGGATAGCCTCCTGTATGTGTGGGATAGCAGGTCGGGACGCCGCTTTTTGGTCGATACTGGGGCTGAGGTCAGCGTTTTACCTCCGACAAGTTACGACACTCGCAGCAGGGCACCGGGTCCCCCCCTGAGGGCCGTGAATGGCAGCACAGTAAGGACCTATGGCACCCGTCAGGTGCAGCTACAGTTCGGCCCCAGCCAGTTCACGTGGGACTTCACACTGGCCGCCGTAGCCCAACCGCTTCTGGGTGCGGATTTTTTGCGAGCTCACAGCCTGCTGGTTGACCTGCCCAGGAAGAGACTGGTACACGCCGAGACCTTTCAGACGTTCTCCCTGGGCGCGGCCCAGTTGCCAGCCCCTCACCTCGGCTCCATCACGCTGTCCGACAACGACTTCACCAGGGTCCTGGCGGAGTTCCCATCGGTTCTGGCACCGCAGTTCACAGCAGCCATGCCCAGGCATGGCGTACAGCACCACATCCCGACACAGGGACCACCCCTCCATGCCCGTGCTCGGCGGCTTCCCCCGGACAAGCTCCGACTGGCGAAGGAGGAGTTCCAGAGAATGGAGGAATTGGGGATCATCCGGCGGTCCGACAGCCCCTGGGCTTCCCCCCTGCACATGGTGCCCAAAGCGACGGGGGGCTGGAGACCGTGCGGCGACTACCGCAGGCTGAACGAGGCTACCACACCGGACCGCTACCCTGTGCCGCACATTCAGGACTTTGCGGCAAACCTGCACGGCGCCCGGATCTTCTCCAAGGTCGACCTTGTCCGAGGGTACCATCAAATCCCGATGCATCCTGACGACGTCCCCAAGACGGCTCTCATCACCCCGTTTGGCCTCTTCGAGTTCCTCCGCATGCCGTTCGGCCTGAAGAATGCCGCACAGACGTTCCAGCGGTTAATGGACGCGGTGGGACGGGACCTGGACTTCGCGTTCATCTATTTGGATGACATCCTCATAGCCAGCGGCAGTCGTCAGGAGCATCTGTCCCACCTCCGTCAACTCTGCGCCCGACTGAGTGAGTACGGTCTTACAATTAACCCTGCCAAATGCCAGTTCGGACTTGATACCATTGACTTCCTGGGCCACAGGATTACTAAAGACGGGGCAACCCCTCTGCCCGCTAAGGTAGATGCGGTCCGCCACTTCCCCCGACCCACCACGGTCAAAGGCCTTCAGGAATTCGTAGGTATGGTCAATTTCTACCGCCGCTTCCTCCCTTCAGCTGCCCGGATCATGCGCCCCCTGTTCGCCCTGATGTCGGGTCCGAGCAAGGACATTACCTGGGACGAGGAGTCCGCCGCCGCTTTCGTTCAAACGAAGGAAGCTTTGGCTGACGCCGCAATGCTAGTACATCCCAGAATGGACACTCCTACCGCCCTCACAGTGGACGCATCAAACACGGCAGTCGGTGGGGTGCTGGAGCAGCTCATCGCAGGTCGCTGGCAACCCCTGGCGTTTTTCAGCAAACACCTGCGGCCACCCGAGCTCAAGTACAGTGCTTTCGACCGGGAACTGTTGGCGCTCTACCTGGCAATCCGGCATTTCAGGTACTTCCTAGAAGGTCGGCCCTTCACCGCGTTCACGGACCACAAACCGCTTACCTTTGCGTTTACGAAAGCATCCGACCCCTGGTCATCCCGCCAGCAACGCCACCTGTCCTACATCTCTGAATACACAACGGATGTCCGGCACGTCTCGGGTAAGGACAATGTCGTGGCGGATGCGCTCTCTCGCCCTACCGTTCATGCCCTTTCCCAAGGGGTAGACTTTGAGGCACTGGCAGAGGCACAGCAGGTAGATGAGGAGATTCCGAGTTACAGGACTGCAGTCTCTGGTTTGCAGCTCCAGGACTTCCCCGTGGGCCCCGGTGAGAGGACCCTACTCTGTGACGTCGCCACCAACCAGCCCCGTCCGGTCGTCCCCGCAGCCTGGCGGCGACGGGTTTTCGACTCCATTCATAACTTGGCGCATCCCTCCATCCGGACAACTGTCCGGATGGTTTCCAGCAGGTTCGTTTGGCACGGACTCCGCAAACAGGTCAGTGAATGGGCCAGGACGTGCATGCACTGCCAGACGGCCAAGGTTCAGCGGCACACCAAAGCCCCACCGCAGCAGTTCCATCCCACCCACCGGCGTTTCGACCACATTCATGTGGATATCGTGGGCCCCCTGCCGGTGTCGCGCGGAGCGCGTTACCTCCTGACTATCGTGGACCGGTTCACAAGATGGCCAGAGGCGGTCCCGCTCACCGACACCACCTCCGAATCTTGCGCCCGAGCCCTGATCGCCACCTGGATATCCCGCTTTGGTGTACCAGCCCACATTACCTCCGACAGAGGCGCCCAGTTCACCTCCAGCCTGTGGTCAGCTATGGCCAGCCTTTTGGGGACTCAGCTGCACCACACCACTGCCTACCACCCACAGTCGAACGGGCTAGTGGAGCGTTTCCACCGTCACCTGAAGTCGGCCCTCATGGCCCGCCTGCGAGGAGCCAACTGGGCGGACGAGCTTCCCTGGGTCCTTCTCGGCATCCGCACAGCGCCCAAGGACGACCTGCACGCCTCGTCGGCCGAGTTGGTATACGGCGCGCCCCTGGCCGTCCCCGGGGAGTTCCTACCAGCCCCGAGGGGGCAAGAGGAAGAACCCGCTGCAGTCCTGGGCAGACTTCGCGAGAAGCTCGGTAACCTGGCCCCCATACCCACTTCACAGCATGGGCGGCACCCGACCTGCGTACCCAAAGACCTACGGAACTGTAAGTTTGTGTTTGTACGAAGGGGCGGGCATCGGCCACCGCTGCAGCGGCCATACGAGGGGCCGTTTACGGTGCTCCGGAACAACGGGTCCACGTTCGTGCTGGACGTTGGGGGGAAGGAGGAGGTTTTCACGGTGGACCGCCTCAAGCCGGCCCATGTGGACCTGGCGCAACCGGCCGAGTTTCCGGCGCCTCGGCGCAGAGGCCGACCTCCCAAGCAGGTTCTGGCCCAGGCTGTGGACATTGGGGGGTGTATCGCCGGTTCTGGGGGGGGGTTATGTGGCGGCTCATTTCCTAGCGTATGCGAACCGACTCACAATTAGATAGCCTACGGGGGTTTGCGAGCACAGAGCTTTGGAGCCTCTTCGCCATGGGGGGCCGGTTGACAGAGGCTTAAAAGTGAGGCTGAAGTTTTCGAATAAAGTTTTTCCTTCGACTGCAGTTACCGACTCCGTGTCGTAATTTTAGCGCTGTTTGTAGCACACCGCTACAAGGGCTATAAATAGGGTAAATGCACACAAGCTTTTTCCACAGAGGTTGGGTGAGATTAGAACTAGAGGTCATAGGTTAAGGATAAAAGATGAAAATTTTAAGGGGAAACTAAGGGGGGAGCATCTTCACTGGGGGGGGGGATGGTGAAAATGAGAACCAAGCTGCCAGTGGGAGTGGTGGATGTGGGTTTTATAGCAGCATTTAAGATATTTTGGATGGGAGTGGCATGGAGAGCTAAGGTCAAAGGAACTAGGCAGAATAATAGTTCTGCACAGTTTAGATGGGCTGAAGGGCCTATTTCCACCTGAAGTACTCTATGACTCTAAATAGCATAAGACCCATAAGGTTTCGCTGCTAATGTAATAGCCTCTCTGTAATGTTTCACTGGTAATGTAGGTTTCGCTGCTAATGTAATGGCCTCTCTGTAATGTTTCTCTGTAGCAGCAATGTTTGGGTTATGACTAGCGATAACGGGGCATATTAGCCAATGAGGGATGTTGTTCTTTCTTGTGTGTCTGGGAGCCAGGAATTCAGTCTTTTGCCAGGGAGAGATGAGGAGAGAAGACGTGAATGGAGAGAGTTGGTAGACCGCTGGACTTGGAGAGAGGGTCCGAAAGTCAGCTATTACATTAGTAGTGAAACCTTACAGCGTAGTATATTTTTCCCAGTCCTCACAGCTCCAGTAGTAGACCCTAGGAGGTGATACTAATCTGAGTCTATGCCTTTTGCCCACTTTGACTCTGTTCCTTTATTTTTGTTTTGTTTCCTATGCCATTTTTTGTTCAGGTTGGCTCTTTGCAAACTGGACTTGAAATTGCAGAATGTTGATTGTCATTATGCTGTTCCTCAACACTAATTGGTTAAGCAACCCAGAAAAGATAAAGATGTCAGACCTTCAGGTTTCCATAGCACCATCAGTAGCCCCATTAACTTTTCTGACCTTCACTGCTTCCCACATAAACTTTCAGCTAATGAAGAATTTAATACGGTTTCCTATTCAAAGAGCACTAACACACCCAAATATTACTGAATAATTCCTGCTGAAGTCACAGAAAGGAGCAGGTAAAGAGAAAACAGAAGAAAATTGTCTTTGTTGCATTCCTTGTCTGTGCAAATTAATATTGTGGAAGATGTCTTATTCTAATTAAACCTGAATCTAGAGATTTTCACTTGAAATGAATATTGTGCAATAAGACTACTTCTGTGAATTTGAATGTGAAGGTTAAGTCATCTGCTTCATTGCCAGTACAATTAAATCAATGCACTGACTTCCAAGCCTGAATTAAAGTTCAAAGTAAATTTATTACCAAAGTACATATATTTCACCAAGTACAAACCTGAGATTCCTTTGCTTGTGAGCAATCAAAGTAAATACATACAAGAAACACAACAGAATCAATGAAAGATCACACTCAACAGGGTGGACAACAGTCAATCTGCAAAACAAATATCAACAACGGGCAATTACAAGAAGAAAGAAAAAATAATAACAATAAATAAACAAGCAACAAATATCGTGAGCATGAGATGAAGAGTTCTTGAAAGTGAGTCCAGTTCAGTGGGAACAGTTCAATAATGGGGCAAGAGAAGTTATCCCCTCTCATTCAAGAGCCTGATGGTTGAGGGGTAATAACTGTCCTTGAACCTGGCAATGCAGGTTCTGTGGCTCCTGTTCCTTCTTCATGATGGCAGCAGCAAGAAGAGAGTATGTCCTGGATAGCTGGGATCCATGATGATGGATGTTGCTTTCTGTAGACAGCGCTCCCTATAGATGTTCTCAATAACTGGGAGGGCTTTACCTGTGATGGACTGGACTGTATCCATTATTTCTTGTAGGCTTTTCCATACAAGAAAATTGATGTTTCTTCATCAGACTGTGATGCAACCAGTCAATATACTCTCCACCAAATATGTATAGATGTTTGTTAAAATTTTAGATGACATGCTGAATCATTGCAAACTTCTAAGAAAGTAACGGTGCTGCCATGCTTTCTTTATAGTGGCACTTGTGTGCTGGACCCAGGACATTCCTCTGATATGCTAACACCAAAGAATTTAAAGTTTCTGACCCTCTCCACCTTTGATGATCCAATGAAGGCGGGCTCATGGACATCCAGTTTTCTCCTTCTGTAGTCAACAATTATTTCCTCAGTCTTGATGACACTGATGTGAGATTGTTGATGTAGCACCACTCGGCCAGATTTTCAATCTTCTTCCTATATGCTGATTCGTCATCACCTTTAGCCAATGACAGTAATGTTGTTGCCAAACTTAAATATGGCAGTGGAGCTGTGCTTAGCCTCACTGTCATAATATTAAAGCAAGTATCACATAGCCTTGTGAGGGAGATTGGGAAGGCGATTTTGTTGCCAATCCAAACTGACTGGAATCAATAAGTGAGGAAATCAAGGATTCATTTAACAAGGAGGTATTAAAGCCTCAGACTTGGAGCTTATTGATTAGTTTTGAGGGGGTGATAGTATTGAATGTTGAGATTTAGTCATTGAAGAGCATCCTGATGTATATATTTCACTGGTCAGATATTCCAGGGTTGAGTGAAGAGACAATGAAATGGCATCTGCTGTTGACCTGTTGTGTCAGTAGACAAATTAGAGTAGATCCAAGTCACTTCTCAGGCAGGAGTTGATGTTTCATCACCAACCTCTCAATCCTTATGTGTCCCCCCCACCCACCTTTATAGGAAGTAGCACTACCTCAGAATTAATAAACCAGAGATGTTACCCCTCAGAGCATGTGCTGAAGGATATAGTTTTTAGATTAAATGCCATTTCAACCAGTAGAAGTGGTAGAGGAAGGTTTGGTATTGTCATTTAAAGTAAAATTGGATAGGTATATGGACAGGAAAGGAATGGAGGGTTATGGGCTGAGTGTGGGCCAATGGGACTAGTTGAGGGTAAACGTTCGGCACGGACTAGAAAGGCTGAGATGGCCTGTTTCTGTGCTGTAATTGTTATATGGTTATATGGTTATAACCATGAAGAATGATATCAAAACCTAAGAGGAAAGCTTAACATCTTTTAAAAGTACCGTGCATATCACACATGCGGGAAAACATTTCCTTTATTGTTTTTACACTTTGACTGAAGGTAACCTTTCACACAGCAGCTTTGTATATATGCCATGGTTCTGCAGAATAAACCGCTTCCATTTCTTTTTCTGCATTTCTGTACATGATCATTATGATATCTGATGTGAAAAAATGTTTGTTGTCTTATTTGCAAGTAAGAAGGCAGGTGAACATTTGCTTGTCTTTCTTTGTGTCTGAATAACTTTATTCAGTGTATCTTGCAGAGAGCTTTCAAAGAATCTATGGTAGTTGAGTTAGTGCTGAACATAAAGACTGCAGGTATAGTTTTCCTCTGCGGTGTGTGCACTCAGGCGAAATTCTAAAAGAATCGGGTGAATTCTTCAAAGTGAAGGCTACTTTAATGAGAGACCATATATAACTATTACTATTTGAGTAGTCATCCTCTGGGAATATCTTCTAATTCATTATCATGATCTTCCCTGCTCATTATTATGAATTGATCCATCCCTCCTCTGCTTACTCTGTGCTTAGGGATATCCATGAACTGTATCTGTATTGTTAGGTGCTCCTGGGGGTGAAGTTGGACTTTATCACATCTACTTTTCTGGGAAAATAAAGAGCTAAATAATACCTAATACTGGGAATCAAAACACTTGATCCTGAGGATGTCTGTAAAATGACTGACAGAGTCATTTTACATGGAGTCAGTACCCATTGTATCAATACAAAAGAGGGGAAGATAGTGAAAATTACCCCCTACCCTCTATATTCTGTCTGTAGCAAATGTTGATCTATTGTATCATGTTAACTTTTTTCCATGTCTTTGACAACATCTTATTAAACTTACAAAATATGAAAGGAATTTCTGCTTCATAGAGGGCAATTTAACTCATTTTGCCACATTGAATATTCGGTGTAATGGAACAACCTGCTTCGATGACTCCTAACAGTGGAAAAGAATGTTAAACAATAGATCACTTATCACTAAGAGATGAATGGAAAATATTCCATTTCTGAGTGTACATTAGATTCCATATTTCCAATATGATATAAAACCAGTTCCTTTGTCCTATTGACTTCCTGCCAGCTCTCAGGGCTTTCCCATTCATGTACTAATTTTCTCTGTAAACTGATAGGTAAAGGGTACCAGATTTAGAAGAGATATTAGATATAACCTGGTGAGCAGTGAATACCCAGAATGCACTGCCTGCGACAGTGGTAGGAATTGAGTCTCTGACTTTTGGTGACCCTTCTGTTTCCTCCTCTGCACCTCAGTGAGTCTGTCCTAAGGTTATCATCCGCAGACTGATGAGCAGTCAGAAAGAGCCATTGAGGAATTGGACACAAGACGTGCTGCAGATGCTGGAAACCTGGAGCAATACACACAACGTGCTGGAGGGGCTCGGTCCTGATGAAAGTTCTCGGCCCAAAATATCAACTATTTATTCCCACCCGCAGATGCTGCCTGACCGGCTGAGCTCCTCCACCATGTTGCATGTATTGCAATAAGGAAGTGGAGAAGTTTTTGTGATGCTTCAATACCTTTAACCCTTACATTTGGAAGAAGTATCTGCTCTGGGCCAAGCTGTTCCAAAATCTACCCAACTCCTTAGTCACAGGCATGTTGCCCTTTGAAGTGCTTTATGGCTACCGACCTCCATTGTTTCCCTGGAAGGAGCCAATGGTGGAGGTCCCTTCTGTCAAGGTCCTAGTTCGCCTCTGCCCGAATGGTTGGAGGAGAACACAGAGGGCCATCCTAACTGGTAACTGTTCTTATTGCCATTAAGCTGGCCACCATTGGCGCCCAGCCAGACTGCTCCAGCTGCAGGACCGTGTCTGGCTGTCCATTTGAGATCTGCCCCTGTGCGTCGACTCCCACCTTCTGATGGTTCATTGGTCACTTTAAGTTTACCCATCACACCAGTTCAGTCACTTACTATCCCCAGCTGCCACCATCCCTCAGGAGCAGCCGACTTAAACACACCTCTCATCCACAGTCCTCGTTCACTCACACCAACCCCCAGTCTCAGTCAGTTGATCCTAGCCTTCAGTTACCTTGTTGCCTTGTCACGCTAAGTATCTGTTCTCTCTTGTTTTGTGGCCTCTCATGGCTTGTAATTTTCAGTTTATTATTAAATTGATTGCTCACTGCTAAATCATCTTAGCTATTCTGTGATTGGGTTAAGCCTCCTTTACATTTCCTGAAGATGCCTCAGGCTTCGTTGTTCTTTAAGTTTGTGGGGCTGGTTTTGGGGACAGTTTGGGGAGCTTGTAGTGTTTAGGGATAGCGATGGGGAGAGTGAGAGGTCAGGCTGGAGTCCAGATCAGAGCACTCTGCTGTCAAAAGTCAGTAATCCCTGCAGATGGATGTTGGGTTGGCAAGCGCTGTTGATAAAAACCAGCAATCAATGACTGTGGTCAGCAGGTCTCATAGACAAAGGCAGGTGACTTTCCCAGGTCGGTGAGTCCCTGGGGTGGAAGTCCGTGCATCCAGAGTTT
Source organism: Hypanus sabinus (assembly GCF_030144855.1). NCBI lineage: Eukaryota > Metazoa > Chordata > Chondrichthyes > Myliobatiformes > Dasyatidae > Hypanus > Hypanus sabinus. Next base: position 50,837,480 of record NC_082715.1, read on the forward strand.
AGTTTCCCGTGAGCGACATCCTGGGGTTAATACCGAAAATTGAAGCCTCAAGGTCAAAGATTGAAATTGATTAGCCCGGTAGTAGAGGCCTAGTATGGTGTTCCTGAAGGTCAGAGGCCTGATGTCTAAAACTCCACTGGGGAAGTCAGAGGCCCAATGCCTGGGAATCGGTGAGTTCGCAAGTCCACTGGAGCCTGGAAGAGGCCTGAGATGGGGTTAGAGACTTCTCTGTGTGTGTGAGTGGACGTATGGGTGGTAGGGAGAAAAGGGGCTTGTTACACTGACGTTATTTAGTTTTGTTGCTGTTGTTGTTGCTTCTGCCATTCAGGTGAACATTGTGAACATGCTATATTAGCATCACAATGTGTGGTGACACTTCTTGCGTGCCACATTTTACGAAGAGACATAGAGGGAGAGAGAGTTTAAAAGAGCAAGTGCGGACATTTGGCACATTTTGCACATCACAGTTTCCGAGGAGATAATTGGATAATATTGTATAATTAGGCACTTTGCAATGTCCAATAAAGAGAAGTGGGGTTTAAGCAGAAAGGCCCTTATGGGAGTGGCCATTGTGTGAGTGGGCCAGTGGGGAGTTCAATCTTTGGCTTACCAAGGCTTCTGCGAGGAAAGACATAGACCATAAGTAGATATATTTTCTTTCTTTTTTTATTGCACATTTAGAGCAGAGGGGATGCTGGACAAGATAGCGGAATGCTCCCCCTGAGGGATGTGGGAAGACAGGGAGAACGCCAGCATCCCGGAAGACTACACCTGCAGAAGCACATCCAACTGCAGCTTCTAGCAGACCGTGCTCAGGGGTTGCTGCTGGAAATGGATTGACTACGGATCATTCAAAAGGCTGAGGTATTGACAGACAGGACACGCAGGATGTTAGTTACACCCAAGGTGAAGGCAATTAGGTGACCATCAGGAGGGACAAAGGGGATAGGCAGCCAGTGCAGAGGGCCTCTGTGGCTGTTCCATTCAGAAACAGGCATATTGCTTTAGGTACTTTTGGGAGGGTGGGGTATGACCTGGCAGAGGAAAGCCACAGCAGTCAGGTCTCTGGCACCGAGTCTGACCTTGAGGCTCATAAGGGAAGGGGCAAGCTGAAGAGATAAGGAATTCACTTGATAGAAGAATAAAAAGGTGGTTCTGTGGATAAGAACAATACTCCTTGATGGTATGTTGACTCCCAGGTGCTAGGATCAGAGACATTTTGGATTGAGACCACAGCACTCTTAAGTGACAGGGTGATTCACCAGAGGTCATGATCCATGTTGGTACTAATAACTTGGGTAGAAGGGATGACAAGGTCCTGTAAAATGAGTTCACTGAGTTCGATGCTAAGTTAAAGGATAGCACCTCCAGAGTTGTGATCTCAGGATTGCTGCAAGTGCCATGTGCTAGTGAGGACAGAAATGGGAAGATCATGCAGCTTAACATGTGGGTATGGAATATGTGCAGGAGGGAGGGCTTCAGAGTTTTGAATCATTGGGATCTCTTCCAGGGAAGGTTGGACCTGTACAGAAGGGTCAGTTTGCACCTGAACTGGAGGGGGGCTAATATCCTTGCACGAAGGTTTGCTAGTGCTGCATGGAGGGGGATGGGAACCAGAGTGGAGAGGTTGTGGAGAAAGATGTTGTTAAGCCTACACTCGAAGTCGGAAATTATAAGGTCATATCATAAAAGACCTAATATTAAGGGACTTAAATGGAAAAGAGAGCACTGAATGCTGATCCATCAGAGTTTTTCAAAGACAGTAGGGATGGTGAAGAACTTCCTCTTGCACGGATGTTCAAAAATGGGGCCATATCGTTAGTCATATATTCAATAAGGAATTTGTTCATCCATAGTTGTTAGACTGTAAAATTAATTCTCAACTGAAGTAGATGAAGTTGGTAATGTAAATAATGTTTAAGGAGATTGTGTGGAGAGGTGGAGATGTGTTGACACCCAAAGGGGTAATCATGTAGTGATAGAGTCAGGGAGGTGAGGGATAGGGGAGATTTATGTGAAGGATCAATGTCAATTTGGACAGAATAGGAAGAATGGTTACCTATTAATTCTATTTGTTTTATGTTATGTCCATGTTATTAACTCTATGGATTACTTTTTTAATCTGAGATAAGAGATGGATTACTGTTGTTTTCTGGATATACATCTGTTTGGCTTTGCAGCAAAGAGGCTAAGAAAACCTCTAATCAGGAATTATAATATTTCTGTCTCTTTTTGGTACTTTATTTCACAGTGTTACGTACCTGAGACACGTGACAGTGGTGTATTTGTCACGTCACAGGTGTTGAACTTGAGGTGTTGAACTATACTGGACTTGAGGTAATGGTCTTGTGTTGGTGGAATGATGTCATTTTCCCGCCAGTAGAGGTCATGTGACAGGTTTTTTTTACAGAGTATAAAAGGAGGACCCCTCCCTGTGAGGAGGGACAGTTCGTGGCTGGATTTGCCTTGTTGACTTCATGCCACTGCGTGATTTAATGTTATGACGCAGTTTAGTTGAATGATGAAGTTTTATTTAATGCCTAAAGTTTAAAAGGTCATTGCCAGCAGTTTCTTTATAATACTGCTAGTTGAGAATTAGCGGAGAGTGAAGATTGGAGTTCGGGAGTTAAAAGATCGAGGGGAGTCGATTTCGATGGTGAAACAGGTTCGATCTTGTTTGATCCTCATTCGGAAGGAATTCGTTTACTGTCCCCGTGTTAATCCCTGTGAATAGCAGAAAGGATTGGGAACAGTTTTGTAAAGTAAAGGTCAGTGCCTTTAAGCCGTTTCATTCTTCATTTTTCTAAATTCTTCGTGGGAAAAGTTCGATTTGGAATTGCGACGACACGACGTGAATGAGAATTTAAATCGTCTTAAAAAGTCTCTCCCTTAAATGGACTGTAAACATTTTGAACTTTTGCAATACTACTTTGAAGAACTGTTTTTGCAACATTGTTTTAAGAACTGTTTAAGCTTCATTGCTTTAAGAACTGTTTAAGCTGCTGCACAGCAGCTGATTTCTGGTTATGTTAGTGATTTGTTTACTTTTGGGGGGTTTGTTTTCAGTGTTTAATAAACGTGTTATTTGTTATAAAAACCCCTGCCTCACTCATATATTTATTGTTGCTTGAATCCGTAACATGAACATGGGGGCTACGTCCGGATTGGATCATTTGAGTTTAAATGCTTGCTAAATTTTGAATAGGTGTTTTGGAAAAGGGGAATACTCGATTCTTTTGTTTGATTGGCTTGTGAGTGGTATTCGGCAACAATGAATATTGATGAGTTTCTGGTTTCGCCAGACGCAGAGTTGTTGGCGAAGGTGAAAAAAATTGAGGTGTCTGAGATAGCTAGTAGATTGCAACTTAAAGGTATTTTGAAGACTACATCAAAGGCTCTAATACAGAGAAAAATCGCATCACACTATGTGGATTCGGGTGATTTTGATGAATCAATAGACAATAGACAATAGACAATAGGTGCAGAAGTAGACCATTCGGCCCCTCGAGTCTGCACCTCCATTCTGAGATTATGGCTGATCATTCACTATCAATACCCAGTCCCTGCCTTGTCCCCATATCCCTTGATTCCCCTATCCATCAGATATCTATCCAGCTCCTTCTTGAAAGCATCCAGAGAATTGGCCTCCACCGTCTTCCGAGGCAGTGCATTCCACACCTCCACAACTCTCTGGGAGAAGAAGCTCTTCCTCAACTCTGTTTTAAATAACTGACCTCTTATTCTCAATCCATGCCCTCTGGTACTGGACTCTCCCAACATCTGGAACATATTTCCTGCCTCAATCCTATCAAATCCTTTAATTATCTTAAACGTTTCAATCAGATCCTCTCTCAATCTCCTCAATTCCAGCGTGTACAAGCCCAATCTCTCCAATCTCTCTGCGTAAGACAGCCCTGCCATCCCAGGAATCAACCTAGTGAATCTACGCTGCACTTCCTCAATTGCCAGAATGTCCTTCCTTAAACCTGGAGACCAAAACTGTACACAATATTCCAGGTGTGGTCTCACCAGGGCCCTGTACAAATGCAAAAGAACATCCTTGCTCTTGTATTCAATTCCCTTTGTAACAAAGGCCAACATTCCATTTGCCCTCTTCACTGCTTGTTGCACTTGCTCATTCACCTTCATTGACTGGTGAACTAGGACTCTTAGGTCTCTTTGCATTTCTCCCTTACCTAACTCGACACCGTTCAGACAATACTCTGCCCTCTTGTTCCAGCTTCCAAAGTGGATAACTTCACATTTATTCACATTGAATGAGATCTGCCAAGTATCTGCCCACTCACTCAGCCTATCCAAGTCTCCCTGTATTCTCCTAACGTCCTCTTCGCATGTCACACTGCCACCCAGTTTAGTATCGTCAGCAAACTTGCTGATATAGTTTTCAATGTCCTCATCTAAATCATTGACATATATCGTAAAGAGCTGTGGTCCCAATACAGAGCCCTGTGGTACCCCACTAGTCACCTCCAGCCAGTCTGAGAAACACCCATTCACTGCTACCCTTTGCTTTCTATCTGCCAATCGGTTTTCTATCCATGTTGAAACCCTGCCCCCAATGCCATGAGCTCTGATTTTACTCACCAATCTCCTATGTGGCACCTTATCGAATGCCTTCTGAAAATCTAGGTACTCAACATCTACTGGCTTACGCTCGTCTAACATCCTTGTTACACCCTCAAAAAACTCCAACAGATTAGTCAAGCATGATTTGCCCTTGGTAAATCCATGCTGGCTCGGCCTAATCCTATTTCTGCCATCTAGATGTGCCACTATTTCGTCCTTAATAATGGACTCAAGCATCTTCCCCACGACTGACGTTAGGCTAACAGGGCGATAGTTCTCCGTTTTCTCCTTCCCTCCCTTCTTGAAAAGTGGGACAACATTAGCCACTCTCCAATCTTCAGGAACTGATCCTGAATCTAAGGAACATTGGAAAATGATTACCAATGCATCTGCAATTTCCAGAGCCACCTCTTTTAGAACCCTCGGATGCAGACCATCTGGACCCGGGGATTTATTAGCCTTCAGTCCTACCAGTCTACTCATCACGGTTTCTTTCCTAATGTCAATCTGTCTCAATTCCTCTGATATCTTATGACCCTGACCCATCCATACATCTGGGAGATTGCTTGTGTCCTCCCTGGTGAAGACAGATCTAAAGTATGCATTAAATTCTGTTGCCATTTCCCTGTTTCCCATAACAATTTCTCCCAATTCATTCTTCAAGGGGCCAACATTGTTCTTAACTATATTATTTCTCTTCACATAGCTAAAAAAGCTTTTGCTATCCCCTTTTATATTCCTGGCTAGACTGAGCTCATACCTGATTTTTTCTCTCCGTATTGCTTTTTTAGTTAAGATCTGCTGTTCCTTAAAACTTTCCCAATCATCTGTATTCCCACTCATCTTAGCCCCGTCATACTTCTTTTTCTTTAATGCTATACAATCTCTGACTTCCTTTGTCAACCACTGTGGCCCCTTCCCCCTCTTTGAATCCTTCCTTCTCATTGGAATGAACTGCATTTGCATCTTTTGTATTATGCCCAAGAATATCTGCCACTGCTGATCCACTGTCTTTCCTGCCAGGGCATCCGCCCATTTAACTTTGGCCAGCTCTTCCCTCATGGCTCCGTAGTCTCCTTTATTTAATTGCAACACTGACACCTCTGATCTGCCCTTATCCCTCTCAAATTGTAGATAAAAACTTACCATGTTATGATCACTACTTCCTAATGGGTCCTTTACTTCAAGATCACTTATCAATTCCTGTGCATTACACATCACCAAGTCCAAAATAGCCTCGTTCCTGGTTGGCTCAAGCACAAGCTGTTCCAAAAATACATCCCTTAGACCGGGGGTCGGCAACCCGCGGCTCTGGAGCCACATGTGGCTCTTTTACGTCTGTGCTGCGGCTCCCTGTTGCTTTGGGAAATAATTGGTTGTGGCGACCCTTTTCCTGGCACATCCGAACCGACTCACAATAAGATAGCCTACGGGGGTTTGCGAGCACAGAGCTTTGGAGCCTCTGTGCCATGGGGGGGGGGGGGCAGGTTGAGGGAGGCTTAAAAGTGAGGCTGAAGATTTCGAATAAAGTTTTTTTCCTTCGACTGCAGTTACCGACTCCGTGTCGTAATTTTAGCGCTGCGTGTAGCACACCGCTACATGGTCAGTATTTAATTAATATGTATTTTATGTTAGTTTGTTAGTTTTTGAAATGTAAATCTAAATTTGAAGATTATGGTGATCTTGTACAATCTAAGTAAGACGTTGTGGCGACCCATTTCCTGACACATCCGAACCGGCTCACAATTAGCCAGCATTCAGGCTAAGGGAGATAGCCTACGGGGGTTTGTGAGTACGTGTCTTTTGCAGCATCCGCGCCCATGGGGGGCGGGTTGAGGGAGGCTTAAAAGCAAGGCTGTTTAGTTCGAATAAAGCTATCTTTGACTGCAGTTTACTGACTGCGTGTAGCAACCGCTACAACGTGTTTTTATCGCTGGCTGTCCAGAGGGGAGGTGCTGAAACGCTTTGTCGCGCGTCTGGAAGAAGTGAAAACTTTCCTGGGCAGCAAAGGGCTCAACTTTCCTGAACAGCCAGAGTGGCTGGAAAAGCTACACTTCATGGTAGACATGACAGCGCACCTGAACACGCTGAACACAGCTCTTCAATGGGGTAAGGACGTACAGCCCTGCACATGTTGGAGGATGTTTTGCATTCGAGCGCAAGTTGACGTTGCTTGCCAGAGATTTACAGAAAGGCACATTGTCTCACTTCCCCAATTTGAGAGAGTTCAAACAATGTCACGACATGATAAATTCGGAGTATTTACATTCTGCAATCATCGCAATGCAAACATCGTTTGGGAAACGCTTCTGTGAGTTCAGAGAGGTAAAAAACACATTATCCTTCCCGGTCACTCCCCTAAGCATCGATCCATCCCTACTGAATACGACTGCATTGTCAGGTGTGAGTCAACCTGAAGAAGTATGATAAATATTTTAATTGCGTATTATTTTACGTATATTCATATGTTTTCATTGTTCAGTGAAATAGTCCTTTTATTTTTCAGGTTGACAGCTGGCTGACGTTATTTTTGGTTTGCTGCTGGCGGCAAATTTAAGTTTGGCGTTTTTCATAAATACAAGAAGGACTCAAATAGACGTTGAGTATTTTACTTAAAAGTAACCTTCAACCCAACGTCTTTTTTTCGGAGTTCAAAATGTTTTTGTTGCATGCAGAAATGTAATTTCGTTTTCTCTGCAGGAGTTCATCAATTTCATAAATGCAACACATTATAGTTTATTTATACATAGCATAAAGGCAAAACAAAACGTTGTATGCAGTGTTATTTCATTTTAAATGTCAAACGGGTTTTGCGGCTCCCAGTGTTTTCTTTTCTGTGGGAAACGGGTCCAAGTGGCTCTTTCAGTGGTAAAGGTTGCTGACCCCTGCCTTAGACACTCCACAAACTCCCTATCCTGGGGTCCAGCACCTACCTGATTCTCCCAGTCCACCTGCATGTTGAAATCTCCCATAACGACTGCATTACCTTTAGCACATGCCAATGTTAACTCCCTAATCAACTTGTACCCAATATCCACGCTACTGTTTGGGGGCCTGTACACAACACCCATTAGGGTCTTTTTACCCTTACTGTTCCTCAGCTCAATCCACACAGACTCTACTTCCCCTGTTTCCAAGTCACCTCTTGGTAAGGACTGAATCTCATTCCTCACCAACAGGGCCACCCCACCCCCTCTTCCCATATTTCTGTCTCTACGATAGCACGTATACCCTGGTACACTCAATTCCCAGGCCTGATCCCCTTGCAGCCATGTCTCCGTTATCCCAACAATATCGTAGTTCCCCATTTTCATCTGAGCTTCAAGCTCATCTGTCTTATTTCTGACACTACGCGCATTCAAGTATAGAATTCTTAGCCCATTCCTCCTCTCTTTGCTTAAAACACTGTCTACTGTACCTAACCCAGCTCCTTGAACTTCCATCGGGCAAATTGCACCCTGAATTTTGATGACCTTCTCAAGATCACCCAAACCTTGTACACATTTAACCCCATGCATCTTCTGACCAACCCTCTGGATCTGGATCCCTGTCCCCTGCACATCTAGTTTAACCCCCCCCGAGCAGCACTGGCAAATACTCCTGCAAGAATGTTAGTACCCCTCCGGTTCAGATGTAGACCATCCCTTCGAAACAGATCCCAATGTCAATCCCAATGAATCGATTTTAGAGTTGTTTCCAATAAGTAATATAGAGATGCAGTTGCAAATTGAACAAGTGAAGTTGGAACAAAGTAAGCCAGAATTGGAGCGCTGTAGGTTAGAAGCTGATCAGAAAAAAAGGGAATTTGAAAAAGCGATGACGGAATTAAGGTCTGGGAATCAGGCTTCTGGTTCTAGAAAACCATTTGTTGCTAGTCAAGAAATTAAATTGGTCCCTCCATTTAGTGAAACAGAAGTGGAAAGATATTTCCAACATTTTGAAACGATTGCTCAGATTTCAGAGTGGCCGAAAGATAAATGGTCAGTGTTGTTACAAAGTGTAATTAAAGGCAAAGCACAACAAGTTTATACAGCTTTAACTGCTGCGCAAGCACTTGATTATGATATTGTGAAAAAGCATATTTTAAAATCATACGAATTGGTCCCAGAAGTGTATAAAGAAAGATTCAGAAGTTTGAAGAAGACTGTGGAAAAAACTTATGTGGAATTTGCCTATGATAAAGCTGTGTGTTTTGAGAGATGGGTTTCTTCTAAAAATGTAAATGAGGACTATGATACATTGAAAGAGCTGATTTTAATGGAGGAATTTAAAAGAAGCATCCCTGTTGAAGTAAGGACCTACTTAAATGAGAGGGATACTGATACATTGCAGGACTGTGCTAGATTAGCTGATGAGCATGTTTTAATCCATAAGAATAAATTTCTTCAGGGCAGAATTTTTAAGAGGTAAAATAACAGAGACTCAAGGTAAATCAGAAATTAAATCAGCAGTTAATGAGAAAGGTAAGGAGGAAGGAAAACCTGTGAAGAAAAGACAGTTTAGTCTTATTTGTAACTATTGTAAGAAACCTGGCCATGTAATAGCTAACTGTTTCAGACTGAAAAAGAAAGAGAAGGAAGCAGTTCCAGATGCTTGTGTGCAACACACTGAAGCACCTGTAAAATTACAGGGTTTGATAAACACTAATGAGGTTTTGTTAGAGTTTGACCAAGTTAGAAAGGAATATGATCATTTTATAACTGAAGGGTTTGTATCCTTGAAGGAAGGATCTACTCCGGTGCCAATAAAAATCCTTAGGGATACTGGGGCTTCTCAATCACTGATGTTAGACAGTGTATTGAAGTTTAATGAAGAGTCTGATACTGGTGAGGTAAATTATATAAGAGGTGTTGGGAGTGATGTGATGCCTGTACATTTGCATAATGTAAATTTAAAGTCAGGGTTAGTTACAGGATTTGTTAAAGTAGGATTACAGCCTAGCTTACCTGTGAAGGATATTTCTTTATTGTTAGGTAATGAATTGGCAGGTGGACAAGTTTTTCCTGAAGTGCATTTGACAATGGAGTCAGAGGAACCAGAGATGAATTCTAACACAGATTCTTCCTGTGTTGTGACTAGAGCTATAGCTAAAAAGATTGATGCGCAGAATGAAGTTGTTACTCATGACTGTTCAACTCAGGATTTGAGCTTTGAGGATGTGTCAGAGACTTTCTTACCTTTGTTGTTTGAACAAGATTCTTGGAGTAAGTCTGACTATGAGGATTTATCTCTGTCTCGGAAGGAGATGATAGCAGAGCAGGTTAGAGACCCTGAGATTATAAAATTAAGAGAACAAGCTCTACTAGGTAGTGAAATTGAGAAGGTGCCAGTAGGATATTACTTGGAAAAAGGAGTGGTTGATAAGGAAGTGGAGATCACCTACAATTCCTGCAAATGAGGAATGAAATATTGTTTACCAGGTAGTTGTCCCTAAAGTTTATTGAAATGAGATTTTGACTTTAGCTCATAGTGTGCCTTTAGGTGGACATCAAGGAGTAAGGAAAACTGTGGACAAGATTTTAAAACATTTTTACTGGCCTGGTCTAAGAAAAGATGTGGCGATGTTTTGTAAAACGTGCCATACTTGTCAAATTGTGAGTAAACCAAATCAAGTTACACCAGTGGCTCCATTACAACCTATTCCAGCATTTGGTGAACCATTTTCTAAAGTTATTGTAGATTGTGTTGGTCCATTACCAAAGACAAAAACTGGTTATCAGTACTTGTTGACTATCATGTGTACTTCGTCTAGGTTTCCAGAGGCAGTACCACTTAGGAATATAAAAGCTAAAACTGTGACAAAGGCTCTTATAAAATTCTGCACTTATTTTGGATTACCTAAGGAAATACAAACTGACCAAGGCAGTAATTTTATGTCTGGATTGTTTCAACAGATAGTTTATCAATTGGGAGCTAAGCAAATCACTTCGTCTGCATACCACCCAGAGTCGCAAGGTGCCTTGGAGAGGTTTCATTCTACCCTCAAGAATATGATTAGGACATATTCTGTGTGGAAAATGAAAGTGACTGGGATGAGGGTATAAACTTACTTTTATTTGCAGTAAGGGAATCGGTACAAGAATCTTTAGGTTTCAGTCCATTTGGACTTGTATTTGGGCATAGAGTTAGAGGACCTTTAGCTTTATTAAAAGAACGGTGGATTAGTAAGGAAATACATACTAATTTGTTGGACTATGTTTTGAAATTTAAGGACAGGTTACATAAAGCTTGTAGCTTAGCCAAGGAAAATTTAAAATTGGCTCAGGAGAAAATGAAAACCTGGTATGATAAAGAAGCTAGGATGAGGATGTTTAAGCCTGGAGATAAGGTGTTGGTTCTTTTCCCAGTGCAAACTAATCCTTTACAAGCTAGATTTCATGGTCCTTATGAAATTGTGTCTAAAATCAATGATGTGGATTACGTGGTTAAAAACTCCAGATCGTAGAAGGTCAACACAACTTTGCCATATAAATATGATTAAACCATATTTTGAGAAACAATCTGATACTGTGACTGTTATGGTTAGTGAGAGTGAGTTTGATTTAACTAGGAACATGATAGATGATTCATCTGAATTTCATTCTAAATTCAACATTGTTTCTGTTAGGTTACCAAATTCAACCATTCTGGAAAACATTGGTGAGAAATTAGCACATTTACAGCTAGAGTAGAAACAGCAGATGAAGGAATTAATTTTTAAATATAAGGATTTGTCTCCAGATGTTCCGCGAAGGACTACTATAGCTTCACATGATGTAGATGTTGGAGATGCCAAACCTATTAAACAACACCCATATAGGATGAACGTAGAAAAGTGTGAACTTGCTGAGCAAGAAATTAAATATATGTTAGAGAATAATATTATTAAACCTTCTAACTCGAATTGGAGTTCACCCTGTGTTATTGGGCCAAAACCAGATGGTAGTATTAGGTTTTGTACGGACTATAGGAAGGTGAATGCTGTAACGAAAACTGATGCATATCCAATTCCTAGAGTAGATGATTGTGTAGATAAAGTTGGAAAAACAAAGTTCCTTACAAAGATTGATTTATTGAAAGGGTATTGGTGTGTTCCATTAACGGACAGAGGTAGAGAGATTTCTGCATTTGTAACTGCATCTGGGCTATATGAATACAATGTTCTTCCATTTGGGATGAAGAATGCCCCAGGTACTTTCCAGAGGATGATTAACTCTGTGATTCAGGGATTGAAAGATACTGATGCTTATATTGATGATTTAGTGACAGGAAATGATACTTGGGAAGCACATATTATTGCGGTAGAGAAATTGTTTGAAAGGCTTTCAAAAGATAACTTAACTACTAATTTAGCTAAGAGTGAATTTGGACTTGCCTCTGTGACTTAACTTGGTTATGTTGTGGGTCAAGGTAAGGTAGCTCCTGTTCAGGCAAAAGTTTGGGCAATTTTAGAGATTTCCACTCCAACGGGGGAAAAAATCTCTCAGAAGATTCTTGGGAATGGTAGGACGTTATCAAAAATTTTGTAAGAATTTTGCTAATGTTGCTCTTCCATTAACTAATCTTTTGCAGAAGAATGTGAAGTTTGTGTGGACAGTGCCTTGTCAAGAAGCATTTGAAAAATTGAAAACAATGATATGTCAACAACCTGTGCTCAAGGCACCTGACTTTGAAAAACCCTTTTCATTAGCTGTAGATGCTAGTGATGAGACTGCAGGAGCAGTATTAATGCAAAGGAATGAGGGTGATAAGGTTGATCATCCAGTAGCTTACTTTTCTATGAAATTTAATAAACATCAAAGAAACTATTCAACAATAGAGAAGGAATTGTTATCTCTTGTTTTAGCTTTAGAATATTTTGAGGTATATGTTGGTACAACTCAAAAACCACTTATTGTTTACAGTGATCATAATCCGTTAGTGTTTATGAGTAAGATGAAAAACAAAAACAGAAGATTATTAAATTGGAGTTTGATGTTACAAGAGTACAATATTGTGATAACTCATATTAAAGGTAAAGATAATGTGGTTGCTGATTGTCTATCTTGATGTTGAATGTACAATGTAATTTTTTTATGGAGTGGTTTTTTTTACAATTGTAACACTCCTACTGTATTGAGTTGTAAGATGTTATATGATGATACTGTATTGTATATTGTGTATGTTATAAAATTTATACATTTGTTTTTCTTGTAAATTATTGTTAAAATTTTTGTTCTTGACAGACCAAAAATGCTTTTTTGGAGGGAGGTGTTACGTACTCGTGACACATGACAGTGGTGTACTTGTCACGTCACAGGTGTTGAAGCTATACTGGACGTGAGGTAATGGTCTTGTGATGATGGAGTGACGTCATTTTCCCGCCAGTAGAGGTCATGTGACAGGTTTTTTTTACAGGGTATAAAAGGAGGACCCCTCCCTGTGAGGAGGGGCAGTTCGTGGCTGGATTTGCCATGTTGACTTCATGCCACTGCGTGATTTAACGTTATGACGCAGTTTAGCTGAAAGATGAAGTTTTATTTAATGCCTAAAGTTTAAAAGGTCATTGCCAGCAGTTTCTTTATAATACTGCTAGTTGAGAATTAGCGCAGAGCAAAGATCGGAGTTCGGGAGTTAAAAGATCGAGGGGAGTTGATTTCGATGGTGAAACAGGTTCGACTTTGTTTGATCCTCATTCGTTGATTGTCCCTGTGTTAATCCCTGTGAATAGCGGAAAGGATTGGGAACAGTTTTGTAAAGTAAAGGTCAGTGCCTTTAAGCCGTTTCATTCTTCATTTTTCTAAATTCTTCGTGGGAAAAGTTCGATTTGGAATCGCGACGACACGATGTGAAAGAGAATTTAAATCATCTTAAAAAGTCTCTCCCTTAAATGGACTGTAAGCGTTTTGGACTTTTGCAATACTACTTTGAAGAACTGTTTTTGCAACATCGTTTTAAGAACTGTTTAAGCTTCATTGCTTTAAGAACTGTTTAAGCTGCCACACAGCAGCTGATTTCCGGTTATGTTAGTGATTTGTTTACTTTTGGGGGGTTTGTTTTCAGTGTTTAATAAACATGTTATTTGTTATAAAAACCCCTGCCCCACTCATATATTTATTGTTGCTTGAATCCGTAACAACAGTTACACTATTGGCACTTTATAAAATTAACGAATGTGGTATTAGCAATATGGGAAGCTCTCAAGTCTTTTGCTTGGGTGGACATAAGGCTATTTATTTGGAAACATGTTTGATCATCCATTATTCACCAAAACGTTAAAGTGGCAAGGATAATCTCAGGCGTATACTCACGAGAAGAAAATAATTAATTTTTCATTGGTTCCTATAGTGGGGTTAAAAGCTTCAAACAGAAGGGTAACTTATAAATGCAGCCATGATGTTGATAAAACTAATAAGCCAATAAATGTTAAATGCATAATTACATAAACTGACACAAAAGGGGAAGAGGAGAGAAACGAAGTGCAGAGCTGTGAAAGTAAATTTACTCAAACTGACATTACATTCGTCAAATACACAAAATGCTAGAAAAACTAAATAAGTCAGGCAGCATCTATAGAGAGGAATAAGCAGCCAATGTTTCAGGCTGAAGACCGCAACCTGTAGACCAAGATAAATGGTCTTGGCAAAAAACGTTAACCGCTTATACGTCTCCATTGATGCTGCCTGACTCGCTGCATTCCTCCAGCATTTTTATTGTGTTGCTCAAGATTTCCAACATCTGCAGAAACTCAGAAATTTCATTAGATGCATATGGGAGGGCACCATTTGGTTAAGTGACATACAGCATCTTTCCTGCTTTTGGACATTAGCATAGCTGGCTGTGCTCCTGATATCCATCTGTGAACGGAACCTCAGAACTTACTGCAATTGATTGCTTGCTGTTTGACTTTTCTGGGAAATGGACAAGTTTTTAAACTTGGAAAGATAACCACATAGCATTGTTGCTCATATTATCTTCCCTCTTGGCACCCGAGGTGGGGAATTTGCAGCTGCTCAGAATTTCCTTGAAATATTAGATGGATTGGGATCTGCAGATTTACAGTGGGTGCCAAAACTATATCGTAATTGGGCCAACGAGAAAAATGCAGTGACCAACTGGAAGAATTTTGAAAATTCTCTTTATGAATATTCCACTGTTAATTTGATTTGAAGAACAAATCAGAGCATGCAACAGAATTTGAAATGTAAGAATGCAAATTAGTTACTTCAATGACTGGAAATTGCCTGCTTGACCTTTATTAATGGGATTGATTTGCCTTCTGCTGGTGATAATTGACGTGAAAATATTACTAAAGGCTAAACCATGCCTTATGGAAGATGACGTTCATATTTTAGTGTTGAAATTTATCAAAGATAATGAGGATATTATACATTCACGAAGCAATTGAGCATTAGTTGCGAGGAATTATCCAAACAAATGAACAAAACCACAAAGATAACAGAGATGTGATCATAAATGATTGTAACCAAGTAGTGAAAGGTTTTAAGTTTGAGAAGCACAAGCAAGGATGGGGATATATTACATGGAGAAATATATCAAAGGGATAGGATTTCCCGATGGGATGGAAAGGATAAAGAAACAGAGTCACTCCACCCCTTCCAATTCTGCTCTTGATCCCATATCTTCTTCAATGTCTCCAGTAATGTGCCCCAGGTATTTCTTGGAAGTGGGATAAATTGCAAATAATATGCCTTGATCAGGTGGAAACCAAAGAAAGTTGGCCTTCTAACTAATTATCCAGCTCCGGTGGTCCTCCGTAACTATTTCAATAGAGTTAGCACATCACTAAGAATGATTTCTCTTTCTTTGTGTAACTCCCAGGAAAGGTTTCACTGCTAATGTAACGATCTTTCTGTAGCAGCAGTGTTTGGGTTATGGATAGAGATAACGGGGGCTTTCCAATGAAGGGAGTGTTTTTTTCTTGTTGACTGCCTGAGATTGAGCTGATCTGAGTCTCTTGTTCAGTGGAAGATGGGGAGAGAAGATGCCTGAAAGGAAAGGTCATAGACACCAGAAAGGAGTGGCCTTGCACTGGGGCCAGGAGTCGACGAAACCCAGGGAAATTGATGGAGAGCCGACGAAAGGGAAACTGTGAGCTCCAACTTGTGCACATTAAACTGTTTTGCTAAAGTGAGCCCTTTTCTTTTTGTTTTACTTTACTAACCCTTTGGCCAAATTAAGACTTATAAAGCAAAATCGTTTAATTGTATATGGTGTACTGTCTGTTAATTTGTGGTACTGATTTGAAACAAGGTAACACATCACGCAGCGTCCACCCAAACAGGTTTTGCACTTCAATCTCATATGTTTGGTGGGGTCAGAGATTGTCGTCCCGAGACTTACACAGCCAACAGAACCTGAGGGTTACATTTGAGTGAGATACGCTGTTGTTTTTGGCGCTTGCCAAAGTACCCTCCTTTATATAGGTTTATACTGGTTCAGTCCTCATCTTCTCAGTTAGGTTGAAGAGGATCATGAAAATCTGTTATAGCTCTCAAATTCATGTTTAAATTACTTCCAGGCTTGAATACTCTGATATTTCCTCTGCTATTTTATCATCCAAATGTTACTGATTCCAATTTTTCACTAAGAATTATATAAATCCTGTCCTGCACAAAGCTGCTATTCATCTCCTTATGGACTTATATTAATTGTCCTTTGTGGTTTCCAAATGTTTTATCTTGCCACTTCACTGCAAAGTTGTTTAAGCCTCAATATCTTTGAATTCCAGATGTGCGGCACTTTTTCGATACCAGTGGATATAAATCAACCTTTTGTAGCTTCACTATCAGCATAGATACTGTATGTATCTGCTCTGAGTTAACATCGCAGGAAATGTTTTGTACAAATTGTATCAGAGAAAATGGGGTGAGCTCATGGCTTTTACCGAAAGGATCATTAGCATTTATGAAAACAATTATAAATACAATTATGTCTAATCCATTGTTAAATATTTTAAAGAGGTCTATTGTCACCATGTTGTCCTTTTGCATTCAAGAAGGGTTTTATTTAATGGAAGTAAGCAAAGTTCAAAGTAAATTTCTTATCAAAGTACATAGATGTTACCATGTACAATATTGAGGTTCATTTTCTTGTGGGCATACTCAATAAATTCATAATAGAAAAGTAACCAGGACAGAATCAATAAAAGACTGCACCAACCTGGGTGTTCAACCTGTGTGCAAAAGACAGCAAACTCTGCAAATAGAAAAAGAAAGAAATAATAATAACAAATAAATAAGCAATAAATATTGAGAACATGAAATGTAGAGTCATTGAAAGTGAGTCCATTGGCTGTGGGAATATTTCAGTGGTGGGGCAAGTGAAGATGAGTGAAATTTTCCCCTTTGGTTCATGAACCTGATGGTTGAGATGGAACAACTGTTCCTGAACTTGGTGGTGTGAATCCTGAGGCTCATGTTCCTTTTTCCTGAAAGCAGCGGCGAGAAGAGAGCATGGTCTGGGTGGTGGGAGTCCCTAATGATGGATGCTGCTTTCCTTCGGCCGTGTTCTGTGTAGATTTGCTCAATAGTTGATATGCTAAACAGGGATTTTCCAGGTCTTCAACCTCCTTCCCTCTTCAGAGTATACGTCTTGGGAGTGGAACTTTGTATAATTATACCGAATTGTAGAGTCAGAATAATGTTTTTCACATAGTTTAATGTAATTTGGTTACAAAGCAGCTGATTTTTATAAATTTATTTATAAATTTATAAATTTTATATTTATAAAAATCACTGATTTTTATAAATAATACAGTTAATCAAGCATTTCATTAAAAAGGAGTTGTTATAATTGTTTATTATTTCATTATTACATACAATGCATAGGCTTATACATTCACTGAAATTATCCTTTTACTTAGATGCTCTGGGAAATGACTGCTAGCATTGGAAATCCCACAAGGGGAATTAACACAAATTCAAAACTGATCATATTGTCTGAAGGAAAAGGAATCCCTTAGGTCACATTTAATCATGGTTTTGTTTTGACTGCACATTCATCTTATGATGCAGGTGACAGTGTATCAAAATTCAAGAAGATTGACTGAAGGAATTTGAGAAAAGAATAATTCTTTGTTAACATCTGGCATTTATCTATCGTAACATAAAATTAATAGTCTACATTTCCAAATTTTTTTAATAGAACTAAGTGAATCAAATGATTTTTTTTATTTTTGGTGGGAGAGTTACTAATAAATAAAAAATGTGAGCCCCACAAGCTTCATGGTATTTTTCAGCAAAGAAACTAAAAATAAAGCTGCTATGCACAAGATTTGATCATGATTCTAAACTGTGCATAAGCTGTTTTGGCCTTTGGCAGAGTTATGGTCATTTTTAGGGGAATGTGTATAGTCACGAAATCACAAAAGATGAAAATAAATAGGAAATAAATAGGAAATGTGAGGAAAAAGAATCCTGTTGAAAAGAAAGATATTTAGAACTTTTATGGAAATAATTGTATCACAGTTTTCTCCATACCTGTTTGTATACTATAAATGCTTGCTTAGAGAAGAGTTGGTAAGAATGAAAGGCTTGTAGTCAGTTCAGTTGGGAATGAAGAGCCGAGACATTAGCTCATCTAAGGTAAAACGTTTTGTGTGTTTTACTACAGAGGACTCAGGTTGGACATAGATGAACCAGCTGGTAGAAGAAAACATGATAAACAACACTTCAAATGTCTGGTTTGCATTGTTAGGCCTACAAGAAGCAAGCATCAAATATTTGGAAGCTGGGAGGACTCCATCTACAATATTGCACATGGCTTTGCATAGAGCCTGGAGCTAGTCCTTTCAACAAGCACCCAACACATATAGGCATGTAAGTCATCAGGAAAAATATGGTGATCAGTACTTCAGCTTCCATTGAAGCACAAGCAAAACCAGCCAATGTTTAAGTACTTCAGTTGTCAGACTGCATCTGCGCAATATCAGTCTTCTTCCCACTTGGCTCTAGATTATCTGTCAGCAGAGGAAGTTGACAAAAAAACATTAAAATTATTACCGTATCTTAAATGGAAACTGTTCTGACAAACACTATTGGTCCTTCACAACATGTATTTGGAGTTCATGTTGCTGCTGTACAGAATATACAATAGATTGGGCCGCATGGATTTCCAGCAGCTGGAGATTTTTTTGTATTTAAGTATTATGTACAGTTCTGGTCATTACTCTACAGGAAGTATATGTTGGCAATAGAGAGAGTGCAGCAGAGATTCACCCATATGCTGCCTGCAATGATGAGCTGTAGTTATGAGGCAAGATTTGATAGACTTGTTTTATTCTCAGTAGAACACAGGAGACTGAGAGGTGACTTTTATAGAGAATTATAGATTATGAGGAGCATAGAGAGGGTGGATAGAATATTTGTTCATGAGGACAAGAGAGTCTAGAACTAGAGAACACAGGTTTAAGTAGGGGGGAGAATTTCTGAAGAGACTTGAGCGTAAGGATTTCACACAGGGAATGATTCATATCTGGAACGAGCTGCTAGAGGAGGTAGTGAAGGCAGGTACAATGCAGCATTTAAAAGGAGCTAGGACAATTACATAGAAAAGGGATAAATGGGCCAAATGGGATCAGCATGGTAGGCCCTTTTTCTGTACTGCATGTTTCTATGATTCTATGAATTGTTCTGGTAGCTATTAGACAGAACTATCTCGTGATGACTATTTTGCTCAGAATCTTTTTAGGGTCAGTTATCATACAGAATATGTTTGGAGTGAAAATGGCAGTCAACACCCAGCACAATACAATATTAAATGCAGAAATCCATAAGCTGCCTTGCAATCTACTTTCCTCCTTCAAAGGCTGTCAAAAGACATGGCATTGAAATATATACAACAACATGAATTTGGGGTTCTAACCAATGCTTTACCCACATCTAGTGTAACAGTTACAAAGAAAAATAAACAAGGAAAATGCAAGGCCACAAGGTGGTAGATTTGGAGGTCAAGGGTTCAATTTTTAGATTAGATTAGATTAGATTCAACCTTATTGTCATTGTGCCGAGTACAGATACAAAGCCAATGAAATGGAGTTAGCATCTAAACAGAAGTGCAAAAGAATAGTATTATTTACAAAATAACTGTGAATTAAAGTGCTACAGCATATAAATATAGAAGTACTGAGACAGTACAATATGGGTGTGATACTGCTTAGTGCTGTGATGTGAGGTTCAGCAGGGTCACAGCCTCAGGGAAGAAACCCTTCCTGTGCCTGCTGGTGCGGGAGTGGAGGCTCCTGTAGCGCCTACCAGATGGAAGGAGAGTAAAAAGTCCATGGTTAGGGTGAGATGTATCCTTGATAATGCTTTTTGCCCTGCCCAGGCAGCGTTTATGGTAGATGTTCTCAATAGTGGGCAATTGGGTGCTGATAATCTGCTGGGCATTTTTCACCACATGCTGGAGTGCTTTGCGGTCCGATATGGGACAATTGCCATACCACACTGAGGTGCAGTTGGTGAGTAGGCTCTCAATGGTACAGCAGTAAGAGTCCGTCAGTATCTTGGGACCGAGGTGAGCTTTCTTGACGCTCCCCGGGAAATAAAGGTGCAGTTTTTACTTCAAACATGCAGGAGACAGTGAATGAAAATTGGGTGTAAGTTTAGAGGTATCTGCAGGGAAGGTAAGGAGGAGAAAAGGAACAAATGTCAAGCCAAGTTCTCACATCTACACTGAGAATGGTGCCAATGAGACCCTAGAATACCCAGTTAATATATTTCAGATCAATAGAACAAAAGGATAGTTTGCACTGATTAGTGATGTCTTCACATAACTAGGTAGATCATGTTACACAGTGGTGGGTCAGGTGAGTCTTCATTTTATAGGGCCATGAAGAAAGATTGACTCAGCCGGCATCAAAATATCGTTCCACAAGCACCTCAGAAGATTAATGAACTCTTTAAGAGCAAGTACGTTGTTTGTTGAGCAGGGTCATGGAAAAAGGGATGGTGCAATAGGAGTGAATGTGTGGCTTTTTTTTCCAGCTACAGTTGGTGAGATTTCATTGCTAAAACACAAGGTCACTTGCAGACTATGTCCATATCTGAAAGGGATCCTTCAGCAAACCTCTTCCCTCAATACCAGCTCCTTCTGTTTTTTTTTCATTTTATTTTCTCGCTCTCTATCTGGGATCTGCACAAAGATATCTTCTGTATTCTCAGCGCCTGCATTTGATTTGAGGCTGGAGGTGACTGAAGAGATAAAGCAAGGCAAGGGAACAAGCCAATTAAAAGATAAGGATAGCATTTAACTTTTCAGTGTATTGAGGAATGGTGCAC
Organism: Hypanus sabinus; assembly: GCF_030144855.1. Taxonomy (NCBI): domain Eukaryota; kingdom Metazoa; phylum Chordata; class Chondrichthyes; order Myliobatiformes; family Dasyatidae; genus Hypanus; species Hypanus sabinus. The sequence goes on from NC_082715.1 coordinate 50,858,326, forward strand.
CAATGTTGGTAAGTGAGGGGGTGGGCCTGATGAACAAAACTCAGCACAGGCCAGCACTGGTTTTCCAGCATTTTAGATAAGCCAGAATCGAAGGAAAGCAAAGGATTGGGAGCCAGAAAGCAGAACATAAGAATAGTTGAATTTGGAGGTGATAAAGGTGTGAATGATAAATTCAGTAGTGGAGGAGTTTAATACTTCGCAGTTGGAAGTCAGCAATTTTAAATTTGGAAAGGCTTTTTATATTTCAGCTTAAGGACAAGTATAATAGAACATAGAGTCATACCCGAACAGAATCTTCAGCCATTGATGTCTGAGCCAAGGACAATGCCAATTTAAACTATATCTTCTAGGTCTGCATATGACCTAATCCATCCTCTCCCTATAGCTCATACGCTGTCATCCAAGCAGCAGTCTGGTAAACCTCTTCTGTATCCTTTCCAAAGTCTGCACATCCTTCCTGTAACAGGGAACCAGAACTGCGCACAGAACTAAAGAGTAACTATGTTGAAGTATAGAATGTATTCTCTCAACCTATGAGAGTAGCTGAGCATGGAATGGAATTGTTACCAAACTCAACACTGTCTCAAACGGTGCATTCCTGTATATTTTGTACTCAAATTGAGCAGAAAAGCAGCTCTATTTGAGTAGACCGTACTCAGATTGGGGTCTCTCTTCCACCCATTCGAGGGCTATCAGCGTTGTCTATGATCCCTCACATCTGTTCAGTAATCTCTTTGGCCTCTGCTATCAGGCAGGAGGCATTGTAGCATCAGAACAAGGACTGTTAGGATGGGAAACAGCTTCCTTCCCCAGGCTGTGAGACGACTAAACTCCCTGCCACAACCCTGGTCTCACCAACTCATTTGTGTTATAATGTTTACACTTACACTTGTGATGTACTTTATTATTTGTAAACTTATTTTGGTAATATTGCTTTATGTGTTGTGTGTGAGGTATGCGTACTGTGTTGTGCTTCTTGGTCTAGAGGAATGCTGTTTTTCTTGGCAGTAAACATATATTGTAAATGTTGAACTTATAAATAAACTTGAAAAAGGATCTAGTGCTTTCCCAGTGTATATGACGCATGGACTCTTCTCGGGCTTCCAGCTGGGTATTGATTTTAACAGACGTTTTGATGACAAGTTCTGCCACCTTCATCAAGGATAATTCCTGGATATGTCTAGTCCAATGGTATTTACACCTCTGTCATCCGTCCCTCCTGATTGGTTAGTCCTCATCCAATCAGGTTTCTGCTGTCCCACTTTGCTCACAGTAGGATTTCAGTTCTTACTTAGAGCGAGACCTTTGTCTTTGTTAAAATTCTTTTCTGCTAGTGTTATTTCTATGGCTCCCTTCACCAGGCAGTCCCAAAAGCTACTGGCAGGGCACAGTAGTTTTGCGCTGTTGAAATCACTCCCATAGCCATTGTGAATGCAATGTTCTGCTACTGCTGATTCCTCCAGGTAACACAAATGGATACACCTTCTGTGCTCCTTGATGCGGGTTTCCAACGTGCTCCACATTCACAGGGAGTATTCTAACATGACGGAAACTGGACGGTAGCCTCGGATACGGCATCTATCGCAAACTCACTCACATAGATTTATACCTCAACAACAACCACCACCATCACACCTCCCAACATAGAGTGGTTATTTCTACTTTGATTAACCATGCAAAGAGTCTCCATGAGGAGATAAGATGATTACGCATGACAGAATGGCTACAAGAAGAAGGAAGTCAATTGGGCCCTTAAAAGGGCTGATGGTAAAACTAGGAAACCTAACAAAAATGAGGAACCCTTTGCCACTGCCTATCTTCCTTATATTTCCATGGTTTCTGGAAACTCCTGCAACTCCTGAAGAAATACCGTATTAACGCCATCCCCAAACCCGTAAGGAAGCTCAAATCTCAGTTTATGCAGGTCAAAGATGACTTGGATTACAGGACCACTGGCAGTTACAGGATTCCCTGTGAATGTGGAACAGTATTTATTGGCCAGACGGGACGCATGGTGAAAACCCACCATCAAGGAGCACAGGAAATGCATCTGTTTGGGCTTCCTGGATAAATCAGCGGTAGCAGAACATTGCGTTTACAATGGCCATTGGATTGACTTCAAAGGCACAAAACTACTGCGCTGTGCCAGTGTCTTTTGGGATCACCTGGTGAAAGGAACCATTGAAATAAAACTGGAGAAAAAGAATTTTAACAAAGATGAGATCTCACTCTGAGTAAGTACTGGAATTCAATTATAAACAAGGTGAGCAGCTACCAATCAGGAGGGAGAGATGATAGAAGCAGAAATACCACTGGATTAAACATGCCCAGGCATCATCCCTGATGAAGATGGCATATTTTGTCACTGAAATGTCAGTTGAAAATGATACCCGTAGCTGGCTGGAAGCCTAAGAAGAGTTTATTAATAAACTAGAATTTGGTGAAATTGTAAATCTATAATTGTAAGTGTTTAATCCTGGGAAATTGGCCTTGACACAATTGTTCATCACTTCAGGGCAGCTGATCACAACTAATGATGTCACAGTTCAGGTTGTTTCTTCCAGGCCATGCAGATATTGGGGCTTTTGGGTGAAACTCAAAATCTTCACCGAACACCCATAGGGGAACTATGGGGATGCAATTCCAGTTCCACAAGGAACTGGCAAACGAAAGCTTTGTGCTGCCTCAGAGTATCCAACACACAATTGTCTCAGTTTTCCTTGGTCAGCATTGCAGAATCTGTATCTGTGGTACTTCCCTCACTGAATTCAAGTCTGTGCTTATTATATTTTTAGCTCCACAATGAATCAAAAGAAAAACATGATAGAGCCAGGGATAACTTGTGTACTTCATTTTACTTTAAGTGAGGGATACATGTAAGATATGGAGGATTGATCATGCATGCTGGGTAACTCATAATGAATCATTTAAATGAACAAGAATGCTTAATAAAGCAATATATTTACAATATTACTCAAATACTACTGAAATATTAAAAACACAACACTCCTTCTTGCTTATCTATAAACTCCAACACAATATAGAATGCTTCTCAACTAAATATACTGTAGAGTGTACTATACAATACAACTACTATCTGGACATCCACAGCTAGTAAGTTTTGAATTGTCCCATACAGAAGTTTTATTCGTTGTGGAAGATTTCTTACACCTGTGGAATAGTCTTTCCTGACAAACAGGATCACTCTGCTTTGCAGGTGAGACTTGTGGCTGTGAAACAATCTTAGGATTTAGGGCTTCCTCCACGGTGGTTGTAGGAGTTGACTCTGGGACTGCAGGAAGTGGTTCTGACAGTTCTGGACACCTCTCTTCTTGAACAATTGACGTTGCTCTTTGTGTCCTTGCCAGATGACATCAGATGCAATCTCCATTGTGTAGGAGAGTGGTCCAGTTCTGTCCTTAATCTTTCCAAATACCCACGTTTGATCACCCCAGTAGTCTTTCACCTGGACTGTTTGTCCAGGAGAGAAACATCGAACCTCCTTGTTTGAGGAGCTCTCAATTTGTCTCCGCGGTTTCTCCTGCATACTCCTGAGATTGGGTTTGAGGAGACCCAAGCATGAACACCAGGGGCGACCCAGGAATAGCACAGCTGGTGAGTTGCCGGTTGTGGAATGTGCCACAGTGCGATATGCAAGGAGGAAGTTAGCGAGCTTCTGGTTCAGCTTCAGTGTAGTGTGCTCGTCTGACATTGCTCGCAGTGTGCTCTATCGACTCCGAGCAAATCTTTCTGCCAAGCCATTTATAGCTGGATGATACTGTGCAGATGGAAAGTATCTTATTCCCTCCATTGTCATTGACTTAGAGTTTTGGAACACCAGTTCTTGCGAAGAGGCTTCTAAATACATCAGGAGTGTGCGAGGCTGTAATGGAAGCTTCTGGCTGGCTTGTAACTCTATTACCAAGAAATTTGTGCCCATGAATGGTCTGACAAAACCTACATGAACTCTCAGCCAGGGCAATGCAGGTCACTCTCTGGGTTGGATGGAGAGGCCCTGCTCTTGGCATCCTCTAGATGTGTTGGTGTCTGGAACAGTGTATGGCGAGCTACTTGATCTGCTGGTGTATCTCAGAGCCAATGCTTTCATTTTGACCACAACTAAATGACCAGTATGTAGCTCCTCCAAAACGTATGTTATCAGCTTGGATGATACAACAACTCTCAATCCCCAGACAAGGGCAAGTTCATCCCAGTGCTGGTAAAAATGAGGGAAATAGGATTTCTGCTGCACATCCCAGCCATTTTGGGTAGCCATGTGGACCTGAGAAAGTGTGGGGTCTTTTATGATTTCTGTTTGGATCATCCCTCCACCATTCCAAATGACCTTTTTCTCCGCAGCTCCCTAGTTCAGTCTTCCACCCCCACACATCACTCACTATGCATCCAATTACAGAAATATAGTACCAGTGCTTTTACCCCTTTTCATTGCAGCATCCAGTGACTGAAATACTCCTCCCTATAGGAACAGTCATAACTAATCTTCAAGGAGTGGCACCTTAGGAAGGCAGCATCCATCATTAAAGACCCCCACCACCCAGGACATGCCCTCTTCTCATTGTTCCCATTGGAACGGAGGTATAGAAGCTTGAAGGCGCACAGTTAGCAAGCCAGGAACAGCTTCTTCCCCTCTGCTGTCTGATTTCTAAATGGACATTAAACCCATGAACACTACCTCACTGCTTTATTGTTTGTTTTTTTTTGCACAACTAATTTTAACTTAAATATTTAATAGACATATATACGCAATCAAAGCCTCTCATCATCGTATACACCTCTATCAGATCACCTCTCATCCTCCATTGCTCCACGGAAAAAAGGCCAAGTTCACTCAGCCTATTCTCATAAGGCATGCTGCCCAATCCAGGCAACCTGTGAATGAGTCCGTTTTTTTCCCGTTTTTAAACTTGACCACTTCTGTCCCTTCATGAAGAAGCACAAGGTGTGCTATTTTTTTTAAACTCAAACGCCGCACTTCAGCAGGTAGGTAGCCGTCCACTGTGTCATTTAAATGTTTTTCATCACCTTGTTATGTTCTGTAACTCTAAAGCTAATTGAAAGAAAAATGTATGAAAGCCAGGGATAACTCATATAACAAACAAAAGAAAATCTGCAGATGCTGGAAATTCAAGCAACACACACAAAATGCTAGAGGAGCTCAACAGACCAGGCAGCATCAATGGAAAAGAGTAAACAGTCGATATTCTGGCCAAGACCCTTCATTAGGATTGGAAAAAAAGATGAGGGGTCAGAGTAAGAAAGTGGGAGAAGGGTAACTCACATACTTCATTTTTGCTTTAAGCAAGGCATACGTGTAAGTCATGGTGATGTATTATAACCATATAACTATATAATAATTACAGCATGTTAACAGGCCATCTTGGCTCTTCTAGTCCGTGCCGAACACTTACTCTCACCTAGTCCCACTGACCCGCATTCAGCCCATAACCATCCATTCCTTTCCTGTCCATATACCTATCCAATTTTACTTTAAATGACAATACTGAACCTGCCCCTACCACTTCTACTGGAAGCTCGTTCCACACAGCTACCACTCTCTGAGTAAAGAAAATCCCCCTCGTGTTACCCTTAAACCTTTGCTCCCTAACTCTCAACTCAAGTCCTCTTTGACGTATGTTATTCAAATGTTCTTACATATAACTCATAATGAATTCTTTAAATGAGCAAGAATGCTTAATCAAACACTATGTTTACAATATTACTCAAATAGTACTGAAATATTAAATACACAGCAGTGGAAATTATTGCAAACATGTCCCCTTGACCAATTTGGAACTTGCCATTACCTGGGGCCACTCATGATACAGTACTTGACTGGGTAAGGCAGGACAGAAAGGTGCCCAGATATTTAAGAGCTCACCATGCCTCCTCCTAACTTAATTTTTTCCTGACCTCCTCACCTGTCATTTCTACTGCTGTTCCCTTGCTCCCAGGATGAGGATTCTTGACATTTTGGCTTGCTTCCCAGCAGTCAATATGGTGCAATGCAGCAGTTGTAAAATCTTCACACAAGTAACTCTCGGAACCAAATAGATCCATTTTATCAAATGATTCTGTGTATTACATGATGTTTCGTTTAACATACTTTTGCCCAATTTCATGAATATTTTTTAGGAGATCCGCTTGGTATTAATGCTTTACACAGCATGGATGTAGCACGACAAATACAATTTCTAACTTAGAGTTTGTACAGAGGACAAATATGCTGAGATCTGTTTTACCCAAAGCTAAATTTGATAGAAGTCATATATGAAGTTCAGTTGCACAAAAACTTTTAGAACTATTTGGAAAGATGGCAGTGGATTGGGTGCCTTTTAAAAGTCAAAATTATTTTTCTAAAGGTCCTTTCCTCTTATGTGGCATTTTCCTGAAATTGAACTTCAATGTAAGCTTTCATTTTAATCTTAGTAGTCATCTTTTGCCCTATTTAAGCTTGCACTTTGACTGGAAAATAATTCTTCAAGTGTGATTTTAGACAAGTTAATTGAGGACTATTTACATCTGAGATACAGGCAACTCATAAAGCAATTTTGAACTGACATATAATGTCAAAAATTGGCTTGCAAAAACTGAAAAAATGAAAAAGGAATTGATAAACAAGCACAATACATTAAAAGGACACTGTTACCTTGTTTTATTTTGTAGTTTTATTTGAATTTTCATGAATCTTTTAACTTTAGTTTACAAAAAGCTGCCACAGTATATTTTCCTCATTAGGAGGTTAATATGGAGTTGACATCACAACACATTTTAATTACTGAAAGAAAACATTCCTACTGAAAACATTCAGAACATTCTGTCTCAACATCCGCAATTAGATATTATTAATAGTTCAAAAGATTATTATTTTAGGAACTTATCCACAGTTTTGTGATAATCAAGAACATCCTCATGCAGTTAATGTAGTCAATAAAGCTTTCTTCCGCCCTGACCTGAGTTAGTAATACCTCACCCTTGACAATGACGCTGTATTGTTGATTTTTCAGGTTCCAGAGCTGCTGTAACCTTGATTAAGAGGGAAAAAAAATCAGACCTTTCCTCTCTGATTGCACTTTATCTTCACAGACAGTCAATCCCTGCTCCAAATGGACGTTGTCTAAACTGAACTGTAAAGGTTCCATGCCAATGATGCTGTAAGGTTTGCCACACTGACTTTCTGCTTGGCAACCTATCCACAAGAGGAAATTGGCAGATGACAGCAGTTGACAGAAGATGTGATAAGATCACTTCTTTCAGTTCTTGGCAGGATTTGTTGGAAGCTTTGAAAAGGAGGGCTGTAGTTCAAGGCCCATCAAGGAACTCTTGGGCTTCCAAATCAAAATATTTCCTCTACTTCCTCTGATTATTGGTTTTGCAGAAAGAAGTCCTCCCTCAATCTGACCCCACTCCTATTTCATTCCTGAATTTGGCACATAGAGGATCAATCCCCTGATTCCAGCAGCACCGAGTTCCTGCTCCAATTCCCATTCCAATGAAACAGACTCAGTATTTTTCCTGTTTGTTTTTGGGAGAAAGCCAGTACTAATATTAAGCTAAGATGAGCTGGCCTGCTCTTGGTTCACCCTCCTCTCCTGGTGAGATGTTAGCCGCAGGCCTGCTGTATATCAGTCTGATCAAAGGCTGAGAAAGTTAGAGCTGTATTAATTGCCTAACACAAATATTTATCCACTTGTAGACGGCACTTACCACAAAAAATCAAAATATAGATAATAATTACATAAACATTGAAAATACATATATTTTGATCTTAGATTTTTATTTAGGTAAGCAAATATTTTAAGTACATTCCAATAGATTTAAAATGTCATATTATACAATATGTGATTCTATTTTATGATATTGTGCTAAAAGAGTGTTCTTATCTACAATCATAATGCTAGTAAAATTCATAGTCTAATAATCAATGCTTACTCATCTTTATTTAATTAGTCTAATGCTTCCACAGAGGAATAACATCTACTGTATATGTTCAGTGTTTGTGTACTGGTAACTTGAACAATAACTGTACAACCAATCTAAATTGTCATTATATGAAATCACAATTTTCTTTCAAAATATTATATATACAGTCTAATATATTACAATCATGATATACTTACAGGAGTAATAACATTTAAACAGCCGTTTGCCAATTTCACAAAAATATATTTCTTCTTGGCAGCATCCAACTTTAGTTTCCAGCACATATCTATTGCAGAATGAGAATTGACTCCTTTTGATTACCAAGATCAAATGGATCACTGTGCGGAAATATTTGCTGAAAGAAAGCAACTTGTTGCTCTGCGTAGCACCTAGAAAATGGCTTGCTGTGGTGAAGCTGAACTTAAATTAAGTAACAATCTTTTTCAGGCACATTGCTGAAGTGTATAATATTTAACATAATTATACATCCTCGTTAGGAACTGGACTTTAACTGTCTTTTGTTATTGTGAACGAGTTAGATTGAACTTTTCAAAATACAATCTAATTCACCAGTGCCGCCCACTCAAACTCCTCCCACTGCAGAATATTATCCTAAAGGTTTTAAAGTAAATTCTAATGGATCATTATTCTTTTCTGACCCTAATTAGTCTGGACTATAAATTCAGTTTGTGTCTTTGGATAGGTTACAGAATAAATTAGGTCCATCTAAATTAGGATAGTGGTGACCGCATGAGGATTTCAGCTGCATCAGTGCAAAGAGCATAATCACCTTCATTATTGGTTTGCACTTGCATACTGTAGTAGATGATTTAACATTTACTGGCAAACTCCTCTCCTGAACTCATAGGATGAATTTCCATTACACTTTCAGTGAAGCAACATAAAAGAAGGGCATAGTGGACCGGGATATAATGGGAAGAGGTTGCGGTCTGGTGGGAATTGAAGGGGGCATTAAAATCTGCCAGTTATGTCTGGTATTTCATTAAGTTATTGTCTGACCCTGCTGATTGGATTGACATTCCTTGGAAATTTGCCCTGTGCTGGAGGGGCAGAATGTGCTTTCTTCTTCTATCTGATATAAACTCAAGTCTGGACTATAAATTCAGTTTGTGTCTTTGGATAGGTTACAGAACCTACTTTCAAGTTTGGAATAGAGCTTTATATACAAAGCATGGCTGTATCTGCAGTAAAGTGGTCTCCAGAAGTTTGAAGGGACAAATATACAGCCATATCTGTCCTGAAACCCAATTTGAATGTACATCATATTGCAACATTGAAAGAAAAATATTCAAGCTAATCAAGAGAAAGAACTCTGAAGACATTGCTCACCGGGACTCAGGTGTTGAGGAAATATCTTCAGTTCAGTATTTCTCCTGGAGTGTGAAATGTAAAGAATGTTCTCCCCCATCCTTCAAGCTTGCTCAAGGGTAACAAATATTTGAAATCTGATTCTGTGCTCTGAAAATAAACTGACAAAAACACCTGTCATCGAATACTGGCAGATACATTTAATTTTACTGAAACTTTTTATCTTAGAACTGGTTATTGTGAGTTTTGTTTTCTCAGTGAACCCTATCCTTGCATAAAATAAAGCCACTATTAGGATAGAAAAGACAGATAAAAATAGAAAACTTTTAGTAAGGCATGCAAGTATTTTCAAGACCAAACTAGGCTTGGGTTCTGGTGTTTGTCGATGTTGATTAATCACAGAGTTTGACTGATCGTCTGCTTCTTGGAAAATCAATTGTGTCCAGCTCCCAGGTCATTGGACCTAAGTGAGTTGCGTGCATATAAATCAAGACCTTTACTTGTGCCACTGCAAAGGATGTACAGAGAATGGCAACACACACAAAATGCTGCGGGAAATCAGCAGGCCCGGCAGTATCAATGGAAAAATGCACAGTCGATGTTTTGGGCCAAGTCTCTTCAGCAGGATTAGAGAAAAAAAAGCTGAGGAGTAGATTTGAAAGGTGGGGGGAGGGGAGAGAGAAACACCAAGCGAAACTTGGAGGGGGAGGGATGAAGCAAAGTGCTGGGAAGTTGATTGGTGAAAGAGACAGAAAGCCATGGAAGAAAGAAAAAAGAGGTGGGAGGAGGAGCACCAGCGGGAGGCAATGGGCGGGCAAGGAAATAACGTGAGAGAGGGAAAAGGGGATGGCAAATGGTGAAGGGGGGTGGGGAGGCATTACTGGAAGTTTGAGAGATTGATGTTCATGCCAAGAGGTTGGAGGCTACCCAAACAGAATATAAGGTGTTCTTCCTCCAATCTAAGTGTAGCCTTATCATGACAGTGGAGGAGGCCATGGATGGACATATTGGAATGGGAATGGGAAGTGAAATTAAAATGGGTGGCCACTGCTTGTTCTAGTGGATGGAGAATAGATGCTTAGCGAAGCAGTCTCCCGGTCTACATCAGGTCTCACCGATATGCAGAAGGCCACACCAGGAGCACCAAGCACAGTATATGACCACAATAAACTCAAAGGTGAAGTGTCTCCTCACTTGGAAGGACTATTTGGGCCCTTGAATGGTAATGTGGGAGGAGGTGTAGGGGCAGGTATAGCACTTGTTCCACTTGTAAGAATACAAGAAAGACAACTAGGTTTGTGACTTTACCCACCACTGAACACTCATAAGGGTAGGTGGCCAGGTTAGGAGGTAGTGTAGGCTGTAGGTGAGTGTCAGGGTGAAAGATGCTTGCTAGCAACCAGTGATTGTGGAGATGATAGATAACCTGCAGTCACCAGTCAGAGTGCTCAGAGAATGAAAGGGTCAATGATTGCCTTTTGCATTTTACACTGTTGAATGCCTTTGCATGTTTCTCCAATTCTCTACATTAAGTACTTGGTGTTCAGGGGAATATGGAATGGAAATTGTAGATTTTATAATTATCCTTATTTTTTTTTACATTTCATGTCATTTGTGAGTGATGATAAATCTGATTCTCATGTGGGTCCCTATTGAGGACTGAGAGGGGAATAATGGTTGGGATAAGGGGAAGGGAGAGTGGAGGAGGTGGGAAGCTTCAGAGACATTCTGTAATGACCAATAAACCAATTGTTTGGAATGAAATGACCTTGCCTGGTGTCTCAGAGTTGGCTGCACCCACACCAATCCCACCCCTGGCACTCCTCTTCCATTTGTCCCAGACCCCTCCCATGGCACTACACCTTTGCCTTTCCCAATATCCTGTGTTCCCACCGGATTTAGAAACTTTTCTCCACTCCATGTTGACAAAAACAAAAATGTGCAAAAGTTTGAGGCACCTGAGCTCTCCATAAAAACTTTTAAGACTTTTGCACAGTACTGTGTAAGATGTAATCTCCAGATAACTGAGTTAATGGGACTGACAATCATTGGGGTCATAGGTTTTAAGCAAGGACAAAGTTTGGGGTGGCAGCAAATAGAATGGAAGGCCTGTGAGAAACTGGATGACGAGTGATTAAATGATAGTAGAATGGCATTGTGAGGCGCAGTGGAGGTGTAATGAGAAATAAAGAAAACCAGATAACGTAGAAGTTGCTCTGTGTGCCTAAATCCCTCACGTACTAGATGATTGAAGGGAAGTACAGAATTGATCACTAAATATGTTCAAAGCTTTTGCATAAACATAACACACAATGGGAGGTTGAACTGTTGATATTTGTGGAGATAATGAAGCCAAGTATAAAGTCCACTGGACACACTTGTATAACTTCAGCTGGCACACAACATGAATTCAGTATTGCTGTTGTAACCTCAAAGCATGCAGGCATCTTGAAGAACTTGTCTTGGTGGTTAAAATGGAAAAAAAATAATCAAGCTTTCATATGGTGAGGCTTAGGTCAGCCTTACTTGAGCCACTGATGTGGATTCTGTGAAACTCCGTGCACTGCACATCCCTCTCCTGTATTCCTGTAATACCTCTGTAGCATTATTTCTCTACATTTCCACAGTCTGGGGCAAGTGTAAACAGTTACAGATATGTAACGCGCTGTAAGGTTTCACTGCTAATGTAATGGCTTCTCTGTAATGTTCACTGTTGAGGTAACGGTTTCTCTGTAGCAGCATTGTTTGGGTTATGACTGGAGATAACAGAATGCATGTTAACCAATAAGAGATTGTTGCTGTGTCTTGTGAGTCTGGAAAGATGTTTTCTCGCGGTCTTCTGTCGAGGAGAGATGAAGAGGGAAGACGCATGTGGAGAGAGCTGGTAGATCACTGGATGGAGATCTGAGGGTCCAAAGTTCTGTGACTCTCGGAGGAGACTGATGGTGGAAGAATGACTACTGAGTGAGCTCCAACGTGAACATTGACTTGACTTGGGCCCTTTTTTTAATTTTCATTACTAACCCTATACTCATATTAAGATTCATAAAGTTCAATCATTTAATTGCATATGGTGCACTGTCTGATATTTTGCATTGTAGGTTTGTAACTGGGAGTACGTTACACAGCATCCACACAAACATGATTTCTCAGTTTGACGGGGCCAAAGACTGTTTCCCCTAGACGAACATGAGCCGGGTGAGCCTGAGGGTTACACTGAGAATCAATATCTAGTCAGCATTTCTCATCTGACACTGCATTGCTGCAACTATATTTCAAGTTCATTAAGGGAATTTCACCCCCTTTGCCCTAGAGATACTTCTGAACATTCAAGAGTTTGAGTGACTGACCTCCATGGACCACAGAAAAAAAATGGTAAAGCATACTTAATTGGAAATATACTCAGACAAAAAACTGTAAACATGGGAAAATCTTCAACAACACAATCAACATGCTGGAGGATCTCAACAGGTCAGGCAAAATCTTTAGAGTAAGGTGAATAGTCGGCAACTCTGGCTGCAACCCTTTATCAACACTGGAAGGGAGGCAGTCAGAAACCAGAATAAAACAACGGGGGTGGGGGAGGAGCATTAGCTGGCACGTGATAGGTGAGGGGGAAGGTAGATGCCTGGGACAGAGGGGACAAAGGGGATTGATGTGAGTAGCTAGGAAATGACAAGTGGAAGAGACAGAAGAAGAAGGAATGCGTTAGGAGAGGACAGTAGTCCATGGAATAAAAGGAACCAGGGAGTGGTGGTGGGTGGTTCATAATGACTGGGGAGAGCAAGAGAATGTGTGAGATGACCCCCAGAATGAGGGGAAAAGGTGAAGGGAATGTTCACCAGAAGTTAGATAAATCAATATTTATGCCATCAGGCCACCCAGGCAGAATATGAGGAGTTGCTCCTTTACGTGTGCTTGGTCTTATTGTGGCAGTAGATGTGGCTATGAACAAGTACATCAGAGAGGGAATGGGAAGTAGAATTCAAATAGGTGGCCACCCAGCTGTTGCCACGGATGAATCTTCTAGCTAGTTCCCTCCTGATGTGGGATTTGGTTCCCTATACTTGAAGGTCAAATGCCTGAAATTTGTGGTCCTTACATCTGCCTGAAGTAAGGCACCTGCTGAAGTGATGATGGTGGACAGGGTGCATGGATTGCATACGGAGGCCATCATAGCCTTTTTGATCTCAAGGTGGACTAATCAAAACAAAGGAGCATTTTTCTTTTTTTTTGTAGCAATATAGTCCTGTTCATCCAGAAACAAATTTGTGACTGTTACAAATAACACACAGGGCGAATCTTTCCATGCCATGGCATTCAATAATTTCTTATAATTCTTCTACAGTCTCTAGTAAGTACACTTGCTTTCATAACACACCTAATTTAACACAATCGTACATGACATTGCTCATAATAATTGGCAGATATCAGCACCTGTCCACTGGATATATAGATAGGTAGACAATTTATTGATCCCAAAGGAAATTACAGTGTCACAGCAACATTACCATTGCATAGTGTTACAAATATTAGAAGAGAAGTAAGAATGAATAAAAAATAAGTTACCTCGAACAGTCTAACGGGAGGGGGTCATCACGTCCCTGGCCGTAGGTTGACTCATTATAGAGCTTAATGGCCGAGGGTAAGAATTAACTCATTTATTGCTCTTTGGAGCAGCACAGTTGTCTTATCTATCACTGAAAGTGCTCCTCTGTACAGCCAAGGAGGTGCGCAGAGGGTGAGAACACTGTTTTTCATCACTCTAAGGGGTAATAATTCTTGAAATAATTCAGTTATTGTTTAAGACAAAAATGGCCATTTTCCACCACACTGCTGCTCGAAGTTTTACTTTTATTATCCATTCAGTATCAGCAACAGACAGTATGACTATGAAGAGAAGAAGTAAGCTACACAGAGCTTTCTAAAGACATGAACCATTGCAGAGAGAAATAGAACTAATTTAAAATTTTCACCCATGACTGAAAATTCAGATCAGCTCAAGTAGTGGATCGACAAACTCCCTGTGGATGAACAACTTTGAGCATATATTCAAACCCCCAGAGGCTAGTTTTTTCACTGCAGATTGCACATTGGCATCAGGGCACACTAATGGTGCTATAAGACTGTGAGATTTTGTACCATGGATCAGCAGAGGGATGGTTGGATTTGTTGGCATCAGGGCACACTAATGGTGCTATAAGACTGTGAGATTTTGTACCATGGATCAGCAGAGGGATGGTTGGATTTGAAAGGAAGCTAGCAGGAGAAGGGTGTCTGGGTTCAGGGAGGTAGATGATATCAGTTAAGAAGATGGCAAGGCAGAAATTGTAATAAAGATTAGACACCGAGGGACTGGGAAAATGCGGGGAGGGTTGGAGGAATGGAGATTTGGTGTCATGAGTGTGATCAAAGTCACTGGAGAGACATTGAAGCTGGTGATATAAAGTCTTTATTCATCACAGCAAACAAGTATTCTGGAGAAACACTTGTCAGAGTCTCACAAACCTAAAGGCAGATCACGTGTTTATACCCTTAAGATCAAAGGTAACAATAGCTGAAATGACCTTGTTTACTTCAATAACTTGGGCGGAAAATGTTTCTTTTGAGTTGTATTTTTACAGTAGGAGACAACTCTAAATGTTTAAAAACCACTGTCACAAAGTAATTCACACAAATAGTCTAAATGGTTCTGAAGATAGAAAGCCAGACACCCAAAATTAATGTCAGGGTTGTCGCAGAGTACACAAGTATCCTGAATACTCAAAAACTATTGATTGCTAATACCTGTGACTACATTTGATATACTGAGTGACAACATCAGTCTGTTCTGCTACCTTGAACTTAGCCCACGTTGCCTGGTTTGATGCAGACAATTAACACAACCCCATTGTTCTTACATTAGATGCATATACAATCTCTTACCCTATGGACCAGCTTGTGTTTTAAACTTCAACTTACTGCTTGCAGTTTACAATCCACATTAGCAACTGAAGACTGGTTCTTATTTGAATATATTCTGCTGTATTCACATAATTCCAGAATACTCCCTAAGAAATGTAACACAAATTGTGGATCTGGTTGATAGAGGTCAGAAATTGGAGTGGTTGGATTCCTGGTGATCATAATGTTAATTAGAAGTACTTACTGAATATTAATAGACAATGCTTAATTGTTTAGAGCTGATTTGTTTAATGTCTTGAGTCTGTTTTATTCAAATATATTGATTATCAGTGTAAACGGATGCTGCAATTGGGGCGTGAAGTTGATGTTAGGCCCTTTATTTGAACACAAAGGACTGAGTTTTTGCTTCAAGTGTTGGTAAAACATCCTTATCAAAGAACATAGAACATAGATCTCTGCAGCTCATTACAGGCCCTTTGGCCCACAATGTAACTTACTCTGGAAGCTGCCTAGAATTTCCCTACTGCATGGCCCTCTATTTTGATCAGCTTCATGCACCTATCTAAGAGTTTCTTAAAAGATATCCATCCAAATATGATGGGCAATACACTTCCTGTCAAAGAAACTTGAAAGCTTTTGTTTGTTGCATTGAATATTTAAGAGTGTGCAGCATCTAGATAATCACATAGCACAATGTACCTTCCTCTAGTATGTCTGAAACTTGCAACAAATTGGTTTTCTTTCTACCCATTTTGTGCAGCAAACATTTGTGCTGCATTCTGCAGATGCTGGGTACCCAGAATAATACATACAAAATGCTGGAAGAACTTAACAGGTCAGGCGGCATCTATGGGGAGGAATACACAGTCGATGTTTCAGGCCAAGGCCTTTCATTAGGACACCTTGTGTTGGAGTGCAGCGTATGTGATTGTAATGAGATCTTTCCAAGAATGTGGCTATTAGAGTAGAAATTGGGGACTTACGCATGTTCACTGTTCCTGACTGAATAACATACTGAATTAAATCACTCTTGCCAAGAAGTCCCAGCTTACTCTAAATGGTGCTTTGGAATGGTACAGATAGGATGAAAAATAAGATCTATTTTTGTTGCAAACCCATCTCATCATTATTTATTACACTTAATGTGGGCAAGGAATGAAAAATTAAACAAATAGGGGGTGTGGATTGAGCTGCTGTTTATATATTAATGAGGGTGGATGGGGGGAACACTGTATTTATGATTCAAGGAGTTGGTGCTATGAAGAGTAAGTACTTTTTTTTTAAGTCCTCTCTGACTGGTATCACAGGAGTTGTCCATATTGTTCTGCCTTGGAGTGTTCTATGAATGGTTTCCCAGGATTTCACTTGCAATTCTCCAAAAAGATTGGAACACAGGGAACAACCCTGCTTCCTTATTTGATGTCTATCAGGAAATTCAGCTGGTTATTTACTATCACCTCTGTCTCTGCCTTGACTTCTGCAGCTGAGGCACGTATAACCATGGAAATGTTCCTTCCACCTATTTCAGACACAGGCACAATGGCTAAACATATATTCCTCCATGAGTACAAGAGTTGGGATGGCTTATTACAGCTGTACAAGACACTGGTCAAACTACAGCTAGAATATTATGGAAAGGTTGTGACCAAGTTAGAAAGGTTGCTTAAAACTTTCACAAGAGCATTGACAGGACCAAAGGACTAAAGGAGGGACTGGACAGTCTATGACTGCTTTCCTTGGAGTGAAAATGGCTGAGAGATGACCTTTCAGAAATGTTTATAAAATCGTAAGGGGCACAGAGTAAGTCACAGTCTATTTTTGTAGGGCAAATCAATCTAAAACTAGAGGGCATAAGTTTAAGGTATGGGGGGAGATTTAAAGCAGACCTGCGAGGCAGGGTTTTTCACACTGGTAGATATATGGAATGAGTTGTCAGAGGAAGAGACAGAGGTGAGTACAACTACAATGTTTAAAATATTAGGACAGGTTCATAGATAGGAAGGAGGGATAGGGGACAAATTGATTCAAATGGGACCAGCTTGGAAAGGCACCTTGGTTCTCATGGACAAGTTGGGAAGAAGATACTGCTTTTGCACTGCACAACTCTGTGAATCCATGAGAAGTTTGTTCCTTCAGGAGATATTTGAGAACTTCAATCCTTCCCTGTCACTTCTTTCAGATAAGAACATTTTAAAATAAAAGGAAGACCCTTCCCCATTTATTTTCCCTGGATTGGCTGAAGATCCATTACCCCTGAGGATATCTAATGAGGAGAGTAAGTTGGGCTACTATGTCAATTAATAATGAAGCTTCCAAGGCAAATCAATATTTACATCGGTAGAGGTTTTCACAGAAAATGGCGATGAGATTGGAGTAAAGCGGAATGTGTTCAATAAACCAAGATCAAAAAGTGCCTTGGTTAAATTTATATTCAACTGCAACATATACAAAATGCAACACTCTAAATCATGGTTATAACATAATGATCATGTTCACAAAAAATCTAAAGCAAAACACTATGTGTGATGGAAATACTCAGCAATTTAGGCAGCACCTAAATTGAAGATTCAAACATGATTAATGTACAACTGTGAATGCCTGCAAGAAAATGAATCTCTAGGTAGGATTCATTGACATACAGATACATTTACATATTTTGATAATAAGTTTACTATGAACTTTCTACTTTAACGTTTCAGTGTGATTACTTTTCAGCAGAATTATTAAATTCACAATCGCTTGGAGAGTGTAGAAAGCAAAACCAAGAACTGAATTAAATAATAGACCATTTGAAAATGTGGCAGTTTTCATGGAGTTGTGCAAAATCCATTTTGAACATGATTATTTCTTGCTATTTCAATTACTTCAGTGTGCCATATAGCCATGAAAAATATCTTTAAACATTTATTTGATATGTAGATCGCTTTATTTTGATCTGGTAAATCATCAGTCTTCAGATATTTTGAACTCATGATCAATACTGCATATTGACCTACCATGTTATTCACTACAAAGGAGAAAGGATTTGCAGTGAAGCAGAAGGATTTCAAGTTCATCTCAGAAAGGCAGCGTCCATTATTAAAGACCTCCAGCACCCAGGGCATGCCCTATTCTCACTGATACCATCAGGTAGGAGATACAGAAGCCTGAAGGCACACACTCAGTGATTCAGGAACAGCTTCTCTCCCTCTGCCATCCGATTCCTAAATGGATATTGAATCTTTGGACACTTCCTCACTTTTTTTTTAATATACAGCATTTCTGTTTTTGCACATTTTTAAAATCTATTCAATATACGTAATTGATTTACTTGTTTATTTATTATTATAATTTTTTATTTTATTTACTATTATTTCTTTCTCTGCTAGATTATGTATTGCATTGAACTGTTAAGTTAACAAATTTCATGTCACATGCTGGTGATTATAAACCTGATTATGATTCCGATTCTGATTCATCATTCATTATTGCTTATTTCCAGAAATGTAATATAGACATTTAATAAAATATTTTACACTTGAAACAACTGTGTAATTACATGCATTTTTGAAACATTGTGACCGAAAGCATATTGGAGAAACGATAATCAATTTTCCAGTCGTGTGGTGTACATTGGGTAGCTAAACTGGAAGGTGTAGCATGGGGCAGTACCATGCAACAAGTTTTCAAGTCGGTTCACTGATACCCCGCCCATTTGTCCATTCTGTGACCGGGAGGAGTCTATGCACCACGTTTCTATGGTATGTGAGAGGTTTCAGCCCCTGTCCGAGTATCTGAAGGAGCTGCTCCTCAGTATTTGGCTGCACTTTAGCCCACACTCCTGGTGTATGGGTATCTAGTACAGAAGAGAGCGGGTCACTTAGAGGATCTGCAAGTGGGCTTGCTCATGGGGCTGGCCAACATGGCCATTCATGGGTCCAGGTGGTGGACATTTGTGGGCTCTGCCAGGGTCGGCTACCTGCCCCTCTTCCGGAGATACGTTCATACCCGGATGTTCTTGGAGAGGGGACATGCAGCCATGATAGGTATAGTGCAGGATTTCCGGGAATGGTGAGCCCCCCCGGAGAATTAGATCATAAGACTATAAGACATCGGAGCAGAATTAGGCCTTCTGGCCCATCAAGTTTGCTCCGCCTTTCAATCATGGCTAATCTTTTTTCTGTCTTCTCCTCAACCCCAGTTCCTGGCTTTCTCTCTGTAACCTTTGATGCCATGTCCAATCAAGAACCTATCAATCTCTGCCTTAAATACACCCAATGACCTGGCCTCCCCAGCTGCATGTGGCAAATTTACCACCCTTTGGCTAAAGAAATTTCTCCACATCTGTTTTGAAAGGGCACCCCTCTATCCTGAGGCTATGTCCTCTTGTCTTAGACTCTCCATCATGCGAAACATACTTTCCACATTTACTCTGTCCAGGCCTTTCAACATTTGAAATGTTTCAATGAGATCCACTCTTATCCTTCTGAATTCCAGCGAGAACAGACCCAGAGCCATCAAACGTTCCTCGTATCATAACCTTTTCATTTCTGAAATCATCCTTGTGCACCTCCAAATTCCCTCTGCATGTCTGAATCCTGGATTTTCTCCCCACTTAGAAAATAGCCCACGCATTTATTGCTACTACCAAAATGCATGAGCATGAATTGATTGCTTCATAGACAATAATAATGGTATTCTAATTTGAATTTGGTCACTGTCTTGTAAATACTTGATGTTTGTATTGTGTGTATTCTTGCGCGAATAAACTTTTGTAGTTTTGGAAAGAAAAATGAAGTAGATTGTCTTCTGTTTACCTTGGAGAGAGGCTTAAGCCTGGAGGCCTAAATGCTACAAATTTATTGCTAATTATACTGGTACCTTGTTGCAGCTCACCTATTCTTTGAGCAATTTTTAATCATTTTGTTTTAGAAAGACTCCCTGCAGACAGGAGCACTCAATATCTTGTGCAAGATGTTTGGAAGCTGCCAAGCTCAGCTCAGCTGCAACTACTGAACAATCAGAATCCTAAATCAGCGTGGGAAACTTATTTACATATCTTGTTTTGCCTGGTTAGGGCATTCAACTAGTATTTGTGTACTGACATGATTACAAGTATGAATCAAAAAAATCAGAGTTCAAATGCTGGAAATAACATCTGATATAAATGAAAATGATCATCGTACTTTGGGATTTGAGTATTTAAACAGAATCAGAGTCAGTTTTATTATCGCTGATGTTAGTCATGAAATTTGTTGTCTTGTGACAACAGTACAGTGCAGGCAGAACAAACTACTCAAAGTTACAATTAAACAAAGTAAGTTGTTCAAAAATGGAGTAGTGAGACAGTGTGAACGGGTTGATGGGCCATTCAGAAATCTGACGGCAAATGTGAGTGTGGTTCTTCAGGCTCCTGATGGTGGTAACGAGAAAAGGGCAAACTTCTACTGGGTTGCCTTCTTTATCCAGCCTCCTTATTTGGTCAGACATTACTTCTATACCATGACCGTGGTGGGTCTCATCAGCAAGAACAGTGAGTCAGCATACAGAGAGTTAACAGACTGGTGCAGAACCAACAACCTGTCTCTGAATGTGAACAAAACAAAAGAGATGGTTTTTGACTTCAGGAGGGCACGGAGCGACCACTCCCCGCTGAACATCGACGGCTCCTCAGTAGAGATCATTAAGAGCACCAAATTTCTTGATGTTCATCTGGCGGAGAATCTTACCTGGTCCCTCAACACCAGCTCCATAGCAAAGAAAGCCCAGCAGCGTCTCTACTTCCTGTGAAGGCTGAGGGAAAATCATTTCCCATCACCTCCATCCTTACCATGTTTTACAGAGGATGTATCGAGAGCATCCTGAGCAGCTGCATCACTGCCTGGTTGGGGAATTGCACCATCTCAGATCACAAGACTCTGCAGCAGATAGTGAAGTCAGCTGAGAAGATCATCGGGGTCTCTCTTCCTGCTATTACAGACATTTACATCACACGCTGCACTCACAAAGCTAACAGCATTATGAAGGACCCCACGCACCCCTCACACAAACTCTTCTCCCTCCTGCCACCTGGCAAAAGTACCGAAACATTTGGGCTCTCATGACCAGACTGTGCAACAGTTTCTTCCGCCAAGCCATCAGACTCCTCAATACTCAGAGTCTAGACTGACATCTACATCATTTATTATTATATTGTAATTTGTCCTTTACTGTGCCTATTGTCTTGTTTATTAATTATTGTACTGCCCTGCACTGTTTTCTGCACTTTATGTAGTCCTGTGCAAGTCTGTAGTCTAGTACAGTTTTTTTTTGTTGTTTTACATAGTCTAGTGTAGCCTTGTGCTGTCTCACATAGTCTAGTGTAGTTTTGTCTTATTTCATGGAGCACCTGGGTTCTGGAGGAACATTGTATACTGTACCAGCAGTCTATGGTCAAAATGACAATAAATGCCCCAAGATGTTGGATTATATTCACAGTATATACAAATAGAACATGTAAGTGTTGTTAAAGTGAATGAATCGTTATGAATCAGAATCAGGTTTAATTTCACCGGTGTATACACCCCTGCACCACCTGCTACAAGTGTTCCTCCACACCCACCCTTCACAAGAGGGTCTTCATTCTGGCCAATCATTTTAATTCGGATTTCCATACCTGTTCCAACATGTTGATCTATTGTCTCCTCTTGTCTCCTAAGATGAGGCCACCCTTAGGGTGGAGGGATTACACCTCATTTTCGATCTGGGTACCTCCTGGTTCCCCTCTTCCTCCCCTTTCTCCTATTATCCACTCTCCTCTCCTATCTGATTCTTTCTTGTCCAGCCCTTGACCTTTCCCACCCACCTGGCTTCACCTATCATCTTCGAGCTGGCCTCCTCACCATTTATTTCAGGCTTTCCACCACCACACCCACAGTCCTGAAGAAGGGTCTCAGCCCGATATTTGACTGTTCACTTTTTTCCATAGATGCTTTCTGACCTGCTGAGTTTATCCAGCATTTTGCGTGTGTTCCTTTCAGATTTCCAACATCTGCAGATTTTATCGTGTTGTGAAATTTGTTGTCTTTGTGGTAGCAGTACAATGCAATGCATAATAATAGGAAAAATACATGAATTACAGTAATTATAGAATATATATATATATATGTATATAAACTAGTTAAGTAAGTAGTGCAAAAGCAGAAATAAAAAAGTAGTGAAGTAGGGTTCATGGGTTTAATGTCCATTCAGAAATTGGATGGCAGAGAGGAAGAAGCTGTTCTTGAATCCTTGAGTCTGTGCCTTCAGGCTTCTGTGCCTCCTCCTTGATAATAGCAGTGAGAACAAGGCATAACCTAGCTGATGGGGGCCCTTAATGATGCATACATTTGAGACATTGTTCTTTGAAGATATCTGGATATTATGGAGGCTAGTGCCCATGATGGAGCTGACTAATTTTACAACTCACTGCAGTTTATTTTGATCCTGTGCTGGATCCTTTCCCCACATCCCCCATCACACTAGGCAATGATAGACAGCTATGGAAATTTGTGAATGTCTTTGGTGAAATACTGAATCTCCTCACACTCCTCCTGAATACAGCCATTGTTGTGACTTCTTTGTAGCTGCATTGACATGTTGGGTCCAGGTTAGATCCTTGGAGATACTGACACCCAGGAATTTGAAACTGCTCACTTTTTCCACTTCTGATGAATACTGCAATGGTTCACAAATAAATTTTCTGAAGGAAATCTGCCATTATTTTGCCTTTAATCCCCCCCAACAACTTATTTAACTATTAACTTTCCTCTAAGTTTTCCAATTTCTACTCGTGATTTGTTTACGTATTTACTTATATATTTGTATTTGTTTGTTAGTTTGTTTGTTTAGAGATACAGCACAAGATGGGCTCTACCAGCCCAATGAACCCACCTGTTTAACACCAGCCTAATCACAGGACAATTTACAATGACTAATGAGAGAGAAAGACCTGTTGTTGTGCCTGGAGAATGTTACCCAGGTTTTCTGCGTTTTGGATATGGACTTTGGCTATAGGCTTTTTCTCACTCTTTTTTTTAATATATATTCTGTGTTTTTCACCTGATCGTTCTCATTTTTTGCAGGGGTGTTGAAGACTTGGGGATTTTTATTTTCTGCATGTTCTGTCTTTATTAATTTTTTTGTGCGGGAAGGAGGGATTTGGGATTTTTATTTTCCTTCTTAGTTTCATGGCTATCTGGAGAAAAAGAATTTCACAGTTGTACACTTTGATGATAACTGAACCTTTGATCAATCTACTAACCGACATGTCTTCAGACCATGGCAGGAAACCTACATGGTCACGGGGAGAATGGACAACCTGCGTCAAAATTGAACTCTGAACTCTGAGGCCTCGAGCTGTAATAATGTTGCACCATTTGCCATGATACTGTGGTGTACTAAGTGGATTTTTGATGGCCTGCTACAGAAATCTTAGGACAACTTGGGAGTATTTCCTACATTCTGGGAATGAATGCAATTGTTCTTTATTATTTAACTATAACAAGTTCAGAGCTGTCCTACTGATGTCTTTACAGCCAATTTTTACAGTAAAATTACAGTCACAGTAATTACAGTAAAATCATTCAAAGTTTTCCCCAACCAGAGGCTCTGGAAGAGCCATGAGATCTGCAATCTGTTGAGGACCAGGTGAAGGCATTCAAGTATGGTGACCACGAAAGTTACAAGAGGTCTAGATATGATCTCTAGCATGCCATCTCATGGGTGAGGTTGCAATTCCAGACTAGTCGTGAATTCATGAAGGATGCTCAACATTTGTGTCTGGTCTTGAATAATATCAAGCAACATAGGTGACAATAGGGCTTCGACTCCAGATGACTCCAGATGAGAGATGTCTTCTATGCTCACTTTGACCCATAAAATGTGAAGGAACCATCACAAACTCGCAGCCCCAATCATCCTGTGATTTCTGTCTCTGAGGATGACACGTGAGCAGTCTTCAGGAAGCTGAACCCATGAAAAGCATCTTGCCGAGACAGGGTACCTGGTTAAATACTAAAGACCTGTGCTGATCGACCGGCTGGAGCTTTTACTGAGATCTTTAATTTCTCACTTCAGCAGTATGAGATACCCATTTACTTCAAGCAGACTTCATTTAAACCAGTGTCTGAGAAGAACATGGTAACCTGCCTTCAAGACTATCGTCCACTGGCACTTACATCCACAGTGATGAAATGTTTTGAGTGGTTGGTGATGAAACTTGTCAACTCCTACCTGAGAAATGACTTAGATCCACTCCAATTTGCCTACCAGAGCAACAGGTCCACAGCAAATGCCATCTCACTGGCTCTGCACTCAATCCTGGAACATCTGGACAGCAAAGATGCATTCATCAGGATGCTCTTTATCAGCTACAGCTTGGCATTAATGATATCTCCCCTCAAAACTAATCAATAAACTTCAAGACCCTGGAATCAATCACCCCTTATGCAATTGGATCTTTGATTTTCTCACATGCTGACCCCAGTCAATTCAGATTGACAACAACATCTTCTTCACAATCTCCATCAGCACAGGTACACCTTGATGCTGAGCCCCCTGCTCTACTCACTTTACATTTAAAACTATGCACAGCTCCAATGTCATATTCAAGTTTGCTGATGGCACCATTGTCTTAGGCCGAATCAAATTAGCATGTAGAAGGGAGACTGAATGTCCGGCTGAGTTGTGCCACAGCAACAAACTCTCACTCAATGTCAGCAAGACCAAAGAGCTGATTATTGACTTCTGGAGGGGGAAATCAGAGGTCCATGAGCCAGTCCTCATTGGAGGATCCTTGTTGTTATCATTTTGGTGGATCTGTTCTGGGCCCAACATGTAAGTGCAATTCTGAAGAAAGCACAGCAGCATCTCTACTTACTTTAGAGTTTACATAGATTTGACATGACACCTCAAACTTTGACAACTATTTGTAGTTATCTGCGGCCATCAACACCGTGTTGATTTGAGTGATTCAGTGGCCATGACCATTGGCTCCTGGAACGGCTTCATTTGCTTTGGTGTCTCAAAGCTCTGGACTCCCTTTTGGGGACTTAATGATTTGATGTTTAATATTCTGTGTGTTACTTGTTTGCTTTTTTCTTGTTTGCATGATGTGTTCTTTTTCTCATGTGTTTGATGGTCTTGTTGTGTGGGCTTTTTTTCATTAGACAGGTTCTATGAAGTTTCTGTGTTTTGTGGTTGCCTGCAAGAAGATGAATCTCAAGGTTGCATACTGTATGCATGTTTTGATAATAAATGTATTTTGAACTTTGACTTTGAAACTTCTATAGATGTGTGGTGGAGAGAATATTGACTGGCTGCATCATAGTCTGGTATTGAAACACCATTGCCCTTGAACAGAAAATCTTACAAAATGTAGTGGACATGGCCCAGTCTATCATGGGTGAGGCCCTCTCCACCACTGAGCACATCTACACAGAGCGTCGTAACAGGAAAGCAGTATCCATCATGAGGGACTACAACAACCCAGGTCATGGTCTCTTCCTGCTGCTGTCATCAGGAAGAAGATACAGGAGCTTCAGAACTCACATCACCAGGCTCAGGAACAGTTATTACCTCTCAACCATCAGACCTTGAAAAAAAGGTGATAGCTTCACCCAACTTTACTTGCCCCATCGTTGAAATGTTCCCACAATCTATGACCTCATTTTCAAGGTCTCTTCATCTCATGTTCTCGATATTTATTGCTTATTTATTTACTTATTTATTTTCATTATTATTTCTTTCATTTTGAATTTGCACAGTTTTTTGTCTTTTGCACACTGATTGAACACCCAAGGTGGTGCAGTCTAATTGATTCTATTGTGGTTATTATTCTATTATGGATTTATAGAGGATGCCCTAAAGAAAATTAATCTCAGCGTTGTATATGGTGACATACGTACTTTGATAATAAATTTACTTTGAAGTTTGATCTTTTGAGCTTTGAACCTGCTAGATATTGAAACTGGCACAGCAGAACAATCTGTATCTTAATTACTCTTTTGCCAGCTTTATCATTGACTTCAGTGGAAGTGAAAAGAATGACAGATGTAAAATGAGCTGTCGGTATACTTCCACTGATTTTGCACTCACAATGTCAATCATACCTGCTATGTGATACAAATAATTCCCAATTCTCTGGGCTTCATTTGCAACTGATCTTTTTTTTGGAACCTTATGTTATAAATAAAGATTTAGCTAAATTATCTGATTATTTTCATGTCACCCACTTGTTTAACTTTTGGAAAGATTTCCTGTTCCTGCTGGTTTACTCTAACGCACACATCCTGTTTCACAAGGTCTGAAGGTTGTTTACCATTTTCTCATCCACCTTCTGTGCATTTAGAATCCGGTTTGAATATTATTGATTTCCCTGTCTCACTAGCCTACTCATATAGACTGATGTCATCTGGTGAAGGAACACCCCCCTTATATTATTTATAACTGTATCAACAATGGAAAAATCTGAGTGTCCTCCAGGAGTATTCCCAGCTTGAACATTAATTTGTTCTTTTGATTGCCAAACCAATCACAGATCTCAGTGAACTTGTCATTGAATTTAATCTGACTTGCCTTTGCTTATCGCCACCTGCTAAATGTGAGGCATTGCGAGACAATGTGCATTAGGAGTACAGGGTGTTTACCACAGAAGAACCTTAAATACTGGAAGCCCACAAGTGAACTTTGCATGACTTTTATTTTGTGCTGAGGTGAGAAAGGTCTCTCCTTATTGTTTGGAACACGGAGGGAAGGAGGGAAATATGTAAGGCAGTTGGAAATAGTGGGGGAGGGGAACCAGTGGTCAGATGGCAGGTGGAGAGGCTGAAGGAGGGGTAAAAGACAGGGTGAAGGTTGGAAGGAGATTTAAGGGACAGAGAGGGAACAGTTTGCAAGAAGGGGGAGAATTAAACAGATCACAAAGTGCTATTCCTTTAGCTTGCATTTGGCTTTGGCAGTGAAGGATGACAATGGCAAGCATGTTAGTGTGGAAATAAGGAGGGGATTAAAAATGGCTGACAACTGGGAGATCTAGATGGTCATGGTGGAAAGAGTGCAGGTGCCTGGCATTGCAGTTGTCTCACTGATGTAGAGGCCATACTGGGAGCAATAAATAAACCAGGAGGATATGCTTATGAATGACTGCCTCATCTGGAAGGGCTATTTAGAGCCCTGGATAGTGTTGAGGGAATGTGTAGGGAAGAATGAGCAGAGCAGTGAGACCCTGAGAGTGAGATCCCTAAGGAATGTGGAAAGCTGAAGATGTGGTTGTTATGGTGAAAAGAACGGTGTGCTGGATGCATAGGCTGGTGCAATGATAGGAGTGGAACAATGAAGCTTTATCCCTATCCCTATTCTATCCAGAGGGTCTTTTTTGCAGTTCGTTTACAGTTTGTTCCTAGTTCCAGCTTACAGGTAATGTTCTATAGCTTTGCCTGCAGAAAAAGAATCTCAGGATCGTATGTGGTGACATGTATGTACTCTGATAATAATTTTTATTTTGAACTTTTAACTTTAGAGTGATGGGGTAAGAGAAGTGTGGGAAATTGAAGAAATATGGCTGAGGGTTCAATCAATAATAGTGGGATGGGAGAGTGAAGGATCCCCTATTCTGAAAAAGAAGGGCATGCCCAGGAGTGGAGTGCCTCAACTCGAGTATAGATGTAGTGGAGATGGAGGAACTGAGGAAAAGGAATGGCATTCCTATAAGTGACAAGATGAGAGCAAGTATAGTCAAGGTAGCTGTGGGAATTAATGGGATTATAGTAGGTTATTGGATAATTGGTGAACAATAGGGTGATAGAAAACTGGAATTTTTGCCTGTAGAAATACACAGCAGGTATACGCAGTAATCCAAGAAACACAATAGAACCAGTGAAAGATCATATCCAACAGAATGGACAAATTTGGACAAGAAGTATTGATTTATTAGTGTCACATGTACAAGATAAAGTGAAAAGCTTGTCTTGACAACTGTTCACACAGATCAAATCATTACACGATCTACTGATGGTTTTTGAAACTTTGATAAACATCTATCTATAGGTGCGTGGTGCAGAGTATATTGACTAGTTGCATCGTCACCTGGTATGGAAACACCAATTCCCTAGGATGGAAAATCCTACAAAAAATAGTGGATATGGCCCAGTTCATCACGGGTGATGCCCTCCACAATATTGAGCATATATGCACAGAAAGCTGTCGTGGGAAAACATCATCCACCATCAGTGACCCCCACCGCCAGTGCATGCTCCCTGTTCACTGCTTCCATAAGAAGAAGGTGCAGGAGCCTCAGGACCACACCATTTGAACCAGAGGGGATAACTTCACTCGATTTCACTTACCTTTCAAGGATTCTTCATCTCATGTTCTCAATATTTATTGTTTATTTGTTTTTTTTAAAATTTGTATTTGTACAGTTTGTTGTCTTTTGTCCTTTCTGTTGGGTACAGTCTTTCATTGATTCTATTGTGTTTCTTGTATTACTGAGTATGCCTGCAAGAAAATAAATCTCAGGGTTGTATATGGTGACATATATGTATTTCGATAATAAATTTACTTTGAACTTTGAACCTTGATGTAAACAATAATAATGCAGAATAAAATGTAGAAGCTACAGAGAAAGTGCAGAGAGGTTAAAAAATAAAGTACAAGATCATAACAAGGTAGATTGTAAAGTCAAGAGTTCATTTTATCATACAAGAGGTCCATTCAAGGGTCTGATAAAACACGGATAAGCTTGGGGGCACATGCATTCATGCTTCTATATCTTCTGCCCAATGGAAGAGGTGAGAAGAGAAATTATTCAGAGTGATTTTGATTTATGCTGAGGCAGCGAGAAGTATAGACAGAATCCATAAAGTGCAGGTTGGTTTCTGAGATGTGTTGAGCTGTATCAATTGTTCTCTCCAGTTTCCTTCAGTCATGTGCTGAGCAGTTGTCATACCAAGCCATTATGCAGCCAGATAGGACACTTAGTAAAAAATTGTTCAGTTTTGTCAGGACATGCCAAATCTCGTTAGCTTCCTGAGGAAGTAGAGACAATGGTGAACTTTCTTGTCTGCGACTGCAATTTGGTTTGATCAGGACAAACTATTGGTGATCTTTACTCCAAGGAACCAGAAGATCTCAATCCTCTCAACCTCACACCATTGATGAATTCAGAAGCATATGTGATTGAAGAAGAGAATGCAAAGGGACCACTTGAGTACATCAAAAAGAAAATCAGCTTGAGTCCTTTAAAATGGTGAATGATTGGGTAGTTTTAATGTTCAATCCTTTTTTGTTGCTTTCATCAAGGAGAGAAAAAGCAATACCTCATTGCATATCCTTCTCAGCTTTGAACAGTCACAGTCCAGCAATTCCAATGCGATCATGATGATAGTACATTTTCCAAGGAAACTGATAACATCTTACCACAATGGAGCTCAGGGAAGACTTACTTTGGAAGATTGGTGTTTGGCAGGGGGAATGATGTGACAAAACTTCTGGAGCTGACTGAGATAGATCTTGATGTTGGAAATGTTGGCTTGGGTCAGAACATTGATTCAACTATATTTATCAATCATTTTGTAAGATTTTGCAGAATAAAAACATTGGTAGTCTTTCTCTAATGGTTAGAACTGCCTGCTAATGGAACTCCATATCAAAGTAGACCATTGGCATTGAGGCCGTTCCAAGTCAGATGTACTTGGCTCTGATCAATGGCATCTGAGCTGGCTGAAGGCTGGCCTGGCATTATGAAGGCATTTGTGAATTTTATCATCAGAGTCTGCCTTTGCTGAGAGGTTGCTATCTGGAGATATAGATAAATAAATAGTTATTTTATTGATCACAAATGAAATTACAGTGTCACAGTTGTATCATAAGTGCACAGATGAGCAGATAAGCTCAGAGCATGGATCCGTACTTGGAGCAATGATGTTTCAGAAAGGACAGGGAAGGAGGCAGAAGAGGTGAGGGCATGGCAGTGCTGATCAGAGATCGTGTCACAGCTGCAGAAAAGGAGGAAGTCATGGAAAGATTGTCTACTGAGTCTCTGTGGGTGGAAAGTAGGAATAGGAAGGGGTCAATAACTCTACTGGGTGTTTTTTGTAGACCCCCCAATAGTAACAGGAGCATTGAGGAGCAGATAGGGAGACAGATTCTGGAAAGGTGTTAAAAAAACAGGGTTGTCATGGTGGAAGATATTAATTTCCAAAATATTGATTGGCATGTCCCTAGAGCAAGGGGTTTAGATGGGGTGAAGTTTGTTAGGTGTGTTCAAGAAAGTTTCCTGACACAATATGTAGATAAGCCTACAAGAGAAGAGGCTGTACTTGATCTGGTATTGGGAAATGAACCTGGTCAGGTGTCAGATCTCTCAGTGGGAGAGCATTTTAGAGATAGTGATCACAATTCTATTTCTTTTGCAATAGCTTTGGAAAGGGGTAGGAACAGACAAGTTAGGAAAGTGTTTAATTGGAGTAAAGGGAAATATGAAGCTATCAGGCAGGAACTTGGAAGCATAAATTGGGAACAGATGTTCTCAGGGAAATGCCTGGTAGAAATGTAGCAAATGTTCAGAGAATATTTGCATGTTGTTCTGCATAGGTACGTTCCAATGAGACAGGATGGTAGGGTACAGGAACCATGATGTACAAAGGCTGTTGAAGACCTAGTCAAGAAGAAAAGAAAAACTTATGAAAGGTTCAAAAAACAAGGTAATGATAGAGATCTAGAAAATTAAAGGCTAGCAGGAAGGAGCTAATGAAAGAAATTAGTAGAGCCAGAAGGGGCCATGAGAATGCCCTGGAAGGCAGGATTAAGGAAAGCCCCAAGGCACTTTACAAGTATGTGAAGAGAAAGAGGATAGGACATGAGAGAATAGGACCTATCAAGTGTGACAGTGGAAAAGCGTGTATGGAACCGGAGGAGATAGCAGTGGTACTTAATGAATACTTTGCTTCAGTATTCACTATAGAAAAGGATCTTGGCGATTGTAGGGATGACTTACAGTGGACTGAAAGCTTGAACATATAGACATTAAGAAAGAGGATGTGCTGGAGATTTTGGAAAGCATCAAATTGGATAATTCTCTGGGACAGGACAAGATGTACACCAGGCTACTGTGGGAGGTGAGGGAGGAGATTGCTGAGCCTCTGGCAATGATCTTTGCATCATCAATGGGGACGGGAGAGGTTCTGGAGGATTGGATGTTGTTCCCTTATTCAAGAAAGGGAGTAGAAATAGCCCAGAAAATTATAGACCAGTGAGTCTTCAGTGATTGATAAGTTGATGGAGAAGATCCTGAGAGGCAGGACTTATGAACATCTGGAGAGGCATCATATGATTAGGAATAGTCAGCATGGCTTTGTCGAAGATGGGTTGTGCTTTACGAGCCTGACTGAATTTTTTGAAGATGTGACTAAACACATTGATTAAGATAGAGCAGTAGATGTAGTGTATATGGATTTCAGCAAGGCATTTGATAAGGTACCCCTTGCAAGGCTTATTGAGAAAGAAAGGAGGCAAGTGGTCCAAGGGGATCTTTCTTTGTGGATCCAGAATTGGTTTGCTCACAGAAGGCAACCAATGGTTGTTGATGGGTCATATTCTGTGTGGAGGTCAGTGACCAGTGGTGTGCCTCAGGGATCTGTTCTGGGATCCCTTCGCTTTGTGATTTTTATAAATGACCTGGATGAGGAAGTGGAGGGATGGGTTAGTAAATTCGTTGATGACACAAAGGTTGGGGGTGTTGTGGATTGTGTGGAGGGCTGTCAGAGGTTACAGTGGGACATTGATAGGATGCAAAACTGGGCTGAGAAGTGACAGATGGAGTTCAACCCAGGTAAGTGTGAGGTGGTTCATTTTGGTACATCAAATATGATGGCAGAATATTGTATTAATGGTAAAACTCTTGGCAGTGTGGAGGATCAGCGGGATCTTGGGGTCCAAATCCATTGGACACTCAAAACTGCTGCACAGGTTGACTCTGTGGTTAAGAAGGTATATGGTGCATTGGTCTTCACCAACTTGGGATTGAATTTAAGAACTGAGAGGTAATGTAACAGCTATGGGGGTGATTGATAAGTTTGTGGCCTAAGGTAGAAGAAGTCAATTTTAGAAAACCTATCACACTTATTTTTCAACATAGTCCCCTCCTACATTTGGACACTTAGTCCAGCAATCAGGGAGCATACAGATCTTGGACCTCCAGAAAGTGTCCACAGCAGGGGTGATTGATAAGATTGTTGCCCAAAGTAGAAGGAGATGAGTTATACAGCTCTCATTGCATGCATGTGCAGTTCAACTCTTTGAGTGATTATGCAGGAAGATTGAAGTTAATAACTCATCAGGGGTGATTGATAAGTTTGTGACCTAAAGTAGAAGGAGATGAGTTATTAACTTCAACCTTTCTGCATAATCACTCAAAGAGTTGACCTGCATGTGTGTGTAACGAGAGCTGTATAACTCATCTCCTTCTACCTTAGGCCACGAACTTATCAATCACCCATCTGTGGACACTTTCTGGAGGTCAAAGATCCGTATGCTCCATGACCACTGGACTAAGTGTGTAAATGTAGGAGGGGACTATGTTGAAACATAAATGTGCCAGGTTTTCTGAAATTGACTTCATCTACCATAGGCCACGAACTTATCAATCACCGTCGTATATAAGACCTTGGTCAGACCACACTTGGAGTACTGTGCTCAGTTCTGGTCATCTAATTACAGGAAGGATGGGGAAACTATACAAAGGATGCAGAGGAGATTTACAAGGATGTTGCCTGGACTGGGAAGTGTGACTTATGAGAATAGGTTGAGTGAACTCAGCCTTTTCTCCTTAGAGCGATGGAGGATGAGAGGTGATCTGATAGAGGTGTATAACATGATTAGACACATTGGTCATGTGGATAGTCAGAGGATTTTTCCCAGGGCTGAAATGGCTAACAGAAGAGGGCACAGTTTTAAGGTGCCTGGAAGTAGGTACAGAGGTGATGTCGGCTAAGGTTTTTACGCAGAGAGTGGTGAGTGTGTGGAATGGGCTGCCGGCAATGGTGGTGGAGTTGTATAAAGTAGGGTCTTTTAAGAGACTCCTGGATAAGTACAAGGAGCTTAGAAAAATACTGGGCTATGGGTAACCCTAGGTAATTTCTAAAGTAAGTACATGTTCTGCTCAGCATTGTGGGCTGAAGGGCCTGTCTTATCCTGTAGGTTTTCTACGTTTCTAAGTTTCTAGATATAAATATTAGAAGAGAAGAAGCAAGAATAAAAAAGTAAGTCACCACAACCTAACAGGAGGTGGTCTTCACTTCCCTGGCTACGGGTTACTTCATTATAGAGCCTAATCATCGAGGGTAAGAATAACCTCACATAGTGCTCTTTGGAACAGCGCAGTTGTCTTAGTGAATTAGTAAAATGCTCCTCTGTTCAGCAAAGGTGGCTTGCAGAGAATGAGAAATGTTGTCCAGAATTGCTAGGATTTTCTGTAAAGTCCTTTGTTCTATCACAACCTCCAGCGTGTCCAGTTTGACTCCAATAACAGAACCAGCCATTCTAATGGGTTTATTGAGCCTGTTGGCATCACTTGTGTTGATGCCATTACCTCAGTACACCACTGCATAGAAGATTGTACTGGTGACAACAGACTGGTAGAATATATGAAGGAGAGGCCTGCATATTTCAAATGACCTCAGTCTCCTCAGGAAGTAGAGATAACTCTGACCCTTCTTGCACACGGCCTCTGTGTTGGTGCTCTGCTCAAGTCTGTCATCCAGGAGCACTCCCAGGTACTTGTAGGTCCTCACCATTAATAGTTACAGGGATCAGCGTGGGCTTTGTCTTCCTAAAGTCCATCACCATCTCCTTTGTCATACTGATGTTGAGTTGTAGATGATTCAGCTTGCAACATTTGACAAAGTCCTCCACCAGGACCCTGTATTCATCTTCCCATCCTCCCTTTATACACCCAACTATTGCTGAGTCATCAGAGAATTTATGCAGATGACATGACTCACTGTTGTATCTGAAGTCTGAACATATGGGAAGTGATCCATATTTTCCAGTTATTGTCCTGGTTCTTGCCTGCTAAGTATTGTGTTGTGGGAGCAGGTTGGTAGAGGACCTTGAACGTTCAGTCATTTAGTGTGAAGCCGCTCCTTTCATACACATATTTGAATGTGTCTCTTTGGAGCTTGATCTCCAAGGGTGCACATATGCAAGGATCATGTGCATCTTGTAGCTTGCTGATTGAGTTTGGGTGATCGTGGCTACAGAGCTGGAGACAATAAAAGTTAAACAGTATCCTGTTTATCCTATGGACTAATTCACCTCCAGACAGATGTTTGTTGGAATTGAGGTGCAGAATTACAGCAAGGTAGATTGCGAAGGGAAAGATAAAGTGATTACACAGTTTTATCTGTCCCAAGTTTGTATTAGGACTGGTACTGGGATGGCCCAATTTTTATTTTTTGAGAGTGGCTTGTTTGTCATTGTTCATCAAAAGCTGATATTATGGTACAATGTAAGCTGACATGCAAGATTTAAGAAACTATTATAGGCTATTGTTTGAATTATGCTACTTCGTTACCCAGCAGTGTTTACCAGTCTTGCTGCTTTTTCTCGATTTATCTTGTAATAGACACTTTTATGATTCCCATGTTAAGAGTACTGGTGATTTGGTTTGTATTAACAGTTGTTTCTCAATCTGCACTCAAAGTAATGTCTGTTAAAAGAAATCACAATTGTTGCTTGTTGATGCAAAGTCGAGGGCTCTTTTCTATACAGTCCTTTCCAACATTTCCTTTCACATTTTGAACAAAATTCAGAAAGTGTCAAAGAAGCTAAGATCACAGATGTTAAGGTTAATTTTTGTCACAACTTGATATTGAGAATATTTTCCACCAAAAAGTAATCAGAAACAATTAAAAAATGCCCAAATCCAAACAAGGCCTCACTAAACTTTGATATTGCCAGGTTTAGTGGAAGCAGGCAAGGAATTCAATTCTCACTTAAATATTATAAGGCTGCATTAATTTGCAATGTCAATAGTCAATAGTCAATTAGAGAGGTTATTTCAGGATAATTTCCCAATATATTCATTTATAAAATTGAAGATCACAGCAATTTTGAACTACCGGACAAGATTCCTTGGATGACACCTTCCAGATAGCCAATCATTCCAGCTTTTCTACGTCTTCTAATTATTCTTTTTATCTTAATTTTGTTTTTGAAACTGTCGGAGACTGTGACTTACAGTCTGTAGTTTGACTACTGTCCCCGAGAAAACTCCAGGAGGAAAATGTGAGCACGAGCTACCACAAGGGAAAGCTCAGAGACAAGAAGAGGGGCCATGATTAACTGTATTTCTCTCTGATTAAAGCACTGAGGAAAATTGAAACATCGAGGCGGATGCAGAGGAGAGTGATTGGCTTTCAGAGAGGCTGCTGGTTCATGTCACTTCCCTCGCACAGGGCGCTTGTTCATGTCACTTCCCTCAGAGAGGCCTCTGGTATGAACCACTTCCTCAGGGGTGCCACTGAGTCCTGATGCTCTCGGAGATGTTATCGAAATTCTAAGATTTATGGATTGGATTGGCCTCTTTCAGTTCTATGTTTCTTTCATGCTCTCGCCCATTCTTTCTTGTTCTGGGGGTTTGGGTGATCTGTTAGTTTTTGTGCAAGGGAGGGGTTGGTGGATTGTGGCTTGTGAGTTTTTGCTTATTTTTCTTTTCGTGTTGGGGGGACTGATGTGTTTCTTTCAACATGGTTTTCTGTATGTTATGGCTATCTGGAGAAGACAAATCTCAGAGTTATATTCTGCATACATACTTTGATAGTAAAATGGACCTTTGAATGTGCAGTTGCTCTCCTCAGTTCCACTGAAGTTTTACATCTAATGCTGGAAGTGGGGCTCTTTTGCCCTTGCAGCATCTGGCAAATAAGTTGAGGTGAGAACTACATTGAAAATGAACTGCGTGCCTTTACAACACTCCGTGTGGGCCAGAAAGAATGAGAATATATGCTCCTAGAACTGAAGTTTACTGTTTTCCTGTGCACTGTTGAAATCGTTCATCACCCTAGAGCCCTGTTTTGGAAACTAGAGAAATACGAGGATCAGAACCACCTAATGGAGCATTGGAAGTGAGATTGTCATTCCCTTCCCACCCTGCTAACTGGGTGCATCCCACTCTAGGATAAGTGACTGTTCATTCTCAAGGTCAAAACCCTAATTGCCAACTTATTCGATACTGAGGCCACTTCTCTGCACTTCCTCAGTATAGGCACACAAGCCCAAATGGACTTCTTGCAAAGAACTTACATCCTAGAAACTGGCCCTTCATCCCACTCTGTCTATGTTGCTCATCTACTAACAGGTTATATTCTGATACATCAAATCCTGTGAGCAGAGTTAGAAGCTGCAAGAGTAAAAGTTCAAAGTTCAATGGAAATTTATTATCAAAGCACTTAATTGCCACCATGTATACCCCTGAGTTTCATTTTCCTGTAGGCATTCACTGTAAATACAAAGAAACTCAATAGAATCAATGAAAGAATGCACACAAGATGGACAAACAACCAATATGCAAAAAAAACTATGAAATACAAAAAAAAACAAACAAACAAACACAAATAAATAAATAAATATTGAGAACATGAGATGAAGAGTTCTTGAAAGTGAATCCATAAGTTGTGGGAACAATTCAGTGTTGGGGTAAGTGAAGCTGTTTGAAGTTATCCCCTCTGGTTCAGGAGCCTAATGGTTGAGGGCAGGGGTTTCCAACCCTTTTTATGACATGGACCTCTACCATTAACTAAGGGGTCTGTGGATCCCAGGATTCACAGCCCTTGGCCCTTGGTTAAGGGCTAATAACTGTTCCTGAACCTCATAGTGCGGGTCCTGAGGCTCCTGTAGCTCCTTTCTGATGGCGGCAGCAAGAAGAAAGGAAGAAGCCTGAAAAAGACTTTGATGGGAATTATATACAGGACTCTGAACAGTAAGCACAAGAAATTCTGCAGAGGCTGGAAATCCAGAGCAAAACACAAAATGCTGGAGGAACTCAGCAGTTGACATTTCTGACTGAGACCCTCCTTCAGGACTAGAAAGGAAGGGGTAAGTTGCCAGAATAAAAAGGTGAGGAGGAGGGGAAGGAGGACTAGCTAGAAATGTGATAGGCAAAGCCTATTGAGAAAGGAGACAGAGTTGTTATAAATGGGCTAAGTTAATTTAAGGGCATGGTTGAAGTTGGAGGGAAAGTTGATGATTTCACATGTTCTCAACTTTCTCAACAATTTTCAATTCCCTGGCCCTGATCACCTCACTTTCACCATGGATGTCCAGTCGCTGTACATATCTATCCCCATCAAGTAGGCCTTAAAGCTCTCTGCTTCTTTCTCAACAAAAGACCCAAATAGTTTCCATCCACCACCCTCCTGCATCTGGCAGAACAGGTTCTCACTGTCAAGAATTTCACCTTCAGTTCCTCCCACTTTCTCTAGACTCCAGGGTAGCCATGGGTATCTGCCTTTTTCCTGGTCTATGCTTCAAGCTTTTACTGGTAATGTCCCCAGCTTTCCTGTGCTACAATGGCAACTCATCATTACTGCTCCATGCACTCATGTGGAGCTCATCAATTTCATCAACTTTACCATTAGCTTCCTCTCTGCCTTTAAATTCATCTCTGACACCTCCTTCCCCTTTCTCCATCTCTCTGTCTCCATTTTTGAAGACAAACTGTCTACTTATATCTTTTATAAAACTACCAGTTCCTACAGTTCTCTTGAATTTACCTCTTCCCACCTTGTCTCCTGTAAGAAAGCTATTCCTTTTACTCAGTTCCTTCATCTCCACCACATCTGTTCCCAGGATGAAGCTTTCCTTTCCAGGACATCAGAGATATCCTCCTTCTCAAAGAACAGATGTCCCCTCCTTCCACCATTGATGCTGTTCTCACCTGCATCTCCTCCATTTCCTGAACATTAATGCTCACTCTATCTGCCCACCGCTGTAATACCAATAGAGTTCTTCTTGTCCTTACCTACCACCCCATAAGCCTCTGCATCCAAAACATCATTCTCCATAACTTCAGCTTTCTTCAATGGGATCATACCGTCAAACAAACTTTTACCTCCCCGCCACAGGCGTCACTCCCTCCATGATTCTCTTTTCCATTGGTCCCTCCCCACTAATTCCTGTCCCGCACATATCCCTGAAAGTGACAGAAATGCAACACTTGCCCATGTACCCCCTCCCTTACCTCCATTCAGGGCCTTAAACAGTTATTCCCAGTGAGGCAACACTTCATCTGTGAATCTGTAGTATCCAGTGCTCTTGATGCGGTCTTCTCTACATTGGTGAGACCCGACATGAATTGGGGGATCACTTTGTCAAGCACCTTCGATCCATCCGTCAAAAGTGGAATTTCCCAGTGATCAACTATTTTAATTCCTATCCCCATTCCCATTCTGAAATGTTGGTCCTTGGCCTCCTCTTTTGCCATGATGAGTCCACTGTCTGGGTGGAGTGGATCAGCAACACCTGTTGGCATGAACATCGATTTCTCCTTCTGCTAAAATGTTTTCCCTGCCACTTCTCTGTACTTCTATACCCCTCCCGGGCTTCTCCTCCTCTGTCTGCCACTTCCTTCTGGTGTCCTTCCTTCTTCCCTTTCTCCCATGATCCACTCTCCTCTCCGTCAGATTCCTTATTCTCCAGCCCTTTACCTTCTCCAACAATCTGGCTTCAACTATCACCTTCTATCTAGTCCTCCTTTCCTTTCCCCCTATGTTTTATTCTGGCACCTTCCCAGTCGCAAAGAAGGATCCGAGCCTGAAACAGCAACTGTTTATTCATTTCCATAGATGCTGCCTGACCTGCTGAATTCCTCCAGCATATTGTGTGTGTTCCTATGAACAGAAGCCAGGATTTAGGATACAATGGGAGGTATGTAAGAAAGGTAAAGTTACAACTGTAATGGGAGATATTAATGTGCAAGTAGATTGGAAAAATTAGGATGGCGCAGGATCCCAAGAGAAGAAATTTGTTGAATTTTCATGAGATGGCTTTTTAGAGCAGATTCTGGTTGAGAGCATAAGGGAAAAGGCAGTGTGTCTTGTGTAATGAATCTGATTTGATTTGGGAGTTTAAGGTAAAAGAACACTTAGGAGTCAGAGATGAGTTGCAATGTTAAAGTTGGACAAAATGGGAAAGGGTGAATACAGGACTGAAGATGTTGTGTTTGAATGTGCACAATATACGGAATAAGGTAGCCCAGTTACAGATTGGCATGTATGATGTTGTAGACATCACTGAATCATGGCTGAAAATAGCTTAATGTCCAAGGACAGGCAGGAAGGCAGAAAGGTTGGTATTGCTCTGTTGGTAAAAAATGTAATCAAATCATTAGAAAGAGGTGACATACATAGGGTTGGAAGGCGTTAAGTCATTGTGGATAGGGCTATGGAACAGCAAGGGTAAAAGAGCCCTGATGGGAGTTGTATACAGGCCCCTAAAATGTAGTAAGATTGTGATCTATAAATTACAATGGGAGATAGAAAATTCATGTCAAAAAGGCAATGTTACAGTAGCCCTGGGGATTTCAATATGCAGGCAGATTGGGAAAATTAGGTTGGTGCTGGATTCCAAGAGGGGAATTTTCTAGAATGCCTATGAGATGGCTTTATAGAACAGCTTGTAGTTAAGCACAGTAAAGGATCAGCTATTCTGGTTTTGCAATGAACCAGAATTAATTAAAGAGCTTAAGGTAAAAGAAACCTTGGGATAAATTACCTTAATACAATGGAATTCACTCTGAAATTTGAGCAGGAGAAACCAAAGTCAGATGTATCAGTATCACAGTGGTGTGAAGGGAAATACAGGGGAATGATGGAGGAGTTGGCCAAAATTAATTGGAAAAGAACACTGGCAAGAATAACAGCAGACCAGCAATGGCCGGAACTTCTGGAAGTAATTCAGAAGGCAGAGAATACATATATCCCAAAGAGGAAGAAGTATTCTAAAGTCTAGATGATACAAATGTGGCTAACACGAGAAGTTAAAGCTAGCATAAAAGCCAAAGAGAGGGTACTTAATAGTGCAAAAATTAGTGGGAAGTTAAAGGATTGGTAGGCCTTTTAAAACCAACAAAATGCAACTAAAAAGTCATTAGAAAAGTAAGCCAGCCAAAAATATTAAAAAAGACACCAAAGGTTTCTTCAGATACATGAAGTGTAAAAGGGTGGAGAGAGTGTTTATCAGAATGCTGGGAAACTATGCTGCAGAGGTAATAATGGGGGACAAAGAAAAGGAGGACAAATTGAAGAAATATTTTGCATCAGTCTTCACTGTGGGAGACATTAACAGAATGGCGGAAGTTCTAGGTGTCGGGGGTCATGAAGTGTTTTGTTACCATTTCTAGGGAGAGGATTCTTGGGGAACTGAAAGGTCTGAGGGTAGATAAATCACCTGGACCAGATGGTGTACACCCCATGATTCTGAAAGAGGTGCTGAAAAGCTGTAGAGGCATTAGTAATGATCTTTCATAAATCACTAGATTCTGGAATGGTTCCAGAAGACTGGAAAATTATAAATGTTACTCCACTTTTCAAGAAGGGAGAGAGGCAGAAGAAAGGAAACTATAAGCCAGTTGGTCTGACCTCAGCAGCTGGGAAGATGCTGGAGTTGATTTTTAAGAATGAGATCTCAGGGTACTTGGAGGCATATGATAAAATAGTCTGTAGTCAGCATGGTTTCCTCAAGGGACAATCATGCCTAGCAAATCTGTCAAAATTCTTTGAAGATGTAACAAGCAGGATAGACAAATGGGAATAGTTGATGTGTGTACTTCAATTTTCAGAAGGCCTTTGACAGGTGACACACATGAGGCTATTTAACAGAGACCATGGTATTTCAGGAAAGATTCCAACATGATAAGACAGTGGCTAATTGGCAGGAGGCAAAGAATAAGAATAAAGGGAGCCTTTTCTGGTCAGTTGCCGGTGGCTAGTGGTCTGTGTTGGGACCAATTCTTTTTAGGTTATATGTCAATGATTTGGATGATAGAATTGATGGCTTATTACAAAGTTTGCAGCCAATACAAAAATAGATGGAGGGACAGGTACTTTTGAGGAAGTAGAGAGGCTACAGTAGGACTTAGACTGATTAGGAGAGTAGGAGAAGAAGTGGCAGATGGAATACAGTGCTGGGATATGCATGGTTATGCACTTTGGTAGAAGAAATGAAAGGTTTAACTGTTTTCCAAATGGAGTGACAATACAAAACAATGAGGCACAAAAGAACTTGGAAGTGCTTGTGCAGAATTAATTAACAGGTTGAATCTATGGTGAGAAGGCAAATATATGTAGGCAGTTATTTCAGAGGACCAGAGTATAAAAGCAACAATGTCATGTTGAGACTTTATAAAGTACTGTGAGCAGTTTTGGGCCCCTTATGTCTGGGAAATGTAAGTCAGGTGGATCATATAGACTGCACCCCAGGTTCTGAGTGCTTCAAGTGATGCTTCAAGAATCACTAGATCCTGGAATGGTTCAGGATGATTAGAAAATTGCAAATGTCACTCCGCTCTTTAAGAAGGAAGGGAGGCAGAAGAAAAGGAATTATAGGCTAGTTCATTTGACTTCAGTGGCTGGGAAGATCTTGGAATCCATTGTTAAGGATGAGGTTTCAGGCTACTTGGAGGCACATGATAAAATAAGCTAAAGTCAGCATGTTTTTAAGGGAAAATCTTGTCTGACAAATTTGTTGGAATTCTTTAAGGATATAACAGGAAGATTAGACCAAGAAGAGTCAGTGGATGTTGTAAAATTGGAATTTCATAAGGTATTGCACATGAGGCTGCAAAATAAAATTAGCTCCCATGGTGTACGCTAAGTACACTGCAGATGCTATGGTCAAATCAACACGTACAAACACACTGGAGGAACTCAGCAGGTTGGGTAGTATTCGTGGAAATGAGCAGTCAAAGTTTCCACAGATGCTGCCCGACCTGCTGAGTTCCTCCAGCGTATTTGTACGTGTTGATGAGATCCCATGGTATAACAGGAACGATACTAACAGGGTTACCGTATGCTGTGGGGATTGACACAGACATGTTCTTATTCTTCCTTTCAAAGCATGCATAAAAATTATTGAGCTCATTGAGAAGTGAAGTTTAACAGCTATTTATACAGTTCGG
Organism: Hypanus sabinus; assembly: GCF_030144855.1. NCBI lineage: Eukaryota > Metazoa > Chordata > Chondrichthyes > Myliobatiformes > Dasyatidae > Hypanus > Hypanus sabinus. The sequence continues at coordinate 50,900,672 of NC_082715.1, forward strand.
CTTTGGCTCTTTGGAAGTAATTGCATGCAAACCCTGCCACAGCTATTATGCATCTGATAATGTCTCTAATTTCACACCAAATTGCCTTTTCACTCTCAGGATGGCCTTCTGTAGGTCATAACTGGACCTCTGACAGGATTTTGAATTGCAGATCTTGAACACCACAGATCCAGCCCTCAAACACTGATCCTACTGGTTTATTCAGCGCTGGTTTCTGAAAAGGGCTTCTGAAGATGAATTCCTCGATATGGTCCAGTCCATTGATTCAAAGCAGTCCTGTAAATGCTCCTCCACCTCTTTGACTATTACTTCATGCTCCTCACCATTGGTGCTTCAGTCTCTGTCAATATGCTGTGTGTAGAAGTACAGCCAGTTGATCAGACTTGTCAAAGAGCAAGCACAAAGTGGCTTGCTAAATGTTCTTGATGGTGGTGTAAAAGTGAATGAGTATGTTGGTCTCTCTGGTTCTGCTGATGACATGTTGGTGGTAGATTGTCAGGGGCTTCTTCGAACAGACTTGGATGAAGACCCCACAATGATTGGGAAGACATTAGGGTGTATTAACTTGTAGCAGCTTGACAACTAGGGGTGGTATGTACACCTCTACCAAAATAATGGTAGCTAATTTCCTGGCAGATAAAACTGCCTACCTTTACGATGTGAGAGGAAACTGGAACAGCTAGGAAAGTCCATGCAATCACAGGGAGAGCATGCAAAATCCACACAGATGGCACCAAAGTTTGGGTTTGTCCTGTGTTCCAGGAGACATGAGTTAGCAGCTCAATTACTGGCATCACTATGCTTTCTGTTGGGAAAAAAGACACACACAGTGAGCTGTAATAACCAAAACCTTTACCATTCACCACCCCCCCCCCCACTTCTGCCAACCAATGTCATCAAAATCTGCCTCAGGATTGTTTTGTTGGTAAGACTAAATTAAAGATTAATGGAAGTTATGTACAATGAAAATTCCGAATGGAAATTTGAACTCCTCATATTTGATATGATCTTCAACAAAATTATTTTTTGTACTAAATAATTTGCAACCCCTTTTTGAAGCATAAGCAAAACATCAATTTCCTTAGCTTTGCATTTTTAACCTATAATCCAGATTTATGCTTGAAGTTTTAGTCCCTAAATCTTAAAGGGGAAAATTATCTTTCATAATTTCACTTGGCAGCCACAACTGAAGACCGTCAAATTGTTCAAGAAATTATTTTCTAAAAATAGCACCAAAAATCACCACAAATAATTTGTAACTTCAAATTTCAGTAAAACCAATCACAATAACCTTGACAGATTTGGACATCAACACACAACTCAATGCTTTTATAAGGTAAATGACTCAAGTATTTATTTAAGAAAAGGAATTTGTTTAGATGAAGAAATATTATTAAATTAATATTGAAGTTAGAATTCCTGTAAAGAATTGGTGCTAATGTCTAATATGAAATTACCTGATAAATGGTTCTGAATAACCTTGATTTATCTATCACTGCAGATCTTACTTTCAGATGTTAACTTTCATCAACCAGCCAGAGACCTTTCTAATTTATTTTGCCTTTCGAATACTGGAATGGCAGCCAAGTTTTAACAAAACTAACATTCATAAATTTAACCAATAATAAAGCTGAAAGATTAATCAAAACAATGGGACAATATTCAAGTCACAATTAATACTGTCTGATGTTATCTCTCAAAAATATCAGCATTTATTTTATTAAAAGGAAAATATCTTGGATATAATCTTCTGAACAAGTTCACAGCACACTGTTACCTGTCAATTCAATGTCACTTCTACGACACCAACTAATTCCCCAAGACCAACCTGTTTTCCGGCTCAGGAAGGGAATATTACTGTTTATATTGATGAACTCATAAACATTTTAAAATAGCTGTCAAATGGTGTGAAGATTTATTTGCTGTGACCATATAGATATGAATGCCATTTTCCTTCTAATATACATTATTTTCAGCATTCTCTTCAGATATGTTATTTAAATTAAATTACATGACATGTCTGAAGATATTTACCATTGTTTGGTGATTTAGTGGCTTGATGATTGGAGCACAAGGTGTTGGGATTAGTGACACATTTGTCAGAACGTTCTTTAGCTACAGTTTAATTGAAAGGATAGCATACTGCCCTCATTTAATCCTATTAAAACACACTTCAGTATTACAATTTAACTTCCTGTATGAAATACAATTATTTTTATTTTGCCTCTTTGATCTTGATCTTTCCCTAGTTTTACCCATTCTTGATTACAGGGATGAACTATAACTATTGTGCCAAAACTGCGATTATTAACAGTCATAAAATGCTGCAGGGACTCAGCAGGTCAGGCAGCATCTATGGAAATGAGTAGATAGTCACGGTTTTGGGCCGAGACCCTTCTTCAAGACAGAGAAGGAAGAGGGAAGATGCCAGCATAAAAAGGTGAGGGGAACGGAAAAGGCTAGCTGGAACGTGATAGGTGAAGCCAGGTGGGTTGGAAAGGTCAAGGGCTAGAGAAGAAGGAATCTGATAGGAGTAGAGAGGAGAAAGGCAAGGAGGATGGGACCCAGAGGGAAGTAATAGTCAGGTGAGAAGAGGTAAAAGCCCAGAACTTTCCCATCAACCTGGCCTCACCTAACACCTTCTAGATAGTCTCCTTTCCCACCTCGCACCATTTTATTCTGGCATCTTTCCCCTTCCTTCTTAGTCCTGAGGAAGAGTCTCAGTCAGAAACATCAACTATCTATTCAGTTCCATAGATGCTGCCTGACCTGCTGAGTTCCTCCAGCATTTTGTGTGTGTTGCTTGGATTTCCCGCATCTGCAGCATTTTTCATGTTTGTTATTAACAGTCAAGTAGAACAAATAAAACCACAAGACCTTAAGCTGTAGGAGCAGAGGAGCAAAATTAGGCCATTCGGCCCATCTAGTCTGCTCCACCATTCCATCAAGGCTGATCCCAGATCCCTCTCAACCCCATATACCTGCTTTCTTGCTATATCCTTTGATGCCCTGACCGATCAGAAAACTAACAAATTCCACTTTAAATATATCCACAGACTTAGCCTTCACTGCAGTCTGTGGCAGAGCATTTCACAGATTCACTATTCTATAAAAAATATTCCTCCTTACCTCTGTTCTAAAAGGTCATCCCTCAATTTTGAGACTCTTCCCTCTAATTCTGGATGCTTCCTCCATAGGAAACATCCTCTCCACATCCACTTTATCTAGTCCTTTCAACATTCTGTAGGTTCATTGAGATCCCCATGAATTTTTCTAAATTCCAGTGAGTACAGGCCCAAAGCTGCAAAGTGCTCCTCACATATTAACCCCTTCATTCCTGGAATCATCCTCGTGAACCTCCTCTGGACTCTCTCCAATGACAACACATCCTTTCTGAGTTATGGGGCCCAAAACTGTTGACAATACTCCAAGTGTGGCCTGACTAGTGTCCTATAAAGGCTTAGCATTACCTCCTTGTTGTTACATACTATTCCCCTTGAAATAACTGACAACATCATAGAGGTTTCCCCCGCTATCCGAAGATAGAGCATTCCTATGAAACCATTCGTAAGCCGAAATGTTGTAAAGTGAAGAAGCAATTACCATTAATTTATATGGGAAAAAGTTTTCAGCATACCCAGACCCAAAAAATAACCTACCAAATCATACCAAATAACACATAAAACCTAAAATAACATGAACATATAGTAAAAGCAGGAATGATATGATAAATACACAGCCTATATAAAGTAGAAATATTGTATGTATGGTGTAGTTTCACTTATCAGAAACGGGAAGACAGTGAGCCAAAATCGATTTGGAGAAAAAAAATCGGCATGTACACGTATACACACGTACGTGCATGTGCACACAATTCCTTGTTCAAGGCTTCATGGTCATGATACTCTTTCTCGGGGTAAACACATGTATAAAGTGGGTGTGTTTTTTTCATAAAAGCACAAATCCTCTTTGATTAGCAAAATCAGGTACTAATGTAGGTCTTTCGTAACAGCGAGCTGTCGTAAAGCGAACATTCAAAAAACAGGAGCCACCTGTATTTGCCTTTACCACAGACTCAGCCTGTACATTAACCTTCTAGGAGTCTTGCACAAAAAACCTCTGATGTTTGAACTTTCTTCCTATTTAGAGAATAGTCTGCATTATTGTTCCTTTTACCAAAATGCATTATCATACATTTCCAACACTGTATTTGCCACTTTTTTGCTTATTCTTCCAATTTGTCTAAGTCCTGCTGCAATCGCATTGCTTCCTCAGCACTACCTAACTCTCCACCTATCTTTGAATCATCCTCAAACTTTGCCACAAAGCCATCAATTCCATTATCTGAATCACTGATAAACAACGTGAAAAGTAGCAGTCCCAATACTGACCCCTGAGGAACACCAATAGTCACCAGCACCCAACTAGAAAAGGCCACCTTTATTCCTATATACTGCCTATTGCTTTTCAGCCATTCTGCTATCCCTGCCAGTATCTTTCCTGTAATGCCGTAGGATTTTATCTTGTTAAGCAGCCTCATGTGTGGCACCTTATCAAATGCCTTCTGAAAATCTAATTAAATGACATCCACTGCCTCTCCTTTGTCCACCCTGCTGGTTACTTCCTCGAAGAACTCTAACAGATTTGTCAGGCAAAATTTCCTTTGACAGAAACCATGAACATATAAATGCGACTAAATTGAAAATCAGCACGATGCTTGGTTTGTAAAAATCAGTGAAGACACAGATTTACACAGTTCAGTATGCTTATTTGGCTATTTCAGTAATTAAACAGATTGTATTATCCATGAAGTTTCTTGTATTGTTGTGTTGTGTAGTAGGGCAAATCACAAGAATAACAATACTATATAGATCTCCTTTGTTCAAGACAGTCAATATCCAACTAATGACTTATAATAAAGGATATCCAGTCCTACAAAGTATCTGGTACAAGAGTTGGGATGTTATTTTGAAATTGCTTAAAATGTTGGTGAGGTCTAATTTGGAGTGTTACATGCAGTTCTGGTCACCTACCTACAGGAAAACTATCAATTAGATTGAAAGAGTACAGAGAACATTTATAAGGACGTTGTTGGGACGTTGTTGAGCACTTGAGTTAGCTTGAGCTTGAGCACTTGAGATAGCAAAGAGAACTATGGAGCTATGAGGGAGGAGCTGGCCAAAGTTCAATGGAACAATACCCTAGCAGGGAAGACAGTGGAACAAAAATGGCAGGTATTTCTGGGAATAATGTAGAAGGTGCAGGATCGGTTCATTCCAAAGAGGAAGAAAGATCCTAAGGGGAGTAAGGGGTGGCTGACGAGGGAAGTAAAGGGCAGTATAAAAATAAAAGAGAAGTATAACATAGCAAAGATGAGCGGGAAAGATGAGAACTGGGAAGCTTTTAAAGAGCAACAGAAGATAACAACAAAAGCAATACGCCAAGAAAAAAAGTGAGGTACGAAGGTAAACTAGCCAAGAATATAAAGGAGGATAGTAAAAGCTTCTTTAGGTATGTGAATAGCAAAAAAATAGTTAAGACCAAAATTGGGCCATTGAAGACAGAAACGGGTGAATTTATTATGGGGAACAAGGAAATGGCAGATGAGTTGAACAGGTACTTTGGATCTGTCTTCACTAGGGAAGACACAAACAATCTCCCAGATGTAATAGTGGCCAAAGGAACTAGGGTAAAGGATGAACTGAAGAAAATTTACATTAGGCAAGAAACAGTGTTGGATAGACTGTTGAGTCTGAAGGCTGATAAGTCCCCGGGACCTGATGGTCTGCATGCCAGGGTACTTAAAGAGGTAGCTCTAGAAATCGTGGACGCATTGGTAATCATTTTCCAATATTCTATGGATTCAGGAACAGTTCCTGCTGATCGGAGGGTGGCTAATGTTGTCCCACTTTTCAAGAAAGGAGGGAGAGAGAAAACAGGGAATTACAGACTGGTTAGTCTGACGTCAGTGGTGGGAAAGTTGCTGGAGTCAATTATAAAAGAGGAAATTACGACACATTTGGATAGCAGTAGAAGGATCAGTCCAAGGCAGCATGGATTTATGAAGGGAAAATCATGCTTGACTAATCTTCTGGAGATTTTTGAGGATGTAACTATGAAAATAGACAAGGGAGAGCCAGTGGATGTAGTGTACCTGGACTTCCAGAAAGCTTTTGATAAAGTCCCACATAGGAGATTAGTGGGCAAAATTAGGGCACATGGTATTGGGGGCCGAGTACTGACATGGATTGAAAATTGGCTGGCTGACAGGAAATAAAGAGTAGTGATTAACAGGTCCCTTTCGGAATGGCAGGCTGTGACCAGTGGGGTACCGCAAGGTTCGGTGCTGGGACCACAGCTGTTTACAATATACATTAATGATTTAGATGAAGGGATTAAAAGTAACATTAGCAAATTTGCTGATGACACAAAGCTTGGTGGCAGTGTGAAATGTCAGGATGATGTTATGAGAATGCAGGGTGACTTGGACAGGTTGGGTGAGTGGGCAAGTGTATGGCAGATGCAGTTTAATGTGGATAAATGTGAGGATATCCACTTTGGTGGCAAGAACAGGAAGGCAGATTACTATCTAAACGGAGTCAAGTTAGGAAAAGGGGAAGTACAACGAGATCTAGGTGTTCTTGTACATCAATCAATGAAAGCAAGCTTGCAGGTACAGCAGGCAGTGAAGAAAGCTAATGGCATGCTGGCTTTTATAACAAGAAGAATTGAGTATAGGAGCAAAGAGGTCCTTCTGCAGCTGTACAGGGCCCTGGTGAGACCCCACCTGGAGTATTGTGTGCAGTTTTGGTCTTCAAATTTGAGGAAGGACATTGTTGCTATTGAGGGAGTTCACAAGGTTAATTCCCGGAATGGTGGGACTGTCATAGGTTGAAAGATTGGAGCGACTGGGCTTGTATACACTGGAATTTAGAAGGATGAGAGGGGATCTGATTGAAACATATAAGATTATTAAGGGATTCGACACACTGGAGGCAGGAAGCATGTTCCCGCTGATGGGTGGGTCCAGAACTAGAGGCCACAGTTTAAGAATAAGGGGTAGGCTGTTTAGAACAGAGATGCGGAAAAACTTTTTCACCCAGAGAGTGGAGGCTACGTGGAATGCTCTGCCCCAGAAGACAGTGGAGGCCAAATCTCTGGATGCATTCAAGAGAGAGTTAGATAGAGCTCTTATAGATAGCGGGGTCAAGGGATATGGAGGGCAGGAACGGGGTATTGATTGTGTATGATCAGCCATGATCACAGTGAATGGTGGTGCTGGCTAGAAGGGCTGAATGGCCTACTCCTGCACCTACTGTCTATTGTCTATTGAGTTAGAGGGAAATTGGTTAGAACTTTATTTCCTGGAGTTTAGGAGAATGAGGAGTGATTTGATAGAGATAATCAAAATGATGAGTGATAGAGTAAATGCAAGCAGGGTTTTTTTTTGCCACTGAGGTTGAGTGAGAATAGAACTAGAAGTCATGGATTAAGGGTGAAAGATGAAATGTTTAAGGGAAACTTCTTCATTCAGAAGGTGGCGAGAGTGCAGAATGAGCTGCCAGCAGAAATGGTGGATGCTGGTTTGATCTCAACATTTGCCAGATGTTTGAATAAGTACATGGATGGGGGGGATATGGAAGGTTGTGGTCCAGGTGCAGGTCGGTGGAACTATGTGGAATAATAGTTTGGCATGGATTAGATGGGCTGAAGGGACAGTTTCTGTTTTGCAGTTATATGTGACTCTATGCTCCATTCCTCTACGATATGAAAAGTCACACCGGACGTTAGGTAGCTCTTGAACATATATTTACGCATCCACCATAACACTCCACTGAATTCACTTTCACCAAATGTATCAAACCCTTACCAACAACTATCTTAATAATAAAGTATTACATCAATTACTTACTTGCATATCCATTAACCAATTATTTACAAAACTACAGATACAATCTTCTTAAAAATTGAAGGAGTCACCAATCTACTTGTCTTCTAATCATTCTAACTACAAACTTAACACAGTACTGTAAACTAAAGCAATACATACAAAATACTGGAGGAACTCAGCAAGTCAGGCAGCATCTATGGAAATGAATAAACGATTAATGTTTTGGTCCGAGACCATTCTTCAGGACTGAAAAGAAAGGACAAAGTTTCTAGAATAAAAAGCTGGGGGAGGGGAAGAATGCTAGCTTGAAAATGACTAGGGAAAGCACATGGATGGGAAAGAAGGAATCTGATAGGACAAGAGAGTGGACCATAGGAGAAAGTGAAAGAGGAAGTGATAGGCAGGTGAGAAGAGGTAGAAGGCTAGAGTGGGGAACAGAGGAAGAGGGGAGGGGGAGAGAATTTTTTTAACCAGAAGGAGATATTGATATTCATGCCATCAGGTTGGAGGCTACCCAGATGGAACATAGACGGTTGCTCCTCCACCTTGAGGGTGGCTTTTAGAAAATGAAACTTTTTCTAGAGCAGTTCCATTATACATTGTACTGTATCCTTTTTTAAAGCATCAAATAGCTCTGCAAACATAACACAGATTGTTGCATCCATTAATTGTTATATTAATTTTGATTAAAAGTTATTTCTGATACTAGTTAACATAATCTCAAATATGATAAACTCGATAATGAATTCTTATGTCTTAAGAAGAATTCAAATTTTCCAATATGAAGCCTTCTTAAGGCTCCTCATCTTGGTGCCTTTGTAAACATGCTGACTTGCACCTTGACTTCCATTCAAACTTTGTGATGTTCTTTTGTCTGGTGGCCCATTTAATGTTTGAAACCCGGCATCATTTACTTTCCCCCCTCCACTGGATTGTCTCCAATGATTGTACAGTACTTCGGCCAGAATTATTTCAGTTTTTTTTTTGGTGCACTTTGGCTACATTACATTTTTTTGAGATTGAAAGGGCCAGCCTGGTATAACATCATACATGAGATCTTGTGGTTAAGAAGGCATATGGTGCATTGGCCTTCAGCAATCGTGGGATTGAGTTTAAGAGCTGAGAGATAATGTTGCAGCTAATGTTGCAGGTCTGACCTAGTCAGTCCTCACTTCGAGTACTGTGCTCAATTCTGGTCACCTCACTACAGGAAGGACGTGGAAACCATAGAAAAGGTGCAGAGGAGATTTACAAGGATGTTGCCTGGATTTGGGAGCATGCCTTACGAGAATAGGTTCAGTGAACTTGGCCTTTTCTCCTTGGAGCTACTGAAGATGAGGGGTGACCTGATAGAGATGTACAAGATAATAAGAGGCATTGATCATGTGGATAGAAGGCTTTTTCCCAGGGCTGGAATGACTAGCACAAGAGGGCATATTTTTAAGGTACTTGGAAGTACAGAGGAGATATCAGGGGTAACTTTTTTATGCAGAGTGGTGAGCGTGTGGAATGGGCTGCCAGCGGCAGTGGTGGAGGCAGAAATTAAAAGGTCTTTTAAGAGACTCCTGGGTTGGTACACGGAGCTTAGAAAAATAGAGGGCTATGGGTAAGCCTAGGTAGTTCTAAGGTAAGGACAAATTCGGCACAGCTTTGTGGGCGGAAGAGCCTGTATTGTACTATAGGGTTTCTATGTTTCTACCTTCAGAATTCTTGAATTATTGCAGAGTAATCTGAGCTTCATTCAAACCATTTAGTAACTCTAAGAACAATGGCAGTTTGGTAGACAACATACTAGTTCCCCAGACTTGAGTAGTTTGATTGTCTGTGAAAGCATCATATAGCTTGATTGACATGGCCTCTTCCAACAACACTGATCAAGTTTCTCAAAGTTCAATGCCATCATCATTGTCCTAACCTAACAATTAAACATATGGTCTTTTTACTGTGCAAATAAGCCACAGGTTCTTTCAGTAAACAATTGAATGCTGTAAGTAATCCCATTGTTCAGAGAGAAAAAAAATAACAATCCAATGAATAAACACAAGAGATTCTGCAGTTAATAAAAACACAAAATGCTGGCAGAACTCAGCAAGCCAGACAACATCTATGGGAGGAGGAAGTGACGACGTTTCGGGCCGAAACCCTTCATCAGGAGTGAAGTAACATGGGATGGTTGAGGGGGGTTAAGAAGTGGGGGGAGGGAAGAAGTAGAGAGCTGGGAAGTGATAGGCTGGAGGGAAATGGGCTAAGGGGAAGGTGGAGAATTATGGGAAATAAAAGAGAAAGGAAGGTAGGGCTGGAGGGAGATTATAGTGAGGGGGGAAAAGAGAGAGAAAGATAACCAGACTAAAATTATAGATAGGGATGGGGTAATGGGGGCAGGGGTATCAACGGAGGTCTGTGAGTTGAATGTTCATGCAGCAGGTAGGAGGCTACCTAAGCGGAAGATAAGGTATTGCTCCATCGACCTGCGTGTGGCCTCATCTTGGCGGTAGAGGAGGCCATGGACAGACATATTGGAGTGGGAATGATCTGTGGAATTGAAGTGTGTGGCCACAGGGAGATCCCACCACTGCTGGAGGACCGAGCGCCGATGTTCGGCGAAATGGTCTCCCAGTCTGCGGCGGGTCTCCGTAATGTATAAATGGCCACATCGGGAGCACCGGATACAGTATATCACCCCAGTTGACTCGCAGGTGAAGTGATGCCTCACCTGAAAGGACTGTCTGGGGCCTAGGATGGTGGTGAAGGAAGAAGTGTGGGGGCAGGTGTAGCACTTCTGTTTGCAGGGATAAGTGCCCGGAGGGAGGTCTGTGGGGAGGGATGGGGGGGATGAATGGATAAGGGAGTTGCGTAGGGAGCGATCCGAGAGTGGGGGGGAGGGAAAGATGTGGCTGGTGGTGGGATCCCATAGGAGGCGGCAGAAGTTACGGAGGATTATATGTTGGATCTGTAGGCTGGTAGGGTGATAGGTGAGGACCACGGGGACTCTATCCCTGGTGGGCTGGCAGGGGGATGGGGTGAAAGCAGAGGTGCATGAAATACGGGAGACGCGATGGAGGGCAGAGTTGATAGTGGACAAAGGGAAGCCCCCTTTCTTTAAAAAAGGAAGACATCTCCTTTGTCCTAGAATGAAAGGCCTCATCCTGAGAGCAGATGCGGCGGAGGCGGAGGAATTGAGAGAAAGGGACAGCATTTTTGCAGGCAACAGGGTGGGAGGAGGAATAGTCTAGGTAAGAGTTGCTGGTTTTCCAGAGCAACACATACAAAATGCTGGAGGAATTCAGCAGGTCAGGCAGCATCTATGGAAATGAATGAACAGTTGATTTATCAGGCTGAGACCCTTCCTCAGGACTGGAAATGAAGGAGGGAGAACACCAAGGTGGGGGGAAGGGGAAGAACTTGAGTTAGAACATGATAGGTAAAGCCAAGTGGGTGGAAAAGGGAATGGGGATAGGAATTAAAATTTTTGTCTACCAGGAAATAACTCTTTTGGTGGAAGGAGCATAGCTGCTCGAGAAAGAGGTCCCCCAATTTACATTGAGTCTCACCAATGTACAGGAAATTGCATTGTGTGCAGCAGATACCATAGACAAACCAAATGATTTGAAGGTAAAGTGTGGCCCCTCCTGGAAGGTCAGTTTGGGGCCCTGAATGAAGGTAATAGACGAGGTTAGTGTGTAGCATTTCTATTGCTTGCAGGGATATGAGCCAGGCGGCAGATTAATGGGGAGGGACAAATGGACAAGGGAATCATGGAAAGATTGATCCCAGTGCTCCCGATGCAGCCTCCTCTACATTGGTGAGACCCAACATGAATTGGGGGCTGCTTTATAAAGCACCTCCTTTCCATCTGTCAAAAACGGAATTTCCCAATGGACAACCATTTTAATTCCTATGCCCATTCCTGTTTCAACATGCTGCTCCACGGTTTCCTCTTCTGCCATGATTAAGGTCTCTCTCATTATGGAGGAGTGACACCTCATAGCTCATATTCCATTTAGGTAGCCTCCAACCTGATGCTGTGAACATCAGTTTCTCCTTCTGTAACCATTTTTTTCCAATTGTTATCTTTCCCCTCCCCCTTCCCATTCCATCTAGTTGCCACTCTGGCCTCTTACCTCTTCTCCTCACCTACCCATCACCACCCCCCAATGTTCCTGCTTCCTCACTGTCTCCCAAGGACCACTTTTGGAGACAATCAAAAATAAAAAAGGGCCACTTTTCATTATAATTGTATAAGGGCTAAGAGTGTTGTAAAAACAAGCCTGAAGGCTTTGTGTGTCAATGCGAGGAGCATTCGTAACAAGGTGGATGAATTGAATATGCAGATAGTTATTAATGAATATGAAATAGTTGGGATCATAGATACATGGCTCCTGGGTGACCAAGGATGGGAGCTCAACATCCAGGGATATTCAATATTCAGGAGGGATAGACAGGAAGGAAAAGGAGGTGGGGTAGCATTGCTGGTTAGAGAGGAGATTAATGCAATAGAAAGGATGGACATTAGCCTGGAGGATGTGGAATTGATATGGGTAGAGCTGCATAACACTAAGGGGCAGAAAACGCTGGTGGGAGTTGTGCACAGGCCACCTAACAGTAGTAGTGAGGTTGGGGATGGCATTAAACAGGAGATTAGAAATGCGTGCAATAAAGGAACAGCAGTTATAATGTGTGACTTCAATCTACATATAGATTGGGTGAACCAAATTGGTAAGGGTGCTGAGGAAGAGGATTTCTTGGAATGTATGCGGGATGGTTTTCTGAACCAACATGTCGAGGAACCAACTAGAGAGCAGGCCATTCTAGATTGGGTATTGAGCAATGAGGAAGGGTTAGTTAGCAATCTTGTTGTGCGAGGCCCCTTGGGTAAGAGTGACCATAATATGGTGGAATTCTTCATTAAGATGGAGAGTGACATAGTTAATTCAGAAACAAAGGTTCTGAACTTAAAGAAGGGTAACCTTGAAGGTATGAGACATGAATTAGCTAAGATAGACTGGCAAATGATACTTAAAGGGTTGATGGTGGATATGCAATGGCAAGCATTTAAAGATCACATGGATGAACTACAACAATCGTTCATTCCAGTTTGGCAAAAGAATAAACCAGGGAAGGTAGTGCACCCATGGCTGAGAAGGGAAATTAGGGATAGTATCAAGTCCAAAGAAGAAACATACAAATTAGCCAGAAAAAGCGGCATACCTGAGGACTGGGAGAAATTCAGAGTCCAGCAGAGGAGGACAAAATGCTTAATTAGGAAAGGGAAAAAAGATTATGAGAGAAAGCTGGCAGGGAACATAAAAACTGACTGTAAAAGCTTTTATAGATATGTGAAAAGAAAAAAGTATGGTCAAGACAAATGTAGGTCCTTTACAGTCAGAAACAGATGAATTGATCATGGGGAACAAGGACATGGCAGACCAATTGAATAACTACTTTGCTTCTGCCTTCACTAAGGAGGACATAAATAATCTTCTGGAAATAGTAGAGGACTGAGGGTCTAGTAGGAAGGAGGAACTGAGGGAAATACATGTTAGTAGGGAAGTGGTGTTAGGTAAATTGAAGGGACTAAAGGGAGATAAATCCCTAGGGCCAGATGGTCTGCATCCCAGAGTGCTTAAGGAAGTAGCCCAAGAAATAGTGGATGCATTAGTGATAATTTTTCAAAATTCCTTAGATTCTGGATTAGTTCCTGAGGATTGGAGGGTGGCTAATGTAACCCCGCTTTTTAAAAAAGGAGGGTGAGAGAAACTGGGGAATTATAGACCGGTTAGCCTGACATCGGTGGTGGGGAAAATGCTAGAGTCGGTTATCAAAGATGTGATAACAGCACATTTGGAAAGAGGTGAAATCATTGAACAAAGTCAACATGGATTTATGAAAGAAAAAACATGTCTGACGAATCTTATAGAATTTTTTGAAGATGTAACTAGTAGAGTGGATAGGGAAGAGCCAGTAGATGTGGTATATTTAGAGTTTCAAAAGGCTTTTGACAAGGTCCCACACAGGAGATTAGTGTGCAAACTTAAAGCACATGGTACTGGGGGTATGGTATTGATGTGGATAGAGAATTGGTTGGCAGACAGGAAGCAAAGAATGGGAATAAAGGGGACCTTTTCAGAATGGCAGGCAGTGACTAGTAGGGTACCGCAAGGCTCAGTGCTGGGACCCCAGCTGTTTACAATATATATTAATGATTTAGATGAGGGAATTAAATGCAGCATCTCCAAGTTTGCAGATGACACAAAGCTGGGCGGCGGTGTTAGCTGTGAGGAGGATGCGAAGAGGATGCAGGGAGACTTGGATAAGGTTAGGTGAGTGGGCAAATTCATGGCAGATGCAATTTAATGTGGATAAATGTGAGGTTATCCACTTTGGTGGCAAGAACAGGAAAACAGATTATTACCTGAATGGTGGCTGATTAGGAAAAGGGGAGGCGCAATGAGACCTGGGTGTCATTGTACACCAGTCATTGAAGGTGGGCATGCGGGTACAGAAGGCGGTGCAAAAGGCAAATGGTATGTTGACATTCACAGCAAGAGGATTCGAGTACAGGAGCAGGGAGGTTCTACCGCAGTTGTACAAGGCCTTGGTGAGACCGCACCTAGAATATTGTGTGCAGTTTTGGTCCCCTAATCTAAGGAAAGACATTCTTGCCATAGAGGGAGTACAGAGAAGATTCACCAGGTTGATTCCTGGGATGGCAGGACTTTTATATGAAGAAAGATTGGATCACTGGAATTTAGAAGATTGAGGGGGGATCTTATTGAAACATATAAAATTCTAAAGGGATTGGACAGGCTAGATGCAGGAAGATTGTTCCCGATGTTGGGGAATTCCAGAATGAGGGGTCACAGTTTAAGGATAAAGGGGAAGCCTTTTAGGACTGAGACGAGGAGAAACTTCTTCACACAGAGAGTGGTGAATCTGTGGAATTTTCCGCCACAGGAAACAGTTGAGGCCTGTTCATTGGCTATATTTAAGAGAGAGTTAGATATGGTCCTTGTGGCTAAAGGGATCGGTGGTATGGAGAGAAAGCAGGTACAGGGTTCTGAGTTGGATGATCAGCCATGATCATACTGAATGGGAGTGCAGGATCAAAGGGCTAAATGGCCTACTCCTGCACCTATTTTCTATGTTTCTATGACCACTCTCCTCTCCTCTGTGATTCTTTCTTCACCAGCCCTTTACCTTTCCCGCACACCTGGCTTCACCTATCTATCACCTTCTAGCTTGTCCTTCTTACCCCCTCCCCCCCAACCATTTTATTCTGGCGTCTTCCCCTTCATTTCCAGTCCTGATGAAGTGTCTGCGCATGAAATGTCAACTGTTTATTCATTTCCAAAGATGCTGCCTGGCCTGCTGAGTTCCTCCAGCATTTTGTGTGTATCATTATCCAATGATACTCTGAACTAGGCTATACTTCACTTTGGGGCATATCACTGTGATTTAGTTTCTTGGTTTGTAAGATATTTTCCCTTGTAAATTTGTAAATGATATCCAGGCTGAAATTTTCTGCCGCAGATATTTTACCTTCAGTCCAACTATAGCATTTCTAACTGCTCTGCTACAAAGTAAATGCATGCAGTCTTCCTGACTGATTCTCTGTAGTCAACAATACAAAAATCCTGGACTTTCAAGTATATCCTTAGTATTAAATGATATCCTAAAAAGTGTATTCTACACTCACATTAGGATCAGAATCACTTCATTGCCAGTAGTGAAACTCCAGAATTGACTGTGGTTTGGTGCCAAGCATAAAACACAGGACAATACCATAACAGACAACACAAAAGCAACCAGCAATTTACAAGAGAATAGTGCAAACAGCTTAATGTAATCAACAATTAGCAGAACAGTCACATGCACAAATGTCAATAATTAAACTTAAATAATGTGAACATATGAACATACTCAATAATTATCAACAGGAAAGACCAATTAATGGATGTTGTGCAGGGACAGTTAGGGTAATATACCTGAGTGAGTTTTGTTGAGAAGCTTTATAGTTCCTGGATGAAGAAGTAGAAGTGTGGCTTAGTAAGTTTGCTGATGGTTCAAAGGTTGGGGGTGTTGTAGATAGTGTGGAGGGCTGTCAGAGGTTACAGCAGAACATCAATAGGATGCAGAACTGGGCTGAGAAGTGGCAGATGGAGTTCAAAGATAACAGTGAGGTGGTTAATTTTGGTAGGTCAAATACGATGGCAGAATATAGTATTAATCGTAAGGCTCTTGGCAGTGTGGAGGATCAGAGGGATCTTGGGGTCTGAGTCCATAGGACACTCAAAGCTGTTACACAGGTTGACTCTTTGGTTAAGAAGGCATACGGTGCATTGGTCTTCATCAACCATGGGAGTAAGTTTAAGAAGCTAGAGGTAATGTTGCAGCTATATAGGATCCTGGTCAGATCCCACTTGGAGTATTGTGCTCAATTCTGGTTGCCTCACTACAGGAAGGATGTGGAAACCATAGAAGAGATGCAGAAGAGAGTTACAAGGATGTTGCCCGAATTGGGAAGCATGCCTTATGAGAATAGTTTGAGTGAACTTGGCCTTTTCTCCTTGGAGTGACAGAAGATGAGGGGTGACCTGATAGAGGTGTACATGATAATGAGAGGCATTGATTATGTGGATAGTCAGAGGTTTTTTCCCAGGGCTGAAATGGCTAGCTCGAGAGGGAACAGTCTTAAGGTGCCTGGAAGTAGGTACAGAGGAGATGTCGGGGGTAATTGTTTATTCAGAGAGTGGTGAGTATGTGGATTGGGCTGCTGGCAACGGTGGTGGAGGCGGAAAAGGAAAGGTCTTTTAAGAGACTCCAGGAGAGGTACATGGAGCTTAGAAAAATAGAGGGCTATGGGTACGCCTAGGTACTTCTAAGGTAAGGACATGTTTGGCACAGCTTTATGGGCTGAAGGGCCTGTATAGAGCTGTAGATTTTCTATGTTTCTATAAATGTTAAGACTTTTGGCAGTGTTGAGGATCTGAGAGATCTTGGGGACTATATCGATAGGACACTCAAAGCTGCTGTGCAGGTTGACATTCTTTTTAAAAAGGCATATGGTGTCGGCATTCATCTACCTTGGGATTGAGTTCAAGTGCCATGAGGTAATGTTACAGCTATATAAGACCTGGGTCAGACCCCATTTGGAATACTGTGTTCACTTCTGGTCACCTCACTACAGGAAGAATGTGGATACTATAGAGAGAGTGCAGAGGAGACGTATAAGGATGTTGCCTGGATTGAAAGGCATACCTTATGAGAATAGTGAACTTGGCCTTTTCTCCTTGGAGCGACAGAGGATGAGAGGTGACCTGATAGAGGGGTATAAGATGATGAGAGGTATTGATTGTGTAGATAGTCAGAGGCTTTTTCCCAGGGCTGAAATGGCTAGCATGAGGGGGCACAGTTTTAAGGTACTTGGAAGTAGGTTCAGAGGAGATGCCACCAAGGGTAAGTTTTTCACAGAGAGTGGTGGGTGTGTGGAATAGACTGCTGGCAGCAATTTGGTTTTTTAAGAGTCTCTTAGATAGGTACATGGAACTTAGAAATATAGCGGGCTATGCTTTCGGGAAATTCTAGATAGTTGCCAGAGTAGGTGGCATGGTCGGCACAGCATTGTGGGCTGAAGGGCCTGTAATATGTTGTAAATTTCTATGTCCTATGTTCTACAGGAATGTATCTTCATATATGACATGTAGTCCAGGTGGTGGTGGACTTGCGGTGTCTCACTGACGGCAATTTGGTGAAGTGTTGACTGTTAGGAGAGTGTCAGCAGCAGTGTTTTCAGCTCTTTTCTTCACTCTGGCAACAAACCTGTCTTTTAATGTTGGTAGCTGACAGCCAAATATATTCTCTGCTGTGTGGACCACTTGCTGTGACTTGGTGAGGGAGGAAGTGGCAGGAAACCAAATGGTAGCAGAGGTAGACACAACATTCTCAATGATGGCTGAGTGAAAATTCATTAGGATACTCCCTGAGATGTTTGGTCTCCTAGTCTGGTGTAGGAAGAACAATCTCTGCTGGGCTTTCCTGCTCTTGAGTGTAACGTGCTTGTCCCTCTTCAATATATTGGTGATTGTAGTCATTAGGAATTTGAGTGACTCAACCACAAGCATAGCCTGACCATTAATTTCCAAGGTGGCTGGGGGGTATGTCAGGTAGAGTGTTATTGGCATAACTCAATCCTCATTTCACTGTCTTGATCAGATGAAGAAAAATTCATATAGTTCACTAGATGTTCCTGATTGCTGTGGTTTACATCCTTCAACCAGTTGTAGTGAAGGAAATGATTCTGTAAGATAATGCCATGGCCCTTTGACCTGAACTGTCATAGTGACAGGTATAATCCCCCTGTGTCAATAAATTAGCAGACATCAGCACAAACAGTAATGAGTTTACCAGCTGAAAGTGGGACCTCTGTGACAAGGAGCTAAAATATAAACCTGATTTATTACTCCAGAACAGAAAGTTAGACTGGATTTTCAATTGGGAGAAATGTGCAAACATAGTAGCTCATCGTCATGCAAGACCACAGAGAAGGTTCCGGGACAAAAGGGAGACATTGCCTAGTGGAGTGTTTGTCGGAGTAGCATGAGTCAGGGTAGTAAGGCTTTGGCTCACTGGGGCCTTCGGTGAAGATGGGCCTAGGTGAGGTACGGAGGTAAGATAGTTTCATATTTCTCTTTAGTAGGTATGATTACAAGGTCAAATGTGAAATATTCGGGAGACTTCCAGTCTCCCTGATGGCCACATCTGTACCAGGTGCATTGAGTTGCAGCTCCTTTGAGACTGAGTTAGGGAATTGGAGCTGCAGCTCAATAACCTTCAGCCTGTGAGGGAAAGAGAGGAGATGATCGACAGGAGCTACAGGCAGGTAGGTACATCGGGGCCCCAGGAGACAAATAAGTGAGTGACTGTAAGGAGAGGGAAGGGAGAGTGTCAGGTCATGGAGAGCACCCTGTGGCCTTCCCCCTTAATAATAAGTACTTGAGTGCTGTTGGGTGCGGGGGGAACAACCTACCTGGGGGAAGCAACAGTGGCCATGCCTCTGGCACTGAGTATGGCCCTGTGGCTCAGAAGGGTAGGGAATGAAAGAGGATGCCAGCAGTAATACTGGCCTCTTAGTTAGGGGGACCCATAGGTGATTCTGCAGGTGTGAAAAAGAAACATGGATGGTAGTTTGCCTCCCAGGTGCCAGGGTTTCTGATGTTTCTGAGCACGTCCACAATGTCCTGAAATGGAAGGTGAGGAGCCAGAGGTCATGGTACAAATTGGTACCAATGGCATAGGAAGAAACAGGGAGAAGGTCCTGAAAAAAGAGTACAGGAAGTTAGGAAGGAAGCTGAGAAGCAGGACCTCAAGGTAGCAATTTCAGGACTGCTGCCTGTGCCACGCGACAGTGAGAATAGGAATAGAATGAGGTGGCAGATAAATGTGTGGTTAAAGGAATGGAGCAGGGGGCAGGGATTCAGATTTCTAGATCATTGGGACCTCATTTGGGGCAGGTGTGACCTGTACAAAAAGGATGGGTTGCACTTGAATCTGAGGGGGACCAATATCCTGGCGGGGAAATTTACTAGTGCTTTTGGGGAGGGTTTATACTAGATTTGTAAACGGGTGGGAACTGAAGTGAAGAGGCAGAAAATGGGGCGGTTGGCAGACATGTAAATGCAACTTGTAGGGAGTTTATGAGGAAGGATAAGCAGAGGATAGATCAAGGATGCTCTCAGACTGATGGTTTGAGGTGTGTCTATTTTAATGCAAGGAGTATCATAATCAAATTGGATGAAGTTAGTGCGTGGATCAATATGTGGAACTATGACGCTGTGGCCATTACAGAGACTTGGATGTCTCTGGGGCAGGAATAGGAATGGCTGCTGAGTATGCCAGGTTTAGATGTTTCAAAAAGGATAGGGAGGAAGGCAAAAGAGATAGGGCATGACAATGTTAATCAGGGATAGTGTCATGGCTGCAGAAAAGGAGCAAGTCATGGAGGGATTATCTACTGAGTCAGTGTAGGTGGAAGTCAGAAACAGGAAGGGGGCAATAACTCTACTGACTGTTTTTTTTACAGACCCCTCAATAGTAACAGAGACATTGAGGATCAAATAGGGAGGCAGATTCTGGAATGGTGCAATAATAAAAGGGCTATTGTGATGGAGCAAGGGTGCATCCACGAGATCTTTTATTTTGCCTTCTGCTGGAAGATGGTGTTGGTTGTGGGACGGTTATGCTCAGAGCAAAGAGTAAGTAACCTCATGCCATTTGCATTGACCTTGCCAATACAATGCCTTCCTAGCACTCCACTCCATATCCCGTTGTTCTGTCCCACCCTAGCGTTGAAGTCCCCAGGCAAAAGGAATTTATCATTCTTAGGGATCCGGCAAAGAGCTTCATCCAATGTCTGATAAAAGCACTCCTTGGCCTCATTCTCAGATGGCAAAGTTGGTGCATAAGCACTGAGAAGCGTGACATAACGTTTCTTTGCCGGGGGATACGGAGGGTCATTAGTCTTTCACTAATGCTGACAGGTGTTTCTGTGAGACTTGGTAGAAAGGTGTTCCTGATGGCCAGTCCTACTCCGTGGAGATGTTGTCCACCTGGGGGGAGACCTTTCCAGAAGAAAGGTTTCTTTCTCTTCCTCTGTTCCCTTCCTTCCTCCCTTCCTCTGTTAAAGAGCCTTCATCCAGGAGCAGCAATGTCCATGTTGTAGCGCCTCAGCTCAGCAGCAATCAAGGCTGTCCTCCTTTATGGCTGTGTAGCTTGGGTAACCTACAGCCATCACATCAAGTCCTTGGAGCGCTTCCACATAAGCTGCCTTCAGCGCATTCTGGGAATTAATTGGCATGAGCAGGTACCTCACACTGAAATGCTTGTAAAGACCAACTGTAGAAGTATTCATGCCATGATCACCCAGCATCAGTTGCAGAGGCTGAGGCATGTAATAAGGATGCCCCCATGGCTGCTATCCCGCAGAGTGTTATACGGCCAGCTGCATCATGGTCGACACTCAGCTGGAAGGCCAAAGAAGTGCTATAAGGATCAGATGAAGAATGCTTTAAGGGAGTGCAAGATCAGACCTGAAGACCTGGAGGATGTTGCTGCTGACTGTAACACATGGCAACAGCTGTGGAGGGATGGGGTTCGTATTCTGGAGATGGAAAGAACAACCAGAAGACAGTAGAAGAGAGCCAGGAGAAATGCAGCCATGGTTGCCATCACTACCACCACTATCACATATACATGTCCCATCTGCAACAGAGCTTGTGGGTCCAGGATTGGTCAGGTGTCAAATCTCTTGCTGGCAGACCACTTTGGAGGTAGTAATCACAGCTCTATCTCATTTACCATTGCATTGGAGAGGGACAGGAGTAGATGCTTTGGGAAAACATTTAATTGGGGTGGGGGAAATATAATGCTATTAGGCAGAAATGTGGGAGCATAAATTGGGAGTGGATTTTCTCAGGAAATGCATGACAGAAATATGGCAAATATTCAGGGAACACTAGCATGGAGTTCTGCAGAGGTATGTTCCATTGAGGCAGGGAAAGGGTGGTAGGGTAAAAGACCCATCGTGTACAAAGGATGTGGAAAATCTAGTTAAGAAGAAAAGAAAAGCTTGTGAAAGGTTTGAGAAACTAGGTACTGATAGAGTTCTAGAAAATTACAAAGTTGCCAGGAAGGAGCTTACAAATGAAATTAGGAGAGCTAGAAGGGACATTGAGAGGGTTTTGGTGAGCAGAATTAAGGAAAACCCCAAAGCATTCTACAAGTATATGAAGAGCAAGAGGACGAGCTGTGTGAGAATAGGACCAATCAGGTGGGATAGTGGAAATGTGTGCATGGAGTCAGAGGAGGTATTGGAGGTACTTAATGAATACTTTGCTTCAGTATTCACCAGGGAAAAGAACTTTAGTAATCGTGGGATGACTTACAGTGGATTAAAATGTTTGAGCATGTGGACATTAAGAAGGAGGATGTGCCGGAGCTTTTGAAAAACGCTAAGTTAGATAAGTCACTGGGACCAGACGAGATATACCCCAGGCTACTGTGGGAAGCAAGGGAGGAGATTGCTGTGCCTCTGGCGATGAGCTTTGCATCATTAATAAGGACAGGAGATGTACTTCAGAACGAGGGTTACAACTGTTGTTCCCTTTTTCAAGAAAGCATGTAGAGTTAACCCAGGAAATTAAAGACCAGTGAGTCTTACTTCAACAGTGGGCAAGTTGAGGGATAAGATCCTGTGAGGCAGGATTTATGAGGTGCTACACGAGCCTAATTGACTTGTTTGAGCGTGTAACAAAACACAGTGATGAAGGTAGACCAGTGGATGCAGTGTATATAGATTTCAGTAAGGCATTTGATAAGGTACATCATGCAAGGCTCATTCCGAAAGTAAGGAGGCATGGGATCCAAGGAGACCTTACTTTGTGGATCCAGAATTGGCTTGCTCACAGAAAGCAAAGAGTGATTGCAGGTGGTTCTTATTCTGCATGGAGGTTGGTGACCAGTGGTGTTCCACAGGGATCTGTCCTTCTCTTTGTGATTTTTATAAGTAACCTGGATGAAGAAGTAGAAGGATGGGTTAGTAAGTTTTCTGATGACGCGAAGGTTGGGAGTGTTGTGGATAGACTGGAGGGCTGTCAGAGTTTACAGTGGGACATTGGTAGGATAAGAATTGGGCTAAGAAGTGGCAGATGCAGTTCAACCCAGGTAAGTGTGAAGTAGTTCATTTTATAACCATATAACAATTACAGCATGGAAACAGGCCATCTCGGCCCTTCTAGTCCATGCTGATGCTTACACTCACCTAGTTACACTGACCTGCACTCAGCCATAACCCTCCATTCCTTTCCTATCCATATACCTATCCAATTTTACTTTAAATGACAATACAGAACCTGCCTCTACCACTTCTACTGGAAGCTCATTCCATACAGCTACTTTCTGAGTAAAGAAATTCCCCCTTGTGTTACCTTAAACTTTTGCCCCCTAACTCTCAAATTATGTCCTCTTGTTTGAATCTCCCCTTCTCTCAATGGAAAAAGCCTATCCACGTCAACTCGATCTATCCCCTTCATTATTTTAAATACCTCTATCAAGTCCCCCCTCAACCTTCTACGCTCCAAAGAATAAAGACCTAACTTGTTCAACCTTTCCCTGTAACTTAGGTAGGTCAAATTTAATATTATGTCAATATAATATTAATGATAGGACTCTTGGCAGTATGGAGGATCAGAGAGATCTTGGGGGTCTGTGCCCATAGGACACTCAAAGCTGCTGTGCAGGTTGACAGTGTTGTTAAGAAAGTGTATGATATGTTGGCATTCATCAACAGTGGGACTGAGTTCAAGAGCCATGAGGTAATGTTACAGCTATATAAGACCTTGGTCAGACCCCACATGGAGTACTGTGTTCATTTCTGGTCACCTCACTACAGGAAGGATGTGGATAGTATAGAAAGAATGCAGAGGAGATTTATGAGAATATTTCCTGGATTGGGGAGCATGCCTTATGAGAATAGGTTGAGTGATCTTGGCCTTTTCATCCTCCTTGGAGCGACAATGATGAGAGGTGACTGATAGAGGTGTATAAGATGATGATAAGCATTGATTGTGTGCATGGCCAGAGGCTTTTTCCCAAGGAAGAAATGGCTAACACAAGGGGGCATTGTTTCAAGGTGCTTGGAAATGGGTACTGAGGGGATGTCAGGAGTAAGCTTTTCACACACAGAGTACTGGGTGTGTGGAATCCATACCTGGCGATGGTGGTGGAGGCATATATGATAGGGTCTTTCAAGAGACTCCTGGACAGGTACATGGAGGTTAGAAAAATAGAGGGTTATGCGGTAAGGTAAATCTAGGCAGCTTCTAGAGTAGGTTACATGGTCGACACTACATTGTGGGCCGAAGGGCCTGTGATATGCTGTAGATTTCTGTGTTCCATGTTCTATTCCTTTAGCATCAAATTTGGGTTGTTTGGAATTACATTTATGAAGGAATGTTTTACCTGCCATTTTCTTGCCGCCTTCTGTTGGGCAGCTGTTCAGTGGAAGTTCATGAGACCCTTGACAAATCCAGACTTCATGAATGTTGGGAAGAGATTGTCACTTACATATCCTTTCCCCCCAAATCTCAAACCCAAAAGCAAGTGATGCTCAGATCAGACAGAGTGTATTTTTCCTAACTGGAAAAAATTGCCTAATACTAGAACTTGCTGTTCATTAATGACTGCATATTGTCAGCAAGGCTAAAAAAATCATTCCATGGTGCAGAGTTTAAAAAAAGAACCAGTTGAATTTTCCTGTGGAATGTGATCATTATTTGAAATTGGATGAAAATAGAAATAATTGTCAAGGTAAATTAAAGCAGTTGTCCTGCACAATCAGATAACATTGTCATTTCCACAAACCTCAATAATTCCCAGGTTCTTTCTGACCTCTCAGTCTATTACTTATATATAATAAGCAGCTTGCAGTGGGTGTTAGATTTCATCATTGTAGCCCACTGACAGTCCTGTCACAATGGGGACTGTAATGCATCGCTTGAGAAGTAATTTTTATGAGCAGTACTAAGCCTGTATAATCATGTTTACA
The DNA here is from genome assembly GCF_030144855.1 of Hypanus sabinus. Taxonomy (NCBI): domain Eukaryota; kingdom Metazoa; phylum Chordata; class Chondrichthyes; order Myliobatiformes; family Dasyatidae; genus Hypanus; species Hypanus sabinus. Next base: position 50,925,163 of record NC_082715.1, read on the forward strand.
CTAATCTGTAGCAGAATAATAAGTGAAGAACTTTATGAACTCTAGACAGAGAAACAGCAAGAACGTTTTTGTGCAAACAGTCCTGTATGATGCTTAGTGAAAAGCTGCTCTCACTTTTTCCAATTTACTGTCGTACTTCTTAAATAATCTCATCCAACCTCAGTGGTTGTCAGGCCAGTAGATGAATTACAATGCTGTTGTGTGAAAATGTACAGGACAGCTTGATACCCACTATCTGCTGCCAATATACATTTTGTTCCTTGTCCATATAAAGGATTTAACAATTACCACGTTAAAGGAATATAATACAAGAAATTAGATATGCTATTTTGCATTTGCAGTAAACTATTAGCCCTGCTAATTGTCTGTCATACATAATAAGGTTTCTTTATTATATGGAAATTTCCAGTCCTATATACTGTCAAAGTAATTTGATTTACTATCCAAACCTATGGTTGTGGGTTTTAAGTTTCTCAGTGATACATTAATAAGAAGATATTTTGGTTTCAAGTATAATCTCTGAGGAAAGGTAAACGTAAGAGAATAGAAAAGATATTCAAGATGATAAAGGGCACGGGTCAAGTCGATAGGCAGAGAGAATTTCCCAGGGTGAAAATGGCTAATACAAGGAGGCATAATTTTAAGATGATTGGAAGAAAGCATAGAAAGGGATGTCAGAGGTAAGTTCTTGGTTGGTTTGTGGGTCAGGGGTGGTGGTAGAGGCATTAAGACATTCTGAGATAGGCTTGTGGATGTTAGAAAAAAGGTGGGCTATGCAGGAGAGATGGATTGGATTGATTTCAGAGTAGGTTAAAAGGTTGGCACCACATTATGGACCAAAGGGCCTCTACTGTGCTATGGTTTATGTATTCTTGTGTGATGTACTGCAATATAGTAAAAATAATGCAACTACCTGCTTTTAAGAACAATGGTGTGAGGAAGCAGGACACTACTACCTCTCAGTGTCCTTCATCACAATGAGTAATAGTAAGGAAGCAAAATAGAAATAAAGATCAAAACAAATGCATTTGTAAAACAAATAAATGTTTTCTGGCTAACACTGACAATGCAAAAATCAGATCAGTAATCTTGCTTCAGAGAATAATTAATATTCTGCTCAAACAGTTTTGAAGCAACTTGATATTTCCCCTGACTCGGGCACAGTAGCTGGAATACCATATGGTTGTCTTGCTTCCAAGTTCCACTGTTTAAGCAAAAATCTATCCACAGAAACTGGTTCTTCTTTTTCCTGCATAACATTCATGGAGAAGTGATAGACTGAAGGTCAACCTATTAAATTGATGTTGTTTCAGTTTTATTGAATCTGCATAGTCTTTCAATTCTTTTTGCAGGAACAGCTATTAACATGCTGTTAACTGGTAAACACCTATTACTTGTCTGAATTTCAGTTATGTGATTGAAAACATGACATCAATGTCCATTTTGTAAGCTGACGACACACTGAGCTACCTCTTTTCCTCTTGTCCCCTTTGTCTATAAATGTTACGACTTCTTTCCAAAAAAATTGTTCTCTAAATATTGGGGAGGTTAAAACCACAAACATATCCATCCTTGAGCCTAAGATGCATTTTGAGTCATATATTTTATTACCATCCAGACAGATTATTTTTATGTCCCTAACAGTGCCTGATGCCACCCCTGCCTCAGCACACTTTTCCTGAAGTCCTCATTCGTGCTATTGTTATGAGCAGGACAGTCATAGTCATTCCCAGATGATATCTCTCATTCAAGTTCAAGCTCAGTTTATTGACACTTAACCACCAAACGAAACAGTGTTCCTCCGGATCAAGGTGCAGGACACAGTACATATAAGTCACAGACATAAAGTAATATTACCCACAAATAAATTAACAAATAATAAGGTGCTTTTATGACAGAAGTTAACAAGTATAACCCTACTGGCGCTTCACTTGCGATTAGACCTGGGAGGTGGCAGTGAGTTCAGTAGTCTCACCACCCATGAATAGGTAGACCAAGCATTGCCGCCAATGTCTTAACTTGCCCCGGTTGCCACTTATCCGTCACCTCTGTGCCAGTGTCATCACTGATAATGAAATAAAATCGTTAAAATAGCTTCTCCCAGAACACATACGCTCTTATGACTCAAGCATTCTTATTTTTTAAAATTCTGCTTGTGCACAAGTACAGCATAGCCCCCTGCAACCAAAAAGTTCTGAAGCTGGGACAGAAAGCCACTATTTTGATACAGAATTGCCTTATCAGTTATGGATATTGACCATTTGCTAAATTATATTTGTTTGAATTTCTTTTTATCAGTCTCCATTCACAATAGAGGTGTTAAAAGTCAAATTGAAACTTAAAACAGACAACCAATGATATTTTGAAGTTGGTAAAGCATTGTCCCTTAGTTTTTTTTTATTATTACAAAATCCTTTATTACAAATATCAGTGCTATACAATATATACAAAACAGTGGCAAACACAATTACTGCACTACAAATAGACAATAGACATTACACCAGAATGTTGCCATCTCTATCTACGATGGCATTTACACCCCGCGGAGCCCAACGGTCTCGAAACTCCTCCAAGGCCGCTGTGGACTGCGCGTGTTCTTTTTCAATAGTTATTCGGGCACGAACATACCCCCTAAACATTGCCAGGCAGTCTGCCCGGGGAGATCCTCCCGCCACCCGTTTCCAAGACCCACGGATGGCGGATTTCGCCATCCCCAGGAGCAAGTTGACTAGGACATCCTCATCCCTCCATGCCCCCTTCCTTACTGGATGACCATATATAAACAGGGTGGGACTAAAATGCAGCCAGAAGGCGAGAAGCAGCCCACGCAAATATGCAAAAAGAGGCTTGTTGGGTGTGTTTCACATCCTTCTGTTATTTTTATCTTGTCTGTCTCTGGCATCCTGTTGTGTAAAGAGAAGCTATGTTTTTGGAAGAGATTTGCAGAAAAGTCTCTCTACAGAGGCCACACTCATCTGGCATGAGTACACAGTGCTGCTGTTACTCCAGCTTATCTCATCTGAGTGAGCAGAGGTGTCTCTGGCGGTCTCACTTCAAAGTTCCCATCGGACTGCAACAGCCCCAGGTTATCCCTGCCTAGACATTGTCTTTAACCTTTGCCTTCCACAAATGCTGTCCTCCATCAGTACTTGATTAACCAACGGCTAACCATTAAATATCATCCCATTTTAAAGTCCCTTCATTAACACGCCCCTCCCTGTCTCAGTAATATCTGGGCTGTCATTTCACCCTTGGGGTTATAAACCATTCTTCATTCCTGGTCATGTCTAAGAGGACCACAGCAAAAGCAAGTGCCCCTGCCCCTACACCTCCTCACTCACCACATTCCAGAGCCCCAAAATTCCTTCCAGGTAAAGCAGCACTCTTGGGACCAGTTGGGGTAATCTACTGTAACCGATGCTCCTGGTGTGGCCTCTTCTACATCAGTGAGACCCAACGTAGATTGGGAGACCACTTCACCAAACATCTGTGTTCCATTTGCTGGAAAAGGCGAGATCTCCTAGTAGCCACTCATTTCAATTCTACTTTCCACTCACATTCCAACATATCAGTCCATGGCTTCCTGCAGTGCTGCAACGAGACCATACTTGGGTTGGAGGAGCACCACCTTATATTCTGTCTGAGTAACTTCCAACCTGATGGCATGAACATTGATTTCTCTAACTTCTGGCAGTTGCCCTTCCCCCTTCACTATTCCTTATTCCTGTTTCCTTCTCTCAAATCATCTCCTTCCCTGCCCATCACGTCCCTCTGGTGCTTGTTTTTCTTCCCTTTCTTCCATGGTCTTCTATCCTTACCTATCCAGTTCATTTTCTCCAGCCCTTTAACTCTTTCATCAATCAACTTTGCAGCTCTCTACTTTACCCCCTCTGCCACTCGCAGTTTCAGCTACCAGCTACCACCTTGTGAATCTTCCTTCCCTCTCCCCATCTTCTTACTCTGACCTCTTTCTTTCCAGTCCTGTTGAAGGACCTCAGCCTGAACTATTGACTGTTGACTGCTTTCCATAGATGCAGGCTGGCCTGCCGAGTTCCTCTAGCATTTTGTGTGTGTTGCTTTGGATTTCCAGCATCTGCAGATTTTCTTGTGTTTGTGGGGCTACAACCTTGTCATGGTTTGGCGGCTTTTGTGCCTCAGTGACCCAGAGAGATATGCTGACTGGAGTTAGGGCTTTTTGCTTTGGCCACTGGTAGGGTCACCCATGCCAAACAGGTCAAAGGGTGCAGACCAGACTAAGAGTGGTCCACTAATCCTCTAGCTCAGGGCTGACAATTCTGACTGGTCAAATGAAACTGTTATGAGAACAACAATGAAGAATCCCTCTGCATCTGCTTGTGACGGTATTCCCGAGTCTCCACCTGGGACTTGCATGATTGACAGTAAACCGAGAGAAAGCTACTGATACGTTGAAGGAAGCTGTGAATGCCGCCAGAGATGGAGGACCTTCATTGCTGCTCTAAATGCCAGTGGCATAACAGGCAAAAGAAGAAGAAAGAGGTCCTGGTCACTTAAACATTCCCAGATTTAAGCATTCCACCAGTAGTTCTATCCTCAGCTGTCAATTCCCTCCCAAAACCACTCAATTTTCTATTACTTTTCCCATCCTTAAGACATTCCTAGAACTTAATTATTTATTATTTCTTTATTTACCTGCCCTAATGTAAGAACATATGAAGGAGCAACCCACCATACACATTTCTGTATTCAGCAAGATGATTGGTTGATTGGCAAATAGCTCAGCACCATTTTCCTGCACTAACTCCATACTCCCTTGGTGGGTATGGTTATTAATGTTTTGACTGACCATGCCTCTGTGAATCTCTCAAAATATTTTACTGCATTAAGTGCACCATATAATTAAAAGCTGTCTTGTAGCTAGTTCATCTTCAGGCAAAATGATTGGAATTAAAACCAGATAAATAAATCTAAAATTAAATATCCATGCTACTATTATTCTTCTGTACCCTTGACAGAGTGCATAACAAAAATAGTAACATGGATATTTAATTATTCATTGAGGTATTTCTATTAGTGCAATCCATACAAGAAGTTAAAACTTGAGTAAATATTTCAATTGCAGTCAGTTTGAGGCATTATGAGGTGGTCATACTAAGAGTGCAGGCTGACCACCAGGAAAAAGAAGGGAGTAGGCATCCCTTCAGCAACAAGTATACCCACTTGGATACTGCAAGGGGGGGGGGGTGGGGGGGGGGTGAGTAGGTGGGAATGACCAGTCAGGGAACAGCAGCAACAGGCAGGCCAATGAGGTTCAGCAGGGAAGGGTAAGTCCAGGCTTTCAGTAGATGAACTTGTAGCACAGTTAGAGATTGCTATGACGTTTTAGGCATCACAGAGTTGTGGCTGAAGAACATAGTTGGGAGCTTGACATCCAAGAGTACACCTTGTATTGAAAAGACTGGCAGACAGGCAGAGGGGATGGGGTGGTTCTGTTGGTAAAAAAAAAAGTAAATCAAATGCTGAGAAAACGGTGGCATAGAATTGGAAAATGTAGAACCCTTGTGGGTAGAGTTAAGAAGCAGCAAGGGTAAAAAGACCCTGATGAGAGTTATATACAGTCCTCCCAACCTGGATGTGGGATAGAAAGAGCATGTAATAAGGACAATAAAATTCACCTTTTATTCCATCTGGGTAGCTGTCAACCTGATGGCATGAATATTGATTTCTTCTTCCAGTAAAAAAATATATCTCCCCCTCCTCTCTTCTATTCCACACTCCGGCCTCATACCTCCTGTCACCTGCCTATTACCTCCTCCCAGCGTCCCTTTTCCTTCCCTTTGTCCTCTGGTCACTCTCCTTTCCTATTAGCTTCCTTCATCTCCAGCCATTTACCTTTCTCACCCAACTGGCTCACTTATTACCTTCTAGCTATCCGTCTTCCCGTCCCCACAAATTTTTAATCTGACATCTACCCCCTTCCTTTCCAGTCCTGAAGAAGGGCCTCAGATTTCTTACTTTTGTGGGATAACATCTTTCCTAACAAGGTTGTCACTCTGCTTGGCAGGAGAGACTGGTGGTGCTGAAACAATCTCAGTTTCTGGGACCTTCTCTGTGGTGATTGCAGGAATTGACTCTGGGACTGCAGGAAGTGGTTCTGACAGTTCTAGCCACCTTTCTTCTCTAACAATTGACCCCACTCTCCTCAAATGAGAACAGTAGAGATTGTCTGTCATCTCCAGATGACATCAGATGCAGTTTCCACTGTGTAGGAATGTGGTCCAGTTCTATCCTTAACCTTTTCAAGTACCCACATTTGGTCACCTCTGTCGTCCCTTGCCAGAATTGCTTGTCCTGAAATGAAACATTGAACCTCCTAGTTTGAGGTATCCTCAATTTGTCTCAGGATGTTTGCCCTGCATAATCCTTCTGAGATTGGGTTTGAGGAGAGCCAAGCATGAGTGCAAGGGAGGACCCAGGAACAGTATAGCTGGTGAGTTGTTGGTTGTGAAGTGTGCTGCATTGCTTTATTCCAGGAGGAAACTGATTTATTGTTAATGTAGTGTGTTCTGTTGACATTGCCCACAGTGCATTCTTTGGACTCTGGTCAAACCTTTCCACCAAGCCACTTGTAGCCTATGGTGCAGATGTAATATGTCCTATTCCATTCATTGGCAGGAATGATTGAAACTGTTCCACAACAAAATGTGATCTGTTGTCACTGACTAAGTGTCCTTGAATCCCACTTCTTGTGAAGAAGCTTCTCAACACATCAACATTGTGCGAGGCTATTGGGAACTTTTGGCCACTTAGTAGCTGCATCCATTAGCACTAAGAAATTTGTACCCATGCAAAATCCACATGAATCCTCTGCTAGGGCAATGCAGGTCATTCCCAGGGATGGCAAGGCTCCGTTCTCGGCATCTTCAAGAAGTGTTGGTGTACTGAGCCACACATGGTGAGCTGCTTGATCCCAGGCCACTAGATAAAGCTTCAAGCTTTCGCTTTCACTTAGATCACACCTAGATGATCAGCATGTAGCCCCTTTAACACTTTAGCTCTCAGTTTGGATGTTACAACAACTTTCAATCCCCACATAAGCCCACCTCCATCAAGGGCAAGTTCATTCCTACACTGGTAATAATTGAGGACTTGGCATTTCAACCGCACATTCCAACCATTTGTAGTTGCCATGTAGACCTGAGACAGTGTAGGATCTTTTCTCATTTACCTTTGCTGTAACATTGAGACTTTTGTTTTGCATTAGGGAGAATATGTTAAGAAGAATGTCCTCTTTTGGCAATTTTTCAGGTATTTTCTTTTTCAAGGGTAAAAGGGACATTTCATCAGAATTTTTATGATTAGTTATCCTCATGAATTTGATCTTGTAATTGCGTCTTCCAAGAAACAGAGCCCACCTTGCATTTGTATTGCTACTGTTAGTGGAACAGCCGTCTGCGGTTTGAAAATGGACACCAGAGTTTGATGGCCAGTAATTAGGCTAAGGTCTCTCCCATTCAAGTACTGGTTGAAACATTTTACACCCCGAACCAGATTCAACACCCCTCTGTCAACCTGTGCATAATTTTTCTCCTCAGCACTAAGGGAAAGTGATACAAATCAAGTCAAGTCAAGTCAAATCACTTTTTATTGACACTTCGGCCATAACTGCTGGTACAGTACATAATAAAAACAAGACAATGTTTTTCAGGACCATGGTGTTACATGACACAGTACAAAATCTAGACTGAACTATGTAAAAAACAATACAGAAAAAAACTACACTAGACTACAGATGTACCCAGGACTGCATAAAGTGCACAAAACAGCGCAGGCATTGCAATAAATAATAAACAAGATAATAGGGCAGTGTGGTGTCAGTCCAGGCTCTGGGTATTGCGGAGTCTGATAGCTTGGGGGAAGAAACTGTTACATAGTCTGGTCGTGAAAGCCCAAATGCTTCGGTGTCTTTTCCCAGACGGCAGGAGGGAGAAGAGTTTGTTTGAGGGGTGCATGGGGTCCCTCATAATGCTGTTTGCTTTGCGGATGCAGCGTGTAGTGTAAATGTCCGTAATGGCATGAAGAGAGACCCCAATGATCTTCTCAGCTGACTTCACTATCCACTGCAGTGTCTTGCGATCCGAGATGGTGCAATTTCTAAACCAGGCAGTGATGCAGCTGCTCAGGATGCTCTCAATACAACCCCTGTAGAATGCGATGAGGTTGGGGGGTGGGAGATGGACTCTCCTCAGCCTTCGCAGAAAGTAAAGATGCTGCTGGGCTTTCTTTGCTATGGAGCTGGTGTTGAGGGACCAGGTGAGATTCTCCGCCAGGTGATCACCAAGAAATTTGGTCCTCTTGACGATCTCTACCGAGGAGCCATCGATGTTCAGCGGGGAGTGGTCGCTCCGTGACTGTACCAGCAGTTATGGGCAAAATGACAATAAAAAGTGACTTGACTTGAAATGCTGTGGAGTATTCACATATATCACTCATAACATGTGACAACACTGCACCTATTCCATGAGGCAAGGCATCACGGGTGAGCTTCATTGGATGATGTCGATCATAATGTGCAAGTACAGTGCATGACTTCACCATTTCCTTTGTCCTTTGGAAAGTCACCTACACTGCTTTATCCATTGCCATTTCTTCTCAGTCTGTAGGAAAGAGGTGGAGCACAGTAGCCAGGTTTGACAGAAGTTATAGTAATTGACAAATCCCAAAAAGGACCACAACTTTGACATGTCCTTTGGCCTTGGGGAATCCATTGCAGCTTGTATTTTCTCCATACATTTGTGTACTCCTTGTGTGCCTATAGTGTGACCACAGTAAGTGATGCTTGGTTTACAGAATTCACACTTCTTGTGTTATGCTTTGAGCCCATAATGTTCCAGAATTTTTAATGCTGTCTTGAGATTTTGGATATTTTCCTTGGCATTCTCACTGGTAACAGTGATGTTGTCTAGGTAACAATGAATGTCTGGGCAGCCTTGCAGCTCCTGGTCCATAGTCTTCGGCCAGAGTGCAGCTGCAGATGCTACTCCAAAAATAAGCATATTATAGCAATAAAGCCTTTTGAGGGTGATTATGGTGAGAAACACTTTGGGCTCTTCTTCCACCTCCATCTGTAGGTAGGCCTCAGCTAAGTCCACTTTGCTGAAGTGATTCCTTCCAGAAAGGTTTGCAAAAATATCCTCTATCTTGAGCCGAGGTCTTTGGTACTGAGCCGATGGTGACCTTAACCATTCAGCTGCACATGGGCTCCACTCAACTTTGGAAAGAATTCCTTCAGTCTCCGTGTGATGTAGCTCACTGGCTGCCTTATCACGGATGGTATAAGAAATGGGATAGCTTTGTAAAACTTGGTGTGGCATTTGCATTTACCCTTGATAAGTTTGAGATTTCTAATGCCATCCTTGAACTTTGCTGTCACATCAACCAGTACCCTTCTTAATTGCTTTCAGTTGTGTGTGATGAATGGTTAGAATTACATTTCTACTGCTATGCTGTTGGGCGTTATATTTTATCAGCTTTCTGCAAACACAGTCTTCTGTTTCTTATATAGACTTGATAGACATCAGCTGACATAAGGAGCGTTTGCTCAGTCTAGGAATGTTACGTCAGACATCGGGCAGCAGGGTGGGTGGTGGTTGCCAAGGAGCATTTGAGAGAGCTGGACGAGATAACATTTCTGAAGTGTGGTAGTCTGGTTTGGGTCTTTTATTAGGAGGTGCAGAGAAAAGCACAAGGGAAGATGCTCGTTGGATCCCACCCAAGGGAGAGACCCTAATACTAGGAGTGCTTTGTGAGATGGATGGTTTTAAGGAGGAAGTGCCAGTACTTCTGTTATCCAGTTCATTCGAAATGGTCTTTGAGGGAATTTTGAACTGTGGCTAGTGTCTTTCAAGCAGAACAAGGGTTTGGTGTATGAGTAAAGCAAAGTATCCCAACTACTTTAGAAGTGAGCTCCGTCATCCCTGCTTGGTTGAACCTGAATCATACTGACCCCAGACGTGTCTTATTGATTGAAGGTGGCCTTCTCACTGGTACCCATGTGAGGCTGAGTCCCGTGGCTGTTAGCCAGAGTTAGCTAATGAGTTGAGTTTGTTACAAGCCCCAGTGAGAGGGTTAGATGTGTATTGCAGGAGATGTGGCACGCAAATGGTGGATGGATCTCCAATCAAGTCGTAGTTGTCTCAGCCAAGCTCGGCCTCACAACGCTAGCCCTCCTGTTTTTACCATGTACAAGCCTTATGTGTCTTGTTGGTTGCTGCATTTCACTGTCAGGAATGTCACTCCCACAGGAGTTATATTTTCTCCATTATTGGTTCACAATTGGATATCTGCAATGTTCTGCTCAGTGTTTTTGAAATGCTGTTGAAACTCACTTTGTGGAATGACTGAAACATTTGAGCTTGTATCCAATGCTATTTAATTAGTTCACTGTTCACTTCTGATGTAAGCTATATAGCATGTCTCTTGTTAGTTTTCACTTTTTAAATCCAAAGGCTCCCCACTCCTGTATCACTCTCATCATTATTACATTTTTCATCAACACAATGTAGATTAATGCTCCTCGTGAAACTGCAGTTTGACTTTTTATCTTTATTTCTTCTCTGTGCAGTCCATTTATTTTTGGTTGCCTGACATGCTCTTCGTACAGTAGATGTCCTATTTTGTTGCATTTTCTGCAAGTTTCACGTTTGGTCTGGTGTAAGTGAGCCCCTGCCACAGTGGTAATGTAACTTGTTCACTCAGGCAAGTTTCTGTTTAGCCATTGCAATTTTGTTCACATTCACTTTTATACCTGACTGCAACTCAATTACATCCCTGGCTGCTGTTTCCATGGATGCAGTGATTTCAATTGCTCTTTTAAATGTGAGTTATGCTTCAGTTAGGAGCCATTTTTGAATGCTTTCTTTTAAGACTTCACAAACTAACTGATTTCTTAGTACATCAATATGATCATCTCTGAAATGACAATGTCCGATAAATGGCTTCAATTCAGCCACATAAGCTGAAATGGACTTCCTACCTTTTGATTCCTCTTATGAAATCTAGAGTCTACAATCAACAATGGTTTTGGTTCTAAATGAACCTGCATTACTTCCTTGATTCAGCAAAGCTAACTTTGGCTGGTTTGGTTGGACCAGTTAAACTTACTAGCAACCTGTACGATTTGCCACCTATTACACTCAGTTACACTGCCACTCACGTTTTATTAGCTATTTCATTTGGTTCAATGCTCAATTCATTCACTATTCATCATCCAGTTATCTATTGTGCAATCAATCTTTCTGATGTAGCCAGCCATTTCTGCTCTTCTTTAAAAAATACTATTATTATCAGCTGGTACTCACTGTTTATGAATCAGTGAATTTTGTCTGTTGTCTGTTTTTTTAAAATTTGAATGTCTCTCTCTCCTTCTGAAGAAACATATGCTGCACATTAAAAAAAACTAACATTTCTCTCTCTTATTGCAAAGAGAAAAATATGCTGCATGTAGGTAGTCATCTTGGGTTCATTTTAAAACTACCTTGTTGCCACTGTTACGTTTTGTAACTCAGAAAACTACTTGAAAGAGAAACAGAGAGCTGGGATGTAAATACTTAGGTTCTCCATAGTGAGGCACTCCCATCTGACGTAGTGGTATAATGACATATGACGTAGTCTTACATAAAATCCACCTGAGTGATGTAACAAAGAATTTGTAATCAAACTATGTATTTACAACATTACCCAATTAGTGCTGAAATATTTAATACACACTTGGTGGATTTGTTTCTCTCTGTTAAGCTCCTGACAATGATTATGTACTGTCCTATCTTCAAGGGAGCAGGGAATGTGTCAATCAGTATCAGAAATGTTGTTTGGTAGTTTGTTTATCATGGTGATATAATAAATGAGGCATACAAGTTGTGAGATGTCGCTACAATAGATTCAGCTGATGCTGGAAACCTTGAACAACACACACACACACAATGCTGCGGCAACTCAGCAGGTTAGGCAGCATCGACCGAACATCCCCTCCAAACACTCTGCCGGTCCTGCTAAGTTCCTCCAGCTTTCATGTGTGTTGATTTTAAGCAGATAAGAATTTTGAGGAGTCCCTGTTGATAAGGTTTTATGATAAGTGAATGCTGGTTATAAAGATGTCCTTATTACGATAACTTATTGCTTACATTGCGATCCACAGGGACAGGTAGATCAGGCATCAAAATCCCAAAGTCCTTTTTCGAAAGCTGCCAGTTCTTGACCTCAGTGTTCTCTTTACACGGTTTTACATGGCTTTCTGGTATCCTGCTTTTGGTAATGCAAGATTTCATGCGCTAAACAAGTTTCATGAGCCATTGAAATAATGACAACAACTGTTTAGCTGTTTGAGAATTAGGCATCTCTCTCTTTTTCAGATTTTCCCTTGCAGTACAGATGCCATCTATTGCTTGGGGAGTTGACCAGCTTGGGAACTGCAAAGCAAAACTCACTGGTGTATTGGAATATCTTCAGTTCCTATGCACAGATGTCAACATTCGTTACATTTGGATAATTCTTAATTGCCTTTACACTTTAATCATTTGATGTTGTTTATAACAGTGCATAATGTGATGAAACAGCTATTCTTATGTGAATGCATTCCAGCTGCCTCTTTAACTGTCCAATGGAAATTATTATTCTGCAGCAAATGATTATCCAAATATCCTCTGGCCTGACTGCTCATTACAATACAAATTTAGTTGCTCTTAGCAAGACTTAGTCCTGGTTCAGATCAAAATATTTGCTTCCATTAAAGACAAACTTCCGTTAACATGCTGCCAAGCCAGTGTCTAGACGAATTTTGTCCAGCTGTGAAATTCTGCCCCCAAGCTTTCACTGCTTGGCTGTATGTTGAGTGATATTTAGCTGTTGACCAGGCAATAGCCCATTCAAACAAAGAGAAAGATCAATTTTCCTCAGTGGAAATAATTTGGAAAATTAGAATCAAGAGAGGAAAAGGAGAATGACACTACTGAACAGATATTTCATCAACAGTTTTATAACCGGGAGAAGGAAATCCATGAATCAATCATATGACACCATTTTGCAAATATTTGATAGATTTTTAGTGTAGAGTTGATGTTGGAAATGTAAATAACAACTGATAGTAGGGGTAGTGCTTCAACCATGTTTTTCATTGTGTCTGATGTCCGGACGCATGCAATACCTAGAACAGGGGTGGGCAAACTTTTTGACTTGTGGGCCACAAAGAGTTCTAAAATTTGACAGGACCAGGAGCAGATGGACGGAGTGTTTTGGTAATACACCTCATAAGAGAAAATAAAATATCATGGGATATGTAGAAAACATATGCTTTAATTTCAATTGAAAATGAACAAATGCATTACAACAAAATATCTGTCTTTGAAGTCCCATGGTATTTAGCTATTTATTGAAATGACTTTTAAAACACTGAAAATTAAATGAATAAAATACAGATTTTTTAAAATAGTAACAGTTATTATTTTAAAGCACTGAAAATTCTGTTATCCTTCAAGATATTATCATCATCACTCTCCTCCTGACAGTCTTTATTTCAAAAACGGTAGGAGATGCAGGTCTACTTGTCCTGCTCCTTCTTATTCAATTGTCCCCTGTGCCAAAACTCAACAACGACCAGCACAAAGACAGAACAATGACAGCGCGCCAGTATGCGGAGCGCATTATTTGATCTGGAGCGCATTTTTTTATTTTGAGAACGTACGTGCACCTGCGCACTACTCATGTCCATCACTTAAAAGAAATGACATGTAATATGTAAGGCTTATTGAAAAAAATATTTTCAAATGCATTTTTTACATAACACAACGAAGAAACTTATTTTTAATTTCAGTGGGAACAGTGTTGTTGCTCTCCCTTTTTAGCCAGCGCATCAAAGTCTGGATTTAGTTTTGTTGTGGCGATTCTCAGGATGGATCTGAGGTGTTGGTCAGTTAACTTGGATCTGTGGCTGGCTTCGTTGATGTTCATGACGCTGAACGCCTGTTCACACAAATAGGTCGAGCCGAACAAAGAGTAAAGCGCAAATGTGGAGTAATAAGCTGCACCTCAACAAAGGTCAATGTATATAGAGTGCGTCATCTATTGGGAAAACCCCAGAATTGCGGGGAAAAAACGTTAACAAGGTTTATTAATATAATTTTATCAAGTTCTGTCTGCGGGCTGGATTAAAAAGCTTAACGGGCTGCATATGGCCCGCGGGCTGTAGTTTGCCCATACCTAACCTAGAACCTGGACACATTATGTCAGTCCCCAGACAGTGCTCAACTGGAAGGCAAAATTCAATCATTTGTGAATTAAGGAAATGTAATTATCACTCAGTATGGATCACCCACAGGAAACCTGTTATTAACAGCTTGGGAATACTTAGGACCAGCAGCATTTACCTGCATCCATGTGAGTTGTGAATGATGTAGTTAAAACACACACACACACACACACACCACAAACACACCACACACACACACACACATACACACACATACACACACACACACACACACACATACACACACACACACACACACACACACACACACACACACACACACATACACACACACACACACACACACACACACACACCACTCACACACACACAGACATACAGACACACAGACACACACACACACACACACACACAGACACACACACACACACACACACACACACACACACACAGACACACACACACACACACACACACACACACACACACACACACACACCTTACAGTTAGTAACAATAATCTTACAGTAGATGGCTGAGATTCCGACTGCCCCTAATCTCCATAAGAAGTAGCAGCCTCGGCCAGCTAGCCGGTGGACTACTCGAGTTGGAATGGCTTTGGTAAAAGCAAGAAAACTATCATACTAAGGAGGACAATGTCTATGGACCCACCTTCATTGCTGTAGGCTGGAGCATTAGATGACCTTGCAACCCGATGGAGTTGTCACAGCCTTGAGAATCCTGTCAGCACTGGAATATTAGGTTGACACCAAGGTGACCCTGAACTGCAACAGCCTGAAGTTCTGCAGTGTCCTGAGGTGGGTGACTTTCTCCTCTGCACAGTGGAAGCTTCTTCCATTACACTCAACAACCTGCCAATGTGGTACAATGATCCCTGCCCTGCTGGAAAGATCGGACTCCAAGATTCTCACACTGACTTATTGGAGTTGGACTTCCTGTTCGTCTGTGACTGTTATATTTGGTTTTTGGGCAAGCTGGATAGCTCTGTTGGACTTCTGCACCAGCATTTGTCTGAAAACCACTTCATTATCACCTGTTCCTTAAGCGAAGGACAACTGTGCAATCCCAGCCTTCAGAGATTTGGTTATTTGGTTGATCACACAGAAGCCCTGTAATGCTTGGTGCCTCACCAGGAGCAGGCCTGGAGACCCTCTCTGTATTCCACAAAGAGTCAGGATATGAGACTCTCAGACATCATCCTAGTGTCTATTCCATCATTGTTTCTGCTGTATACAACCGCTATTATCAGAAGTGCTTGCGAAGTTGTACTTGGCTTTCAGCCATTGCTCTATTCAGTGAATAAATGCTGTTTAAGAGCTGGAATGGCTGATTTCAGCAAGTTCATAATTTTTTATGATATTACATACTGTTAATGTGCATTAATGTAAAATTGTTGGAGGAATTCAGCAGGTTAGGCAGCATCTATAGAAATCATGAATCATCTTCTTCAGAACTGATGAAGGGTCTCAGCCCGAAATGTTGACTGCTGATTCATTTGCATAGATGCTGCCTGAGTGTTTCCAGAATTTTGTGTGTGTTACTTTTGATTTCTAGCATTTGCTGAATCTCTTGTGCTTATAATGTAAAACTGAGCAGGATTCACAAATGTGACACATACATACATTTGCAATGAAGTACAGGCATGAAGAGCTGAAAATCAAGTGTAGATCCCATATTCATTTTTGTGCCTGCTTCTAGCAATCCTACCGTTTCTGGCTGATGGGCATTATCACGGAAAGTGAAGTATTTGAAAGAAGCTCTGTAAATTAAGTCTTTTTTTGAGTATATGCAATTGCCAGAAGGTCCGAGATGTGATTAAGGTAATTGGATTATGTATTTTTTCAGGCTCAGAATCAGTAAAGGAAAATAAGGTTCTGTTCCAAGGATATCTTCCTTAGCCAATAGACACCAAACCTGCACTATTCTCACAAGTCCTGATAACTTATCTTTATTAGGAGTTTGTTACTTTGGAGATATGCCTGACAACTGTATATATTAAGAATTCAAGCATGAAGGTCAATGGACTCAGTAGTATTTTCCATTTAAATTACTAAAACAGTGTGGCAGATGAGAAAAATTGCCAATGTGCAATCAGACTTCAGTCACAATGTTCTTAATGAAATGAAATTTCTCCTAATTACATCGTTAGCGGATTTTTTTCTGGTTTCAAGCATTTCTTTTTAAATACATGAAATGGTGCTAGCGCTGTAGTGTATAAGTACGGGAACAGTACAAGGTTACTCTGCCTCTGAAGCCTTGACGTTCTTTCTGAAGCATGGAGCCAAGAACAGAACAGATTCATTTAACCTATGGCTAACCTGTGACTTATAAAGGTGTAGCAATTCCTATCATTTTGTATCTGATTATTAAAGAACCCTGCATACTTTCTTACTGCCTTCCAATTCACTTTGCTAACTTCAAACATGTTCATGGATCCCCTGAGATCTAATTGTTCTGAAACTATTTTTAAAATAATATTATTTGATTCATGTGGCTTTGCTTCATCCATCTTCCCACTTCCTCTGCTTTGAGTGCTTTCTACCATGAAGATATCCATTTTGCCATTCTGTTAATGTCTTTTTCTAATTAATTTTTACCCTCTTACCATTCTGAAGCTTCAAAATCATGTAGCATTAGAAATTCTTTTTAATTACATGCTCTTCCCTTCCTTGACAATTTGGTAATAGAGCTGTACCCACATGAACTTTCAGGAGATACTTGAACAAAGGTTAATACTATGTTGTTTAAGCTGAATGCTCATAAGTATTTTTGGCACAAGATCACAGGTTCCACAAAGAAACAATGCTGTTTTTTCAAGAAGTCCTGACTTTTTAGTGATACTGGCACAAAGCCAATGAAACTTCACCGGCTGCATTAGTACTTGACTAATAAATGACTTTTATACTGGTGCTCACCCTCTATATGTCCTTAGTGTTCAGTTGCCTCTGCTCATGATGAGTGATTCGTTAGGGAAATACCTAGAAGTGTTATGAAGACTCTCTACTAAATAGAACTGCTTAAGGTCAGAGTGTAAGGTCAGTATTAGGATAATTGATGCCATTTAAAAGCAAAGATTAAATATTTCCAATGAGGCAGTAGGTGAAGATTGACAAGAGACCCAGTGTAACCCAGGTAAGCTGACTGCATAAACACAAGAGATTCTGTAGCTGCTGGAAATCCAGAGTACCACACACAATATGCTGGAGGAACTCGAGGTCAGGCAGCTGATGCACCATCAATAACTCACTCTGAGACGTAAGGAGAGATATCGGCTTTTATTGACTGGAAGAAGGAACCAGGAGTGAGTGACCATCATACTACGTCCTGGAGGCTGAGAGAGGGCATAGGCCTCAGATCGCCTTTATACAGGGGTCTGTGGGAGGAGCCACAGGAGCAGTCAGCAGGGGGCGTGTCCAGATAGGCACACGTAGTTCACCACAGCAGCATCTACTGAAATGTTTTGGGAATCAGAACTCATTTCCATAGATGCTGCCTGAACTATTGAGTTCCTCCACCATTTTGTGTGTCTTAAAATGACTGCATATCAGTTTGCTAAGGCTGATACCACTGTCAATCTATAAAACGACTCAATCACTTCATTATAAAAATGGTTAAAGCACAGTGCAGAAAATTATCAGGTTCTTTGTGTGTTGAAAAGAATTTGAGGTAGCAAGCTGAATTATTTGTGAGCTCACATCAGCTACTTTGCAACGTATACTCAGCAGGCTGACACAGGTTGATTATGACTTTTGGGATTTTTAATAATGTTTTGTAAATTTACTACATTGATTTATAATGAATGAAGACACAAATGACAAGCAACTGGAATCTTTGCTTCTAATGTATGTAGCATTAAAGGCAAAATAGGACAAATATATGCGATGCTTAATAACGTTAAGAATGTAACATATAAAGATTAAATTATTCTCCATATGACAGTAGACCTGCCGAGATGTTTATTAAATCCCATTCAGACAATTGCCATTTGACTCTAGAGTCTAATGACTTCGATCTATCAGTACTTTGAGTGCATTCAGTCAGGTGATTGGCTTCACATCTCATTACTGGTGACAGTTACCAGATTGTAACCCTTTACAGGGGTGTGTTTGCTTAGTGACGCGCAGTTGTAACGAGCGACATAATTGTTGTGCAGAATTTGCAATATTTAATGACACAGCACAGTTTTGTCTGCTGTTCCCAGGATACTCAACAAAAAATGAGTTGTGGCACAGTGTAACATTTAACTTTCTGCAGAAGAAAGTCGTTGGTTTGAATTCCAGACTGGAAATTGAAGCATAATATCCAGACCTATGTCCCTGTGCAATGCCAAGGCACCATTGCAGTGCTGAAAAATTCCCTATCTCACTGAAAAATCAAACTGAGAAAGAATCTCCTCAGACGGATCTGAAAAATACTGAGTCACTATTTAAAGTGTTATCCATTGGTAATGCCCTGGCTCATATTTTTACTGTTATGCTGTTCTGTATTTCATTTTGTGCTGCTCTACGCAAGCTGCTTGTTTACGGCTTATGTCTGGGTTACTGTGGAAGGTAAGAGATAGGAGAATTGTGTGCCATCCATTTAGGATGGTCGGATTAAGGGGAGGTTTCTCTGGTGAGGGACATTAAGGCTGGGCTTGGGGCATTTTTTGAGAGTGAGAGAGAGAGAGAGTGGAGAGAGAAATCTTTTAACTGTGTGC
The DNA here is from genome assembly GCF_030144855.1 of Hypanus sabinus. Taxonomy (NCBI): domain Eukaryota; kingdom Metazoa; phylum Chordata; class Chondrichthyes; order Myliobatiformes; family Dasyatidae; genus Hypanus; species Hypanus sabinus. Next base: position 50,944,124 of record NC_082715.1, read on the forward strand.
GGTACACTGTATGTTATTTTGTGGCACTCATTTGAAACGGGGTAATGAATTACACAGCACCCACACAAACAGGGGGTTTGGGGTGGGTTTGTGCCTCAATCTCACAGGTTTGGGGAGGTTGGAGATTGTCTTCCTTAGACATACGCAGCTGAAGAACCAGAGTGTTTCTTTGTGGGGGTATCGTCTAGGATCGATTTCATTGGATGCTGTGTGATTGCCCTAGGCATTGATCCAGTGGGTTATGTGTTGAAGTCTGTGCTAAACTATTGCCTGCCTGGTAAAGTGATTATGGATGCTGCAGGGGTTGCAAATCCATGGGATTACTGGTAACAAATGCGTGTGTGTTGACTGGGTTAGACATTTGTATCCCTGATGAATTGTTAGTTTGAACTTTAAGTACTGTTAAAGCCGAAGGAACAATTATGATTGTGGAGCGGAGGATTGATAAAATGGCAGTCAAAAACTTTGTTTTAGTCCAGACTAGCACTGATATAACAATAGTGGAGCTGCCTGGTACTATTGGGTCACAGGGAGAGGAGGGGCCATAGGTTGGGAGGAGGAGGGTGTAGGGGGGTGAGCCAAATCGCAGTCCGAGTCTCCCGTAGCTGGGAGCGGAGACTTCAAAGACAGGTTGCTCTGCGGAGCGAAGGGAAGAACTGGTCTGGTTTGGAATGTCTAATGAGTTCTGCAGCGAAGAGTGGGACTTCTGAGTTGGAGCTGGTATCAGCCCTTACCTCCCTGGCGAATAAATGGCCCAGTGCCCAGGCTTAGGATCCTAGCTTTCGAAAGCTGAGGATGTTCTCTGGTGTGAAGCTCAATGCAGAGGGGGAAGGGGAGTATGAGACTTGCATGGAGAAGACCTGAGTTGTCAGATGGGCGGCAGTGCTCTGATGACGTGAAACAACAGCAATTGGTTGAAAGTCTGAGCGGGTGGGCTGCTGATGTAGTGAAAGCCGTAAAGGCACAGAACCCCCTTGCCACTTCTGCGGCCTACACGCAAGCACTATAAAAAAGGTGTTTGGTGCGACGGGAAGCCCAACGGAGCTGGAGCTGGTGCCCGACCATGTGGCAGGAGAAGGGTGAGAAACTTTCTGCTGACATTTTTCAACTAGGGAGGCAGCTAAATTGCTTGTGGTGAGGAGGGACCATTCAGATGGCTGAGGTGGATTAGTTAAGAATGGACCAAATAGCGAAAGGCACCCAGTCCCAGGACCATATCACTTGGGGACTCTGACTGTCTTGTAAGATGCACCCTCCTCCCTCGTTTGTTGAGCTGATCAGAGAAGTGTGGGAGGAGGAGAACGCATCGGAGGCGTGGGAGGGCTCTGTCGACGGGTACAGTCCTTGGTAGTAGGCCCCTGTGTTGAAGTGACTACGGATAGTCCACCACCGGGAAGCAGTAAGGAGATCGTAGCAGAGTTGAGAGCTGAGATGTCCCGGTTGTTATCAGTGGGTGGGTGTGACCACCTTCCGTACGATGGAGCTGATAGGGAGTCAGCCGGACTACAGTGACGGATGCTAGCAACTGGGTTCCCGTGAGAAGGGGAGCGGCTAGTATTGTCTGTTATAACTGTGGTGAAGAGGGACACTTCAGGCGGGAGTGGGAACGACGGGAAACCTCTCGGAGAGTGAGCCCCCGGGTACCTAAGCAGAGAGAGAGACGTTGGGAAACGTAGAAGAGACCCAGTGAGGGAACGGCCTGGCGTCTTGGGGAGAACCTGTTCCCAGCAATATATCAAAGAACACCCTAAAGCAGAAAACTCTATTCCTGAAGTCTTAGTGGGGCCAAGCTCTAGTGTACTGCTACAGGAGGAGGGTATTTATGCTAGAGCCAGACTTGTCACAGGCTCGCAGGTCACTTTGCTGTACCGGTCATTTTACGACTGGTATCTGACGTATTTACCATTGATGCCACTCAGTGCACTGGAGATTTGGGTCTTAGTGCGGGTGATTACCTGTATGCTGGCTATTTGTCAGTGAAGCTGGAGTTTTCAGAGGCCGAGGCTGAGATCCTTGATACATCAGTGCTGGTTTGTCTGGACCCCGTTGAGAAAGGCAGAGTTTCAATTCTTGTGGGGACAAATACTCCTATTGTGAAGAGGCTCATGGGAGCCTAGAGGAGAGAGCTGGAGAGAACTTTCTGAAGACATTGTCCATTCACACGGTGTCTCGAGCTGCTTTGGAGGAAGTACATGGCCGCACTGGGCCGGATATATAACCATATAACAATTACAGCACAGAAACAGGCCATCTCGGTTCTTCTAGTCTGTGCCGAATGCTTACTCTCACCTAATAAGAGAGACATGGCCCAAGTGGAGAGGACAGGACATGCTGTGGTGTCTCAATTACTGAGAGAATGGCACAGATTAGAGTTGAGAAACCAGATCCTATACTGAGTCACTGTGGTAAACTATGTGTTTAACTGTCTGGACACGCCCCTCTGCCAAGTCTGCCATTGGGACCACCCTAACGGCTTGGCTGACATCCCCAGGGCCAGTGCTGCTCCGGAAACATGCGAGGAGCAATAAATACTCCCTGATGGTCGAGAGGTTTCACCTACTACATGCGAACCCCCAGTATGCTTACGTGGTCTTACCTGATGGGTGGGAGGACACGGTCTCCGTCCGCGACCTGGCGCCTGCAGGAGCAGCAGACCACTACCCCGAACACTCCACGGTGACTATGAACCCCGTACCCACCGATGTGTATGTGTATATATATATATACATATACCTACGAGACCCTGCGCACACTCCCCTCTCAGCACAACCACCGTCACCGGTGCAATCACCACCAGTGCTACGTAGATTGCAGCGACAGACTCGACCACCTGATAGACTTAACCTGTAAATATACTTGTAAGAAACTTCGCCTCATGGGGACTCTCTTTTAAAACAAAGGGAGGATGAATGTGGTAAACTATGTATACCTGTCTGGACACGCCCCTCTGCTGGCTGCTCCTGTGGCCCCTCCCACAGAGCCCTGTATAAAGGCGATTGGAGGCACTGCTCCTCCCTCAGTCTCCGAGATGATGTGGTCACTTTTGCAGCTAATAAAAGCCTATCGTTTGCCTCCCATCTCCGAGAGTTATTGATGGTGCATCAGTCACGTTGCCTCCAGACTGTCCTTGGCACTCCCAGCTGGTTCTGCCTGAGAAGTGCTGAAGTCACCTCATGATGATTCTGGCCATTTGGGGTTGAAAAGACCTGTGGATTGCTCAGAGACCAGTTCTACTGGTCCCGAATGAAGCTGGAGGTTGAAGAATACTGCAAATCGTGCATTCGATGTATACAGAGGAAGACGCTACCTACGATGGCCGCTCTGTTATTTCACTTGGGGAGTGCCTGGTGTGTGTGTATTTTTTGGCAATAGAGCTAGATGCCAGCAACATGATGAATGTCTTGGTCATTATGGATCACTATAGCAGATAGGCGCAAGCTTTCCCTACCAAGTATCAGAGGACATCCATGGTGGCCAAAGTGTTACAGAAGAATTATTTCATTTATTGTGGCCTCCCCAGGTGGATACATAGTGATCAGGGAGGGGTTTTTGAAAGTAGGCTCATACATGAGTTACTGAGCACGCTTGGAGTCGAGAAGTCAAGGACTATGACTGATCACTCGCACGGTGAGCTGCATCCACAAATATCTCGATTCTTGCCATCTCAGGCAGAGCAGTTGCCATAATGATGGTGTAATTAAGGAGCCCCATTAATACAGATTTTAAAAATGTTTTTAAAATTACTCAGTAAATGGACGATAGACTGAATGTAAACATTCCTTGATTTTAGGAAAATTAAGGATTTACCGTGAGATCCAAGTCGCCTGCACTAGACATAGAACATAATCTTTTTGCTTCACACATAATTGGCTTCAGCTGCTGTTACATAAAGGTTTCCATACACTTGTGAGGCCTGCTTCAGCTTTAGTTGTAGGGGATCCACTTGAGTGTATCACTTTCCACAACACCCACCACTGGCAAACTGTTTCAGGTAGCTCTTTATACTTCTTCATTATGGCTTTTCTTGGGCCTCCTTCCCCACCATGTGCCCCTTGATTGATTCCCCACCCCTGCCACTCCCACTACAACCATTTAAAAGCTCAGTCCTTACCCTGACTCCCATCAATCACCAGCACCACACAGGTATCTGCTTCTGATCATTTTAAGTTTTATATTTCGCAAGATGGGGAAGTCATTGGTAACACTCTCACTGTTGTTTATTCATAATTGTCTCCCTAAAGAACATGAGTGAATCAGCTAGGTATTTACAACAAACCAGTAATTTACTTGTTACCACTAGCTTTATTTTTAATTTCAAAAGGTGACACCACCAATTCCTGAACATTCAAACACATGGCAGAGTCCTGACTTCCACTGACTGGGCCAGCCCTCCTCTTCACTACATACTGACCTTACTTCCAGAATTAGATTCAGGTTTAATATCAATGGCAGATATCATCAAATTTGTTGCTTTGACACAGCATTACATTATAATAATAAAAACTATAAATTAAAATAAGAAATATATTTAAAAATAAACTAAATAAGCAGTGAAAAAAGAGAGAAGAAAATAGTGAGGTAGTGTTCATGGGTTCAATGTCTATTCAGAAATCGGAAGGCAGAGGGGAAGGAGCTGCTGAAACGCTTCAGGCTTCGGTACTTCGTCCTTGATGGTAGCAATGAGAGAGGACATGTCCTGGGTGTCCTTAATGATCGATGCTACCTTCTTTTGAAAGTGTCCTGGACGCTGGGGAGGCTGATGGAGCTGGCTTTCTGCAGGTTTTCGTGAGCCTGTGCAGTGGCCCGTCCACACCAGACAGTGATGCAACCAGTTAGAATGCTCTCCACAGTACATCTGTAGAAATTTGCAACAGTCTTTGGTGACGTACTGCTCAAACACTTAATGGCACAGAGGTGCTATCATACCTTCTTTGTAATTGCATTAATATGTTGGATAAGAGATAGATCTTCATAGATCTTGATACTGTGGTGAACTATGTGCCTGTCTGGACATGCCCCTGCTGACTGCTCCTGTGGCTCCTCCCACAGGCCCCTGTATAAAGGCGATCTGAGGCCTGACGCTCGGCCTCAGTCTCCAGGACATAGTATGATGGACACTCACTCCTGGTTCCTTCTTCCAGTCAATAAAAGCCGATATCTCGCCTTACGTCTCAGTGTGAGTTATTGATGGTGCATCAGATACCCAAGAGCTTGAAGCTGTTCACTCTTTCCACTGCTGATCCCTCGATGACGACGGGTGTGTTTTCTCTTGACTTTCTTTTCTGAAGTCCACAAACAATTCTGTTGTAATGTGAGTATTATTAAAAGTAAGTTAATAATAATTGGGAAGCTGTTGGTAGCAAGAGGCAGGATCCAAGGTTGGCGGGGTCTTTACTTGCGCTCATTTTACTCCCAGTATGCACTTGTATATAGTTCCACCACCCAGGCCGCACGAGGTGCCTGGAAGCCTCTGTATTGTAAATATCATTTGCCGTCCCAGAGAAAGAAGCTCTTTTGGCCATCAAGTTGTTGAGTGGTCTTTTTGTAAAGTAGAAGTTACCACAAATTCATTGATCTAACTGACACTGAGTGCAAGGTTGTTGTTGTTGCACTAGACACTCCTGTCCACTTGCTGCCTAGAGTCATGAAGTACACAAAGGAAAGGTTTTCTCCACACAAAGGTCTCATCTAAGCACATTGCATTTATGGCCGTGTGCATCATGGTATTTTGCAGAGACAGGTCCTCCAAAGAAACTTCTGGTCCCCCTCTGCACACTGCCAGATTTCCTTTCCTTTTCAGGCTCAGAAATTTTCTAGGCCGGATGGTTGGATCACTGTCTTGTTGCCTTGGTCAAACTGTCTGATGCATTTCCCACATTACGACAATGACGTCTTTTCGAGATAATTTTTGATTGCTATAAGTTTCTTTGATGTAGTGAAAGCTGATCTTTTAAGACAATTTCACTAAACTATGTGGACAAAGTCCCAGATTTCAGCTGTGCTTACATGTTGCACAAGGGAAGAAAAGTGTAAGTGACTTGTCATGATAACCTACTGATGCACCATCAATAACTCTCGGAGACTGGAAGTGAACAATAGGCTTTTATTAGCAGCAAAAAGGGAGCACAACATCTCAGAGACTGAGGGAGGAGCAGTGCCCCAATTGCCTTTATACAGGGGTCTGTGTGAGGAGCCACAGGAGCAGTCAGCAGAGGGGCGTGTCCAGACAGGTATACATAGTTTACCACACCTACAAACAGCAAAGTTTATTTTCTGCCATCTTGATACTGCAACATGTTGGCTGGCACATCTTGTACTTTGTGAGGGTAATACAGTAATTCTGAATGAGACCACTTATATCCATATGTTCATGGAATTCAATATGGCGAATAAGATTGATTCTCTGTCAATGTCTTGTCAGGAAATGGTCTTGGAACAAACAGAGATCAGGTTTTGGAACAAAGGGGAATATCTCAAACAAGAGAAAATCTGCAGATGCTGGAAATCCAAGCAACACACAAAGAACGCTGGAGGAACTCAGCAGGCCATGCAGCATCTATGGAAAAGAGTAGTCAACATTCTGGGCTGAGACCCTTCATCAGGATTAGAAAAAAAAGATGAAGAGTCAGAGTAAGAAATTGGTGGGAGGGGAGGGAGAACCACAAGGTGACAGGTGAAACCTGGGGTGTGGGGTGAAGTAAAGAGCTGGGAAGTTGACTGGTGAAAGAGAATTGTGAGAATATCTCAGCTTGGGTGGGCACAAAATTAATTTTATGTTTTTTTTAGCATCATACAGTCATAGAAACATACAGCACAGAAACAGGCCCTTTGGCCCATCTAGTCCATGCTGAAACATGTAAACTGCCTACACCATTGACCTGAACTGGGCCACTTGCCCTCCAAATCCCACCACCCATGTACCTATCCAAAGTTCACTGAAATATTGAAATAAAGCTCATGTGCCCAATTGCACAGGCAGTTTGTTGCACACTCTCATAACCCACTAAGTGAAGAAGTTTCACCTCATGTTCCCCTTAAACTTTTCACCTGTAACCTTTAACCTATGACCTCTGGTTGTAGTCCAGTCCAGCCTCAGTGGAAAACGCCTGCTACATTTACCCTGTCTATACACCACATGATTTTGTATACAAGTTCTAACTTTTTCATTCTTTCCTTATAAAATCAGATCCTCCAGACCCAGCAACATTCTTCTAATTTTCTTTGTACTCCTTCAACCTTACATAATTCTTTCCTGTAGGTGGGTGGGCAAAACTATACACAAAACTCCAAATTAAGCCTCACCAACACCGTATATCACTTCAAGTCGTCAAGTCACTTTTTACTGTCATTTCGAACATAACTGCTGGTACAGTACACAGGACCATGGTGCTACAAGGACTACAGGCCTACCCAGAACTGCATAAAGTACACAGAACAGTGTTAATAATAAACAGTTATAAATAATAAACAAGACAACAGGCACAGCAGAGGTCAGTAGGTTGGTATTCCGATAGCTTGGGGGAAAATCTGTTACATAAATAATCAGCTGAATGGCGGCATCCAGGATTCCGTCCGTTTCTGTACTCCCGCTGAGTATTTCGTTGCCACAGATGTAGTCAATTTAATGTCCATTGGAGAGCAGAATGGACGGGAGATCCAGCTGCCTCAGGCTTGCTTTTTTCCTGGAATGGACTCCTGCCCGCTCGCCTTGCTTCTGTTTCCTCGCACACCACTTACGACATCCCCAACTCTGGTCACCAGCATCAGGCGACTCCGAGGCATGCAGGCCCGATTCCCTCAGTCTAACCAGCAGATTTTCATGAAGATTTGTTTTCGGGCGATCTCTGTACTGTAGCAGTATCTGGCGATGGTAGATAGTCACTCTGTTATCCATTGCCCTAAACCCTAATTGTGCCTTAAAATTAAATTAAAAAACTAAATTAAAGTAGCACCAGATCCGAAAGGCTGCTGCTGCCGTGTGCCGTGCCGTCTAACCCAATATCCATCTCCTGTACTCAATATTTTGTTTTATGAAGGCCAATATATCAAAAGCTTTCTTTAAAACCCTCTACCTGTGATGCCACTTTCAATAAATGATGTACCTGTATTCTCAGATCCCTTTGTTCTACCACACTACTCCGTGCCCAATCATTCACAGTTTAAGACCTAACGTGGTTGGTCCTACTGAAGAGAAACACCTCACACTTCTCTGCATAAAATTCCATCTGACATCTTTTAGCCCACTACACCCCAACCCTGAGTGTTATCGCTAAATTTGCTGATTCAGTTAACCACATTATCATTGATATAGATGATAAGCAACAACAGACCAAGGGCCAATCCCTGTGGCATTCCACTAGCCACAGGCCTCTAGTCAGAGAGGCAATCATCCGGTAGCACTCTCTGGCCTCTCCCACAAAGCCAATGGCAAATCCAATTTACTATCTCATCTTGAATGCTGAGCGATTGAACCTTCTTGATCAACCTCCCATGTGGGACTTCATCAAATGCTTTGCTAAAGTCATATAGTTAACATCCACTGCTCTCCCCTGGTAATTTCCACAAAACACTCTTTAAGATTGGTTAGATGTGACCTACCACACAGAAAGTTAAACAGACTATCCTTAAACAGTCCATGTCCATCCAAAATCCGGTCCCACAGAATGCCTTCCAATAACTTTCCCACTACTGCGTCAGGCTCAGTGGCCGATGTTTTTCTGGTTTATTTTTAGAGCCTTTGTTAAACAGCAGAGCAACATTAGCGATCCTTGAATTCTTTGGTACCTCACTTTTTTTTCATTTATTCATTTATGGGATTTGGGTGTCAGCTAAGCCAGCATTTGTTGCCCATCCCTAGTTGCCCTTGAGAAGGTGGTGATGAGCTGGCTTCTTGAACTGCTGCAGTCCCTGAGGTGAAGGTACCTGATGCTAAGGATGATTTAAATATCTATGTTAGGGCCCTTGCAATTTGTGCACTTGCCTCCCTTCCACAGGGTCCAAGGAAATACCTTGTCAGGTCCTGGAAATTTACCCTCCAGAGAGCAAATATCTCCCCTTCTGTAATTAGTATAGTCTGCGATTTCTAAAACCGAAATGATTTTTTACTTTCATTTATCTGCACTTCAAGTTTGGCTAGAATGCAGTTTCAAAATCTGTCCTAGTATGTTTTCAAAGAGGAAATTTCAAAAACTTCTTTCGAAGTTTCAGCTGCGGAACCTGATGAGTATTACAAAATCAATGGAGAGAAGCCATGAGCTGCGGCAGTGCTGGGGTTTGAGGGGAGGTGAGGACAAACATTACTGCCTAGTATTGAGTAAGGGTAGAAGTCTCAACAAATCCCTTTGCATCTGCCGGAAATGAACACTTCTCAACACCCCCAGCCCATTCCTTCAATAAAGAAAGCCTAAAATTGTGGTAAGTGAAAAATTATTGGATGCTGGTTTCAAAAAACAATCACCTGGTGGACAAAATAGAGAGTGAAGTTCTTAATCCCAGTGCAATGTTTTTGGCTGCCTAGAGTGCATGTGCTGAATTCTAATGAGCATCAGCACCTCTGTCAGCAGCTAACCTTCAGTTTCGACTCCCTGGGGAATGCCACTTGTGGGTATGGTTCCTTGCTGGGATTGTGTACTTTTATAATTGCCATTAAAATGCCTTCCTCCCTGCAGTGCTTACTGGTAGAAACAGGACAAGTGAAAGCTCATCTTTTCTCTAGATTAAATTTTTAAAAAAACACAGGGGTTTGCTCGGATTATCATTATAAATTAGGGCAGCCTTTTTTTGCTCCAATTGCCTCCCTCAAGTGAAGCTGTGCTACGATCCATGTTATGAACATTAAAAATTTGAGGATATTTTATTTGTAAATTAACTACTCCTTTCCCATGATAATGAATGTGCCAATTATGCAAAGAGTAATTGATGAAGAGAAAACTACAAAACTGCAGTTGAATAGCAATTCAGGAGCAAGTATAAACTAAAACAAGAAATAAATGAGTTTACTTTTAAGAATAAAAAGGCTTATATCCTATTGAATACAATCCTGCTGTGAGTTAATCATCATCAGTTATTCCATTCCCTTCTTCTGCACTTCAATTTTTCTTGATTATGTACATAACTTAAATAGATAAACTTTGTAAGCTAATGAGTCAATTAATTGGCAATGGACAATCAATTCCATCTTCATGTGTGCTGTAATTCTGATCAATAGGCATTCTGCAGCAACTATATTTTAACTTTCCTTTTGGTTAAGAGATTTATATTTTCCCACACTATAGCTGATATCTTCCTCACTTATAGCTTTGTGGCTTTGCCTAAGTTTGTTAAATTTATGGAATATTTTTGTTTTCTTCAGCATTGCTGTCAGAAATAGAACCAGGCAACACATGAAATTGCAACCTGTTGGCTTTGCAAGAGCCTGTTTTCAAGCTGTCTTGGTGTTAATTAAGGCAGGTAAATATGCCAATTAACTTTAAAATGGATGTACTATAATTGTTTCTTTTTCCATTCTCTTAATTAATTAGATGTCACAGCATGCCACTAACTGTCCTCTTCCAGAATTGTAACTTGAAAGACTACGTAATATATTTGAATCACATTACATTTCAATATGAAGCAACTTGAAGTTTTTGATTTGTGTAAAATTTTGCAGTATCTGCAGCTTTTTTTAGTTACATCTGTAATTGCATGTTTAAGAAAGTTCAAAGATGATTTACAAATTAGAAATTCAACTCACTTATCTGTAAGACCATCATCTTTAGTTTGTAATTCTGTATTTGTATTTGTCCAAGCCCTTTAAAAAACCACCATCTGCAATGTCTGTCTATTCACATCACCTGCTTACCAACTTTGCAACTCCAGTATGTCCTGAAATAGATGAATGTCTTGAGATTTTTTTGGGGTTCTCTTGAGATTCTGCCCTGATAACTTTGAAACTTACTTGCACTGACAGTTTCAGTTAATGGTGACAGTTTGACATGGAAAGGAAACACAGATAAGTAACTCAGGATGACAGCGCCTGTTATTCAGACTGTTTCTTGCTGTGCCTTTGTGCACTCAGAGGTTAATGAAGGAGACTGTTAGGACTCAATGCCATATAAAACATCTCGTCACACATTCCTTATCGCAAGAACAAGGGTTTCCACCATGATCAGCAAGGCATTTTGCAGTATTTGCTGCTTTGAAAGAGTGTTTCTGCCAGTGAACTCAGGCTGCTTTGGAATGCAATACTGTATGAGTGTTTGTCCTTTCTAGAACTTACTCTGATGTCCACATCAATAAAACCATTGAATGCTAATGGTAAAAAATAAAAACACAAAATGCTGGCAGAACTCAGCAGGCCAGACAGCATCTATGGGTGGAGGTAGTGACGACGTTTCGGGTCGAAACCCTTCATCAGGAGTGAAGTAACATGGGATGGTCGAGGGGGTATAAGAAGTGGGGGGAGGGATAAAGTAGAGAGCTGGGAAGCGATAGGCTAGAGGGAAATGGGCGAGGGGGAAGGTGGAGAATTATGGGAAATAAAAGAGAAAGAAAGGTAGGGCTGGGGGGGGGGGGGGGTGGGGGAAGAGCGAGAAAGAGAACCAGACTAAAATAATAGATAGGGATGGGGGTAAGGGTGGGGGGGGGCAGGGGTATCAACGGAGGTACCGTTGTGTTTTTATTTATTTCCAGCATCTGCAGATTCACTCGTGTTGCCTTTGAATGCTAATGGTGTTGATTCTACTAATGCTTATGGATTGAAGAGATGGCCAGTGACTGTTCCAACCACTTTTGTTATAAACAAAAGAAAGATTGATGAAAATGTCACCACTTCTAAGTAGAAGTTTCATCACATCGTTTTTCAATTTATTAGTGTGGTGGTTGGACAGCTTTACATGCTCCATGAGGAAGTAGAAGAAATTAAACATGGCAGAGAAATCAGAAATAACTCATTGAATTAGTCGCACTGGCCATGATGACACTAATCACAAGTCATGAGTCAAGTGGGAGCTAGGGAGCTGTATTACCTTTGGCAATTACATCCACAGCTAATCTATACTTTACCATGACCACACTCAGCTAAGAGTACAGCCAACATTTTACTTCTGCCTTTTCTCAATTGTATGCTGCGAGATTGGCTTTCACCTTTTTGTTGCTGGCAACGGAGATGTGACTCAAAAGCACAGCACTCGGTGCATTTCCAAAAGAGTAAGTGATTGTCTGCTCCTCCTCTTCTGCCACTTGTGATCTGACCCAGCTTTGCTGATCAATGCTCCTTGCTCAAGCTCACGAACTACATGTTTGGAATGCAACTAAGTTATCCCTTGCAGAGTTTAGTGAGGGGGTCCCCTGAGATGCTGTGTTGTCCTGGTCTGTCTAGTTCTGGTCAGTCAAACAGCTGTAGAAATGTGGAAAAGCATCAGCACTCAAACTTGAGAGAATAGACCTTTCTCTTAAAAGTCTGCCTTTCGAGTCGACCCACTTGACTGTTTGGAATTCTTAAGTAAGAATGTATTGACATCCACCCGGCAGATCACTGGTCTCGGGGGAACCACCATCCACTGTTGGTCTCCTCGCAGACTCCAGTGTGGAAGTGCAAACCTCCGTAGATTTCCCAGAGTTAGTCTGGGAAATCTGTCTATTGAACCGGCAGCAGTCCAATAGACTCACTGATTTCCACTAGAAGATGTAGTTACAGATGGAGAGACAAACTTAAATCTTTTCTTTTGATTTAAATGCATTAAGTTATTTTCTTGAGTTTTAAGTTGTTTAATCTTGTAATATTTTATCTGTTTTGTAATATTGAGCAACTTTATATGTAAATAAACATGAGACATCTTTGGTGGCTTGCCAGCTGGAGGTGCAGCTTTGTAGATGGGTTTTGAGTGGACAGGCTTTGTGCTGTCCTGAGTCTCAGTGATCAGCTGCGAGCTGGACTCCCTTTCGAAAATCACATCGGAGAGCCTGTGCTAGATAAGAACATGTGTTATGGTCCATTAGCACATCTGTGGATCAGCACATATTTCTGGAACAACTAGAAGATTTTTTTGTGGGATATTTTTTCAAAATTATCTTCAAAGTTCAAAGTAGAATTTATTACCAGTGTACATACATGCCACCACATCCAACCCTGAGATTCTTTTCCTGAGGTCATGCTCAGCAAGTCTATAGGAGATTAACTGTAAAGGCTGATTTATACTTGTGCGTACGGGTTATGCCGCAGCCTACACTGTAGCCCTGATTTTCATTCCTGCGTCGCTCTACGCCATAGTGAGCGTGCGTTGGTGTGCACCAAAACGCTAGTTGGGGGTGGGGTTTCTATGCCACTGTGTTGAGTTTCTTCGTGAGAGACATGGATGAGAAAATGCATTTCAAACATTTTCACATGACAGCAGGTAGATTTGACAATTTGGTTCATCTATTTTGCATCGGCGTACAGACATGGCGGAGAAGAAGCAACCGAAAATGCGTAGGAGGAAATGCGATGCTACCAAGTGGACCAATCACAGTTGTTGCGGTCCGCGTCTCTGCGATGTGTGAGTTAAGTTTTTGGGGAGGTGCATGTCACCCTACTGTGTAAGGTACGGCATAGGGTACGCGGTATCTATGGCGTAGATGCAACGCACAAGTACAAATCAGCCTTAAACAGGATCTGTAAACTGGAAATTGAGAAAATGCAGATAATAAATAAATAGCAATAGCTTTACTATATCTGGAACATACTTTTCACAACACAGCATGAGATTCTGTAGATTGTGGAAATCTGGAGGACCTCAGCAGGTCAGGCAATATGTATGGAGGGAAATAAACAGTCAATATTTCAGGCTGGGCTGAGACAGGGTCTTGGCCTGAAATGTTGACTATATTTCCCTTCACAGATGCTGCTTGACCTGCTGAGTTCTTCCAGCATTTTGTGTATACAGGTATAGCATGGAAATAGATTAAATTTCAAAGTACTTGTATGTCACCATATACGATCCCGAAATTCTTGCAGGTATATTTAATAAATCCATAATAGAATAATGAGCTTAATAGAATCAACGAAGGACCACTCCAAATTGGGCATTCAACCAGTGTGCAAAGGACAACAAAGCGTGCAAATACAGAATGAAAGCAACAATAATCATAAATATAAAAAATGGAACATGAATGAAGTGTCCTTGAACGTGAGTCCATAAGTTGTTGGAATATTTTAATGATGGGGCAAGTGAGCTTGAATGAAGTTAATCTTTTGGTGCAAGAGCCTGATGGTTGAGAGGTAATTACTGTTCCTGAACTTGGTGGTGTGAATCCTATGGCTTCTGATGGCAGCAGTGAGAAGAGAGCATATCCTGAGTGGTGGGAGTCCCTGATGATGGATGCTGCTTTCTTGCGACAAAGCTTCGTATACATGTGCTCAATGGTTGGGAGGGCTTTATCCATGATGGAGTAGGCCATTTCCACTACTTCTTGTACAATTTTCCTTTCAATGGCTTTAGTGTTTCCATATCAGGCTTCAGTACAGCCAGTCAATGTACTCTCCACCACAACTCTATAGAAGTTAGTCAAAGTTTTAGATTACATGCTGAATCTTTGTAAATTCCTAAGGAAGTAAAGGCACTGCCATGGTTTCTTGATAATTGCACTTATGTGCTGGGCCCAAGACAGGTCCTCCAAAGTAATAACACCGAGGAATTTAAAGTGATGATTCTCTCCACCTCTGATCCTCTAATGAGGTCTGGCTCATGGACTTCTGGTTTCCTTCTCCTGAAGTCAATAATCAAATGCTTGGTCTTGCTCATATTGAGTATGAGATGGCATTGCTCAGATTTTCAATTTTCCTCCTATATGCTGATTCATCACCTCCTTTATTAACAGTAGTATTGTCAGCAAACTTGAACATGGCATTGGAGCTGTGCTTAGCCATACAGCCATAAATGTTAAGCATGTAGAACAGGGGCTAAGCACACAGTCTAATGGTATACCTGTGCTGATGGAGATTGTGGAGGAGATGCTGTTGCCAATCCATACTGACTGGGGTCTGCAAGTGAGTCATCATAGACTCAGTAAGACTATGATGACTAGTAGGCATCCATTTACACAAATACCATTTTATTTTTCCCATATTCCTGTCACCTCCCCTGAGGGTCAATTACTCTGCATGAGCCTTGTGAGCAATTACTATCCTGCACCTTGTAAACTATTCCCAGAAGCCATCATCCCCACCAGTATCCTCCTCCAATCCAGCTCAGCAAGATCCTCTCTCATGGCTCTGTAATCCTTTATTTCATTGTGATACTGATATGTGTGACTAAATGTTTCTGTCTCTCAAACTGTGGTATGAACTGAATCCTGTTATGATCACTTGCATCTTGAGTGTTCTTTTACACTAAAATGACTAATAAGAACTGGGTTATTACACAACACCCAATCAAAGATTGCCTTTCCCTGAGTAGGCTCAAGCACAAAAATGCTCTAAAAATGACGACCTTTTGTTTCCATCATCCAGAATTGATGGTATAATTGGAGTTCATCGATGTTTCTGTAATCCATTGTACCCACTGTACAGTGGATTGACCCACAACAGCTTCACCAGAGTCATGTTGGCCAGACTTACCCATTTCTGCCTCTCACAACGGGGACATAGGGTTGGACTTTGAGAGGCAACAAGGTAAGTGTTTAGCCAACAACCTTGTGCTGGGTAATAGGCCTCCAACCTTGCCTTCAGCCATGACACGAGCAAAGTGTTTCACCATTTGTATTTGGGTAAAGGACCAGGTGTTTCAAGAAATAAATCATCTCTTGATTTCCCTTCTCCCATTGAAGGAACATGAGAGAGCTAAGACTTAAAGAATTGAGAAATCCTTTCGAGTCATATTATTTAGAAACAGCCTTTTCCACCAACTAAATCCGCACTGATCGTTTAGCACAGTTTTACTTCAATCTCATTTTATTCTCTCGACATTCTCATTGGAGTTCCCTGAGTTGCATCACGTGCAGTTTAATTCACAGTAGTCAATTAACCTGTGCCTTTAGAATGTGAGATGGAACTCATATGCATCAAGAGGGACAACATACAGATTCCACACAGATAGAACCAGCAGTCAGGGTTGAACCCAAATTGATTGAGTTGTGAAGTAGCAGTTCTACTGACTGAGTCACTGTGGAATTCAATTTTCTGAATAATGATAGTCTGAGGAAATGGTTTCCTCCGTTAGCAAAATGATTTGCAATTTATTTAGACCAGCTGCATCAACTACAACGTTAGCTGATTCCCCTGCAGTTGGTTTTATTTTGACTTAAAAATTGTTAAAACTTCTTCTTATTTGGTTGAACGGCCTCTTGTGTGCTGTTTTCCAGACGTCCGCCTCCAGCCTGAGGTACAGGGAATGATTAATAACCATTTGGAAAAAATCTGCGGTGTTTACAGAGGGCTGCCTGGTGGCTGTAGTACTCTGATGATCACACCATTTCTGCTGCAGTTTTAACATTATTGACATGAGGACGCAATCAAGAAACAAGCCAGCAGTAATTTTTCATCATCATCCCAGTAAAATGTATTTATGCACTTAAGTACTAATTAGATATTAATTGCATCAGTGTGTTGACAAGCTATTTAGATGGCAAAATGATTATATATTTAAAGCAATTCTTTTCAAAGGCAGATTTGGTGTACGCTAAATGTAAGTCTGTGTAAGCATAAAGACAATAGGAGCAGAGTAGTGGGATGCCATATTTCTAGCAGTGCGGTCTGAGAAAATCAGGTTTTTTCATCAGAGGATTCAACGGCAATTACTTTTCTCTCGATGCTACACTAACCTTGCCACATCTATAACCACCCTGTATCTGCATTAACCGAACTCCAGCAGAGATACATGAAAAAAGACCATCTTTCATCCTTCCATGTATAAAAGAAATAAAAGGTTTTAAAAATTAATGACATCCATAGTAATTCATAGATCTTTCAATGAAATGTAATGAATAAGCTGGGTACATTGTTTACTTTTCTGTTCTCTGATCTAATACAGTACCTGCACGTATTGATCAAGAACAAAGTCATTCAGCGCATGCTGATTCCTGGGGAGATCCCCAATTTCCTTGCCTTATTTCCCTTATTCTTTGTCTCTCATCTCATCACATTCCCCCTTTAGATTCCTTTGCTGACTATCATTAAGGGGTAAATTACAGTTAATTAACCTACCAGCACACCTTTTAGAATGCGTGAGCTTTGTTTATCTGTGCCCTGTGAAGTATGAGAATAAAGATGAGGAGAAAATGTAAATTTCAGGAGACGGCTGGTCGCGATGCACTCTCTTCCGTGTGCCCAGCTTGCGGAACGTGAAACGCAGCCCAGCATTTAATGAAATAATGGCTGAATTTTTACATTGTTTCTCTAACTGTCCCCGCATCTTTTAATTTACTAGTGCTCCAAGCACACTGATGTCTGCTCTGAATATATTCAATCACAGGGGTAGAAGGATCCAAAGACTGACGGTCCGTTTGAAAGAGGAATGCTCGCTTGTGTCAGGAGTAGAAGAGCAACCTATTCTGAGACAGTCACTCTTGGTGCCAGATTTGTTGGCCAAGGACGACAGCTTCCAAGCATTTATTCAACCAAACCCTCCCTTTGCTGATATTAAGTTGATTTCTCTAATTATAGACTAATCAAAAGTACATCTGGGCTCAGAGCTTTTCAGAATCAGAATAATAATCAGATATAATATCACTGGCATGTATTGTGGAATTTGTTGTTTTGCAGCAGCAATACATTGCAATATATAGTTATAAAAACTATAAATTACAATAAGAAGTATACATAAAGAATATATTAATAAGTATTGCAATAAGAAGGGGGAAATACTGAGAAGTATTAATGGGCTCATTCTCCATTCAGAAACCTGATGGCAGATGTGAAAAAACTGCTCCTAAAACATTGAGTGTGTGTCTTCCAGCTCCTGTACCACCACCTTGATGGTAGCAATGAGATGAGAGCATGTAACACACATAAAATGTTGGAGGAACTCAGCTGGCCAGGCAGCAACTATGGAAAAGAGTACAGTCAACATTATGTACTCTTTGCCATAGATGCTGCCTGGCCTACTGAGTTGCTCCAGCATTTTGTGCGTATTGCTAGGATTTCTGGCACCTGCAGATTTTCTCTTGTTTGAGAAGAGAACATGTCCTGGGTGATGGTGATGAGGGTCCTCAATGATGGATGCTGCCATTTTGAGATATCTCCTTTTGAAGGTGACCTGGATGCTGGGGAGGCTAGTGCCCATGTTAGAGCTGGCAGTGTTTACAGCTTCCCGCAGCTTCTTCTGATCCTGTGCAGTGGCCCCTCCATGCCAGATAATGATGCATCAGTTAGAATGCTCTCCACAGTGTATATGTAGAACCTTGTGAGTGTCCTTGATGCCACACTAATTCTCCTCAAAGTCCTAATGAATTGTGGCCACTGTCATTCTTTCTTTGTAATTGTATCAGTAAGTTAGATCCAGGATAGATCCTAAGAGATTTTGACACTCAGGAACTTCAACATCAGAATCAGGTTCCATATCACTGGCACATATCATGAAATTTGTTGTCATGTGGCAGCAGTACATAATCAAATCTGAATTGCTGTAAATATATGTGTGTGTATGTGTATGTGTGAGAATGTATATATGTGTATATATATTTATTATAGCAAAAGAAGGAAAGAAAGTGATGAGGTTGTACTCAGGGGTTCAATGTCCATTCAGAAACATGATGGCAGAGGGGAAGAAATTGTTCCTGAAACATTGAGTGTGTGTCTTCAGGCTTCTGTGCTTCCTCCTTGATGGCAGCAATGGGAAAGGTTCAAAAGTTCATTTATTTTCAAAGTATGCACGTACCACAACTCTCTCCGAATAACCATGAAATGCAAAAGAAGTCAGAGTCGTTGAAAGAAAAGTCATCAACCACCCTCCCCATCTGAGAAAGAAAAGGAAACAGAATCTCACAAACCCCAAATAACCCACACATGGATTACCTTTCTGATCTTCCAGAGGACTGATCTGCCCTTGCTCTTAATATATCTGTAGAGTCCTTTAGGATTCTCCTTCACCGTGTCTGCCAGGGACACTGCCTGCCTTCTTTTAGCCTTCCTGATTTCTTTCTTAAGTGTCCTCTTGTATCTCTTGTACTCCATAAGCACCTCATTTGTTCTAACCTACACATACCCGCTATGCAACTCCTTTCTTTTTCCTTAACCAGGGCCTCAATAGTTCTTGAAATCCAAACGTCCCTACATTTATTACCTTTACCTTTTATTCCGATAGGTACATACAAGCTTTGTACTCTCAAAATATCACTTTGGAAGGCCTGTCACTTACCAGGTACACCTTTGCAGAAAACAGCCTGTCCTAATCCGGACTTGCCAGATCATTTCTGATCCCATCTAAATTGGTCTCCTCATCACCATTTGAAATTTAGCCAACAATATTTGTATGGTGGCAAACTTACAGATGGCACTTGAACTGTGCCTTGCCACACATTTGTGGGTGTAAAGGGCGTAGAGCAATGGACTAAGCACACATCCTTGAAGTGTGCCAGTGCTGATCATCAGTGAGAAGATGTATTTCCCACCAACTGTGGTCTCCCAATGAGGAAGTTAAGGATCCAGTTGCAGAGGGAGATACAGAGACTCAGGTTTTTGATTAGAACTGAGGGCATGATTGTGTTAAACGCTGAGCTGCCATCAATAAGCAGCAGCCTGACATAAGTTTTACTTTTGTCCAGATGATCCAAGGCTGAATGGAGAGCCATAGGTTTGCAAACACTGCAGACCCATTGTGGCAATAGGCAAATTGCAGTGGGTGCAGCTCCTTGCTTAGGCTGGAGTTAACTCTAGCCATGACCAACCTTTCAAAGCACTGCATGACAGTAGATGTGAGTGCCACTGGACGATAGTCATTGAAGCAAGTTGGAAACTCCGACTGTAGCAGTTACAGCTTATTACAATGAAAGCTTATTATAGTTCCCCACTATAGTTCTGATGCACCATTAATAACTCTCGGAGACGTGAGGCAGATATAGGCTTTTATTGGCTGGAAGAAAGAACAAGCAGCAATTGACCACCACACTAGATCCTGGAGACTGAGACCGGGGCTGTGTCTCCAATTGCCTTTATACCGGGGTCCGTGGGAGGAGCCACAGGAGCAGTCAGCGGGGGGGGGGGGGGGGGGGGGCGTGTCCAGACAGGTATATGTAGTTCACCACGTTCTTTATGTCTTACACCTGAAAAAAGCACAAAGTCGTTAATACCCTGTGTATTTACATATTTCACCTTATCATTTCTTCTGTCTCTTCCTTTTAGAGAACCGCTGTAAATTTTCCCATTTTTTTTTGTGCATACCTCAGGAGTTCAAAGGTTCATTTTATTGCCAAAGTATGCACGTACAATACAACTCCGATATTCGTCTTCTCCAGACAGCCATGAAACAGAGAAAGACCATGGAGCTGATGAAAGAAAAGTCATCAATTCCCCCCAACCCGGGTCAAAAAACAAAATAAACAAAACTCAAAAAACCAAAAATAACATCACCCACTGCAGAAAACAATCCTCACCCACAAGACAAATCAGCACCAATACCAATCCCTGTTCTCCTCACTCACAGAACAAAACAGAGACAATACCAATCCCCCTACCTGCAGAAAAAAACAGCAACAATAGCAATCCCTGACCAGCTCACACTGGAAAAAATAGTGACAGTAGCATCAAAAACGTCACCCCACGAGAAAGAGAATGCCAACAACTGAAGGAAAACAATACAAACTACAGTCCAATGATCACATCAGTCTCAGAATATTGGAATCAACGTTTCATCTGTATACAAGGAGAGTGGCTGCTCCAGCTCAGTCCTGCTGTGAAGAGTGACTGTTGACCCAGGTCCAACTGTGAACATCACCAATCCGGGGTTGAACGTGCTGACCCCCTCCGCCTTCCCCTTGACGCTGACCTGTGACCCAGGTCCAAACGCTGCCGATCAGAGTCTGAATGGCTCTGTTGGGAGCAATTACTGACTCTGTCTTCATTCACCTCGATGCTGCAACCTTTCTTGACGCTTTGAGATAGAGTTGTTCATGACCCCACTCCTTGTCTCTGGTCTTTTCCACGAGTCAGCTTGTGTGCTCAGGCATTTTCAGCCCCTCACCCCCATCTTTAATCTCCACGAGTCATCTCTCCATTCACAGCACAGACCTGTATCCTTTGAGTGAGCTCCGAACTGTATACCACAGGCTCCAATGGTTTCCGTAACACAAACAAGACAAAAGGAGCAAGCAGAAGGCATAGAAGAAGTGAAATAATTGGAGAGATTTGCTACCTGGAAGATGTTGCCTGAGGAATTTTTGTTCACTGGTGCCATCTTGACTGGAAGTGCACAAATACTCACAACTTCCTTGTTAGTTCACCCACATGTTGTATTTTTTCCCTCATTATTAATTTCCCTTGCTTACGTTAAAACACCGTTCTCCATTTTATCACTCCCTTTGCAACACAGTGTTCCTATTCCATAAGTCTATTTCTAATTTCCTGAATTAGCCCTGATTATTCCAATTTCCTGGTGGAATTTCCATTCCTGAAAAGAATGTATGTTTAGAATTATCGATTTTTTAGTTATGTGGTAGCTTTTGGTCTTCCAGATTAATAGCGGTCAATCTAATTATCTGTAATATAGGCTGTCGAGCTATAAGCCTTTGCTTTCAATCTTAACCACACTGTACTGGATTATATCGATCTTCGGCTGAGGGTCCTGTAGGAACAGCTGTCCGTCTGTAACCTATGGGTCTGCATAGACCAGCTACATGGGGCTTACAATAAAGTCGTAGGTCAGAGATTGGACCATCAGGTTTATTACTGTACTGCAGGAGTCAGCACTGAGCCCAGATGTATTTTTAACTGCATTTCTGCCATTATAGTTCGAGTCACCATGATTCACATTAACTTTAATGTAAGATTCTGAGGGCTGGCATGATGATGCCATTAATAGAGCTGTTGCCTCAATTCTGGTTCAATCCTGGCCCCCGATGCTCTCTTTGTAGCCCCTGGTTCTCCCTGCGACCAAGTGGATTCCCCCTGGGAGCTCCAGTTTTCTCCCACATTCTACAATGTTTGGATTTGTAGGTCAATAAGCTCTGTGAATTTCCCCTCATGTGAGCTGAGTGGTAGAGTCTGAGGGGAATGTGAAGTAAAATAAAATAGGTTAGGGTAAGGTTGGTGTAAATGGGTTCCTGATGGTTGGCACCAGCTGGATAGGCAAAGGGGCCTGTTTCTCTGCTCTACCTCTCTGACTGTATTTAACTATTTGAACATACACTCAAGTTCTGGGCAATTATGGAATGTGCGACTAGCCCTAAGAAAAGAGTGTCGACCAAGAACGTTAAGTAACAGTTTCACCAATGAAGTGTGCTTACCCAAACATCACCTAGACAAGAGGTCAGCCAGCTGCCATCTGAAGGTAACTTGCGTATGCCAATGACCACAGTAAAACAAAATGTTCAAAGGACTGAAAATAGGCTGACGTTAGTGAAAAAATATTTCTGAAATTGGAAACTGTGGCCTTATTAAACTGATTAATTTGTCTCAGCCTTTCTACTCAGTAACCACAAAGCCCACATTTACCTCAGTGACATCTTCTGTTGAAGTCAGGGCTGTTAACACTCTTTGAGATGTTATGGATTTCTAGCTAAATTCTTCTTGTTGGATAGCTAAATTGATTTAGTGGTCACCAGAGTTGAAAATATTTCTCCTTCAGCTAAATACCATCATGTAGTTGTGTATAGAGACAGTGTTTGCATGAATGCAACATAGACATTCCTGAATATGAAAGTTAAATCTTCCACTTCGCTGGTGAAATGGTAAAATAGCTACTTATATACTCAACTACTAGTAGGGCTTCCTAGGTGTACTTTAGAGTAACATGCAGCAGGAATTGATCAACTGTAAAGCTTTCTGGTTTTACCCTGAATGTTGTGGAAACCGTAGAAAAGGTGCAGAGGAGATTTACCAGGATGTTGCCAGGATTGGGGAGCATGCCTTATGAAAACAGGTGAGCGAATTCGGCCTTTTCTCCTTGGAGCAACAGAGGATGAGAGGTGACCTGATAGAGGTGTATAAGATGATGAGAGGCATTGATCGTGTGGCTAGTCAGAGGCTTTTTCCCAGGGCTGAAATGGCTGCCACAAGGGGGCACAGGTTTAAGGGGCTTGGAAGTAGGTACAGAGGAGATGTCAGGGGTAAGTTTTTTTTATGCAGAGAGTGGTGAGTGCGTGGAATGGGCTGCTGGCAACGATGGTGGAGGTGGATACGATAGGGTCTTTCAAGAGACTTTTGGATAGGTACATGGAGATTAGAAAAATAAAGGGCTATTTGTAAGCCTAGTAATTTCTAAGGTAGGGACATGTTCGGTGCAACTTTGCGGGCCGAAGGGCCTGTATTGTGCTGTACGTTTTCTATGTTTCTAAAAATGTCAACAATTAAAAGCATTTGTGGAAGTGATGTAGGAACCTGATCACATGGTCCACAAATATTGCTGTAGCAAACCTAATCAATCTATGCATCACATAGCAACAAAATTTACACAGATGAATGCCCTCTCTTTAAGAGTATTAGACTTCTTAATCAACCTTAAATTGGACTTGTAGCTCCAAATAAGTCCTATAACAGTAGAATATAAATTGCTCATCTTCGAGACCATGGACTCTATATTTCGAACTCAAGACTCTGGATCAATGGCCTAACCCTTGGTCAGCCCTTATGTTTTCTCTCGATTGCATCTTAACCATATAACAATCACAGCATGGAAACAGGCCGTCTTGGCCCTCCTAGTCCGTGCCGAAAATCTTCTAAAATAGATTTAAAGTATTATCTTCTCCAGTTCGTTCTTTGGCACCAGTCTCAAATGTAATCTAAATAGTTGTACACAGAGTTATTTCCGACTATTTTCTTTGAGAAGGAACAGCAGTTTCACCTTATTTGTACATTGTCCTCTTCTCATTGTTACTGTTAGGAAGGAGGTAGAGAAGCCTGAAGGCACACACTCAGCGATTCAGGAACAGCTTCTTCCCCTCTGCCATCTGATTCCTAAATAGACATTGAACTCATGAATACTGTCTCACTTTTTTTATATTATTTGTTTTTTGCATTATTTTTACTTTAACTATTTTACATATATATAGAGTTACTGTAATTGATTTACTTATCTTTTCCAATGTGATTTAATTATTCTCTGGCAAACAGGCTTAAAAAGTTGTTCAATCATCACAATTATATCTCTTTGTTTTCAATGTAGTTATTAGCTAACTTTAAATGGCATCAGTAACAATTTTGGTACAACACATACAAAATGCTGGTGGAATGCAGCAGGCCAGGCAACATCTAAAGGAAGAAGCACTGTCGATGTTTCGGGCCGAGACCCCTCATCAGGACTAACTGAAAGGAAAGAGACTTGAAAGTAGGAGGGGGAGGGGGAATTGTGAAATGATAGGAGAAGACTGGAGGGGGTGGGGTGAAGCTAAGAGCAGGAAAGGTGATTGGCAAAAGTGATACAGACCTGGAGAAGAGAAAGTATCATGGGACGGGAGGCCTAGGGAGAAAGAAAGAGGGAGGGGAGCACCAGAGGGAGATGGAGAACAGGCAGAGTGATGGGCAGAGAGAGAAAGAAAAAAAAACAAACAACTAAATATATCAGGGATGGGGTAAGAAGGGGAGGAGGGGCATTAATGGAAGTTAGAGAAGTCAATGTTCATGCCATCAGGTTGGAGGTTACCTAGCCGGTATATAAGGTGTTGTTCCTCCAACCTGAGTGTGGCTTCATCTTGACAATAGAGGAGGCCATAGATAGACATATCAGAATGGGAATGGGACGTGGAATTAAAATGTGTGGCCACTGGGAGATCCTGCTTTCTCTGGCGGACCGAGCGTAGGTGTTCAGCGAAACGGTCTCCCAGTCTGCATCGGGTCTCACCAATATATAAAAGGCCACACTGGGAGCACCAGATGCAGTATACCACACCTGCCGACTCACAGGTGAAGTGTTTCCTCACCTGGAAGGACTGTCTGGGGCCCTGAATGGTGGTGAGGGAGGAAGTGTAAGGGCAGGTGTAGCACTTGTTCTGTTTTCAAGGATAAGTGCCAGGAAGGAGATCAGTGGGAAGGGATGGGGGGGGGGACAAGTGGACAGGGGAGTCGCATAGGGAGCGATCCCTGCGAAAAGCAGAAAGGGGGGGGGGAGGGAAAAATGTGTTTGGTAGTGGGATCCCGTTGGAGGTGGTGGAAGTTACGAAGAATGATACATTGGACCTGGAGGCTAGTGGGGTGGTAGGTGAGGACAAGGGGATCCCTATTCCTAGTGGGGTGTCGGGCGGATGGAGTGAGGGCAGATGTGCGGGAAATGGAAGAGATGCGTTTGAGAGCAGAGTTGATGGTGGAAGAAGGGAAGCCCCTTTGTTTAAAAAAGGAAGACATCTCCTCCGTCCTGGAATGAAAAGCCTCATCCCGAGAGCAGATGCGGCGGAGATGGAGGAATTGTGAGAAGGGGATAGCATTTTTTCAAGAGACAGGGTGGGAAGAGGAATAGTCCAGGTAGCTGTGAAGTCTGTAGGCTTAGAGTAGATATCAGTAGATAAGCCGTCTCCAGAGATGGAGACAGAAAGATCAAGAAAGGGGAGGGTGGTGTCAGAAATGGACCAGGTAAATTTGAGTGCAGGGTGAAAGTTGGAGGCAAAGTTAATGAAGTCAACAAGCTCAGCATGTGTGCAAGAGGCAGTGCCAATGCAGTCGTCGATGTAGCGAAGGAAAGGGGGGGATGGATACCCGTATAGGCATGCAACAATTTTGGTATTTGATTTTTCAAATAGAAACAATGTGAATTTACATTGGATTATCTGTTTCTGCGGTGAAAGAGACTCAGAGTAGCATAAACTCTGGAATCTGCAGCTCATACCCTGGCGGTTAACTAGAGATAAACATTGGCAAAGACAACAGAGGGAAATTTTACATTAACCCAGTGAATTACAGGGAGTGAAAAGTGTTTTGAAAATGCACACAGCATTTCCATATGCAACTATTGTGAAGCATCAATAATCAGCGATCCCACCACCCAGGACATGCTCCCTGCTCGCTGCTGCCATCAGGAAGAAGGTGCAGGAGCTTTAGGACTCACTCCACCAGATTCAGCATCAGTTATTACCCCTTAATCATCGGACTCTTGAACCAAAGGAGATAACTTCACATAGCTTCATTTGCCCCATCACTGAAATGTTCTCACAACCTATGCATACACTTCCAAGGATTGTTCATCTCTTATTCTTGATATTCATTGCTAATAGTTTTTGTACTGTTTCATGTAGCACCATGGTCCTGAAAAACGTTGTCTCATTTTTATTGTGTACTGTACCAGCAGTTATGGTCGAAATGACAGAAAAAAAGTGACTTGATTTGACTTGACTTGGAATTTATTTATTTATTATTGTTTCTTCTTGGTTCTTTAAGGTTGTTATTACCATGGTTGGGGAAATGGGGACAAGCTCTCACTAGCTATTAGGTGCACAATAGTGTGCACCTCAAATAACCTCTGACAACCAAGTCCAGCTCCTGGCCTTGATGCATGACTTAGCTACTAAACGCAGCAGATCTGCTTCTACGGAGAGAAAGACGGGAGAAGGCAGGCTACCAGCACGCTAAAACCATTCACTTTGGGCAGATGGGGCCCATCAGCTGTGGTTGGCAATTGATCTAGGAGAGGGAAATCTCTGATCTCAAACCTCCTCTGCCTTGCGGCTATACCCACTCAAAGGGAAGGCTTCGAGAGTAAATCTCAAGGGGAAAAATCTGGAGCGGGAGTCCCTCAGACAGTTCTGCATTGAGTTCAGTGCTGACTGGCAACTCCTGAGACACTGCTGTAGCCAAACTGCATTGATCTCTGCCGTTGCTTTGCATGGGGAGGGGGAGCTTGCTACATGGCCAACAGCTTGCTCTCTGCATATTTTTCTGCCCAGGCCAGTGTATCTAGAGAGCTAGAATGCAACATTTGTGGTCAACCCTGACTGATAGAGGACTCATTATAAGATCATAAGACAGAGGAGCAGAATTAGACCATTTGGCCCATCGGTCTGCCCATTATTTCTTTTTATTTCTATTTGCACAGTTAGTTGTCATTTGCACATTGGTTGTTTGTCCACCTAGTTAGGTGCAGACTTTCACCGATTCTATTATAATTCTTGAATTTATTGAGTACGCTAGCAATAAAACAAATATGGTGATATATATTATGATAATAAATATACTTTGAAGATACGTTGTCATCCTTTGTATTTCTCATATATCTCAGCGTGGCAGCACAGTAGTGTCACAGTTAATGTAATGCTTTGGAGCACCAGTGATTAGAAGATCAATGTTCAGTTCCTGCAACTGTCTATAAGGACAGTGTCTATAAGGTCTATAATGTTCTTTCCATGACTGTGTGGGTTGCCTTCAGGTGCTCCGTTTTCATCCCTCATTTGAAAGACGTACGAGCTAGGCTGTGGGCGTACTATGTTGGCACAGGACGTGTGATGACCCTTGCAGCCTGTTCCCAGCATATTCTTGGATGGTGTTGATTTTCGATGTGCACATCACTATGTTTCAGTGTTTTGCTGAACATGTGATAAATAAAGATAATCTTTGGATGCTGTTGGGAAATCAGCAGTGTTTGTTAATCAGAATCCAATGTTTGCTTGCCCTTGTTCTTGCAGCATTGAATCACATTTAAGTAATTACAAAATTGTATTGGTCTTGAATGATAAATGGGAAAAAGATGGGCAGCCTAAACATAAGCTAAGATGGCAGATCTTCCATGAGTTGAAGATACTGACCTTTGAAATCTTTCCCATAAAACTGGTATCTCTGAATGTTCCAGATAGAGCCTCCTACATTTTTTTGAGAAAGACAGGTGAGAGTTAGGAACGTACTAATTTGGTACATCTTTTTCAGGCTAATGTTATTTTTATCACTAATTTTTATTGCAACACCAAAAAATTACATTCAATACAACCAATTACTGATTACATTTTGACTGTTTAACCCAGCCACCCCCCAACCCTCATCCCCATCCCCCTCTCCACCTCTCCCCATTCTCCACCCCTCTTTCTCCCCCCCCCCTCCACCAACCAACTGAATGGTAGTGCATACACAGACAGAGCATTCCTACTTTAACAGATCTTTTAAGTTAGGTATCAAATTTGTCCACATTAGGATTGTGTTTGGTCGTGCATCATTTACTCCTGCTGATGATAATTCCAGGTTAGAAATGTCCAAAAAGCTCAGAAGCCAGTGAGTACTTGAACTATCATGAAGAGGTTTCCAGCCTGCCAGCCAGATTTTGCATGTTTTTTTTGTAAGGGAAAGGTAAGAGTCATCATTTAGAAGATGTACAGCGGGGTCCATTGGTAATTGTACCCCCGTTAGTTTTGTAAGAGTACTGATAATCTTCCCCCACAAATCAAAAACCTCTGGACATTCCCATACAAAATGTATTAAATTGCCACCAGTTTCGTGGGGGCAAAATGAGCAATATGGGTCAGGAACCAGTCCCATTTGACGTCTAATACTCGGTGTTAGTTATGCTCTATGACAAAATTTCAAGTGTATATACCGATGATTTGGGTTTTTCGAAGCACTGGCAGCATTATCCTAAATTGCATCCCAGTCTAAATCTTATCCCAATTCAGATATGTCCTTATCCCAGGCTTTCATTCCTGAAGTGGGCATATATTTCTGGGAGTTTAATTTATCATGGATATATGACACTATCTGACCCGGAGCACTCTGTATCCAACTTAAAGTGGGATGGTCCTTTAAATCTGACACGCAGGGTACCCCGTACGTAGGTTTTAGAAGCCGATCCTACTCTAAAGTAGTAGAGTGTTTTTCAATATGATATTGAGATACCAGTTCTTGAAAACTAAGGATAGTACTTGCCCCATTAATTTTTCAGGCTTATGTTGACTCCATTTGTCCATGGGAAGTGTGACCATGATCATTCTCAAACTGACATGTCACTTGATTTCAACATACATTGGAACTTTTTAAAAGATAGTTCCTGTTAAGAATCTCCGCTTTAGGGCATCAATCCATGCTGGGGGATGATTGTACTTGTGCGTTATTACTTTTTGTACAGCTATTATGTAATAGTCATGAGGAAAGGGCAGATTCATGATGCAATAGTGTACAACACTCCCTGTATTGTACATATAAGGACAATGCTTCCCCATAGCCCAAGAAGAAATTAATGTGGGATAGCTCTGCGTTCTCATTTTGGAGCCTGTTTCCATATACATTAATATTTTTGGGACATCATTATTTTCATGCCTGGAATACAGTAAAAGTTGTATTTTATACAAAGGAGCCTGATTGATAGCAATACAATTACATGCAAAACTGCAAATTTTCAGCTCCAATATTGCCAGAACTTTACAATTTTTCACTGGTGCAAATGTCAATGAATTAACAATTTCGGGTGACAGTTTTCAATGTTTATTTTTCTCATAATCTCAAACTGAATTCTTTCACTGACATTTACTTACAGATTTCTAATTATCTAAAATTCATATGAATAAGAGATCACTCCGTGGTGAGATGATGTTTACATGAAAGAATCCAAGGCCATAATTTATGAGCAATAAAATCATCAGTGACCTCTACCACACAATAATGTGTGAATAATTGCTGCACCAAGCCAACGCGGTGCCGTTCATAAAATGTTGAAAAATATCTTGGACAAAATATTGGATATAATTTCCAAAGATTTAAATATTTACCTATTAACTTAGGGGATAATGACCAGTTTTACAGATCTAACATAAACTTTCAACTCTTCTCTTGATTCCTTTTTGTGGGTGCAACTGTAAGACATGGAGATAATTTGACACTTTGAAGAATCATACAGATGCAAATTGTTAACAGCCGTACAAACAACAAATTTACATTACTGATGTTATCTGTGATATCAAAACTCAGAACTGTTCTGTTCTTGGCCAAAGGCTTGGTACCTCCATCTTGTGCTTGGCTCTAATTTTTTTTATAGGTAGTAAAGCAGGTCAGACCTGATGAAGGGTATTGGCCTCAAACATGACATTAATTTCCATTGATGCTGCCTGATCTGCTGAGTTCCTCAGTGGGTTGTCTGCTTTTGTTGAAGGAGACCACAGTCCCTCATTCATCACCTCTCTATTGGGTTCTGATACCATATTCTGATTTGTAATGGAAAGTATGCAACTTGTCCATTGAGAGAGATCTCTCTCATACTGATGCAGGCTGATGCTGACTTTCTGCTGCCATAACTCAGCTGTTATAACAGTCCTCACAAATCCCACTAATTCTTACTGTGCAAAGCTCACTTATTTGTTTGGACACTCCAACACATACTTAACTCAATTGTTTTAGATATTACAAAGTAGAATAATGCATTTTTCAGAGAATCTTTTCAAAAAGAGCGCAGGAAACAGAACTAATTGAGTTTCAAGGAAGTGCAGGACCCAGAGTCTCAGTGATTGGAGGGGAGTACAGTTCATGTACCAGGGGGCCTGATGGGAGCACAGAAATGAACACACAAAAAGTTGGATGCTGAACCATCAGTCTTATGTAATTTCAGGCAGCCAAAGTAAAAGTGCCGCTGCTAAGTTTCAGATATTTGGTTATCCATTATAAATTCCAAAATTGGTGATGACCTTTGCATTTCCCCTGAACTATATTGAATCAAGCAACCAGTTTGTTGCATCTCAAAGAATGCTTTAGGTTGCAAAAGGTGGGATTTACTATTGTATGTATAAAGATCCCTTTCCCACAGCTTCCCAGACATGCTGAATGTCACTTGCAACAATGATAGACTTCCTCCTGCAAGGCCTGTTCAGTATTGTCAGACCCTTGGGGACTAACGTGTTACTGATGCTCAGTGGTGGCTTTCACGTAAAATAAATGTTTGCTCACCATGTACTAACTGCTTAAGGTAATAAAAAAATTCTTTCAATTCCTCAGCAGCTTCATTTCTGGACAGTGCAATTGATCTCTGGGATAAAGGTTTGCCTTTATAGTGAAAAAAATAGATCGATGGTAGATAGATATATGAGAGAGAGAGAGAGAGAGATGGAGAGAGAGATGGATAGAGAGAGTTGGAGACAAAGAGAAGTTATGGGTACAGATGCAAGGAACAGGTGTGGAAAAACTGGGAGGGGCTGGCAGTGAAAAGATGTAGAGAATATAAGAGGGCATCTTAGCAACACACACAATATCCTGTAGGAAGTCAAGCAGCATCTATGAAGGAATATACAGTCATTGTATCGGATAAAGACCCTTCACCAGAACTTCATCAGCAGAAGTTTAACCTGTAGGGAATGGAGGGGTGGGTAACTTTATGTTTTATAACTCTAGAAACTTAATTGAAAGTAAAATACGGGAGCTGGGATGAGTGTGCTTAGTTTCTTTTACTATAGGAAGGTGATCACATTTGACATGGTGGTGTAATGTCGTATGCCATTCACATACTCCTTACATATAACACATAATGAATTATGTAAACAAACTAAGAATGCTTAATCAACAATATATTTACAATATTACTGAAAAAAACATAGGTCCAATGCTATATTCAAGTTTGTTGATGACTCCACTGTTGTGGTTCAAATCAAAAGTGGTGATGAATCAAAATATAGTAGGTAGATTGAAAATCTGGCTGAATGGTGTCATAACAGCAACCTGTCACTAAATTTCAGCAAGACCAAGAAACTGTTTTTAGATTTCAGGAAAGGAAAACCAGAAGTCCATGAGCCAGTCCTCATCAGAGGAAGAGAGGGTCAGCAACTTTGAAGTCCTGGGTGTTAGTGTTTCAGAGAACCGGTCCTGGACCCAGCACATAAGTGCAATTATGAAGAAAGCAAGGTAGTGTCTCTACTTCTGTAGAAGTCTGCAGACATCTAAAACTTTACCAATGTGTAGTGGAGAGTATGATGACAGTCTGCATCAGAGCCTGGTAGGAAAGATCAATGCTCTTGAACAGAAAATCCTACAAAAAGTAGTGAATTTGGCCCAGTACATCATGCATAAATTCCTCCGAATGAACGAGCACATATACATGAAGCACTGTAGTAGGTGGGCAGTGTTCATTATCAGGAATCCCCACCACCCAGCCCATACACCTTTCTCACTGCTGCCATCAGCTAGAAGGTACAAGAGCCTCAGGATTTGCACCACCAAGGACAACATCGGTTACTACCCGTCCACCATCAGGCTGCTGAAAAAGAGAGGATAACTTCACTCAGCTTCACTTCCACCATTATTGAATTTTTCCCACAACCGGTGGAAATTCTTTCAAGGACTTTGTTCTCATTATTTATTTATATTTACATTTGCACCATTTGTTGTATTCTGAACTCTGGTTGTACGCCCCAGTTGGGTGGTCTTTCATTGATCCTGTTATAGTTTCTATTCTATAGAGTTGTTGAGTATGCCCACAAGAAGAAAAACAATCTCATGGTTGTATATGGTGACATATTTGTACATTGAACGTAATACTTACTTTGAATTTTGAAATATTAAATACACTATGCACCTCCCTGAAGCGATAAACCCGAACTCAATGTAGAATGCATCTCAACTTAAATATATAATCTATTGCTCTCTAGTCATCTGATATACACAGAAACTACAGACATCCACAGCATAATAATTCTTGAATTGTCCCACTCAGGGCTTATGATTTAATTGCTGTGGAGAATATCTGACTTTTGCGGGATAACATCTTTCCTGACAATGGGGATAAATCCACTTGGTAGGTGAGTTTTTTGGTTGTGAAACCGATCTCAGGTTCTGGAGCCTCCTCGATGGTGGTTTTAGGTTGACTGTAGGACTGCAGGAAGTGGTTCTGACAGCTCTGGACACCATTCTTCTTTAACAATTAATTCTGTTCTCCTCAACTGATTGATATGTCATGACCAGATGACATGAGATGCAATCTCATATGGGAGAGTGGCCCAGTTCTGTTCTTAACCTTTCCAAAATACCCATGTTTGATCATCTCCAAAGGTCTTTGCCAGGACTGTTTGTCCAGGTATGAAACATCAAACCTCCTTATTTGAAGAGCCCTCAATTTGTCTCCGCAAGCTAACATTGCATCTGCCTTCCTCAGTACAGACCCAACTTGCAAATTAACGTTTAGGGAATCCTGCACAAGGATTCCCAAGTCGTTTTACACCTTAGTTTTTTTTGTATTTTATCTCAATTTAGAAAATAGTCGCTCTTTCATTTCTTCTACTAAAGTGTATGACCATACACTTCCCGACACTGAAATCCATCTGCCACTTCTTTACCCATTCTCCTCTCCAGGATAAATCCTGCAGCCTCTCTACTTCTTCAAAACTACTTACCCCTCCACCCATCTTCATATTTTTCACAAATGTTGACACAAAGCCATTAATTCTACTATCCAAATCATTGACTTATAACATAAAAAGAATTGGTTCCAATACATACCCCTGTGGATCACCACTGGTCATTTACTGCTAACCTGAAAAGGTTGCCTTTATTCCCACTCTTTGTCTCCTGCTTAATCCATGCTAGAATCTTCCCTATAATACACGGGCTTGCAGCTTGTTATGTAGCCTCATGTGTGGCACCTTGTCAAAAGACTTCTAAAATCCAAATATGCAGCATCAACTAATTCTTAGTTGTCTATCCTGCTTGTTACGACTTCAAAGAATCCCAGCAGACTTGTCAGGCATGGTTTTCCCTTGAGGAAACCATGCTGACTATGGCCTATTTTATCATGTACCTCCAGTATCCTGAGACCTCATCCTTAATAATCAACACCAGCATCTTCTCAAACACTGAGGTCAGTCTAACTGGTCTATAGATTTCTTCCTTCTGCTGATCTCCCTTCTTGAAGAATGGAGTGACATTTGCAGTTTTCCAGTTTTCTAGAATCAAACCAGAATTTAGTGATTCTTGAAAGATCATTATTAATGCCTCCACGGTCTCTTCAGCAACCTCTCTCAGAACACTGGGGTGTACACCATCTGGTCCAGGTGACCAGACATTTCAGTCCCCCAAGAACTTTCTCTCTAGTTGTGGTTACTTCACAGACTTAATGACCCTTGACACCTAGAACTGACACCATTCTGCTAGTGTTTTCCGCAATGAGGACTGATGTAAAATATTTATTCAGTTTGTCTATCTTTTCCTTGTCCCCAATCCTAACTCTCCAGCACCTTTTCCCAGCAATCCAATATTCACTCTTGCCTCTCTTTTAACTTTATGTATCTGAAGAAACTTTTAGTATTGTTTTTAGTATTGTCTTTAATATAATTGGCTAGCTTACTTAGGGCATATCTTTAGCAAAATGAATTTTTTGTTCCCTTCTGTTGGTGTTTAAACCAACCTCTAACTTCCCACGGTTTTTTACTCTGTAATATGCCCTCTATTTAGCTTTTATGTTGGCTTTGTTATGTTACCTGGATTCTCTGTTTCAGGAGGTAGTCACACCCATTAGATTAGCTGCTTCAAATTCAGTCTGTGGTCAGGGACAAGAGGGTGTGATAGCGAGTGAGGCGGGTGGTGGGATCCAAGAGACAGCGCTGGAGGAGCCTCAGCCCTTGAACTTGTCCGACAGTTCTGAGATCCCTGCTCCCTCTGTGGATGAGAGTGGGGACTGTAGGAAGAATGAGCAACCTAACTGTGGCACCGTGGTTCAGGAGCCAATCAAGAGAGGGGAGAGAAGAGAAAAATCCAGTGGTAATTGAGGATAGTAAAGTCAGGAGAATTGGCAGAGTTCTCTGTCGCAATGACAGAGTGTCCCGAAGGTGTGTTGCCTGCCTTCTGCCTGAGTTCGGTACATCTTACCTGACCTGCAGAGGAATTTGCAGTGCAAGGGGAAAGATCCAGTTGTCATGGTCCATGTGGGTACCAACGACATAGTTTAGAACAAGGAAAGAGGTTCTGCTGAGGGAATTTGAGCAGCTAGTGACTAAATTAAAAAGCAGAACGAAAACATGGTAATCTCTTGATTACTACCTGAGTCACATGCAAATTGGCACAGGACCAAGAAGATTAGAGAGTCAAATGCGTGGCTTAAGGATTGGTGTGGGAGAAGTGGGTTTGAATTCATGGGAAATTAGTACCAGTACTGGGGAAGGAGATAGCTGCAGAAATAGGATGCACTCCACCTGAACCATGATGGGATCTGGATCCTAGTGAATTGCATAACTAGGTTTGTGGATAGGGCTTTAAAGTAAATAGCAGGGGTGGGTTCAACAGATTGGAAAAGTATGGATAAAGTAAAAAAGGGAAGCGTGGATAAAGACAAAGAAAAAGCAAAAGATGAAAAAGAGAACAGTAAGGTGGAATGAAGAAAAGTCAAGTGCCAAAGAGTAAATGATTACAAGCTTTTAAAAGCACAATGAGTGTTTGAATTACCTGTAGTATTAGTGGGCATTACAGAGATGTGGTTGCAAGGTGGAGAGGATTGGGAATTAAGTAACCAAGGATATCAGGTAATATGGAAGGATAGGCAGGAAGGTAATGAGGTGGGGTAGCGCTTTTAATTAAAGATGAGATCAGGGTGATAGTGAGAGAAGATATGAGATCTAAGGAGCAGAATGTGGAATCCATCTAGGTAGAGATTAAGAATAATAAAGGGAAAAAATAACTGGTGGAAGTTGTCTATCGGCCACCGTATAATAACATTACAGTGGCACAGGCAATAAACAGAGAAATATCTGAGGAGTGTAAGAATGGAACAGCAGTTATCATGGGGGACTTTAACTTGCAATATATTGGGTGAATCAAGTTGGTTGAGACAATTTTGAGGAGGACTTCATCGAATGCATCTGTGACGGCTTTGTGAACAGCATGTTACTGAACCTACAAGGGAATGTGCTGTCTTAGATCTGGTCCTGTGCAACGAGACAGGTAAGACTTGTGATCTTGCAGTTAGGGATCCTCTTGGAAAGAGTGATCACAGTATGACTGAATTTTTCATAGAAATGGAGGGTG
Source organism: Hypanus sabinus (assembly GCF_030144855.1). Lineage (NCBI taxonomy): Eukaryota > Metazoa > Chordata > Chondrichthyes > Myliobatiformes > Dasyatidae > Hypanus > Hypanus sabinus. The sequence continues at coordinate 50,980,122 of NC_082715.1, forward strand.
CAATAGTTCAATCTAAAACCAGTGCATTATGCCTAAACAATGGAGACTACGATGGGATGAGGGAGAATTTCATTTGTGTGGACTGGGAACACAGGCTATATGGTGGGACCGTTGAGAAACAGTGGAAGACTTTCAACGAGATTTTTCTTGGTGCTCAACAAAAGTATATTCCAGTGAAAGGCAAGGACAGTAAGGGTGGGGAGAGCCAGCCTTGGATAACTAAAGAAATAAAAGAAGGCTTCAAACTAAAAGCTCATGTATATAAAGTCACCAAGAGTAGTGGGAAAACTTTAAAAAGTAACAAAGTACCATTAAATGAGCAATAAAGAATGGGAAGCTAGATAATGAAAATAAACTAGCACAAAATATGAATACGGATAATAAATTTTTTTATAATTATATAAAGTGGAAAAGGGTAGCAAGAAGGGTCAAGAAGGGGGAATTATTATTTGGTAATGAGGAAGTAACCAAGGCTTTGAATGAAAAATATAATGTTGGTCTTCACGGTGGAGGATGCATCCAACATGCCAAAGAGAATGTTATGGATACTATGTGAGGTGAGGACCTCAACAGAATATCTATCACTAACGAGGTAGTGCTGAGCAAACTTGTGAGCCTGAAGATAGACAAGTCCCCTAGTTCTGATGAAATGCATCCCAGGGTACTGAAAGGAAAGGCAGAATTTATAGCAGAGGCTTTGGTGATGATTTATCAAAATTTTCTGGACTCTGGGTAGGTCCTGGCGGTTTGGGAGACAGTGAATGTCACATCACTGTTCAAAAAAAAAGACTTAGGCAAAAGGCAAGTAACAATAGGCCAGTTAGCTTAATATCTGTAGTTGGGAAATTGCTTGAAGCTGTCATTAAAAAAAGAATGAGCATCTGGAAGGAAATGGATCCATCAGGCAGACGCAGCATGGATTCAGCAAAGGCAGGTCCTGTTTGACAAACTTACTGGAGTTCTTTGAGGATATAGTGAGCGCAGTGGTTAGAGGGGAACAGATGGATGTTATTTACTTGGATTTTCAGAAGGTATTGGATAAGGTGAAGTAAAAGAGGTATCCATAAGATAAGGATGCTTAGAGTTGGGGGTGATGTATTAGCATGGATAGAGGATTAGTTAACAAATGGAAAGCAGAGAGTTGGGACACATGGGTTAGCAATCAGTGGTGAGTGGTGTGCCACAGGGGATGGTGCTGGGCCTGCAACTATTCACAATATACATTAATGATCTGGAAAAGGGGACCAAATTTGCTGATGATACAAGTTGAGTGGCAGAGAAAATTGTGCAGAAGATATGGAAAGTCTGCAGAGAGATATAGATAGGTTAAGTGAGTGGGCAAGGGTCTGGCAGATGGAGCACAATGTTGATAAGTGCGAGTTCATCTACCTTGGAAGGAACAGTGAAAGAACCAGTTATTATTTAACTGGTAAAAAATTGCAGCATGTTGCTGTGCAGAGAGACTTGGGAGTGCATGTGCATGAATCATGCACAGGTGCAGGTGCAGCAGGCTATCAAGAAGGCAAATGGAATGCTGGCCTTCATTGCTAAAAGGTTTGAATTTGATAGCAGGGTAGTTATGCTGCGACTGTATAGCTTACTTGTGAGGCCGCACCTGGAGTACTGTGTGCAGTTCTGATCTCCTCACTTGAAGAAAGATATATTGGCTTTGGAGGCAGTGCAGATGAGGTTCACAAGGTTAATTCTAGCAATAAGGGGGTTAGACTATGAGGAGAGATTGTGCTGCCTGGGACTCTACTCTCTGGAATTCAGAAGAATGAGAGGAGATCATATAGAAACTTAGAAAATTATGGAAGTGATAGATAAGATTGAGGCAAGAAAGTTGTTTCCACTGGTAGGTGAGAGCAGAACTAGGGGACACAGCCCCAAGATTCAGGGGTGAAGATTTAGGACAGAGATGAAGAGGAACTGCTTTTCCCAGAGAGTGGTGAATCTGTTGAGTTCTCTGCCCAATGAAGCAGTGGAGGCTACCCCAGTGAATGTATTTAAGATGTTTGGATAGATTTTTGCATAGTAGGGGAATTAAGACCATAAGACTAGGAACAGAATGAGGCCATTCAGCACATTGAGTCTGCTCCACTATTCAATCATGGCTTATACATTTTTCTAACTCCTCCTCAACCCCAGTTCCCAGACTGCTCCCTATAGCCTTTGATGCCATGTCCAATCAAGAGCCTATCAATCTCTGCCTTAAATACACCCAATGACCTGGCCTCCACAGCTGCACGTGGCAACGAATTCCACAATTCACCACTCTTTGGCTAAAGAAATATTTCCGCATCTCTGTTTTGAAAGGACGGCCCTCTATCCCGAGGCTGTGCCCCCTTGTCCTAGACTCTTTCACTATAGGAAACATTCTTTCCACATCTACTCTGTCCAGCCCTTTCAACATTTGAAAGGATTAAATAAGATACCTCCCTATCCTTCCAAATTCCAATGAGTACAGGCCCAGAGCCATCAAATGATCCTCATATGATAACCCTTTCATTCCTAGGACCATCCTTGTGAACCTCATCTTGACCCTCTCCAATGCCAGCACATCTCTTCTAAGAGGGGCTCAAAACTGTACACAATCCTCAAGGTGAGACCTCACCAGTGCTTTATAAAGCCTCAGCATCACATCCTTGCTCCTGTATTCTAGACCTCTTGAAATAATTGCTAACATGGCATTTGCCTTCCTCACCACCGGCTCAACCCACAAGTTAGCCTTCAGGATTATTCTGCACAAGGTCTCCCAAGTCTCTCTGCACCTCCCTGTTTAGAAAATATTCTGCATATTTATTTCTACTACCCAAGTGCATGACCATGCATTTTCCAACATTGCATTTCATTTGCCACTTTCTTGCCCATTCTCCTAATCTGTCAAAGTCCTTCTGTATCCTACCTGTTTTCTCAACATTACCTGCCCCTTCATCAATCTCTGTATCATCTGCAAACTTGGCAACAAAGCCATCTATTTCATTATCTAAATCATTGATATACAACATAAAAAGAAGCGGTCCCAACACCGACCCCTGAAGAACACCACTAGTCACTAGCAGCCAACCAGAAAAGGATTCTTTTATTCCCACTTGCTGCCTCCTACCAATCAGCCAATGCTCTAACCATGTTAGTAACTTTCCTGTAATACCATGGCCTCTTAACTCAATAAGCAGTCTCATGTATGGCACCTTGTCAAATGCCATATGCTACCTCTTTCAGAATCCTAGGGTGCAGTTCATCTGGTCTGGGTGACTTGTGTACCTTTAGGTCTTTCAACTCTTTGAGCACCCTCTTCCTTCTAACTGTAATTGCACCCACTTCTGTCTTCACACACTACAACATCAGGCATATTGCTAGTGTTTTCCACAGTGAAGACTGATGCAAGATATTCATTTAGTTCAGCAATCATCTCCATGTCTCCTGTGATTATTTCTCCTGCCTTATTTTCTAGCAGTCCTATATCCATTCTCATTTCTCTTTTATTTTTAAATTACTTGGAAAAAAACTTTTGCTATCTACTTTGATATTATTTACTAGCTTGCTCTCATTTTTCATCTTTTCCCTTCTAATGACTTTTTTGGTTGCTCTCTGTTGGTTTTTTAAAAAACCCAACCCTACATCTTCCCACTAATTTTTGCTTTGTTGTATTCTCTTTCTTTTGCTTTTACAATAGTTTTGACTTCCCTTGTCAGCCACGGTTGTATTAGTTGCTCTCTGTAGGTTTTTGTGGGACTGAGTTTAAGATCTGAGGAGTAATGTTGCAGCTATATAGGACCCTGGTCAGACCCCACTTGGAGTACTGTGCTCAGTTCTGGTCGTCTCACTACAGAAAGGATGTGGAAACCATGGAAAGGGTGCAGAGGAGATTTACAAGGAATTTGCCTGGATTAGGGAGCATACCTTATCAGAACAGGTTGAGTGAACTCGGCCTTTTTTCCTCGGAGCAACGGAGGATGAGAGGTGACCTGATAGAGGTGTAGAAGATGATGAGAGGCATTGATCGTGTGGATAGTCAGAGGCTTTTTCCCAGGGCTGAAATGGCTAGCATGAGAGGGCATACTTTTAAGGTGCTTGGAAAAAGTTAGAGGAGATGTCAGGGGTAAGTTTTTTTGCAGGAAGTGGTGAGTGCGTGGAATAGGCTGCCAGCGGCAGTGGTGGAGGCAGAAATGATCGGATCTTTTAAGAGACTCCTGGACAGGTACATGGAGCTTAGAAATATAGAGGGCTATGTATAGCCTAGGTAAATTCTAAGGTAAGGAGATGTTCGGCACAGCTTTGTGGGCCAAAGGGCCTGTACTGTGCTGTAGGTTTTCTATGTTTCTAATGCCATCCTTGAACACTGCTGTGGCATTATACAGTATCTTTCTTAATTTACTTTCAGTTGACTCTTTTGCAGGCAATGTGGCATGCAAGTGGTGGATGGATCTTCAATCATGTTGTTGCTGTCTCAGAAGATCATGGCCCCACACTGCCGGCCCTCCTGATTTAACCATATGCAAACCCGATGTGCCTTGTTGGTTGTTGTATTTCACTGTTACAAATATCATTCCCACAGGAGTTACATTTTCTCCAGTATATGTTTTCAGTTGGATATCTGCAGGTTTCAGTTTAATATCTTTGAACCGCCATTCAAACTCATTTTGTGAAATAACTGAAACAGCCAAGCCAATGTCCAGTTCCATTGGTCTGGTAGATGTGAACACCTGCCACAATGGCTACTCAATTTATTTAATCAGGCAAGTTTCTGTTTAGACTTTGCAATTTTGTTCACGCACGCTTTCATTTCTGACTGCAACTCAATTATGCCAGTGTCTATGGTTTCTGTTGATAAAACAATTTCAACTGTCTTTTAAATGTGAGTTGTGTTTCACTAGGAGCTGTGGAGGTTAGGTGACTGGGTATATTTAAGGTGGAGATTGATGCGTTCTCCATTGGCCATGGCGTGAAAGCTTACAGGGAGAAGGCCCGGGTGTGGTGCTGAGGAGGAGAAAAAGGATCAGCCAAGATTGAATGATGGAGTAGACTCAATGGGCTAAATGGCCTAATTCTGCCTCTATGCCTTATGGTCTTGTGGTCTACAACTCTGAGATTTGTCCTTCTGCATGCAGCCATGAAAGTTTAAACATCATGGATCCCATTCAAAGAAAACATTACACACTAAGAAAGAATACATTTTGCACATGCAAAAAATGATTGAACACATTGAATATCAGTATCAAACCAAGAGTCCAGGAATAACCCGTTTAATTCAGTTTAGTGCTGCTGGCCGACTACAGGCTGCGTCTGCAGAGACAGTCTTCGCTGAAGCACCCATTGTCTTCATGGATCAAACCACTCAAAATCAGCAAGAAAAGGAATAAGCAGAATACAGAAATGCATGTAACATCAACCTCAAACTTCCCCAAAATGAGTCCACAGCAATGAGCCTTGGTGAGTAATCCTTGTAACATGGATCCCAAGACCCTTGTATTTCCCTTTGACAGTAATTAGCGAGCGTGAAAGGAAAACCAGTGAAATACAGACAAGCAGCACTGAACACCCATCAGTCCTCCGGACTTGTCTTTGTTAACTTCAGGGTTGCTCAATGCCTCAATCAGAGCAAAGCATGGGTTTGTGGTCTGTCTGTAGCCCACTAGGCCACACACACCACTCTGAACATCACCAAGCTCTCGGATACTGCAATGTACCAGATTGCTCAATTGGCCCAAAAGCACACCATCAAAATGTAAATCATTACTTTCAATTGCACACAACTTAGTAACAGAGTCATATTTGAAAGAGAAGGATGTTAAAGTAGTAGCATTGTGCACAGTTTGCAGGATGTCATGGTTAATTGTATTGTTCTTGGGCAACATTTTTAACTTAAAAACTTTGAAACTTTGAGCAGTTAAACTTTGAAGCAGACTGTGTTTCCACTCAGTAACTCTGGCACTTCATTATCATGGCTATTTCTTTTGCTTCAAATTACTGTTCAATTCGTTTAGTATACATCATCCAGTTAACTGTTGTGCAATCGAACACATCTATTTTTCTAATGTAGCCAGCCATATCGGTTCTTTTTAAAAAAAATTAATATTATCACCTGTTACTCACTGTTTATCAATCTGATAATTTCATTTATTTTCTTCCTTTTTTAACTCAAATATCTCTCACCCCTTCCAAAGAAAAAAGCATGCTATACTTTTATTTACTCGAATGTCTCTCTCCACTTTGGAGACAGACATTCTCCAAAACATGCTGTGGTTAAACAGGTAGGTAGTTGCCTTGGGTTCTTTTTAAAGCTACCATGTCACCACTGTTATATTTTGTAACTCCAGAAATTAATTGAAAGAGAAACATTGGAGCTGGAATAGAAATGCTTTGTTTCCTTTTCTTCAGTGGCGTGGTGGTGTAATAACGTATGCCATTCACGTACTTCTTCCATGCAACCTATAATGAATTATGTAAATAGAAAGAACAATGCTTCATCAACAATATATTTGCACTATTACTCCAATAATACTAAAGTATTGAATACACTACAGGTAAGGGAAGAGAAGGTACAGATATGGAAGAGATAGGAAATGTAGGTGTAGATTGGAAGTGGGTAGGAGAGGTGCAAGGGAAAGAACTGCAGGAAAAGGTAGGAGACATTCCTGTGGGATGTGTGATTGATATTTTGGGTGTCAATATCTGAGGACCTAACCTATATGCAACATATTGATGCAACTGTAAAGAAGGCAAGACAGCTATATTTCATTAGGAGCTTGAGGAGATTGGGTTTGTCAACAAAAACACTTGAAAACTTTTACAAATGTACCATAAAGACCATTTTAACTGGCTGCATCACCATCTGGTATGGTGGGGTGGAGGGTGGGTGCTACTGCACACGATCAAAATAAGCTGTAGAAACTTCTAAAATTAGTCAGCTCCATCATGGGTACCAGCCTCCACAGTATCAAAGATATCTTCAAGGAGCAGTGCCTTAGGAAAGATTCCCACCACCCAGGACATGTCCCCTACACACTGTTATCATTGGGAGGGAGGTACAGAAGCCTAAAGGTACACACTCAGCGATTCAGCAACAGCTTCTACCCCTCTGCCATCCAATTTTTAAATGGACATTGAACTCATGAACACTAGTTCACTACTTTTTTATTTCTGTTATTTTTGCACTACTTATTTTAACTAACTATTTAATAAACATGTATTTATCTAATGTAACTCTGTTTTTTCTCTATATATTTTATCATGTATTTTATTGTACTGCTGCCATAAAGTTAACAAGTTTCATGATATTAAATCTGATTCTGATTTCTACATGGTTCAATGGTTTCAAGAGCCTGAGCTCCCTCAACTATGCTCAAAATCCTGGGAGACCCTCAGGAGATGGAGATTCAATATAAGTATTCTCCACCTTTTTCCAATAGTTTCCTTTGGTGTTCTATTGGTGACAGGAACATGGGAGAGCTGAAAAATCTTTAACATAACATATATATGTGGTGACAATTTTCAGGTTCCCACACTGAATATTTAGACCATAAGACTATAAGATATAGAAGCAGAATTAGGCCGTTTGGCCCATCACATCTGCTGTACCATTTCATCATGGCTGATCCAATTATTCCTCTCAGCCCCAATCTTCTACCTTCTCCCCATATCCCTTTATGCCTTGACCAATCTAGAATCTGTCAACCTCTGCCTTAAATATACCTAAAAGCTTGGCCTCCACAGCTGCATGTGGCAAAGAATTCCACAGATTCACCACTCATATCAACATTCATTTATTATATGAATATTCATATCCCATGGAATAATTGCTGTTGGCTGTTCCACACATTCAATGAAATAATTTTGAACTGTAGTTACTATAATACACATTATGCCATCCTCAGTTTGAGAAGCTGCAATGTGATGATGAGGAATATGCAATGTCATGGTAAGTTAGTAAAATCACTCTGCAACCCCCACTTCATTCAATAACATTAGAAGAACCTCAAATCCACAGGACAATTATGAAGCCTGAGGTGCCTGTGCTTCTGTCCTTAGTCCACCTACCTACTTCACTTGCAGTCATTCAACCCTATCCCTGACCACCAATTGAATCCAGAAGGTCATGTCTAATGGTGTTTTAGTACCTCTGCTTATGAATCCTCCCAGTAACCTTGTAATTCCCTGATGTGAAGCCTTCTCTGCACCTCTGACTTTAGCCAAGTGACACTGGGCTAAAACATCTCAAGCTGCAAAGACTTATTGCACATCTGTTTGCCTTGGACAGATAGGTACCCAGAATCTTCCACCTACTGCATGCCATCCTTATTATAATGCAACAGGGGACTCAAATAAAGGTTTATGCAGTAGTCATTATAACAGTCCTTAAAATTCTGTTGGACTTTCATGTCATCAGAGATGAATATTGACATTACAGGATTTGAAGAAGGGAAGAGAAATATCTGTAATAAATACTGAAAAAAAATCTGTATATTGCAATGCCCTTCTCTTACAGACATTTGGAGATAAGGATTTTTAAATTGGCATACTGTAGGTTTGAGATCTACAAAGTCACCTTATCTAGATTCCTCATGCAGGGTATTGTTTAAAATCCATCTTTTATGCTTTTAAATATCCTATTTGCAGATCCTCTTTAAACTGCATTGTCAACAAATCTTCATCACTGAGCTTTCCTCCCCCCAAATGCTCTGTCTTTTCAGTTCTATATTTTCCTCCCAATTTTCTCTGCCTGGAACAGGCTTGGTTAGAAATCCAGCCTTGTTAATTTCATTGAAAATATACTTCAGAAGCTGGGTAGAAAGCATAACACTACCACACAGAGCAGTTAATGCTATGGATTATGGATGAAGAAGTTATTGTTTCCCTGAGTAATTAACCCTCTCCTCTTCAGATGCTTAGTCTACTGATTATCTCCACACTTTCTGTATCTATGGCAAAATTTTCAGTCACAGCCAGGGCAGATTTAACAGATTATTTGCCAGCTATCATATGTGTAGAGTTAATTGAAAAAATATCAACCCCCGCCTCAGCATTTCTAAGACATTTTACTAAAAGTCCTCAAACAGCACCAAACCAAGCACTGGATGGACATGAGCTAGGGCAGTCCACTGTGAACAACAACATTCACTATCACCACTGTGTACAAAAGCCAAGCATCCAAAATCTAAAATTATAGCTGATATTAAATTATGAGGTGGCAAACCAAAGTGTATTTGAGATACTGAGAACATGAGTGAGATCTGGCTTCTGATCTGAATGAAACCTTAGCATCATCATAGACTATGGCCACCTCTGAAACAACCAATTTCATAAGTCAACTGCTAAAGACAGTGGTGATTCTGGAGCTTGAGCATCCGCTCAAAAACACTCAGCTCATTTAACTGTCAGGTATTGTCATGGGGTGAGTTTTCTCTGCTCTGCAGCAGCATGAAAATTGGTGAATGACAGTCAGAGTTTTCATCTATCTCCACAATGCTTCAACATTGGAGATGTTCAAAATGGACAAAATCTGCAGTGAATTCAACACTTCTGTTGCTAGAATCTGATAACTGGCTTCAGATATTTGATCTATCTCATCTTACTTTACCTCTATCATTGCTTTTTTAACTGGGCTATGAATGTCAGCTAAATCCTACTCAAGCCAGCTCACTCACCTAATTTTGCTGCTATCTACGACTGTTTTTTTTCATTCCCGAAGATTAGTTCAAGTTACATCTGTTCATTGTTGATGTTGTTGAAATCTGCTGTGGATATCCTTCAGTCTATTACTGGAGATGAAGTTTCAGATACTTGAAAAAGCAATTCTTTAAATTCTGAATACAGATATTGAGATTTGATCTTCTGTTAGCTGAACTGTGCATCTTAAATATGCAAGGCAGGGGCTGGTGGCTCATTTGCAGCAGAATGAAATTCTGGAAGAGAACTAGTTCCATTAAAAGGAATTTTCAATTGAAAAAGTGGATATTGTTAGAAGTATTGTCACTGTTCAAGCTCTTGATGGATATTGGAGATACTCAATGACTGGACAGAGATATATATCATGGAAGGTTCATGGAACACAAGAGATGCTGCAGTCACTGAAAATCCAGAGTAACACACACATAATGCTGAAGGAACCTCAGCAGATTAGGCAGCATCTAGGAAGAGGAATAAATAGTTGATGTTTTGGGCCAAGAACCTTCATCAGTACCAGCCTACTGAGTTTCTCCAGCATTTTTTTGGAAGGTTCACCAGTTGTTCTGCATCCAAACCAAATTAGGTCCCTTCTGTTTCTATTAGATGAGTGAAGAGATATCAAACTAAAATTAAACTTAAGTAATTTATTAGCAAGAGCAGGAGAATGATTTTATTGAAGTCAGTTCTTTCTGCCATTGTGGAATGCACCACTGAATTTGCGAAATGACAGGAAGATCAAGAAGATAGTAAACAAGAAATGTCAGATTTTCCTGGATTCAAAACTCCACGAGATATTTAAAAAAAAACAGATCTGTAAGTGCCTAGAGGCAGAGGTGCAGCTGAGAATTTGTGAACAGATGGTGACAGGGAGATCGCAGTGTGTTCAGCAACTCATTAATAGCCAAGACTCATATATCTTTGATGCTATTAATGCTATCCACATCTCAAATGCCCAAGGCCCCATCTTTTGAAAGGCAAAGACTGGAATGATCCTAACAGGGGCAGAAAGACAATCCCTGGAAGGAATTCTTTAGCGATCTCCTCAAGTACAATCTGTTCCGGACAAGAACTCCCCCAACTCCATCCTTCAGCAAGCTCTCCGGACCAGCTTTGTCATTTAGAAGTAGCAGAATGGTACAATTACTATACATAAGGACATTTGCACATTACTTGGGCAGGAAAAGGGTTATGGGTCAAATTTGGGCAAATGGGATTAGCTCAGATAGGCAGCTTGGTTGGCACAGAAAGGTTGAGCCAAGGGATGTGATTCCTTGCTGAATATACTTATGGCTCAATGGAGGCTTCAGCTCAGAAGAGGCATCGGCTCTGTGTAAAGCAACTGTTAAGGTTTCCTTTTGTTTTTTTCCTCCTTAAAGAATCACAAAGAATCACTTGGTGTGTTCTTTGTGCCGGATGTAGAAAACTGGGAGACCCAGAGTCTCCTGGGGAGCTACATCTGCGTGGTGCATTCAGCTGCTGCTCCTTGAAGACCGTGTTAGGGATCTGGAGCAGCAACGGGATGACCTTCATCTTGTACAGGAGAATGAGGAAAGTTACAGGGAAGCAGTCACCCCGAAGTTGCAAGAGGCGAGTAGCTGATTGACTGTCAGGAGAAATGGAAATTGGCAGCTGGGGCAAAGCCATTCCCCTCAAAAACAAGTATACCGGTTTGGATACTTTTGTGGGGGATAACCTCCCAGGAGAATGCCATGGCGACCAGGTTACAGGCACTGACCATGAGTCCGTGGTGCAGAAGGGAAAGAGAGAGAAGAGGGAGAAGTAGTAATAGGAGATTCAATAGTGAGGGGAACAGACAGGAGATTCTGTAGACATGAACGGGATACCCAGATGGTATGTTACTTCCCAGTTGTCAGGGTCAAGGATGTCTCAGATCACGCCTGTATCATTTTGGAGAGGGTGGCGGAGCAGCCAGATGTCTTGGCACAAATTGGTACCAATGACATAGGAAGGAAAAGCAACGAGGTCCTGAAAAGAGAATTTACAGAACTAGGTAGAAAGCTGAGAAGCAGGGCCTCCTGGGTAGTATTTTCTGGATCACTGCCTGTGCCATGCACCAATGAGGGTACAAACAGGATGGTTTAGCAGATAGATGCCTGGCTGAGAAGCTGGTGCAGGGGGCAGGGCTTCAGGTTCTTGGATCTTGGTTCTTGAACCTCTGGGGGAGGTTTGAGCCCTTCAAAAGTAATAGGTTGCACCTGAACCCAAGGTGGACCAATATTCTTGCAGGTAGGTTTGTTGGAGCTGTTGGGGAGGGTTTAAACTAATTTGGCAGGAGGGTAGGAACTGGAGTGAAGTGACTCAGGATAGGACAGATGGTAAGAAAGTAAAGATAAGGTGCAATAAAACTGTCAGGAAGGGCAGGCAACAGACTGAGTATCAAAACATTAGGGTTGCAGAATCAAATACAGTACTCAAGGTGTTATATCTAAATGCATGTAATATAAGAAATAAGGTGGATGATCTTATTGTACTACTACAGATGACCAGGTATGATGTAGCCATCACTGAATCGTGGCTGAAGGGTGGTTGTAGTAAGGAGGTGAATGTCCAAGGTTATACATTGTATTGGAGGGACAGGCAGAAGAGATAGTATGCTCTACTGGTAAAGAATGGCATCAAATCAGTCGAAAGATGAGACATAGGATCGGAAGATGTTGAAACCTTCTGGATTGAGTTAAACAACTGCAAGGGTAAAAGGACGTTGATGACAGTTATGTACAGGCCTCCCAATTGTGTCTGGGAGGCAGACCACAGATTACAACAGGAAATAGAAAAGGGGAATGTTATGGTAGTCATGGGAGATTTTAACATGCAGGTTGATTGGGAAAATCAGGTTGGTAATGAATCTCAAGAGAGTGAATTTGTTGAATGCCTAAGAGATGGCTGTTTAGAGGACTGGGAAATTGCAAATGTCACTCCACTCTTTAAGAAAGGAGGAAGACAACAGAATGGGAGGAGGGGCATTAACGTAAGTTAGAGAAATCAAAGTTCATGCCATCAGGTTGGAGGCTACCCAGCCGGTATATAAGGTGTTGTTCCTCCAACCTGTGTGGCTTCATCTTGACAGTAGAGGAGGCCATGGATAGACATATCAGAATGGGAATGGGACGTGGAATTAAAATGTGTGGCCACTGGGAGATGCTACTTTCTCTGGTGGACTGAGCGTAGATGTTCAGCAAAACAGTCTCCCAGTCTGAGTCGGGTCTCACCAATATATAAAAGGCCACACCGGGAGCACTGGACACAGTATACCACACCAGCCGACTCACAGGTGAAGTGTTGCCTCACCTGGAAGGACAGTCTGGGGCCCTGAATGGTGGTGAGGGAGGAAGTGTAAGGGCAGGTGTAGCACTTGTTCCGCTTACAAGGATAAGTGCCAGGAGGGAGTTCGGTGGGAAGGGATGGGGGGGACGAGTGGACAAGGGAGTTGCTTAGGGAGCGATCCCTGCAGAAAGCAGAACGGGGGGAGGGAAAGAAAGATGTGCTTGGTAGTGGGATCCCGTTGGAGGTGTTGGAAGTTACAGAGAATGATACGTTGGACCTGGAGGCTGGTGGGGTGGTAGGTGAGGACAAGGGGAACCCTATCTCGAGTGGGGTGGCGGGCGGATGGGGTGAGGGCAGATGAGCGGGAAATGGGAGAGATGCGTTTGAGAGCAGAGTTGATGGTGGATGGAGGGAAGCCCCTTTGTTTAAAAAAGGAAGACATCTCCTTCGTCCTGGAATGAAAAGCCTCATCCTGAGAGCAGATGCGGCGGAGATGGAGGAATTGTGAGAAGGGGATAGCATTTTTGCAAGAGACAGGGTGGGAAGAGGAATAGTCCAGGTAGCTGTGAGAGTCTGTAGGCTTCTAGTAGATATCAGTAGATAAGCCATCTCCAGAGATAGAGACAGAAAGATCAAGAAAGGGGAGGGAGTTGTCAGAAATGGACCAGGTAAATTTGAGGTCAGGGTGAAAGCTGGAGGCAAAGTTAATGAAGTCAACATTAACGTTTTGCATTTCCCCCTCCCCCCACTACTTTCAAATCTCTTAGTGTCTTTCCTTTCAGTTAATCCTGACAAAGGGTCTCAGCCCAAAATTTTGACAGTGCTTCTCCTTATAGATGCTGCCTGGCCTGCTGTATTCCACCAGCATTTTGTGTGTGTTGTTAGATGATAGAATAGATGGCTTTGTTGCCAAGTTGGCAAATGATACAATGATTGGTAGAGGGGCAGGTAGTGTTGAGGAAACAGGTAGGCTGCAGAAGGACAGAGAGATTAGGAGAATGATCAAGAAAGTAGCAAATGAAATACAATGTTAGAAAATTCAGTGTCATGCACTTTGTTAGTAGAACCATAGAACATTACAGCACAGAAACAGGCCTTTTGGCCCTCCTTGACTGTGCTGAACTACTTTTCTGCCTAGTCCCACTGACCTGCACCTGGACCATATCCCTCCATACACCTCTCATCCATGTACCTGCCCAAGTTTTTTTTAAATGTTAAAAGTGAGCCCGCATTTACCATTTCTACTAGTAGAAATAAATGTGTGGACTATTTTCTATTCGGGGAGAAAATCCAAAAATCTGAGATGCAAAGGGACTTAGGAGTCCTTGTGCAGAACACACTGAAGGGTAACTTACAGGTTGAATTAGTGGTATGGAAAGCAAATTACATGTTTGCATTCATTTCAAGAGGTCTAGAGTACAAGAGCAAGGATGTGATGCTGAGGCTTTATAAGGCACTGGTGAGACCTCATCTTGAGTATTGTGAACATTTTTGGGCCCCTCATCTTAGAAAAGATGTGCTGGCATTGGAGAGGGTCTAGACGAGGTTCGCAGGGATGATTTCAGGAATGAAAGGGTTACCATACAAGGAACATTTGATGGCCCTGGGTCTCTACTCACTGGAGTTCAGTAGGATGGGGGGGAGGGGGGGATCTCATTGAAACCTTTTGAATGGTGAAAGGCCGAGACAGAGTATATGTGGAAAGGATGTTTCCCATGGTGGGAGAATCTAGGACAAGAGGGCACAGCCTCAGGATAGAGGGGCACCCTTTCAAAATAGAGATGAGGAGCAATTTCTTTACTAAAGGGTGGTGGATTTCTGTAATTTGTTGCCACATGCAGCTGTGGAGGCCAGGTCATTGGGTGTATTTAAGGCAGATGTTGACAGGTTCTTGTTTGGTCATGGCATCAAAGGATAAGTTGGGAACTGGGTTTGAAAGGGAGAAGAAAAAATGATCAGCCATGATTGAATGGTGGAGCAGACTTGATGGGCCAGATGGCCTAATTCTGCTTCTATGCCTCATGGTCTTATGGACTCTAATTTTCCTGATGGATAAAAGCTGTTATGGTCACATCTCAAATAAATATAACAAGACCAGTTATTGTTTCAGATGAAGTCATAAAGCTTGCAGTGCAGAGCTTCAGTCGCAATCTTTTCAGCTACATCTTGCAGGAGGATAACATACCAGAAGACATAAGGATGTCATAATCAGTGACTTCTACCAGAATGGCAACAACTCCAAACGATAATAACCACAGAAGATTCTTCCTAATATCTGCCACAGGGATAATCACCTTTCTGAACTGACTCCTTGCATTGAATAGAGAGTTGCTCCATAAATCACAGTGCAGACTGCATTCACCTTCAGATCCACTGGACAAAATTTCACTCGGAGACAAATCAAGAAAGATGCAGGAAGAAACTAATATTTGAATTGAGTAAAGGAAGTAACACTATTAATTGGGAGGGATATTAGAACATCTTTCTTAAGTTTGGCTGCCAATAGAAATTCATCTCAATTCTTCATTATAGTAACTGAAGAGTCTACAACAGTTAATCTCCCTGAAACCTTATGCTAAGCAGGAATGTTATTGCTCTAACCTTTCCCCAGTCTTTCCAACTGTAACATGGCATTTCACCAAAACAAATTTGCAGTCGGAGTGGAGTTCATCAAATGGGAATCTGTACAACCTAGAGTGATTATGCTCCAGAACAAAGGTCACCTAAGTCAAGCTGCAAGACACAGTGAAAGTATGTTTTGTGTGCACTTGGAGGCTTACCACTAAGCCTCATTCAAAAGCATGGTCCAAGCTCCCAATCCCCGCAAGGCAAAGGTGCTCTACCAAACAACCCTTGTTTCCCTCGGACAATAAAGGTTCATGAAAACCCCAGCAAGATGTGTGTTACTCCTCACATCAAGGAAGCCAACTCCTGAAGAATGTTAAAATTAGCCACCATATTCCAATATGTGAACGAGGACTTTGGTCAATAGGGAAAAAAATGTTATTTGGAGATCAAGACCTCTAAACTGGCACAAATGCATGATCTACCAGGCAGCAAAGAGCCCCGCCCTCCTGTGTGTCATGGACACTGGAAATATCCACCAATGCTATCTCTGCATAATCCTACAAATTCAGTGGAATGATAAGCAAATCACTATCAGTGTTTTCTGCTGGGTCAAAGAAACACGCACAACATGCTGGAGGAACTCCGCAGGTCGGACAGCATCCGTGGAAACGAGCAGTCCGCTGGGTCTACATGCCCAGCGCTGAGGTTTTCAATACACAGAATCTGCTATCTTGAGCAGTCTACCCCATTAGCACATGCAACACCTCACTCATAAAAAGGACATAGGGACAAGAAGTCTGAAATGTTGGAATCTGGATGCATTGACATTGACATTTCCTTTACACACTCAGATGATCACTGACCCACTGAATTCCTCCAGCAATCTGTTTGTTATAACTAAAACAGACACTCTATTCTGAGCACTGTCACAGGAAGAGATTATCAGGCAGACAGAAAAAAAGCCAAATCAAGGATTTAATCAAACCTCCTGACAGTAATGCAGCATCTAAATGATTGCTAGGAATCTTGGAAAGTTTCTGGGACCACCCAGAGACAAGGAGGTGCTCTTGGCATATTATTAAGAATTTTGCGTGCATACTCCAGGAACATGCAGATGCCCTGATAAAGGGGCAGAAGGTTCAGATCATATAATGAATGATCTTCCTACCCACCCCCATCTCCTGGCCCAAAATGTAAGTCTACAATTCCCGCAAGGGCCTTACGTCCGAACCTATAAGATCAGGATGTAGACAGGTTCCTCATTGATTCCTAGGAATTTCCAAACGAGAATAATAAAAAGAATGTCAATGTTTAAGATAGATTAGCCCTGTGGACTTGAGAGTATGTGTTAAATGATACGAATGCAAGGTGCAAACTGAAAATAAGATCTCTGTTTGTGGGTGAAATAAACATCAATACGGATATGTTGTATTGTACATTTTGTTTCAATGTTGTACCAGGATCTATGCTGGGAAATTTGCTTTTAGATGCAACATGAAGTTAGACTTGACAAAGCATCCACACGTCCATTTAAATCACAGCAAGAGGTGGAGAGGGAAGAGGTAAAGGAAGCTCAGAGAGAAGCTTTTTTTTAACTGATCATTGCAAAGAGGCTAGACTGCAGGCGCCTGATGTAGCGCGCCAAAGGTTTAAAAAGAAAGACCGCCATATACAGCGGCCATTGTCGGAGTGCACTGAGGCAGAGTGGGTGGGCTTTGGCTCAATCAGGCTTTGGCGAGAACAGACATAAGCGAGGTTTGAATGGGACACAACTGCGCAAGTGCGTGAAAGTTGGCCAGTGAGGCAGCATGAGAATTTAAATAGCGAGCAGAGGCTGAGTGCGAGCTTCACTCCAGGTGAGGTAAGGCTGGGTAAGCTCCTTTAATTAATCTAATTAGCTTAGGAGTAGGTAATGGAGGCAGCAGTTAGGGCAGTCGAGTGCTCCGTTTGCAGTATGTGGGAAGACAGGGTGAGCACTGTTGTCCCTGATGACTACGCCTGCAATAGGTGCATCCAGCTGCAGCTCCTGACAAACCATGTTAGGGAACTGGAGCTGGATGAACTTCGGATCATTCGGGAGGCAGAGGCAGAAATAGACAGGAGTTTCAGGGAGATAGTCACCCCTAGGAGTCAGGAGACAGGTAGTTGGCTGACTGTCAGGAGAGGGAAGGGGAATAGACAGGAAGAGCAGAGCACCTCTGTGTCCATTCCCATCAACAATAAGTATACCGTTTTAGTTACTGTTGGTGGGGACGACCTACCAGGGACAAGTTGCAGTGGGTGCGTCTCTGGCACCGAGACTGGACCCTCAGCTCAGAAGGGAAGGAGGGAAAAGAAGAGAGCAGTAGTGATAGGAGATTTGATAGTTAGGGGGACAGATAGGAGGTCCTGTGGAAGAGATCAAGAATCTTGGATGGTCTGTTGCCTCCCTGGTGCCAGGGTCCATGATATCTCGGATCGAGTTCTCAGTATTCTCAAGAGGGAGGGTGAGCAGCCGGATGTCGTGGTCCATGTAGGGACCAATGACGTGGGTAGGAAGAGTGAGGAGGTCCTGAAAGGTGAGTTTAGGGAGCCAGGTGCCAAGTTAAAGGACAGGACCTCCAGGATAGCAATTTTAGGATTGCTACCAGTGCCACGTGTAGGTGAGTTTCGAAATAGTAAAATAGTGCAGATCAACACGTGGCTGAAGACATGGTGCAGGAGGGAGGGCTTCAGAATTATAGATAATTGGGCAGTTTTCCAGGGAAGGTGGGATCTGTTCCAGTGGGACAGTTTACATCTGAACTGGAGGGGGCAGAGTATTCTTGCAAGTCTAGAGAGGCTCCAGTGAATTTATACTAGATATGAGGGGGGAGGGGAACCAGAGTGTAGCAACAGATGTATGGAAGAAGGAAGAAAAAGAAGACAGTAAAGTTCTTTGTTCTGTTAGAGAGAAACAGAGAGGAAGAGGTGGAGAATTTTTTAAATGCATTTATTTTAATGCTAATGATGTTGTAGCTATTAGTGAAATGTGGTTGCAGGAGGGGTGAGATTGGCAACTAAATATTCCTGGATTTCATTGCTTCAGGTGTGATAGAATCACACCAAATAGGACATACATGGTAAATGGTAGGGCTTTGAAGAATGCAGTAGAACAGAGTGATCTAGGAATAATGGTGCATAGTTCCCTGAAGGTGGAACCTCATGTGGATAGGGTGGTGAAGAAAGCTTTTGGTATGTTGGCCTTTATAATTCAGAGCATTGAGTATAGGAGTTGGGATGTAATGTTAAAATTGTACAAGGCATTGGTAAGGCCGAATTTGGAGTATTGTGTACAGTTCTGGTCACCGAATTATAGGAAAGATGTCAACAAAATAGGGAGAGTACAGAGAAGATTTACTAGAATGTTACCTGGGTTTCAGCACCTAAGTTACAGGGAAAGAGTGAACAAGTTAGGTCTTTATTCTTTGGAGCATAGAAGGTTGAGGGTGGACTTGATAGAGGTATTTAAAATTATGAGGGGGATAGATAGAGTTGACATGGATAGGCTTTTTCCATTGAGAGTAGGGGAAACAAGAGGACAAGAGTTGAGAGTTAGGGGGCAAAAGTTTAAGGGTAACACGAGGGGGAATTTCTTTACTCAGAGAGTGGTAGCTGTGTGGAACGAGTTTCCAGTAGAAGTGGTAGAGGCAGGTTCGGTATTGTCATTTAAAGTAAAATTGGTATATGGTCAGGAAAGGAATGGAGGGTTATGGGCTGAGTGCGGGTCAGTGGGACTAGGTGAGAGTAAGTGTTCGGCAAGGACTAGAAGGGCCGAGATGGCTGAAATTGTTATATGGTTATATGTTATATGGTTTAATTGAGGATAAAAGGGGAGCCACCTGGAGAACACAAGCATCTACCTCAGGATGCTGTTCAACTATGGCTCAGCATTTAGTACCATCATTCCCACAATCCTGATGGAGAAGCTGAAGAACCTGGGCCTCTATACCTCCCTTTGCAATTGGATCCTCGATTTCCTAACTAGAAGACCACAATCTGTGCAAATTGGTGAAGTTGTGATTCTTCAGGGCTTCAGTTAACGAATGCAGAGGAGACAAAACATGTAAATATTAACAAGGAAACACAAGATCTGTGTGAACCACTTAGAAGGCTAACTCGTGTTCGTAATCCCACAGAGAGACTGATAGAGTCTTGTTGAATTATGTATTTGTTTTGGGTCAAACTCAGTCAGAATTTAGATCAAATAATTACTTTAAATTACAATCCATTATTGAGTAGGATAAGAAATAATCTGGATAAGTGGAGGGCACTGAGACTGTCACTCTGGAGTAAAGTCAATGTAGTTAAAATGGTCATAGCACCTCAGTTTAACTATCTTTCTATGATGCTTTCTTTAAACATTTCAGATTCGATCTACAAGCAATACAACAAAACCATTAGTGACTTTCTATGGGATAAGAAGAAGCCCAGAATTAAAATGAGTAAGATGTATATGTCCAGGGATATGGATGGGCTCAATCCACCAGATGTCAGGGAATATAAATTATCCTTTGAAATGACCAAGATAGCTAAACATTTGGACAGGGCTGATGTTGATTTAGAATAGTTATAGAATGGAGCTTGGCTGCACCACATTCTCCCCTTAAGATTCTCTCACAACATGTGGAAAACAAGACTCATCTAAATCCTGTACTATTTCACGCAAGGAGTGTGTGGAGTACAATTCATAAAGCTTGTAAAATGTCACATTTAAATCACATACTCCTCGTTCTGGAATAACCCTGCGATATGCATTGGGAAAAGAATGGTATACTGGAAAGAATGGAAGATTAAAGGTGTAAATACAGTAGGTGATCTCTATGAGAATGGGATTTTTATGTCGTATGTGGAATTATAACTTTGTAGATAAAGGGAATTTCTGGAAGTATTTACAAATAAGACATTGCGTTAGTAGCATATTCAAGAATGGTGGCCCACAAAGTACTTTACACTACCACAGGAAGGTCATAAAACATCAGTTTTTTTATAAAATGTTGAAGCACTCTGTGTGTGAACCATGTAACAATCTTAAAGCAGTATGGCAGAAGGATCTTGGAAGCAATATTGAAGATCATGAGTGGTCAAATATTTTATCAAATGTGTGTAGATATATTAGAGAAGCGAGAGGGAAATTTATTCAGTATAAGATAGTACACAGCTATTATTGGACACCAACTAGACTCTACAAAATGGGGATTGTTGATAACCATTTAAGCTGGAAATGTAAAAATGAGGTGGGCACATATTTTCGCATGATTTGGGAGTGTTCCATGGTTCATCCATTTTGGTGTGAAGTTCTTGATTTGTTGGGGAATTGGTCGGGTCCTACACTGCCCTTGTGCCCACGGCTTTGACTCCTGGGTGATAGGACAATGAAACCTAATGGAAACAATGACAAATTTACTATTTTAAAGGTGGGTCTCATCACAGCTGCAAGAATTATATCGCAAAACTGGAAAAAACCCAGATCTCCCACTGTGAGGGAATGGACTGAGGAAATGGTTAAGATTTCCATGTGGGAAGGATTAACAGTGAGGGAAAAGTACAAGATGTGTGGGATCAATTTTGGTTGTATGTTAACTTAAACTTAAATTAGAAGTTTTTTTTTCTGTTTCTTAGTTTTATATGTTTTCCTGTCATGGGATGGCTGTGTAAATAACCTGTGCTGTATCTGCTCTATGATATGCTGTGCTGCTTTGTAAAATAAGAATAAATAATAGTAAAAATTAGAATTACAAAAAAAAATGCATTTGTTCTGATGAATGTTGTTAATTGTTTTTCTTTTTAAGGAAGGGAAGATGTGGTGATATCACGTGCAATGACGTGCTATGATGTGCCAGTTCCTGATTGTAGCATTCAAGGGGTTTGCTAGAATGTATCAGTATGTGGTGGGAGAAGATGTGTTTGGTTATTTCTGTTAATAAAAGTTATTTAATTCTTCCAGAATATGATTCTTAATTGTTAACCCATGGTATGTTTAAATAGAAGTAACATAACACAACCGCTGTTGGTAGAATCTCAGGTGGTGGCGAGAGGGCGTATAGGGGGAGATAGGACAACTAGTGGAGTGGTGCTGCAGCAACAACCTGGCACTCAACGTCAGTAAGACGAAAGAGCTGATTGTGGCCTTCAGGAAAGGTAAGATGGAGGAGCACATACCAATTCTCATAGAGGGATCAGGAGAGAGTGAGCAGCTTCAAGTTCCTTGGTGTCAAGATCTCTGAGGATCTAACCTGGTCCCAACATATCGATGTAGTTATAAAGAAGGCAAGACAGTGGCTATACTTTATTAGGAGTTTGAAGAGATTTGACATGTCAACAAATACACTCAAGAACTTCTATAGTTGTACTGTGGAGAGCTTTCTGACAGGCTGCATCACTGTCTGGTATGGAGGGGCTAATGAAAGAAGCTGCAGAAGGTTGTAAATCTAGTCAGCTCCATCTTGGGCACGAACCTACAAAGTACACAGGACATCCTTAGGGAGTGATGTCTCAGAAAGACAGCATCCATTATTAAAGACCTCCAGCATCCAGGGCATGCCCTTTTCTCACTGATACCATCAGGTAGGAGATACAGAAGCCTGAAGGCACACACTCAGCGATTCAGGAACAGCTTCTTCCCCTCTGCCATCCAATTCCTAAATGGACATTGAAGCTTTGGACACTACCTCACTTTTTTTAAATATAGAGTATTTCTGCTTTCGCGCTTTAAAAAAATCTATTCAATAAATGTAATTGATTTACTTGTTTATTCATTATGTTTTATTTTATTTATTTTTCTCTCTCTCTGCTAGATTATGTAATGCATTGAACTGCTGCTGTAAGTTAACAAACTTCACATCACATGCCGGTGATAATAAACCTGATTCTGATTCTGAAGAAAGAGAAGAATAAGCCATGTTCCTGCTTTTTTTTCTTGTTTTGTTTCAAGTTTAAGTGTTTAAATGTTTTAGTTTAATAATTTATTTCAATTTCATACTTTTAAAATGTTCCAGAGCATTAAAAACATTTAGAAACATGTCACCGTCTCTGATAGATTAGAGGGACAATGGAACTGAGGATAAGGATTTGCGTTCGTCAGATGTGAACATAAGTTTTTCAAGGGCGGGGCTTATTCCGGCTCACTCCCACTTCGATTGTGCCTGATCGTTTGTAATGTGTTTAGTCTTTTTTTCAAAGATGAATTATTTTATATATCTTTCATAGTATTTTTAAAATTTGATGCATCTTTAGAGTATTTTTGAAGATTAATTAAAGACAGAATTGTGGAGAAAGGCTGTCAAGGTCATTCTTGGGATACAGTCTGCCAATCACAGTCAGAGAAACCACACATGACACTAGACCTGTCCAGCTTTCAAGTGGCATATGGTAACCAAAGACCACAATAACAATTGGCATTGAGTATAGGTGACTGACAAGTTCAGGCATCAAACTGATCAGCCTAATGCCTGGGCTATTTTTGTCCAAAGAATAGGCTTTACCTCACAAAACAGTGTGAGAAAACATGAGAAAGAGACATCATCATACATTAGACTTTCTGATTACTAATGAGGAAGTAAGTTTACCGATGGAAAGAAGAACCTCTTACAGGAGGAGCATTAACTTTAATGGTATGATCAGGATTGTAGCCCAAGGTAATAATTCATAACTCAAATATTAAAAAGGAGATTATTCAGAATCAGCTAGGTACATTGCCACATGTGGGAAATCAAGGAGAACTGAAGACAAAGATAACAAGGAAATAAAGAATATGATGACATGAAAGTACAGGATGTATGGTACTTTGTCAGGTAAATAATTCAAGTGGGAATCAGGGTGAATATAAAAATCTGAGAAGAGAATTGAGATGGAAAGTAAAACAGGCAAAGAGAGAATATAACAACAGAATAGTAGTTAACAGGTAATCCAAAAATCTTCAATAAGCACAACGGTTTTAAGCAGGTAATGAGATGGGAGGTCAGGCAACTTTGGGATAACAACAGTGATCAATGCAGAGCAAATACAAAATATAGCTGGCAATATCTAATGAATAGTTTCAGTCAATCTTTGCCAAGGAAGAGAAGCTGTCAATAGTTCAGTAGAAGGAGAAGTAATAAAACAAATGAAATGGGAGATAATTATCAAGGAAAGGCTAGCTATATTTAAAATAACTCTAGGATCTTGGTCCATATGCTGTGTATTGTAGTATGCTGAGGTAAGTGGGGATGGAGGTTGTAGAAGGATTCATCATAAACCCAATCCTCCCTAGGTATGGAGTAGGTGCCAGACAGCTGGGAAATAAGACCATATGATATAGGAGCAGGATTAAGCATTGGGCCCATCAGTTTGGCTTTAATATTCCATCATGGCTGATTTATTTTCTCTTTCAACCTCATTATTCTACTGTTGCCCTTTAACTTTTGACACCCTGACTATTAACCTCCATTTTTATTATACCTAATGATTTAGTCTCTGCAGACATCTGCAAGGAATTCCACAGATTCGCCACACTCTGGCTAAGTAGATTACTCCTTGTTTCTGTTTTAAAGGAATGTGCTTCTTTTTTGAGGTTGTACCCTTGGTCCTAGATTCTCTCACTCTTAGAAGCATCTTCATCATGCTATATCAGCCTTTAAATATTCGATAGGTTTCAATGAAATCTCCCCTCATTCTTCTGACCTCCAGAGCCTAGAGCCACCAAATACTCCTTGTATGTTAAGCCTTTCATTTCTGGGATCATTCTCGTAAACATCCTCTAGACCATCTCCGATGTCAGCACATTTCCGAAGACATGGGCCCAACACTACTCACTGTAGTCTAAATGTGGTCTGACCAAATCCCTATAAAGGCTCAGTGTTACATTCTTTCTTTTATATTCTTGGTCTCTTGCAAGCTAATGTTTAGGGAATCCTGCACCAGGACTCTCAGGTACCTGTGCATCCTGATTTTCTGAATGCAAGGCTAAACACTATATATCATCTGCCACTTCTTTGCCCATTCCCTTAATCTGTTCAAGTCCTTCAGCAGATTCTCTACTTCTGCAACACTATCTGTTATTCCAATGGATTTTATATCATCTGCAAACTTAGCCCCAAAGCCATCAATTCCGAGATCAATCACTGAGACATAATATGAAAAGTAGTGGACACAACTTTCATCCCTGCAGGATATCACTAGTTACCAGCAGCCAATCCAAAAAGCCTCCCTTTATTCCCACTCTCTTGCCAGTCAACCAATCTTCTGTCCATGCTAGTATCTTTTCTGTAGTACCAATGATTCTTCTTTTTTTAGCAGCCTCATGTGCAGCACCTTGTCTTCTGACGATCCAAGTAAGCAACATCCACTGTCTGTCCTTTGATTATCCTGTCTATTATTTCCTCAAAGAATTCCAGTAAATTTATCAAGCAAGATTTCCCCCTTAGAAGCATTCTGGCCATGGCCTATCTTGTCATGTGTATCCAAGTACCCCAAAACCTCCTCCTTAATAATGGGCTCCAATATCTTCCCAACCATTGAAGTCTGGCTAGCTGATCTATAACTTCCCTTCTTCTGCCTTCCTCCCTTCTTGAAGAGTGGAGTGACATTTACAATTTTCTAGTCCTTAGGAACCATTCCAGAATCTAATGATTCTTATAACCATATAACAATTACAGCATGGAAACAGGGCATCTCGGCCCTTCTAGTCCGTGCCGATGCTTACTCTCACCTAGTCTCACTGGCCCGCACTCAGCCCCTAACCCTTCATTCCTTTCCTGTCCATATACCTATCCAATTTTACTTTAAATGACAATACCGAACCTGCCTCTACTGCTTCTACTTGAAAGATCACTACCAATGCTTCCACAGTCTCTTCAGCTACCTCTTTCAAAATCCTGGAATGTTGTCCCCATCTGGTCCAGGTGAATTATCTACATTCAGACTTTTCAGCTTCTCAAGCACTTTCTCCTTAGTTTAGAGCAACTGCATTCACTTCTGCCCCTGGACAATGTTGAATTTCTTGCATACTGCTGGTGTTTTCCACAGTGAAACTTGCACAATATACAAGTTAAGTTCATCTGCCATTTCTTTATACCCCATTACTACTTTTCCAGTGTCATTTCTTGTGTTCTGATACCCACTCTCGATTCTTTTTTACTCCTTATATATCCAAAGAAAAACTTCCGGTATCCTCGTTTATATTATTCGCTAACTTACCTTCATATTTTTTCCTCTCCTTATTCCTTTTTTAGTTGTCTTCTGTAGGTTTTTAAAAGCTTCCCACTAATCTTTGCCACACTGAATGCCCCCTCTTTTACTTATATGCTGTCTTTGAGTTCCCTTGTCAGCCACAGTAGCCTCATCCTCCCTTCAGAATAATTCTTCAGGATGTTCCTATCCTGCACCTTATGAATTGCTCCGGGAAACTCCAGCCATTGCTTCTCTACTGTAATCCCTGCTAATCATCTTTGGATAGCTTCTCTTTCTCATGCCTCTGTAGTTCTACTTACTCCACTGTATTACCAATACATCCGATTTTAACTTCTCCCCCTCAAGCTGCACAGTGAATTATACTGTATCATGTTATGATTTCAGCATCTAAGGATTCCTTCATCTTAACCTCCCAATTCTAATGTGGCTTATTACGCAACACCCAATCCAGAATAGCCATTTCCCCAGTAGCCTCGACTGCAAGTTGTTCTAAAAAGTAGTAGTAGAGGTGTTCAGTAACAGCACGGATTTGAAACAGACTTAAGAGTTAAAAGGAGAGAACACAGGGAATTCTTTTATGGACCATAGAACAGTGGAGAGGAATCAAAGTGAGGACCTTTGCTTTTTCTGATAAATATTAGTGGTTTAGACTTGGGATACAGAGTAAAATTTCAAAATTTGCTGATGATACACAACATGAAGGTGTGCTAAATAATGAAGAGAATAATAATAGATTGGAAGAAGCAGACTGGCTGACAGACAGATAATTGAAATATAGTGCAGAAAACTGTGAAGCAATGCATTTTGGCAGAAGGCATGAAGAGAGACAATATACATAGTGGCACAAGTGGTGGTTAAAGTTGAGATAACCTTCAGAAATACAGGTCAGCCATCCCTCTCATGTTACACTTCACGATTTTTCTGCAGAAATACCATCAACATTTGGATGAGAAAACATGACCTTCCTTTGAGTAGGTAAAGTACAAGCATGCACTGGTTGAATTGGATAGGAATTAAACAAAAGCAAATACTCAGCAGAGCTCTAATGATTTAGATCAGAAAGCAATATAGCAGCACAACAAAATCGCTCCAAATTATTCCTATCAGGTAACTAATTCTCTAAGGCAATGATTTCTCTAATGGTTGAATATTAATTGCACAACAAGCTGTTCACAGATAAGCTGACTCGGACAAATTCAGCAAAGGCTTCAGTTACGATGTACGTTTATCAGTCAGGCACAAGAATTTTCTAAGAGGCAGCTCCACTATTATCTGCTGAAAATATTGCCTGTCCCTGATCCCACTGGCAAAAAACAAACAATAGCTAAGTCATAATGTCTATGGTAAAGGGTTGACTTGTTTAGTTCCCTGCTTTATCCTTCATTTTTAAAACCATTTGTAGTGTATTAAATTACTGATATTATTTACTTTATTCTGCACCTGTGCCTTGGCAGTAAACAGTGCTTTGACTATTCCTTGTTGACATCCATCACCTAGATTGTTCCTCTCCATGCCTTTCACACAGCTAATGTTCTATGGCTGAAATATTCAGAAACATCAGAACACTGAAAAATGGAAGCAAGCGTCAATTATTTGCTTCTCTGAGCCTGCTCCACCATTGATTATGATCATGTGGATCATCTGCCACGGATTCCAACCTAGCCCACAGACCCCTTCTTAAATGGTACTGGTATTTAAGATAGGAGGGATGGGTTGTTTTATGGAGGCAGAGAAGCTGCAGAAGGACTCAGATAGATTAGGAGAATAGGAAGTCCAAGCAACACACACAAAATGCTGGAGGAACTTAGCAGGCCAGGCTGTGTCTATGGAAAGAAAATGAGTATTGCTGACGTTTTGGGCCAGAAGTCCTGCTGAAGGGTTTTGGCTCGAAACGTCAACTGTTCTCTTTTCCATAGATGCCTCCTGGCCTGCTGAGTTCCTCCAGCATTTTGTGTGTGTTATTGGGAAGTGTATGGTCATACATTTTGATAGGGAATCAAAAGGGTAGACTATATTCTAAAATGAAAGAAAATAACAGAAACTGAGGTGCACTGGGACTTATGAGTCCTTGTGCAGGATTCCCTAAGGGTTAATTTGCAGGTTGAGTCTTTGGTGACAAAGGCAAATGTAATATTAGCATTAATTTCAAGAGGACTAGAATATAAAAGCAGGGATGTATTGCTGAAACTATATAAAGCGAGAAGGCAGATGTATGGTGTTGAGTGGGATCAGAGATCAGCCATGATTGAATGGCGGAGCTGACTCAATGGGTTGAATGGCCTAATTCTGCTCCTATGTTTTATGGTCTAAGCTCTGCCTTAAATACACCCAGAAACCTGACCTCCACAGCTGCCTGTGGTAACAGATTCCATAAGTTCTCCACCTTCTGGCTAAAGAAATATCTCTGCATTTCTGTTTTAAATGGACGCCCCTCTGTCCTGAGGCTGTGCCCACGTGTTCTAGCGACCTGGCCATGGGAAACATCCTTTCCACATCTACTCTGTCTAGGTCTTTCAACATTCGAGTTTTCAATGAGATTCCCCTTCATACTTCTAAATTCCATTGAGTACAGACCCAGAGCTATCAAACATTCCTTGTATGATGACACTTTCATTCTTGGAATCACCCTTCTAAACTTTCTCTGAACCCTCTCCAATGCTAGCACATCTTTTCGTAGTTGAGGATCCCAGAACAGTGCAGAGTACTTAAGGCGAGGTCTTACCAGTGCCTTATAAAGCCTCAGCATCACATCTCTGCTTTTGTATTCTAGACCTCTTGAAATGAATGCTAACATTGCATTTGCTCCTGTCTTCTGCTCCTATATCTTATAACCTTCTAAATTAAAAAAGATTTGACTGCTTTCAATAATAGTTAACAGTATGAAGGCAAGTGGAACCTTGCCTTTGCAATCAAAACCCCCTGAAATTCTACTACCCCCTGTAATGGGGTCTCCATCCTCAGGTATTCTCGGTGACCTGCTTGGCAGTCAGAGTTATCACACCCCAGTCCTTAATGAGCAAGGCCAATCACCCCATCACTTGTGCTCTCTGAGGCGCCCCCTACTGACCGACATTCTTCCTGTTGGGGCCATGTCAGCTACCAAAAGAGAAAATCCAGCAGCACCATTACATCTTTTATCATTTTTCTGTAGTTCTGCAACCTATTCCATCTCACTTTGCCTGGAAAACTCCCCTTTTGAATACTTTGCAACATAGCAATGATAGGAGGTTATTTACCTATCACATTAACAGCACATCTTTGGAAAATGAGAGGGAATGGGAGCTTCCTAGGAAACCCCAAGTCATAACAGGGGGTTATCCACACAAGTAGGACCCAAGCTAGGATCGAACCCAGGTCTCTGGGGCTGTTAGGAAGCAGCACAAACTGCTATCTTTGCTGTTGTGCTGAATGAGTTCCAATATCCATTTAATTCAGTCAAATGGATATGATATCGTTTGATTTTTGAGTAATTTTATCAATATGCAGTATATTGCACTGAAATGTATAAGTGACACATTGTGTAGTTTTTACAATAGTGAGCAACTCGGGGAAGAAGAAATTTAATACAATTTAGAAAGGAGAATAAATCTAGGGAATTGCAGTCAAATTCATTTTATTGATTGGCTTAATACATGTTTTGAAGACTAGACCCTTGAATTACTGGTTCAGTGCTGTTGGGAGATTAAACAAACAGCGGTTATTGCTGCAAAGAGTCTATTAGAAGCAAGGTGGGTGAGTCGCCTTCTTGTTGGAACAAGATTAACCTGTGCCTCTAAGGCCTGAATAAAGACTGAGTCAATGGTCGACACTATCAGCTTCAGACTGCAATGAACTGGCAAGAAGTATCATCAATGTCCATACGGTGCCCTGAAGAAGGGTCTGGCCAGAATCCTCAACTGTTTGTTCATCTCAGTAGATGTTGTCTGACCTGCTGAGTTCCTCCAACATCTTGTGTGGGTTGTTTTGGATTTCCAGCATCTGCAGAATTTCCTATGTTCATGATATCTGAAAAATCTGCTTGAGTAAGACAACATCATTGTTATAAGTGGCAAACAAGAAAGTTATTTTCACCAATTAACTAAGAATGTAAGGAGCAGGAGCAAACTGCAGCATGTTCCACCATGTGGTATGCCGATCTCAATTTAGTTGGCAGGATAGAGACAACGGGGGATGTGAAGCAGATTTGGGTTAGGGTTAGGGTTTTTTTTAAAATAGGGTAATCGAGAACATGAGCTATGATCAGACCATTGACATTCATCATGACTATGAACACGGGAATGTACTTTTGTCGTGAATTTTAATTTTTGTGCCTAACTTCTCTAGACATACCCGGACGTATCGGATAAGCCAGGAAGCTGATCTTGCCGTGAGTTCATTCCCCCTTGAGTTTTTTAGAATCAAAATATCTCTGTCTTGAATATTGATGACAAATAAGTGTTCCTCACACTTTATACGCTCATCGTAGACCTAAATGGCAAACTTGTATTTTGGGAATCATATCTTAAATCGTAGATACCCCAGACAGAAGGAACATCATCTCAGGTTCTGCATGGTCAGACCCTTTTAAGAATAGTATATATTTCAATTAAGACAACCGTCCATGTTCTTAGCTCAGTTCATTCAATTGCCTTGCATAAGACAATCCCTTCATCCCAGAAGCCAATCTAATAAACATTTCATGCTCTTTAAAATGACTAATTATAGCCTTAGGTGTGTGAGACTAAATCTGTATAAGATAACTCCTTCATCACATATAGTTTCAGGAAGACGTTTTTATTCTTAAACGCTAGTGAAACACAGGTTTTCACTAAAGATTTCCAGCATTTTAGTTTTTGGAAGATATTCTGTTTATTGCTCTTTCAACAGCTGATGACTTCATATTTCTCCATATTACATTCATCTTCCACAATCCCTTCACCTGACAGTAACCCTTTGCTCTTCTTTACGATAACATCCTAACAATTTATTTTGTATTAGCAGCAGTCTTGGATGCAGGTACAAAATTTCCTCACTTAGTAATGGATAGACAGTAGATAGCCAAGGCCCCAACACTGATACTATTGGGTATGTTCTAATAGAGTCCTTTTATGCAGTAAAAGGGATTTACCCAGTATCAGATCAATAATTTATCCTTATCATCTTTGAACTACTGTTGCAATACATGAGGCCTTTAACCATTGAAGCACACAAAATCTATGAAACAGAAGGCAGTTTTTTTGACCTGTTATGTCTGTACAGTGGAGGATTACTTAGCTTATTTTCAGTTTCTGGTACTACATTCATGGTTCAAGTATACCATTAAACGCTGTTTGCATCTGACAAGAGTTTCTCCCTTTATCACCCTGTCAGGGCATGAATGCTGGGCTCTCCACCTTTTGGGCTAGTTCCTTAATCCTTTCACCATTTCACTGCAAGGTTCACCACAAGGCTGTGAGCTTACCCCCAGCTCTACTCGATTTATACTTATGACTGCAATGCCATGTTTAGGTTTGCTGAAGACACCCCTGTTGTTGGCCAAATCAAAGGTGGCGACAAATCAGCATATAGGGAAAAAAGATAAGAATCTGATTGAATGCTGGCACAACAACCTCTCACTCAACGTCAGCCAAAGCAACTTAACTAAATGTTACTTTGAACTTTGAATTTTAAATCTCTGCTCCTTGGTTTTTGATGCTCTATTAAGTGTAACTGATTCTTCCCCTATCTCCTCTATCTAGGTTCTTTGTTCTTTTATGCACCTCCATTAAATCCCTTTGCTTCCTCCAAAGATGACCTAACTCTACCCATTTTTATCCAGCCAAGTACAATTTGCCTGTCATGGCAAAACACTTCAAAGTATTGTTTGCATATTCTCCAGTGCAATCACAGTTTTCCTGAAATATTGTGTTCTGTATTGTGCATCTATTTCTAGCTGTCTGGTGTCTGGCAATACTTAAAGACAGTGGTTGTGGAGAGGATGCTCTCAGTGTGGGAGAGTCTGGGACCAGAAGGCACAGCCTCAGAATAGCACATCCCTTTAGAACAGAGATGAGCAGGAATTTATTTAGCCAGAGGGTGGTGAATCTGTGGAATTCATTGACACAGACGGCTGTGGAGGCCAATTCATTGTGTATACTTAAAGCGGAGGTTGACAGGTTCTTGATTAGTAAGAACATCAAAGGTTTTGGGGAAAAGGCAGGAGAATAGTGCTGAGGGGGAATAAGGGAGAATGGCCTAATTCTGCTTCAATATCTTATGGTCTCACACACATCCTTCAGACTTACATTCTGGAGGAAAATAATAAGGGAAGGATGTTGGAATTTAGGCCACTCATTTGTTCACGATTCAAGTTGTATTGTTCTTGTTATGTAATTCCATATTACCCATGACTCTGTCATACCCTGGGCAAAGCAAGTATTACAGCTGGCTGTTGCTTCGCTGATAATAATTACCATGCTTCATTGAAACTGGGGACTGAGAGTGGTTGCTCTCGGAAGCACTGTGATACTCCAGCTAGTCTAACTCCATCGCAAAGTAGACAGATGGCAGCCGCCTTTAGCTTCCTCTGATAAAATGTCTTAGTCCTCATGTTCTCATGCTTTTCTAAGATTTCCATGCATCTTTACTCCTTCACAGCACCTTCTTCATGATTATACATTATATTAAATTACATTATATAAAGCAACTGCACATGCCCAATTGCATCTAAGGGCAAAGGGTAAACTTGCTCATAGTCTATGGACCTGACTTTGAGGGTCCATAGTGATTCATTACTTTTTGCCACAGTGGCTAAAATAGAACCTGCTAGCAAATAGAGCTTGCTGTTCAACTGGGATTGTGCGCATGAGAATTATCACATACTTGTAAAATATTCTGGAAGATTATGGAAGGAAGATAGATGGATCCACTCTCCTAGCTAGTGCTCCCATGGATGAAAGCTTTTAATGAGATTTAGTTTTCATGTTTTCCGCAATGGATCCTTCAGAGACGCACAGCATGTTATAATCCTTTTGCCACCAAAGAGTAATGAGACTTAAAATACCAGGGTGCTACAAGAAGACAAATGGCAGGCAGGAATCGCTATATTGTGAGAATGGCCAACATTACCGTGCTATTTTGCTGCTAATCTTTGTGATCAGTGTGCATGAGCACAAATTTAGAAAATTAAAATGGCCTGGACCTCACATTTGTGCATCTTGTCAGTCGTCCCATTGGTTTTGGCTGCTCACACCATCTTTGAAGTCAAATTGCAGCTGAGAATTTTGTAAAGAGCTTTGCCATCAAAATACTAACCAAAATTGGAAGCAATGGAAGTAAATTGTTATGCTGGTTGTTCAGTGCTGTTCCCTGCATGGGTGATGGCTGCTTGAGGACCTGACATTCGGATATTCAAGGGCAAGAACCACTCAACACTGATTGTGTGCTCTTGGGTTTCTTTCTATTTTTGAAGTGATCTACATTAATACTTTATAAGAAGCCAAATACCTAGTCAGAAAGAATAAAACATTTGCTGCTGATAGTAGATTGTATTCTAATTTGCATTGTCATTAATACCAACTGAAATTTCAAATTATAAATGAGGAAATAGAAAATGATGCACTTTACTCCATTTCCTTTTGACAGTCATAAAATTACAGAGTTACATATCATGGGCTGAGTCTGTACTAACCATCAAGAACCCTTTTACTTTAATCCAACGTAAACTCCCTTTTATTCTCTCTGCATTTCCATGAAATCCCCTCTATTCTACCCTCTTCTGCACACCAGAAACAATCTACAGAGGCCACTTAAAGCCATCTGTTATGCATTCATGTACTTTTTTACTCTTACGGGTTGCTGTTAAGCTTCCCTATATGTTATGTACTGAACATAATGTGAGAGAACATTCTGGGTAGAAGACTTGGAAGTAAAATAAATAGCTGCGTGCTTGTTCCTCACACCTCCACCTCTTGTGGCTGTCTTATTCACAGCCACTCGGCTTCCCAACACCATAAACAGAACAGCTGGTGATGAGGTGACAAGCCCTCACGTGATATTATTTGCTTTGTTCCCTTTTGCTGGAAAAGTCTGGGTGAGTGAAAAGAAGACATTGCAACAAGCGGGAAGCGTAGTGTGTGATTGGCCACGGGAAGCGTGGGGAGTGACTGGCCATGGGAAGCGTGGTGTGTGATTGGCCACGGGAAGCGTGGGGAGCGACTGGCCACAGGAAGCGTGATGTGTGATTGGCCACGAGAAGCGTGGGGAGCAACTGGCCATGGGAAGCGTGGTGTGTGATTGGCCACGGGAAGCGTGGGGAGCGACTGGCCACGGGAAGCGTGGGGAGCGACTGGCCACAGGAAGCGTGATGTGTGATTGGCCACGAGAAGCGTGGGGAGCGACTGGCCATGGGAAGCGTGGTGTGTGATTGGCCACGGGAAGCGTGGGGAGCGACTGGCCACAGGAAGCGTGATGTGTGATTGGCCACGAGAAGCGTGGGGAGCGACTGGCCATGGGAAGCGTGGTGTGTGATTGGCCACGGGAAGCGTGGTGTGTGATTGGCCACGGGAAGCGTGGGGAGCGACTGGCCACGGGAAGCGTGGGGAGTGACTGGCCACGGGAAGC
Source organism: Hypanus sabinus (assembly GCF_030144855.1). NCBI lineage: Eukaryota > Metazoa > Chordata > Chondrichthyes > Myliobatiformes > Dasyatidae > Hypanus > Hypanus sabinus. Next base: position 51,014,412 of record NC_082715.1, read on the forward strand.
GTGGGGAGCGACTGGCCATGGGAAGCGTGGTGTGTGATTGGCCACGGGAAGCGTGGGGAGCGACTGGCCACGGGAAGCGTGGGGAGTGACTGGCCACGGGAAGCGTGGGGAGTGACTGGCCACGGGAAGCGTGGTGTGTGATTGGCCATGGGAAGCGTGGTGTGTGATTGGCCACGGGAAGCGTGGTGTGTGATTGGCCACAGGAAGCGTGGGGAGTGACTGGCCACGGGAAGCGTGGGGAGTGACTGGCCACGGGAAGCGTGGGGAGCGACTGGCCACGGGAAGCGTGGGGAGTGACTGGCCACGGGAAGCGTGGGGAGTGACTGGCCACGGGAAGCGTGGTGTGTGATTGGCCACGGGAAGCGTGGGGAGCGACTGGCCACGGGAAGCGTGGGGAGCGACTGGCCACAGGAAGCGTGGGGAGCAACTGGCCACAGGAAGCGTGATGTGTGATTGGCCACGAGAAGCGTGGGGAGCAACTGGCCATGGGAAGCGTGGTGTGTGATTGGCCACGGGAAGCGTGGGGAGCGACTGGCCACGGGAAGCGTGGGGAGTGACTGGCCACGGGAAGCGTGGGGAGCGACTGGCCACAGGAAGCGTGATGTGTGATTGGCCACGAGAAGCGTGGGGAGCGACTGGCCATGGGAAGCGTGGTGTGTGATTGGCCACGGGAAGCGTGGGGAGCAACTGGCCATGGGAAGCGTGGTGTGTGATTGGCCACGGGAAGCGTGGGGAGCGACTGGCCACGGGAAGCGTGGGGAGTGACTGGCCACGGGAAGCGTGGTGTGTGATTGGCCACGGGAAGCGTGGGGAGCGACTGGCCACGGGAAGCGTGGTGTGTGATTGGCCAC